>NW_024542812.1:1256000-1884000 GCF_018151105.1 Drosophila obscura | reverse complement strand
TAAAGCAAAGTAAATTTTGTAATTAGTTTTTTTTTTGATTTTGCATGAGATGTTCTTTTTTTTGGCTATGGAGGGATAATAGCATGGATCGGAGATAGCATGTTGTGTGGTGGGATGATCTGAGATGAGATGGGGATGAAGGGAGTGTGGAAGCGGAAATGGTATGACAAATATATATACATATATATAGAGTGCATAGAGTAACAAAAGAAATCGTGATGATATACACATATACATAAACAGATCATACAGACAAGAACATAGACAATAGAGATATAGGCACAGACATCGCTCGAATGTTAAATATGTTACAATGCACACTGAGGAGAGAGGATCGGATCTGTTAGAAGTAGAACAGTAACATTTGCGAGCTAGAGGCCCTGAAGCTGCTGGAGGATGCGCGGAGCCATTTAACTTGATCATGAATATACAATACGATGAGTAGTAGTAGTATAGTAGTTCTTATTATCCTACGAGTGGAGTGAATGGAATTTGGACAGTGGCTTATGCGGATGCGGATACGGATAGAATTGATTGATTATTGCTATTATTGATTCGATTGATTGATTGGTTGCATTTTGTTGTAGGTTTGATTTGGTTTGGTTTTGGTTTGGTTTTTGCTTTTGCTTTTCTCCATGAACTCACCACATGTGGCACTCTCTGTTGCATCATTTGTAATTCCTCGTAGGAATAAACCGGTTGCTGATAGTATGGCAATCCAGTCTGAATATATTGACTAACCATTTGGATGTTGGTGGGCACCAAGCCGCTGCCGCTGCCACCGCCACCACCACTACCAGCACCAGAACCAGCGCCGCCTCCGCCACTGCTTGCGCCGCCGACGCCGCCCGCTGTTGTGGCGCCACCGCCGCTGCCGCTGCTGTTACTGCTGCTGCTATTTTTGTTGGTCAGCGAGGCCAGAACTGCTGCGGTGCCCGCAGCTGTTTGGGCTGCAGCCGCCGCTCCTACCACCGAGCCGGCATTGTTGTTGTTCACATTCACACCGACGCTGGACGCACTACCGCTGCCACCGGGCACGCCCACGCCGCCGCTACTTACGCCGCTCTGGCTAACGCCTCCTCCAGCCACATTGCCGCTCGTCACGCCCGCCGTCACGTTGCTATTCGAGCTGCTCACATTGTTATCTGCGGATGAGGAAAACCAAAGAGAATACATCACATGTTGCCTGGGGAGCCCCCGGGATGGGGGGATCCGCACTGTTATTTCACTCACTGTTCGACACAGACGCCTGGTTAACCCCTGGCTGCCCACTCACAGCACCTGCCGCTCCGTTGCCCGTGCTGCCGCTGCTGCTGCTTACGCCGCTGCTCGTCGACACACTGAAACAACATACACAACGAAACGCATTGATTAATCGATGAATCAAGGAATTCGAAACAGAAGCTTTTACTTCTACATCCTGCTGGGTTTTAGTAAGTGAACTGAGGATCAGCATGCAGCGATGAACTTACCTGTCGTAGTGCGCGGCGCCGCTGGCTGTGGATGCATCCTTGAGCTTGGCGCTGGCACTAAAGCTAGCGTACTGCGAGGACGCGTTGCTCGCACTGCCAGCAAACCTGAATAGGCGATTGGGGGAGGAGATTGGTCAGGGCAGAACAAAACAAGGGAGCATGTGTTAAAATATGGGAGGATGAAACTGGGAGAGAGCCGCATTCCCATACATACCCGCTGCTGTTGCCATAGACACTCTGGCTGGACTGGTAAGCGCTTTGTGGCGTCGAGTATCCCGATGTGAGATACGCAGAGCTGGCATTGCCGCTGCAACATTGAGCATGGGGCAGGGCAAAGGCAGGAATTGGCAGGTTGAGGCGGGTTTTAGCAAAGAAACAAACAGTGAACGTGTGTTAGAAGAAGAAAACAGAACAGAGCAACAGAACGGCATATGTTAGATCAACGAATGGCAACAAAGAAACGGCGTGACGTTACCTGGAGCTGTTCTGGCTGGCACTTCCTCCGACCGGAATGTTTTGCGTGGCTGCTGACCCACTTCCGGGCACACCACCACCCGCGGAACTCTGCGTCCCAGCGACAGTCTGCTGCTGCTGGTAAGAGTTGACATTAGGCTGGTACGAACCATAGCTCTGCGTCTGGTAGCTGTTGGCCACCGACGACTGGACATTCGCATAGCTGGAGTTGCCGTAGCCGCCCTGCGCCGCCGTCTGGTAGGCACTGTTCGCCTTGCTGGCTGCACTACTCTGGTACGCATTCTGATAGGCACTGCCCGCACTGCTTGCCTGCCCGTACGGATCGTTCTTGGTCAGTTGATCCAGCGCATTGCTGGCAACGGCCGAGCCACCGCTTTGCTGCTGTTGCTGCACCGTTGACCGGGACGCATAGCCGGCACCACTTAAGGCATCACCCTGTTCAAAACATTATTGCGGATTAGATTATAGAGACCATAGGGCGTAGAGCGGTTATGAGGGAACTCACAATTTGAGAACTTTGCAGGCCCGCTGTCAGAGTCGACTGCTGCTGCTGCTGAGACTTGTTCTGGTAGTCGTCCTGCTGCATCTGCTGCTGTTCGACGCCCGCGTTGAACTTCTCTGGCATGGCGTCGAAGCTGTCGTCCGTGCCAAAGTCCAGGGCACCGAATTGCACATCCAGGTAGCCAATGTTGTTCAGGGCATTGTCGCCGGGCATTTCTACCGCGGTCGCTGGGATCTTCGATGGAGGCGGCAGTTTGACACGTGCCCTCCTCACCTGCGTCTGCTGCTGCGACTGATCACCAGCTGCGGAGCCAAACACATTCGCATACGTGCTGGGGTATTGGCTACCAGCTACGCCCACACCAACACCTACACCTACACCCCCACTCGTACTCGTCTGCGAGTAGGCGGTGGCAGAGCTTTGGGCATACCCAGCTGGCGTTGGCTGCACGGCAGTGGAACCGGGACTGACGCCCTGGCTGGCCAGGGAGTTAAAATACTGAGATTGCTCAACAGAAAGGGTAGCCGACGGCTTGATGGGAGTCGTCTGCTGCTGCTGGAGCTGTTGCTGCTGCTGGGCCTGCTGCACTAACGTGGCTGCTGCCGAGGCGGCGCTTGTGAATGTGTCTGATGCGGCGGATACGAAGGATGATGAAGCGCTGCCCCCACCGCCAGCTGCAGTGCCTCCGCCGCTGCTGTGCTGCGTGCCCTGAGACTGCATCTGGGGTGGTGGATTGCTGACCGCAGCGCTGTACTGAAGGAGCGGCGTGGTGGCCGAGCCCGACAGCGCCGATGGCGGTGTGGCCGGCGGTCCACTGCTGCCAGTATTGTCCTCACCGCTTGTTCCCACTTCAACCGATGACACAAGAGCACCCAGATGAGATCCTTGTTGGGCCAGGGCACTGCTGCCCAGATGATGCTCCAGTCCTGGCGGGGCCGAAAGCTCGCCCCCAGAGCCAGTACTTGACGCTGCACCTGCACCGGCACCTCCTCCGCTGACCACGTTGGCGGTCGTCTGTGTGGACAGATTGCTGGTGGTGAACACTTTGCTGTCCTTGAGGGACCCCTCGTACTCCTCGTTATTCCAGTCACCCCAGGCATCGTCGTGGCCAGGCTGCTGCTTCTCGGCATTCTGCGCAATGGTGTTGTCCCAGAGCTCCACCTCGTGGTGATCCTCGTTGGCATTACTACTGCGCCCAGCTCCAAAGCCACCGCTGCCACTGGTTCGATCTCCGCGTGGACCACTGCTACGACCACCCATG
Source organism: Drosophila obscura (assembly GCF_018151105.1). Classification (NCBI taxonomy): domain Eukaryota; kingdom Metazoa; phylum Arthropoda; class Insecta; order Diptera; family Drosophilidae; genus Drosophila; species Drosophila obscura. Next base: position 1,880,291 of record NW_024542812.1, on the reverse strand, counting down.
CGACCTCCTCCGCGTCCAGAGCGTGAAACGAAGCCACCGCCACGTCCACCACCGCCTCCTGGCGCACTTCGTCCGCCGTTGCGCTGGCCGCGATAGTTGTCGTTGGCCCGGTCATCGCCACGTTCGCCGCCGCGTTCCCCACCGCCACCGCGAGATTCGCGAGTGCTGCGCTCGTTCTCGCGGGTCTCTCTGCCGCGCCCTGGAGGCAAACAAAAAATCATTAAGTAGGGGGGGTACGTTCATGAGAGTAATTGTTAGGATATACTTACATCCACGGCTGTCAGTGCCGCCGCGTCCGCCACCGCGGTTCGAGCTGCGGTTCCGGGTATTTTCTCGCTTGTCTCCATTTGCATTGCCATCGGCCCACTCGCCATCACCAGCGGCACCATCTGCAGCGGTGCTTGCAGGCCTCTTCTTCTTTTTCTCGTACTTGGCAAAGGCGCCCTGCAGGGATTCAGATTCAGAGAGGAGATTCCTCATATAGTGGTTGTGTGCCTTGCGGTTGTAGAATCACTCACCTGAGGGAGCTCCTCGATCAAGAAGTTGGCTGCTGCTTCCAAGTCGTAGTCGCACTCGTTGAGGGCGCAACACACCTCCTCCTCGGAACGCTGGGTCATGGTCAGTAAGAGGGTAACCTTTTCGTTGATCTGAGGATCCTCTGTGGTGCTATTGGTAATCTGGGCAATGCGCAACTGTTCCGTGGTGGCCTTGGGCTGGGCCTTCTCTGGCTTGTCTGTCTTGTTAGCATCGCCCTTCTTGTTCGCTGCTGCATGTGGGGCTGCATCGTGACCCGTTCCCCCGCCAACATTGGCGGAATTTGACTTTTTCTGGCTGCGACTGTTGCCGCCTCCTCCGCCAACGCCGCCGCCTGAACGAGTTTGTGTGCTCATCTCTATGTACACTGTATATACAAATTAGCTGCAAGCGGCAAGAAATCAACAAAAAGGATTAGTATGTGGGTTTCCAGTCTAGATAACAATCGAGGCGCCTTCTCTATGAGGCCAAAATTTGTGATGTGTTGTGTTGCAAAACAAGTGGCAGAGTAAAGGCTAACATGATGATGAGAGCCGCCGACAGATGAGAGTTCAATGTACATTTAATCAAAAAGAATGAAAGAACCACACACACACACACACACCTCACAATCCTAATAAAATACAAGAGAGAGCATATGAGAGAGCCGGAGCGAGAGAGCGACACGCACGCACAAACAAAGCAAATATTCAGAAATAACAAAAATGTAATGCAAACCGTGCATGCGGTGTGGGACGGGGAGGGGAAATTAGGAAGTAATAGCAGCAGTGCCATAGAAAAGGCAGCGGCGGCGGCGGGGTGTGTATTGGCAAAACAGGTAACGGAAAGGGAGCGGGACGTTGGCGGGGTGCGTGACCGAAACGCATCACAACGAAAAACGTCGACCGCTTTTCGAATCGGTGGTTGCAGACGGAGAAGTAGACAGCCGGAGGGGGGTGGTTGGACACACAAGAGAGCACTGCACAGACGACAATGACCAATTCTGAGAGCCCGCTCTGGCCCGGTGCACGACCCCGATACCAAGTGCATCTGAATCATTTAATGTTGTCACCGCAGTTTTATCAAATCTCGCCATGAATAATGACATTATTCATATTCACATAAACGCACACACGCACACACTTGGCCCCTCTGCCGCATACACTTTTTCACATAGGACACACATTTCGCACGTCCGTCTACAGCCGCCTGTCGCTCACAATTCTAAGTATATATTTCTTTTGTCAGCCCCTAGCATATGGGGAGGCGCAGACCAGACAAAATATTACTTGGATATGGCCACAATTGCGAGCTCGGGCATAGACAAGAATTGATTTGCAAATTCTTGGCCTCCTCGCTTCGGTTTTCTGCTTTTGCTTTGTGCTCGGATTTCTACAGCTGCCATAGCTTCATCTCTGTCGCACTTTCCCAAGCGCTTGGTATTGCCAGGTGTGAATGGTGGGCCCGGCGTGTTGCGGATGCGATAAATGTATTTACCAATGCTTCGGGTAACGAAAGATATAATTTGCGTGAACTATTCGAGCAATTTAAGGCAATAAACTGGCTTTTTTGTGAGGAAAATTCACTTTTTCGAACAACATTTCGCCATTACACATCACTGGGCTGGCCGCGGCGGCACTTGGCAACACTGAATGCGAGGGCATTGAAACCGAATGAAGCGCACAAAGCGGAATAAAAAACCGGACAAAATGGTGTACACTTCACTGAATATGAAATGCATTGCCTATTATCATTGACTATTGACTATTATCAATATATTTCCAGATTGCGAGTGCTTTCTGAACATATGAAATGGGAGAGCAGTTATAAATAATTAATAAGCAGCCCCGGCCATTGTCTAAAGTCTTGGCCATGTGCACACAACACACTTCGACTCGACGCCATTTCTGCAAGCAATATAGCCGACTCGCTCGCTCTTATGCAAACTTATGGCCACAGTAATTATATTGACGGCGACACTGCCGCTCCAGACAGCGGGTGAGTATTGAATTTTCAACCAAGTTTTACGCCATAAAAAGATTGAAAAACACCAGGAAAACACTACACATATACGGAAGAGCACTTTAGCAACACTTTAACACCTAATTCGGATATTCATCACGCTTTTTTAATGTGTAAACAAATTTTTAAAACGGAGCCACACAAAATACCTGCAAATGCGCCTTATATTAAAACAGTGTTGTGAAATACTCCAGGCAGCTAAAGAGTACTGCCGCGATACTTATCGAATAGAAGTATCGTATCACCATCGCCTAGTTGCAACAACAACGAGAACGTCATCTAGATATGCGCGATTTACGATAGCTCCTAAGAGAGCATCAAAACAATGCAGAGCAACGCATCTCTAAGTGCTCGGTTGGAAAACAAATATAAACCAAACGAGCGCCCAGAATTGTTAACATATATTCACAAACACATCATTGCTGTCGCAGGCGATGGGTAAGACATACTTCCAGCCATATTCCCTATTCTTTTTCCTAATGCCATTAAATCCACAGCGTTTGCCCGGAGGAATAAAGAGGATCCACTCTCGTCGAACGACGATGAGATAATGCAAATCAAAATAATTGAGCTGCAGGACAAATTGGACGATATCTTGAGCAATCAAGACTTGATAATCACCCTCCTAGGCCAAGTAGCAAATCCTCTGGGAAGCACTATTTTGACCGGCTCTTCTGAATCCACAGAGGAAAGAACGGAATATTTCCCAGTGCGAGAGCCGCAAGAACTGACAAAATTAGACTCCGAATTGGCCAGGGCCGGAAATAGCTTTGTGAGTATACTACAGGATCGTGTCTACTATTCGCACATATTAAATTTAGCTCTGCAGATTCCTATGATGAAGCGAATATTGCGCCCAGAAGGCATCATCCAGCCACTCAAGGATAATATTCCCAAGATATTCGGAGAGGAAATAATAATGGGCTTCAACTTCGATGGTGTTAACCACAAGCAGCCGTTTAGGCAGTTTAAGAATATTAACAAGACCATCTATGGTGAGTATTAATATATATGTGTATACCTAAAGGTATGTACGTATCTGTACAGAAATTAATCAACGTGTATTTATTTAGAGATTCAAAAAAGAAGTGGATACACTGAAGCAGACTACATCGCAGACATAAGAATCACCTTCCACACACTGAAGCGGCGCTATCATAAAAGAAAACACGATGTGATGAGGAGGAGTAAATTGAACAAATTCTTTGACTGAGTTCAGCAAAGAATATGTGCTTAAGAGCAGTTGTGCTTATGATAGAAAACAGCAAATGTGACAAGAGCAGTTGTGCTTATGATAGAAAACAGCAAATGTGACAATAGCATAGTTACTAACATCATAATGACAATTCAATGATGAGCCCAAAGACATTTACAAGACACACTGAACGAGGCAGTGCAGGCAGTGAAGCCAGAGAAGATCGATTACCTGAAAAAGATGTTTTTACTCAAGTTTCTTCCTGAATTTTTACGAATATGTGTTGCGTAGGAGAGAGATAGTGACCGACCCTTTTGAATGGTTTTCTTCTTAAAAATATACTATATTCTTATGTTCGTTATATTGAAAAATCATTTTGTTTATCATTTAATCCGATCTCTTTGAGCATAGTTTTGTAAATAGGTTTCCCTATTATTTAGAGGATCCTGAAATACCTACAGAGGACAGGTCAAAGCTGATTGCCAGAGGAAACAGTATGTTGGGCAAATACATTTTTCGATTGTCTTGGCACTATGGGTAATGGCAACAACTACCAGTACAACACTTGTGGCAAGTACAGTGCACAGCAGACGTCGTTGGAGCTACAACCACTGGCCATAAATGAGAACTCAATTAGAACGTTTACATTTCTGTAAGACAGACCAGCAGCAAAGCAAACGAGTTGCTGTTCTCCTTCTTGTTGTTGCCCGTTGCTGTTGCTGTTGCTGCTGCTGCTGCTGTTGTGGTACATTATTTTTTGGCCTAAATAGTAGGCCTTGAGGAATCGGAATCGGAATCGCTTGAGTTGTTTTTGTTCACCAGAGAGCGCCAGCCGCCCCAACGGCGCAGCAGCAGCAGCACACTGCTCACTCTGCTGCCGTTGCTCTGTGGTGGTGCCTCGTCGTTTTGCCGACGCCGCTTCAGTGTAAATTTTTCTTTTGGCCCATTCGGATGTGGCCACGACGCGCGCGTTGTCCGTTAAAATTATTCTTATTATTATTGTTGTTATTATTTAGGCTTTAACTGTGGATCCGATCCGCTGCGCTTGCCCTTTCGTTTCTGTCGTGCATATATTTGTGTTCCAGTTGCAGCAGCGTCCCCGAGTCCGGGTTGTGGGAGGAGGTTAGTTGTTGGATAATAAGTGTGCGACGCGACTCCAAAGTGTACGCAAATTGCAAAATCCCCCCACTGTAGCTGCCACCCAGCCAGCCAGCCCCTTCCCACATTCGTGTCCATTGAGAAACATAGATCCAAGAATTGCAGCTCTGTGTCCATGTGTGTGTGTTTGTGAGTGCGAGAGAGGCAAGTTGCCTGCCGAACGAAGGAAAGAGATAGAGCGCGCGAACCAGAGAGCGCGCGCCAATGTGTTCTGCGAGTTTGTGTGCCTGTGTGCCTGTGTGTGTGTGTGTGTGTGCTTGTGTGTGGTGTGTTAGAATGCACCTTGTGGTATTTTGAAATCTAAAAATTGCCAAACACAAACGTTTCTTTTTTTTCGAGAAGCATTGCAAAAGACTCCAGCTGTGCCTAATGCTAAGGTAACAGAAAACATCAGAAACTGAATAAAATCAGACAGACGGCAAGAACCACATCCATCCACATCCACATCCAAGGCTGTTTTTTGGTTATAGAAATCTGTTTTGGCGGGTATGTATCGCACAATCTGTAATTACGAAACTCCCTTCGAGTGGTGGCTATTTCGGATCTTGGATTGCGACACATTTTGTTGGATTTTGTGTTATGGATTAAGGGCGCCAAGGGTACAGCAGCAGCTACACCATTCCCATTACCATCATCATCATCCTCATCTAGGTGCTTGCTTTCCCAAAAACGTTCCCACACACACACACACACACACAAACAAACACATACAGGCACAGTGGGAAACACACCAACACACAGATAGACGGCCGCATTGGCCAACATATTTACCTACGTCACGCCCACCTGATTTCAGTGCAATCGCGTTGGCCCAGTTTACGGGCATGCTCCAAGACAAAATATACTCCTACAAGGTCGATTGCCTGCCTCTATGTGTGTTTTTTTCTATACCAGTTTTCTATAAACTTGCCGCAGCGACTAGTTTCAATTTCTACTGGGATTATCTGCCGCGCTGCCTCTGGCTCTGGCTCTGACTCTGGCTCTAGCTCTGGCTCTGTGTCTGTCTCTGCTGCAGGTGGCTGCAGCAGCTTTTGCCTCTCTGGGAGCCTCATTATTCCTCCTCTCCGTCTTGTCTCTCCCTCCTTCATTTACCGTCTCTGTCTACCTTTTCGCATCGCTGTGTGTGTATGTGTGTGTGTGCGATTGTGATTGTGACACAGAAACCAACTAAGAAGTATGTGGAAATCTCTTGGCAGCAACGAAATCAATTCAGAAACCCAAGTTAGCTGCTTGCCAGTTGAGTTTCCATTTCAGAACATATGCGGATTTTCGCCAACATTTTGCAACAACGGACACAACTGATCCCTGCTACGGGCTGGATTATGTTGTGGGCAGAATGGAAAGATTTGATTTGATTTCCAAAGGGTTCCTTCCGTTCCCCTTTTCCGTGCATCACTGAAGCCCTGAAGTTGTGCTGCATCCCTGGTTCATTTACCCAAATGTAACGGGCGCCCTCTTGTCTCCCCTTTTGCACCCACACTGCGGTGTGCTCAATTCTGATATGCGTGTGTGTGAGAGTGTGTGTGTGTGTGTGTTCGAGTGCATCTCCCCCACAGCCACTGCAAACTGCACGAACTCTGGTGCAATAAACGACGGAACGAACGGAACGCATATTGCGTTGGCGGCGGCGGCGGCGGTGGCAGCGATAGCTTTGCTTTGGATGTAGCTGTCTCTGCCTCCGTCGCTGCTGTTGCTGTTGCTGCTGCTGCTGCTGCTTCTGCTTCTCTCTTGATGATGACAGCCGAGGTCGTAGGCAAAGACGACGGACGGCATACGCTCGAGTAACTGGCTCAGGCCCACTACCACAATCAACCAAACCTGTTGACCTAATTTCAAATTCTGCTGCGTCTTGTTGTTGGTGTTGGTGTTTCTGCTGCTGCTGCTGCTGCTGATCTGTGTCTCTGTGGCTGTGAGAGTCTGCGTGTGTGTGTGTGTGTGTCTGTCGGAGAGCCAGAGCGCCAACGATTGGCAAATCTTTGACAGTGGTAGGAGTGTTGGGTGCTGCTGAGGGGGATTGATTCCCTTGGGGCTTAAATATGTTCGATTCAAGATGCCCAGCCATCCAATATTGGCTCTCCGTCTGCATTTGCACCTCTTTCGGGGGGCATAACCTTTTACTGAGCGACCGGACCCCCCTTTGGGGCGAGACGCCACCCTTGTCATTTCCGTTCCCAAACAAAACAGAGACAGATACAGTTGGGTCTCCTAGTCAGTCGGTCGGTCGGTCGTGTCGGTCGGGCTGTTGGTGCAACTGTCATTGCATTTTTCGATCTAAATTCGAATTTGAATTTGTATTTGTGGTACGTTTCAGTTCGGTTCTAGCCTATGTCGCTCGCCCGCGTTCCCTTCGATCAAATCAAAGTGAAGTTTGGATTAGCATAGAATCCCCTGTCTATACAGTGATACACATACATATATATGCAGATGTACATGTATCACCTATAAATAGTGAGTAATAAATTGGGTGAATAAAGATTGAGCTCCTTTCCCTTGCACCTGCCCACGCCTCCACCCCCACCCCCACACTCCCCCTTTTCCACATTCATCCCACCTCTGAACAATCCCTAGCATGTGCATGTTCTGTGGAAACCCAATAATGTGCGTCCCAGTAACCACAAGAAATTACGGTCGCCTGCCCCAATGTGGGGCTGCTGCTTCTGCTGCCACTGCCACTGCTGCTGCTGCTGCTGCTCCACTTGTCGTCCCAGTGACGACGACACGTTCATGTGTGCGTCTGTGTGGTTGTGAGCAGAGAAAATCAAGTGAATCAAAATGAGCGTATAATTAGGTCAGCACAACAAAAATTATACGCTAGCCAGTGCCACTTACCAAAGAGAGCGCGAGAGAGAGAGAGATAAAGAGAGAGCCCCAACAGCAGCAGCAGCAGCAGCAGCAGCAGCAGAGTGGGGTCAGGAAACGGAATCGGAATCGGAAGTGGGGCAGAGCCCATTGCATAGGCCATCAATTAGAAATTAATTCACGCGGCTAATGCTGATAAATTGCAATTGTTGGTGCAACCACAGGCGAGCAGAAGAAGAACCATAGCAAAAAGAGCAAAGAGGAGAGCGCGCATGCACCTGCAATAGAAACAACAACAACAACAAGAGAAGCGCAGCGGCAAACCATAAACAAAAATGGGACATGCGCTCCACTCGAACACAGAGAGTGGGGAAAGAGAGAGCTGTCTGCTACTCTGGCTATGGCTCTGGCTGTGGCTGTGGCTCTGGCGTTGGCTTTGGCTCCCTCTTGCTCCCACTGAACTATTTTTTTTTTCCAATCTTTTTTCCGTTTCTTGATTTTCTCGATGTCCGCTTGTTGTTGTTGTTGTTGCTGTTGTTGCTGTTGGTGCTGTTGCTATTGCTGTTGCCGCCATTTGGTTGTTGGCCGTGGCAAGTGTTTCGCAATGAGTGCAGGCCAAAATGAAATCATCGTGCTCTGCCGCTGCTGCTGCCGCTGCTGCCTCTGTCGCCTCTGCCTTCGTTTTGGTGGCATTGATGGGGGGGAAATTCCTGTTCCACTTTCTATTATGGGGAACCCGAGTCCAAGTTGTTGTTGTTGCAGCAGCAGCAGCAGCAGCAGCAGCGGCAGTGGCAAAAGTAGCAAAAGAGCACGTAGCATATAAAAGTGTGTCGCCATGGAAAGTGGTTTCTTTCTCTCCTCTCTCTCAGTCTTCTCTCTCTCTCTCTGTTGTTGTGTCTCTTTCGGCTTGTTCTGGTTCTCGTTTCAACGCACATGTAACGCTCATTTGTTCTTGTTGTTGCCGCTGCTGCCGCTGCTGCCGTTGTTTGCGGGGGGGAATGGTTCATTGATTTGCTAGAGACGCCACAGCGCTCCATCGACCGACTGACTCACTTTGTTGCGTGACGCCAAAAGGCAAATGGAACAGCCGACCTGGACGCGGTTGGAGTAAATGGCACAGAGGGCGCGATCCCCCTCCTGCTTTCCCCCTCCCCACCTGAACGGCACCAGCAAACCGGTAGGCAAATGTCTGCTAAGGTCAAATCAGTTATACGCTCTCTTTTGTCTTTTTTGTTTTGTTTTGTTTTGCATGCGATCAAGTGGGGGGGCCGGCCTCCAGCCTCAAGCATCGCCGCACCAGAAAAAGATGCGTCCGCTTTGGATTTGGATTCAGATTCAGATTCCAACACCATTCGAAGACCGCTCTTCCAATGGCTGGCCAATGCAATGCTAATGGTCTCGGCTTTAGATTCGAATTTGAATTTGAATTGGAATTGGAATCGGAATCGTGAGGCGAAGCGAAGCGAGGCGAGGAGGTGCCTGAGGCTATCCAAAAGATTAATTTGGCCTACAAGCCACTGTGCCACTGTGCACAGTGGTCTGAGTGCCAGTCGAAAGAGTCTTTCACTATTTGTAGCTACAGATCAAGGAAGATCTTCAGATCTATCTATTCAAATCACATCTCACAAATCCTTTAGAATTAATTTGCATAGAAGAAATTATTGCATTTACCTTTCTTACATTTATGTATGTACATGGGAAGAACGTTGCTCGTTGGTGATTATGATTAGGTTTAAGTTACGCTATAATCGCTCTAAAATTAGCCCCAATATTGGCGCACATTTCTCCCCCATGCTGCGGACACTGTACACTGTACAACATCATTAAGGGCTCTCAAAGCGCTCCAATTATGTCGCTCACTTGTGTGTGTGTGTGTGTGTGTGTGTGTGTGTGTGTCTCATTTCTGGAGCAGCTCAAGCTCAGGCGCTGGCGCTTATATATTTTCTTTTGCTTTTGGCTTTTGGTATTCCGAATTGGGAACACCTCGCAAGTGAAAATGCGGGACACCCCACCGGACCTCAGACCTCAGTCCCCGAACCCACCGAACCCCCGAACCCCCGAACCACCGAACCACCCGAACCCTCTAACCCGAGAGCCAAGACCAAGTTGGGTCGCCCAGCCAGAGATGGTGGACAGCGATGTGTAGGATGACGATGACGATGACGTGATGATGGCGATAATGATAAAGCATGACCCAGTTGCACTTTAAAACTTGACCCAATGACTCCATTGGGTTGGCAACAACTCGAGGCCCGGGCTAACTATGGCATTTATAATGCCAGAGAGCAGAGCCGAAAGCAAAGCAAGAGCCCCTCATAATTACTCAAAATGCAAACCAACTTTTTGTGCGTTTTCGGTGCTATAGTTTTTCGCTGGTCCGTCGCTGCTAATGCTTACAGGTTTACAACATTCAAATGGGTCCGTCCCCATCACCATCACCATCACCATCCCCATCCCCATACCCAGTGGGGAGTCAGTCGGTGAAACCTGTTATGCATCGAAAAGTGAATTCGTAATTATGTTGATATCTTTATGCTCTCGCACGAGTGGTGTGGTGTGGCGTAGTGTGGTAGGCCCTACGACACACACATTTCAATCTCTGCTCTGCGGATGATGAGACGATGAGAAGGCGCCCTCAATCTGCTGACTGACCTGACCAGAAATGCACACACATCTCCATCCACATCCAACAGCACACATTCGAATGGTGGATGGTGGCTAGTCGGTATTCGGTATTCGGTATGGGGAAGCTTCATAGCTTCAGCTCTTTAGTCTGGGGCTGAGGTCGTCCCCCATGGCTCTTGGCTTTTGTGATCTGGCTAATGCTAATGCACAAGCAGCATTCAAGGTTGAATTGAATTAGCTGCGAGAAGAGCTTCGCACCAGCTCTGCCGAATGATTATGGATGATGATTTATGCATACATATGTATGTATGTATATGTAGTATTCACATTTGACCTATTGCCAAATATCCAGACCCAGACCAGACCCCGATCAAGTGACATGCGTCTCAGCCAGCCTACATGAGCGAAAAACCCACAACAATGGAACAATATAAAACTGAACTCAACGATCCCTGGGAGAGAGACTATGAAATCGTTTAAGATCTTCAGTCTCTCAGTTCTTACCAAAAGATTGTATGCCGAACCAAGGTTTGGGTGTCAGGTTAGGCACAACCTAAATAAGATCTGTAAGAAACTATAGAGATGAATGATAAACACTCGGAAGAGTTTCGTACACAAAATCTTGAGAGAAAGGTTCCACTATTAGCATGGGCATCAATTTGGAGAATTAACTTAGAAATGGCTTCTCTTATGAATCAACATTTCCCACATAATACGAATATATATCAAAATATATCCAATATATTTAAAGATTGGGCGATATTTTCATGTTTTAAGTACTTTTAAGTACTGCATGGAAATCGTTGCTCAGAGTTCTTCTTTAAAAATCCATCAAAGTTTCCATGGCGAATACCTAGCATTGTGTTTGGGGCAAACTTTTGAATGATTTGTGCTGTTTGTTGGCGTGGTGTGGTGTGTGGTGTGGTGGTCTCTCCATCTCCAATCCCCAAGCAGTCTGTTCTGGCTTTGTATGGGTGTCCAAACGATTGCCCACCTGCAAGACCAGTAATTGGCCCCAATAACTTTGGTATTTTCATAGAGCAGGCCCCGCACGAAGTCAGCGTCAACGTGCCACCAACAACAAGCATAGTCAGAGCCAGAGACAGCCACAGCCGCAGCCACAATGTGGAGGCCGCCCAAAAATGGTCGTTGTTGGTTCTTAGCGAATTCGCCGCAGGTCTCCGCTCAACCTCGCCCCCCTCTGGCCACCTTCCCCTCCACCGTCAACACCCGGTAACCCCCCTCACCCACCCCCTGCCCATACCAGTCAAGCTTCGACGCTGACACCAATTTGGCTTATTAGAGTCGAAGTCAAAGTCTGAGTTTGGGGTTTGGGGTTTGGGTTGCTTTGGAAGCACTTGAAATGCCAAAAAAAAAAAAGCCGCAACTTGTCATCGATTTTTGGGCGTGGCTCGGTCTAGTCTTGGCACTTATCCACCTCCATTATCCATTATCCATTGCAGATGGCCGAAACGATCAGCAGCGCAGCCAGCAGCATGGAGCTGGCCCTCAAGGACACCAGCCCCTCGGTGGCAGTGGGCGGTGGTCTCATAGTGGACATGACGCCGACGACGGCAGCTCTGTTGCACCACAATGCGCTGGCCCTGCGCAGCCTTAAGGAGGCGGCGGCCCATCGGGATGCGTCCGTGTCGGGGTCCGGATCCGCCTCGGAATCAGAGCTCCCAGAGCCGCGCTCCCCGACGCCGACACCCACGAATCTCAGTACTGGCGGCCCCCACTCGCCGCCCATGACATTCCGCTGCGAGAGATGTGACAATTTCGAGACGAGCTCCCGGGCCTCCCTGCTCCTCCACGTAGTGCAGTGCTTGGCCGGGCAGGCGGCTGCGGCCGCGGCGGCGGCCTCGGTGCGCCTGAAGAGCGAGGATCTGGGGGAGCCGGAGAACATGAGCCTCAGCCACATGGACACGGGAAAGCCCTCGTCGGACAACGTCGGGGGGTCCAGCTCCTCGGCCAGCTCCTCGCCGGCGGGCAACGGCAGTGGCAACAGCAGCAGCTCCAGGAAGGTATTCGAGTGCGACGTGTGCAACATGAAGTTCTCCAACGGAGCCAACATGCGGCGCCACAAGATGCGGCACACGGGCGTGAAGCCGTACGAGTGCCGCGTCTGCCAGAAGCGATTTTTCCGCAAGGACCACCTGGCCGAGCACTTCACCACCCACACCAAGACGCTGCCCTACCACTGCCCCATCTGCAACCGCGGCTTCCAGCGCCAGATCGCGATGCGCGCCCACTTCCAGAACGAGCACGTGGGACAGCACGATCTGGTCAAGACTTGCCCCCTCTGCAGCTACCGGGCTGGGTCCATGAAGTCGCTGCGCATCCACTTCTTTAACCGGCACGGGATCGACTTGGACAACCCCGGGCCCGGCGGCACCTCCTCCCTGCTGCTGGCCCTCGAGTCGCAGGCCTCGGCGGCGGCGGCTGCGGCAGCTGCCAGCTATGTGCCGCCCGGCATGAGTCCCGTTCCCGTTCCCCAGGGTCAAGCCCAGCAGCATCAGCATCAGCAGCAGCAGTCGTCCTCGGTGGCGCCTCCTCCTGCCAGTCATCAGAGCGACAGCGGGGAGTCGATGCGCTCCCTGGAGAACGCCACACCGCCCATGCACTTCCTCACGCCGCACGTGGAGATCTCCACGCTGAGCGAGAATGGCAACACGGAGCTGTTCAACGTAAGTTCCACTCGAGCATCTCCTCCACCAATCCCCCTTGCTTATAGTAAGCCCCCACAGCTGATTTGCGTTTGGCGTGAATCTGCATTGCAGGGCAACAACAACAACTGCAGCAGCAGCAGCAGCAACAACAACAATAACAACAACAACAACAACAACAACAACAACAACAACAACAACAACAACAACACCAGCAACACCATTAGTGTCATTAGCAATGGAAACAGCGAATCGAATGCGGAGAAGGTGAAAGATCGCGCCCTGATCATGCAGTCGCCGGTGGAGCTGCAGCTGCAGCTGCCCATGGACTGCAACACAAAGGCCACACCCATCACGTCGAGCACCACGACAACGGTGAGCCTCAAGAGTCATCTCCAGCAGCAGCACCAGCAGCAGCATCATCACCATCACCACCACCACGAGAATCACATAACGCCCTCGATCAGTCTGATACCAATCAAGCAGGTAAGTTCCAGCGACAGATCTATCGAATGATCATAGGCAAATAATGCTCGTCTTTAATTCCAACTCAAACATTTGCAGGAGCCAATGACAGAGGATGTGGACAAAAAGTTACAGATCAATGGCAGCGATCCCAGCAGCGACACTGAACAATCTTCCAACCACAGCAGCAGCCCCCACAACAACAACAACAGCAACAACAACAACAGAACCTCACTGATCAAGGTGGGTGGATCACTGATCACTTATCACTTATCACTGATCATGCCATGATTACTATGGTTTTTGTTTTTGTTTTCCTTCGGGCAGGTCTCACCATTGAAGTCTCTCCTGCGTGAAGATCTGAAACGTCGAATATGCGCCAAGGCCAACAACCGGATCACACGGAATGCCACACCCCTGGAGAGCAACAGCGTGCTGTCGAACAGTCTCAGCAATGGATCGGGTCCGGGGTCTGGATCGGGCGGCGTAAACAGCAGCAGTAACGGCGGTGGCACACCCGCATCAGCCTTGCCAAATCCCAGCAACGGGTCCAGCTCCACACAGATATGCAATGGGACGATCACGTCGACGGGCCAGGATGGGGATCTGCTGAATCGCAAGCTCATACTCACCTGCCACTTCTGCGGCATCGAGTTCCCCGACGAGACGCTCTACTTCCTGCACAAGGGCTGCCACTGCGAGAGCAATCCGTGGAAGTGCAACATCTGCGGCGAGCAGCTGAACAACGTCTACGACTTCAATGCTCACCTGCTGAGCAAGAGTCATCAATAGCAGCCACAGTTCGCCAGCGGCATGTAAGCCAGCTGGCACTTGGATGCGATGGAATGGGATGGAGTGGGATGGAGTGGAGTGGAGTGGAATAGGATGGGATGGGGAGGAGATCCAATCCTCCAGATCCGATGGACAAACACGGATGCAAAAGCAAAAGCAAATGCAAAAGCGAAGGCGAATGCGAATGCGAATGCGGATTCCGAATATTTACTTAGCTCAATTTTGAGAGATTTTCCACAACCAGGCACACAGTTACGCTCAGAGCAAATGATTATACACCTACCATCTAGTTGTACATCTAGGTCTACGTTTACATCTACATTATATATAGTTATATACATACATACGTACATATAGAGATAACACTCATCATATTTTTATGATCTGCATGCGGAGCCTCTGCAGGCGAGGCATGGAATGAGAGCTACGTAGTTACCTAATCCCTTAACGAATCGAAACTTTATATGAACGTTTAACGTGACAAGGAAAAGAAACAGAAACAGAAACGGAAACAGAAACAGAAACGGAAACAGAAACAGAAAACGAAACCGAATATGATGTTGAATACCTTCCCCTAAGCGAACCGAACCGTACAGAACCGAACCGAACCACCCTGTTATGTAGTGTTATTATGCATTAGGTTTAGTAGTTTTAGTCTTTAAGTCTTGGCAATAATTTTCCAGCCGGTTCAACTGGCAGCAACACACTTACGCGATACGTAACAAGTACAGTACTTTCACGTGACGTAAGTGATCTTAGGTCGGTCTTAGTGCATTGTAGTGCATTACGGGGGACGCCTCAAAGGTGGCAATTTATGGTTTTAAACTGGGCATCCGGCATCAATCTACTCATCGTATACACCACATCGAACATCGTATATGTACATCGTACACATTAGTTTGTATGTATGTATGTATATTCGTACATCAAAATGCCTAAACAGTTTCAACAAAGGCTTTAAATTTGTTATGTTTTCAGAGTTTAATAGAACAGCAACAAGTTTAATTATAACAGATCTATATGCAAAAGCGGTATAAGCAACGTTACAATTCATATATGTAAAACAGGATATATATATATATAAACACACACACACAAACACATAGCCAGGTTATATACAAGACCCTCTCACTGACACACACCAACTCACACTAACACAGGTACAGATACATAGATACAAATACATTAGCAGATACAGATACAGCTACAGATACAGCTACAGATACAGCTACAGACATAGACACAGTTTGTTTTAGCTTAGCAAGAGGTTAACGAATTTTGAATTCAATTATTATAATCGTAACTTTTACTTAAAAACAAGCAACAAACAAAAAACGAAAGCAGTAAAAGAAGCAGTAAAAGGAAGCAATAAAAGGAAGCAGTAACAGCAACGTAACAAAAAGTAACATTTCGAATACCCGCACAGTGCTGCTCAACAGTTTGCATACATCGCCTGTGTCCCACTGTGTGTCCAAAGCATAGCAACATTTTTTGAAACAAGCAAAACGCAAAAAGAAATGCAAAAATTACAATTGTGATACGAAATTGTTGTAAATAATTGGTAAACTGAAACATGAAACCTTATTGTTTAGATAAAAACTATGCCTTAGATGCCTATGATATAGCATTACATAAGTACACACACACACACACACACATTTATAAATATACTGACAAGTATATGTATATGTATATGTAGATTTACATCTATGATACGAGCACGTGTGCGCAAACACTGTACAAAGGAAACAAAATGGAGAAGCCAACTTGGACACGAAGCTGTTGATTAGTATAGTTAACTTTAGTGTAAATCAAAATTTAAATACTCCCTTTCCTGAATCCACGTTTCCCATTCCCCTTTCTCTTTCCCGTTTCCTGTTCCCGTTCCCCATTCCCATTCCCACCTCAACTCTAACCCAATCTTGGCTGACGTCGCGGGTTGTATGCAGTCAGCAAGGCGCCACTGTGCGGCGCCAAATTTTACTTCAGATTTAACATCCGTCCATGATGTTCACAAATTTCTAGGCCTGATAGCGAAAGTAATCCACGTATTCATAAAATTCATCTGTGTAAAAAAAATGAAGATAAGGAACATAAACTAAAACCCATCCCAATGTGTAGGTCCTTCTCTTTCGGTTGTTAATGATCTTTACACTTAGTTAGAATTAATCATTAGTCGAAGATTTTTGTTAGACTTTTTATTTGTTTCTCATCTCTGTTAGCGCATTCATTGTACATTTTATCTTCTTCTAGACATGGTAATCTTTCTTTTACAACACTTTGCTCTTCTCTAGCCAATTCCCTTGTGTAAAAATGGTTTGTTGTGTTCATTTAATATAGTACCCATATTCAGTAATCTATCCTAGGGATTAATTATGTTTTTGTTTTTATACATACACGTACGCCTGCGTACGCATTGAACTTTGTTAATAAACTAGCATCCAGTTGTTATTAAAAATACCAATCCATTTCGAAATCAAAAGCGTATAACGTTGAATGTAACGATTGAGCAATTTTTAGCTGAACTTTCGTGTTGAATTTTAATAGAATTAAATCGATAAATGAGAAAAAAGAAAGTGGAAAAACACCAAATGCAGAAACAAAACATTTACTTAATTAGTGATTATAATTATAGCTACAACAAAAAGGCATGTTAATTTTTTAGAAATAAAAATGGTTGAAAACAACAAAACAATGGGTTTTATTTGAAATTCTTTTTAAATCTCTAACGGCAGTAAGCAGTGAAAGCAGTACATGCAAGCAGTTTGCTGCTGTTAAACGTAACATAGCTCTGTTAACGTGCTTTCTTTCGATTGGTTAAATAGCAGTCTACCAATAAGACCATTTACTTGTGTACATACATATGTATGTACACACACAAACACACACACAATATGCATCTCTTTCTAGCGGGTGTTTCACCCTAAAAGATGAATGAAACCGTGATTAGTTTTGAGAAAAACAACATGTAAGGTCACATTCTCATCGTTCCGTGTCTGCAATACAACCCACACACACTCGTACATGCACACCATATTGTTTAATTAAAAGGGCAGCCAAAAATCCGTAAATAAATGAAAAACAAATTTCCGTCGGAATGTCATCAAAAATGGGTTTCTATGTATTTACATACATACATGTATGTAGATCCAGTTTTAGCTTTTGAAAATTAAAATACAAGAATCTTTGTAAATATTATGATCAATATTTTATTATATATATTATATTATTCGAAATCCGCTTCAGTTATTTTCGTGGTTGAGACTCAATAGACAAACATACATATGAATGTATGTACATATTAACATCAATTGATTTTTTAAGGTCATTTTCGCTATGAAATTCATAATAAGTACATGGAAATACATATAGTTAACGAACCAGCCAAATAACCCAATTAGTATGTGTTTTTTAAATTATATAGAATTAATTTTTCCATTGAAACCATATCAATATAGTGAACATACCAAATATTTAGCAAATCCATCACATACCTACACATAAATACATATGTATGAACGACTTAATCAAACAACCCCCTAAGAGAGAGGGAGATAGAGGCGACTATGGTATCATTGGCAGCTCACTTCCGTCGCCACTGAAGCCATTTGACAATTTGTCTAATACCTTCACGATCCCATCCCAATCCGGATTCCGAGCATATGCTCTGGTTGCCCCGATCCGGTCCCATATGCATGTTTTCCTCGTTCTTTCTCTTTTTTTTTCTGTGGTTTTGCTTTGCGGCAATTTGTTTGCAGTTTTGTTTGCGATTTAGGGATAATGTGCCATAAAGCCAAAACATTGACGATTGACTGAGTCGCCGGTGACGACTAATCGGAATAGAGCGAAAGATAGGTAGAGTGAGTGAGAGAGATCTGGCAGGACGGACGGATGGATGGATGGATGGCTGGCTGGCTGGCTGGCTGGCTGGCTGATCGGCTGAGGATAATACCCGGCAACTCCATTGTGTACGCATCAATAGTTATAATCGCAGCATCAATATTTACCCTAAGACCGACTCGGGGGCCGATCCGGAGCCGAGCGCAGAGCATAAGCCCCGACTCCGACCGGCCGGCGGACAACAATGCGAGCAAATCCGCTGCCAGCGTTCCAATGAGGCGATTAACACCTAAATATGTGTGTCATTAGAGGCGACGAATGGAAAACGTATTGACAGGCAGGCAGACGAAGGCTTTGACATCCTTATCCTCATTTCCAGCCTGCCAGAAGCATTGCCGTCGCTACTACCGATGGGTTACACTGAGAGACGTCGGTGGGAAGTACTGCCTTTTCGGTTCGAAATTTAATACAGATTTAATAACAATAATTGGAGATACCCACAAAGGTTAAACGTATTTCAAAAATTAATTCAGTTCGAGATTCTTTCTGGGTTTCTCTCAGTGTAATTCCACATATCAAAATCGCTGTGCAGGCTGTGGATGCTGTTCTGTTTTTGGTCTGTTCTGTTCTGTTCGGGTTGGTGTCAATAATGCGCGTGTTTTTATTTTCAAATGCCGATAACTTGCCCTTAAGCCGATTTGGCATACGTATCGTCCCTGCATGCATACATATGTACATATATGCACACACATATACCCAAAAACACACACATGCAGATGCACTTTGGCCCAGACGATCCATGACATCAGCTAAAGTGACACCTCCAAGGCGGGGGACACGGCCAAAACTGCAAAAACTGAACCCATTTTCAAGGATGGGTGAAACTTTTTTGGCAGAGTGTAAGAGCCTCACCACAGCACTCCCACAAGTTGCGGTCGGTGTTCTTTTGGGCTCTGGTCATCCATCGATAGATGGGATCCTTCTCTCCTGTGGCATGTGCATCGTTCCCCTGTTCCCGTGTGTCTCCGTGTGTGGGCGAACCTAACCTAACCCGATTAGGGCCTGCCACAGCCCGGAGTAAGGTTAACATGGAAGGGGGGCACTTAGCTAATGCAGTGGTTGATTAAAAAGCCCCAATGACACTTTGGGTGACACTCTACACCGCATGGAAGGAACTGTACGGGTGGCTTTTGGCTTTTGAGGCTTTTGAGGCGAGTATTGGGAATGCAGCAGCTCCCCTACAGAGGCAATGGTTTGCTCTTAACTTTAAGATCCGACAAGTAAATATAATTCTAACATATATGCAGTGGCAACGAAGCCCTCAGAAGTTTCTTATACGTATTCGAAGACCCCCGAATTTGATCTTCAAATTGAAATAAATTTCTTGTATTTAATGCCGAACAAAGGCTGCAATCTGTGCGAGTAAAATAATTAACAAAGCAATGGTTCTCAAATATTATCTATCCACTTCTTGTTGATCTTCCAAGCGGATTTATTTGACCCCCCTGCTGCTGCTCCCTGCCCTTCCCTTGGCTGACACACAATCTCGCATCGGAGCGTTAACGCTCATGTCAGTAAGTTCAAATTACATTTAATTGTTGGACATTTTTTGGATTCGTTGTGCGGGAGGGCGAGGGTGTTGCTCGCACATCCACACATCCACAGATACACGATAGATGTACATATGTACATGAAAAGCCACCACAAGGCCATCTCCGAATCCCAAAATCCGGCATGGAAAATGTAGTCGGGCTTAATTTGTAAAAGAGATAACATTTACACGTCAAAAGCGTTCAGGACTGGGACTGGGACTGGGACTGGGACTGGGGCTGGGCTTGGATGAGGGCGTTACGAATGATGGTGGTGATGTGTCAGATACTTACTTCCATTTGAAATATAATAAGTTGATTCCGATGGCAGTTGGGGTAAGTGAATTTGAATCTCAATTGAATTGCGAATCGTTCGTTGGTTTGGGGGAAGCGAAGCGAACGTTCGTCAGTCCGTTCTTTACGCCTGTCTGGTCGCCCAGGTCCTGCCCTCCTCATCGCCTGCCCTGGCGAACGAACCCAATTATCTTTCAATAAAAGGGGCAGCAGCAGCAGCAGCAGCAGCAAAAGTGCATCCTCAAGTTACACGCATGTTGTTGTAACGGATTTGTGTGTGTGTTTTTGCCCAAAATCCAAAATCCAAAAAGCCAAAACAGCAACACAGCCAAAGCCAAAGCCAAAGAGAACGAACGAACGAGCGAACATTTCCATAGGGGTTGGACTTGGACTTGAACTCTCTCTCTTTTTCTATGTAGCCAGAGAACTTGCTTGCCGGGGCCCCTTTTGTCTTTTGGCTGGCGTAACCCAAATCTGGCCTGCGGGCAAACATCTTTATTAATTCATAATTCAATCGGGAATCGCTGGGGAAGACACAATAGAACACAGAGACCGGGGACCAGGGACCAGGGACCAGAGACCAGGGAGCATGCAACATGGAAAGCATCGCACATTTGGCAACATTATGGATTTTGATTTAACTTCAATTTTCGTAGGTCTATGGTCTCCCTATTTCACTTTTGTTTCAGTAATTCAATACGATTTTTCAATCTCCCAACAATGGAGAGCAGCCACAGATGATTTCAATGGGAAAGCTCACTCGGGCAGCCTCAATTTTCTAAACGAGATGATAATGTTGATGATGATGATGATGGGAGGATGGTACAATGGCAAAATGGTCTGTCCCAAGGCATGTTTTGGACAGCAAGTGGAAAATTGGAATAGCAATTTAGTTTAATTAGTTTGAATGAAGGCAACCACTGGCCGATTAAGTTAATGCATCTCACATTAAGTTTTCCCAACTGCAGCAGCTAGCTAGGGAACAAGGATGTGTTCCTCGTATCTATCGAGGGAAAGTGATATTAAAATTCTCTCAACTAACTTCAACCCATCAGGGATCATCGGGGGAATATGCCATTAAAACTAAGCAGAATTTCTACACATTAATCGTTCGCGTATGTACGTATATATCTACGCATCATCGGTGTACGTACGATGCTATCGGGGCGAAAAACCGTTTACATGGCGTTCCAGTAATCACATGGAAAATCTGCCAGCCACGGCTCATGAATATTTTGGGCAGCGCAGCGCAGCGCAGGAGAGAGAGAGAGAGAAAGCATTTAATGCATTTTTCCCCCGACTTTCCGTCTAATCCGTTTTCAAAATCTGTAAATCCATGCGGTCTGCGGACAAGAATAACAATGCCAACAAAACTGAAAGAGAAACAGAAAGAGAAACAGAAACAGCAGCGGAAATGTTTCTAAAATCAGAATCGGAGTTGGCTGAACTGAGCTGAGTGCTTTTGTTAATCCGAATCCCAGGGACCGACCCCAGCAGAGGAGGCGAGTCTCTTTAGCACCGAGACGCAACCACAATAGCCACGCCCTTCTTTTTCTCAGCCAGAACAAGAACAAGAGCCATAACCAGAGCCAGAGCCAGGATGAAGACATCATCTTGATAGATACAGATAAAGGGAGACGTGGGACTGTTACTGTTACTATTGCTGCCTTTTCAATGCTCTTATGAATTACGGATCGACGCCTCCTGTTCCTTTTGTCTGGTGCACCTTTCGCCCGAATCGGCATCGGGCATCGGGCATAGGGCATCGGAGTCCCCGCCCGTCTCGTCTGAATATGACTCCCCCATCTTTATATCGATGGCTCTATCCAGGGAAAATCTCATTAGACACACAAAAGGGAAAGCGACTCATCTTTCGTTTGGGATGCTCGGCGACAATTAGTACGAGTGTCGAATTATTCCGCAACCGAAGGTACGGTGCAGTAAATGAAGCATTAATGAAGCACACTGAAGAGGTGCTTCAGGTGCCCCACAGGTACGCCCACAAGCTTTCTCTATAGGGAGGAGGATTCGCTTGGGGCGAAGTGTCTGTCCTGTGTCCTCTCCTCGCCAAAAGAAAAGGGTTATTTATATGTACAGTCTGGCGCATGTGTGAAGTGTTTGCGTTGCTCATTTAATGCTGCAAATATTTGGACAAAGTTCAAGCCTATCCAAGTCCCTCGGGCCATTTAATTCACACCCCGAACCGCTCTTCAACAATTTGTCACGAAAAATTATCATAATAAAGTCGGAATTTATTGATTCGCCTTGTTGACTGTTCACAATTGTCGGAACACAGTTCGGAACAGATGGGCCTTTCTCGGTTTCGACTGCTGTTTGTTTGGGGAATTTGCATTGCTTCCGCCAGCCATACCCATCCTCCTCCACCTCCTCCTCCTCCTCAATCTCTTCCAACCCACGGCAAGGCAGACAACAATGCAACTCTTTTGGATGAATTATATTCAAAGCGCGTTTGTCTATTTACAGTACATTTACGCACTTAATGATGGGGTTCGTTCTGCTCGTCCCTGCTCGTCCATGCTCGTCCCTCATCATCATCCCACCCCCACCCACAGACAGGCGGCGTGAGCAGAAAGTGAGCAAATGTCAGTCAAAAGATTTAAAGATGTGCCCGTTAAATGTTTTATATTGTGGTAAACGTTGCCCCCGTCTCCTGCCTGTCTCTCTCTCTCTCTCTGTGCTTTGTCCCTTTGTCAATAAGCTCCGAAGACAGTGGAGCAAACGTGGCACAATCCAGAACAGCATCTTTTCTGAGAGCTGCACAACATTAGGCTTAGCTGCGTTCGAGTATCTCTCCTAGTATGAAGTCCAATGCCCGTCCAATTGCCTTCTTATGAAAACAAACATTCAATGTGGCCTGTCCAAATATTTTGGGCACCCACAATGAGAGTGCATTCCACTGTGAGCATGGGCTTTTGTTCGGGGGAGTTGGTTGAACAGCAATTTCCGAACTGTGTAGACGGGACCCAGAACGAGGCGGGCCCCGAGGATGGGATGGGATGGGATGGGATGGAAGGAAACTCTGTACAAATTGACGACAAAATAGAAAGAGACACACACACACTTTTTCCTGGAGGGTGCATAAATTCAATTTGAAATTTGTGTGTGTGCAAACCTTTGCAGCGAGCGAGACGATCTTTTTTTTATTTTTATTTTTATTTTGTGGCTAACCTAATTGAGTCGTCTTGTAAAATATGTAAATGCAGGACCGCGACACACCACCCACCCCCTCAGTGGGCCCATAGAGGTCAGAGGTTGTTTGACTGTTCCTGTTCCCGGGCGTTGATAATTATCAACCCTCGAAATTATGTCCACGACGCATTAATTGGATAAAACAACAGAAGCAACTGGAGGGCAGTCCAGTTCCAACTTCAGTGGAACCATTCAATAGATAGACATTTCTCACACTCTCGCCGTGAGCACCGTTGGCTGCTCATGTAATTGGTCAATGGCTCTCTCGAATGACACATTCCCTGGAAGTACGAGTATATGCTCATGCTCCATGCGCTAGTAAATCAATTACGCGGCAGAGGTGGGGAGGGGAGAGGTGCGTCGCCGGCTAATTGGAGACATATGGTGTTCGTCTATCGCCTATCGATTCCACTACCAATAACGGACCACAGACCTCAGACTCAGACTGCAGACTGCAGACGCCAAGAGGCAGTGGCGGAGGTGGATCCGAAAATTGGTGGAGGATAGTGCAGGGAAATAGGGTCAAAAGTGTCACATCATGCATAATGATGACGGTGATGAGGCGGCGCGAACGGTGCGAGACGGCACTAAAAATAAAAACATGAAATGGCCGAAAATGCCTTCTTGCATCGGGGAAAATTAACTGACAATGCGGCGTATACTTAATGCCAGGCCCGGGCTACTGATAATTGCGCTTTCAAGTGTTTCTAGCGCTGACGACTGTCGGATGGTCTGACGACTTGCACATGCTCTAGCCCCCCCCCTCTCCACCATTGGATTCACCTTGTAATTTGAGCCGAAAATTTGTTGTAAAAAGGAAGCACTTATCCAACTAGTCAGTCAGTCAGGCAGGCGGAGGCCCATCAATCTGGCGAAAGAGTCTTCTCCTCTTCTGGCGCTTGCTCTGGCTCTGGCCTGGCGCTGGCGCTGGCTCTGCTCAGATTAGATCGCATATGCACAGCCGGAATGATTCCATATTCGATATATATATATATGGGTATATATGGGCATGGATATGGACACAGAATGTTCCCAGGGCACACCACAGACGCGACTTTTGAGCCCATAATGACGATGATGTGGTGCATTTGTGTGTGAGTGACAGTGACGCGTCACTTTCTGTGGATACTCCGCTGCGCTCCTCTCCTCTTCACTCCACTCTCCTCTCCTCTCCTCTGTGTTTTTTTGGTGAGAGGTGCGTGGTTCTGGTTGGTTATATTGTGGTTATTCTGCTTGTGGCTGGATGCATTCGTGTGTTTGCGTTTGCGTTTGCGTTTGCCCACAGCATTGGATATTTTCATAAGGCAGCTAAGTAAACCACTCAAGTAGGACATGGCAAGGCCGGACATGTCATCGTTGGCGCCATCCGCCGACGCCGACGCTTACGCTTACGCTGAGGCTGAGGCTGACGACGTTGCCATCATTTGGATAGGATGAGGGGGTAGACGTTTCTCCGTTGTTGTTCTTTCCCTTTGGACTTGACTTGGCCTGCAGATGACTTCGGTGCCGCATGCACTCGTACTGAAGTCTCTTGTTGATGTTTACACAGAAATTGATATTTTATTTCAAAATATCAACAACAATCGGGGAAGCAGCACACACAAACCCACAACAGCAGATGAATAAACGGAGGATCGACACGGGGAAGAGCGAATTTTCCCGATCCTGTTCAAAGTTATTGAGAGATTATTTACACAGAGTCTGATGTTTGCCCCGAGGAAAGCTGAAAATGATAGCTGGCGAAGGCATTCTTCAATCTCATTAATTAGGTTCTCTTCCCGAAGGATTGGAAAATATCATTCCCATCGTCATATCAGCCGAAGAATGTGCAGATACTTCATAGATCTGTTACTCAAGAGATGTCTCCAATATATCTGCATAATGATTGGCATTCCACAGCCACCAGAAGAAGAAAACAAATTCGTTTAATGATTTAAATTCTTAACTGTTCGTTCGGTTTTTATTGCAATCTAAATGTATACGTAAGCTCTATGATTTGCATACTTAAACTCTATTTACAATTACGTACACACACATAAGTTTGAATGAAAACGTTTCGAATTCAAGTTTCACATTCAGCTCCCAGGCCTCGGCATCGGCATCGGCCTGGCCTCTCTCTCTCTGTCTGTCTCTGTCTCTGTCTCTATATAGTACGAGTGTATCCCTCTGGTTCCTCTATCTGTAACTCTCCTTCCAACTGGCTTAAATGGCTATCTTTGAAGAGTGTGCGACGCTTGCGTTTTGCTGTGGTACGAGTACTTGCTGGGGCTTACGAGCATAGGGTACGGTACGATATAGGGTAGGTAGTAGGGTAGGTAGGATCTTGCCGGATTCAGTTATTGCTCGAACTGGAACTCGCTCCAGGGATGCGCTTAACTACATTTAACTTAGAATTAGAATTGAAACAATTTGAATAGCTGGGCCTTAGTGCTTCGGGGTATAGATGGGGACAGGTATGGGTGCGGGTGTGGGTGTGGGTGCGGGTGTGGGCGTGGGTGTGGGGATGTGGCGACACCTCAGACCCGCTGATATCATGTGATCTCTGGGGCACTGTGCTTCAGCTCGGGCGACGTTGAGAAGGGTCTGTGCAGCAGCAATTGCCCACTGTGGTGGTAGCCCGTGTTCGTTGCCTCGTGATGATGCGACGCACCGCCTCCTGCTCCTGCACCTGCTCCCGCTCCCGCTCCTGCAACGGCTGCCGCCACCGCCGTCGAGTTGAGCTTCTCCGGGGAGTTGATGCGCAGCTTGGGGGGCGGTGGGTGCTGCTGGGCGTGGCTGGGCACGCACTCCACATAGGCCGCATAGGCGGGATGATGCAGATGCGGAGGTCCGCCGGCGCCTCCGTTCAGAGCCAGCGGCTGTGGCAGCTGGGGCAGCTGTGGCAGCTGTGGATGCGGCCGCAGGACTATGGGCTGGATGGGGAACTGCTGCGAAATCTCCTTCAGGTTGCTAAAGCTTTGCAGGTAGCAGCCGGCGCTGAACAGACTGGTGGCCGCATCCAGCTTGAAGGGCGGCAGACAACCCCCCGGCCCGGGCAGTGGAGGACCACCCCCACCCCCACCCGCTCCACCGAACACGACTCCGACGTGGGGCAGCTGGGGCGGGGTCAGGCCGGGCGAGGCCAGCGGCAGGGAGCTGCTCAGATCGCGCGGCTTGTCGTCGTCCACGCTGAGGCTCTCGTCGCGGTCATTGGCGCCGTTGGAGGTGCTCCCGGGGCTGTGCTGCAGCTGCAGGCTGCTGGGCACCGGTGAGTGGGTGCCCAGCGAGATGTCCGAGTCGGAGCTGTCCGAGGGCGTGGGCGAGGCAGCGCCATCTGCACGCCGGCTGCGGCAGCCCATGCCCGAGTTCTGGTTGTGCTGGAGGCTGCAATGAAAAGGAAAAGGTTGAGTGGGGGCTTCTCTGATGTAGGTACATTAATTAATAGATTGTGGAGAGGAAGGAACTACCTTCTTTATTCTGAAGATGGCAGAGATCAGATCAGAATATCCGCCTAAGAGCCAACTAAAATAAAATATCTGCTGCCTCAAATGTCACCCCATAAATTTACAGGCTCTGCTCACATCATATGTACATATGTACTATGTACAATATATATATGTAGCTGCCATGTGAACGCTCTTTCTGCCAAACCCCAGGACTGTGGCAGTTTCCGGTGCCCGTTTCAGAGCAATGCAATAATAATTGATCGAATGGCTAATAGAATTAGATCGGTTCCCAAGCCCCCATTCGATCGGCATTCACTTCTTTTGCTCCCACAGACCCGCCGCTCCATCGCTATTTTCCGCTCTTCCACCTCTTGATGGACTTCGGTCTGTGACTTTCATTGCATTGGCTTCAGCATTGGCATCAGCATCGTTAATTAGTCGAAGGCCGACAGTTGCAGTGAGGCTGCGGCTTGACGCCCATTAAGGCGGCTCATTTGTCGCTGCCCTCCAGCGGCAAGGGGGTCAAAAGGAGCAGGGGGAAGTGCAGCAAGAGCAGCAGAAGGAGGCGACTCCGACTGGGACTCGGACCCCGTTCGGCTCATAAATCTGACACAACTTTCACACATGCTTGAGATAAATTGTCTGTGGCCAAAACAAAAGACGCGCCATCCGACCAGAAGATGACTTGATTAGCCGCCATAGATTCGACACCAGCAGCGAGACAGAGACAGCGAGACAGAGACAGAGGCAGACAGAGGGTGAAAGAGTGGGGGTAGAAGGGCGAGAAGCATTCTCATATACATCATCATTTGCCATCGCGCCATGACTCCTGCAATGTCATAATTATCGGTTAGGATTCGCTCAAGTTGCCGCAATTTGTTCGCCACACTCTGCCCCACCGCTGATCCTTGGGCGGCTCGTGTTGTGTGATTAATGGTGCACCACTTGCACTCACTACCAACAGCCACCACATCACCAGTGTGCACCAGCGGACGGGGGAGCAGAGACACTGGCACAGTTGGGGCCTCGAAATGTATATGCGGCTACCTTTTTGTGGCCTTTGTCTTTCGCCTTTGAGGGAGCATTAAATCGTTTAGTTGCCTAATGTGCCAACTTGATGGATCACTGCCACAGCCACAGCATCTGCCCCTTCGCCCCTTCGCCAGTGTTCCCGGCCAAGATGAATTGTTAGCTAAACGATCAGGGGAGCAGCATGGGGAGACTACCCGCTGTTGGGATACTCCAGAAAAAAGGGCCTACTACGCCGATTAGAAAGGTTTTTCTGCCTCTGATTTTCGGTAATTGGAACCCTCCAACGATGGGAAAGTATTGGAAATCGGTGTGCGGTGGGTCGGCGGAATGAAACCCTAGCCCCGGCGGTAGCACAAACACAAATGTGGAGCGATGGATGCCATGCCAGCGATGTTAGGTATCCTTCTGGTAAGTAGCCAACATTTTTGGCACGGGCGACACTCAAGGCCACTTTTACGCTCCATTGGGAGCATCGCTTGGCTTGGCTCGCCTCGGCACGCTTGGCTTGAGCCAAGAAACCAAAAACTTGGATACATGAATCTGATATATATTTTCCACACAATTGACTTGTCAGGGCACAGAGCAGGAGGCAGCAGGAGGCAGAAGGCAGGGGGTAGCAGGAGGCAGACTCAGAGTCCAGGGGCAAAGGGTTGAATGAAATCGGATACCGTGTGGCACCTAACCTAACCGAAATGACACGTATGTAATTACCCGCTTGGACATGGCCAGTCAGAGGAAGAGCTGGCTGGCTGGCTGGCTGGCTGGCTGGCTGGCTGGAAACCCGAGAAGAGAAGCATTGAAATGTTCTTTAATCGGCTCATGTCAGAAGATGGAGATTCCGACTCGGATTCAATACGAATCGAATACGAATCCAAACGAAACGAAACGAAACGAACTGAGACCCATTCAGGCTGCAGAAGAATGCTGGTAACATGATCCCCGATAGACCAACAAAAGACTCTCTCGCTGCGATTTAAATATGGCTTAAAGACCCAGAGACAGACCCAGAAACAGACCCAGAAACAGACCCAGAAACAGAGACAGAGACAGACAGCACAATCAGTGACAAAACCAGCTAGAGGGAGCAGTCCAAGTCCTTTAGCAGCCCCACTCTACATTCTACATAGGATGTTGAGGTAACTCTCTACGGGAGCAGCCAATGTCAACAGCAGTTGGTACCAAATCAGGCAGAACATTGCCTCGCATTGCATCGCATCGCATCGCTTTCGAGCCATTTCGATAATTGTGTCAATTCAAATTGAATGCTCTAAATTGTGTAAATATTTAGACAAGCCTGAGCCTGAGCCTGGGCCTGGGCCTGGGCTGCCTCTAAGAGCCATTTCCAGTCAGTCGCTCCCGAGGGGTTTCTGTTTCTGTTTCTGGAGTGGCGGACCTAAATGCAATCAACATTTATTCTGTGCTCTTTCTGCCCTGCCTGAGTTCCACAGAGATCTGTTGACAAACGGGATTTAAATTTGTTCGCCTTTCAATTTGAATATTTGCAACCCCCCCTCTGGGGAGGAATGTGACCCGTCCGCGCCTCGTTCAAACCCCCCTTCACACCCTCTTACCCTCTCTATCACTTGTCAATTGAACAAAGGCCACATCCGGTGTTGCTCGATGCTCGAAGCCATCGATGCAGAGTGAGTGCTGTGCTGTGCTGTGCTGTGCTCCGATGATGATGTTGATGACTTCTTATTAATTTCTTTAATACACTTTCTATATGGCATTGAAGTGTCCGACTTCTCATTCAACTCATTCAACTTCTTCGACTCGCAGCTTCCATTGCTTCCCATCTCCAGCTCCCAGCTTCCCAGCTTCATCCATCTCTGGCTCCTGCTCCCCATTGCATGCAGCATGTTGAATATTGTATATTGTATATTTTTCTCACAAGCCACCGAAAAACGGTAGTTGGTGTTGTGCAAACAGCGTCGAGTGGCGGCCGGAGTCGGAGTTGGAGCTCCCTCACGGGGGCTTCCATCACGGCATCATGGGCATGGGCATGGGCATGGGCATGGGTATGGGTATGGGTACTTATGTGGCTCGAGTGCCCTGTCCGAGCGCTCAGACAAGTGCCCACTCGGACTCGGATATTGACAATGGACGGTGTACACGGTGTGGATGTGGATCTGCTTCTGCTGATGCTTCTGCATCTTCCTTTCTTCATTAGAATTCGGGTTCGGGTTCGGGCTTGGGTTTGGGTTCGAGTTGAGCTGAGATGTTCGGATGCTGGGAAATCGATGGGCAAAACCTCTTCAAATTTAGTGGCAGCTTCTTGTCCTTATCCCTCCTCCCCTCTCCCGCAAGCCTGAGCTATCCTCTTCTCTCTCTCTCTCTCTTTTCGACTGGCTGATGTATCTCTGGCCCAGTGCTCGTCTCTCTCTCCCCACAAGTGTGTCCGCAAGTGCGTGTTTGTTATTTTGATTGATAATTGACATTTACAACATATTTGTTGTGTGTTCAATTTTATTACACTCCCCTCCGGGCTCTACCATTCTTTCGGGCACAATTCCAATTCCAAATCCAATCCCAAAAGCCCGAACCAGTACCCAAATGTCCGTTGATTTGATTTCTGCTGGCACATTTCGTGTTCTGGCTTTGACAAATTGCTCTTCTCGCTCCCAGCTCCCCGCTCCCCGCTCTGCTCTGCTCTGCTCTCCTCTCTGACAGCTGACACCCGCCCACTGTGCCCCTAATTTGGGCCCGCTGCTGAGCATCCATCCCATCCCATCCCATGCCATCCCATCATCCATCTGTGTGGGCGAATCTCCAGTGGCTGGCTGTCCACGAGCCACGCATTTCGGTTTCGTGTAATTCACGCAATAAAACAATTGTGGCGGGCGAGGCAGAGGCAGAGCACAGCACGGCACACATTCTGAGGCTTGTTTATCCGAGAGCAGAGCCGAGAGCCGAGAGCCAAGAGCCTCATATCGCTGTCGTGCATCATCAAGTGGCAATTGTAATTGATCAAAATCAAGTCTATGGCTGGGCTAAGGCCATTAGCCTGAGTCGCGTTTTCGGTTTGAATCAATTTGCCAAGAACTGAAGCTTCTTCGAATTCTGATTTCTAGTCTGAAATATCGTATGACTCAGCCTCGGTGTTAATTGCTGTGGATATTGTGGAGTCAATATCGGAATGAACGTTGGGTTAATTCAACTCTTTCTCTCATACACGCCTCGAGGGGTTTTCGTATCTCCTGGATACAATACAGGTACAACTATGCCATTCACATCACTGCCAGTGGGCTCCCATGTCAGAATTCTTGTATAATGTGCTGCAATCTTGATTTTGAATATCTCGCAACTGCAACTGCGGCTGCGGCACTACACTTGGCAGTTGGAGGCATCAGAGCATGACAAGTTTCCGCTGGCTCGAACAGAGTCAAGTTGAGTCGATCAATCTCTGATGTCTTAATTACTCAATTCGGGAGCAGGCGCTGCCTTTCTCTGTGGAGCCTTTCTAATACTTGTGGTGCCCTGACTGCGTATTTGATTGATTTACCATCTTAGCTGGAGCCACAACTTGGCTCCCTCTTGCCCCCACGATCTTGTTTTGCTTGGGCCGACAGCTCCACCGCCAACTCCAGCTCCAACTCCAACTCCAGCTGCTCTGTCTGTATGTCTGCCTGTCTGTCTGTCTGCCTGTCCGTGTATCTTTCTGTGCTCCCCGTTTGCACAAGTGCAGTAGCAAAAATGTGAACAATTTTTCAGCGCACAATGCTTGAACAGTCAGCGCCTGTTCTTCGCCAGGTCTGAGGCTTTCGATCTGGGTTCTGGTGAGATTGGTCTGACACTGCCCCGCTGCCCCGCTGCCCCTCTGCTTTTGTATACTACACTACACCTCCACCCTGCCCTGCCCTGCCCTGTCCTGTCTTGTCCTTTCCTGCCGGAATCCCCTTCATATTCTGCTGTCTGCCCATCGCCTGGCGCTGTCGAAGTGCTTGCCGCTGCCGTCGCTGGGGCATATGAACGGCTTTTAATTTCATATTTCTATATATACAGATACATATTTGTATACCCTCCGATGCGCACATACATACGTACATATATATCTTTTGGATATCTTGTAGACATTTGTGTTCAATGCGCTTCTCGTTTTTTCTCTCCCTTTTTTTTTTGTCTCATCTTGAAGTCTTTTGCCGGCGCTGCTTAATAACACGATGAGACTGCACGAAACCTCGAATTCGAGCTGCGGCTTTGGATCTCAACCTGGCTCCGGATCGGGTGCAAATACGAGTCAGAGAGTCAGAGAGTCAGAGAGTCAGAGTCAGAGTACGAATGGAGCTGTAATGGCCGCGTATCCATGCTGCTTCGGCTGCTTCTGCTGCTGCTTTACAAGCGAAATAATCGCCATCATTTTAACTAATGACCCGTTCCAAAAGGCGCTCGCTCGCATCGGTTTGTTGTTGTGGTTGTTGTTTATTTTGGGGGTTATACGTGGATTGGATTGGATTGGATTGGTGAATAATGAATGTTGCTTGGCGCTTTGTGCAGATTCATTCAAGTTGAGACGACTCCTAACTTAATAAACACAGCCCCGCGGATCGGATCTCGGGGCTTCTCGGCTTCAAGATCTCTCCGAAGAATGCCAAATGTTGTCTCGATTTCTTTTACTTTTCCTTTCCTTTTTTCTCCGTCTCTCTCTCTCTCTCTCCGTCGCTCTTTCTCTTCATTTTCGGTTAGCAGGTAGAACTTGAAATATTTGCGCATCTGCAGGAGCAGCCAGGCACTTGAGTGGACTACGATTTCGACTCCGAGACTCCGTCCTGTCCTGGCTTTTCTTGCAGTGTCATTCCACTTAACTTGCGTTCCTTCTCCCCCGCCTGCTGCTCCTCCTCCACCACCACCACTTTGTGGGCATCTTCTGTGCGGGATCTTCTTCATTTCAACTTCGCGCGAATTGGTCGAGTTTTAACTTCTCCGCCCCCCGATCTCTTGATCACTGTCTCTGGTCATATTTTGCAAGCGGTTGCACCTTTCCAGCTGAAGCCTGAGCTGCTGCGTTTACATTGTCATCGTCATCGTCATCGAACGCAAGTCGGCGGCGGTCAGTTTAATGTGGCCAAAAAGCGACGACCGCAACAAACAGAACAGCAGAAATCGAGAACGCTTCACTGAGTGCCGCCACCGCGCCATAGCCACCGCCATAGCCACCGCCACCGCCTCCACCACATTCGAGTATCGGCACGGATCAATGAAATGGAAACGCTCCTGTATGGCTCCCACTCCACTGCGCTCCCCCCCAGCGAACCCCACGCAAACCCACTGGGCCGCTTAGAAGGAGATGTGATATCGTTTTACCTAGTCCAGCTCGAGTTACCTCCTAGCTGGAGCTGGAGCTGGAGCTGTAGCTGTAGCTGGAGCTTGGAACGAGTGGGGTGGGATAATTGACCCCCGAGAAGATGTTGTTTGTGGTGAAACTTACCGATTCTTGGCCGCAGCAGCCCGATCCCGTTGGCGGCGATTCTTGAACCAGTTGCCCACTTGCGTGGGATTGAGGCCGGTGGCCTTGGCCAGCTCCCGCTTCTTGGTGGGATTCGGATAGGGATCCTGTAGGTACCATTCGCGCAGTAGGCTCCTCGTGCGCTCCTTGAAGCAGTGCGTCTTCTGTTCGCCATCCCAGATGGTCGGTGGCAGCGGAAACTTCTTGCGCACTCGATACTTGTCCACGGGGCCTGTAAATGGGGATTTTTCTGTTAGATGGGATCTCCCCTCAAAAGATCTACTCGCACGTACCTAGGGATCGACCGCGCAGCTTCTCGGCCTCGATGTAGTGGGCCTCCAGCCACATGGCCTGCAGCTTGCCGTAGGATGCCTTAGTAAATTTATGATTCTCTATTATTGCATAAAGTTCCCTGGAATATACAAATGGAATCAAAGTTAATGCACTATAGTATAGGAGGAGTTGCGTTGCTGGACTTCAACCCTATCGCCAACCCCGCTGGGATTGCTCCGGGGATATCCTGCTGGGAAAGCCATTTCCATCCAATTCCAACCCCCCTAGTCGGCCGGCCGGCCGGCCATATGTATTTGGAAACAATTTCATAAGCATTTATTGTCGTCACTGGCGTTGACAGCTCCGCTGAGTACGTCAAATGATTTTAATTGGAAGTCGTTTACTTGCCAAGTCAAAGCAATCAAATCACTTGCCACAGCAGAGATCCGTATATGCATATACAACTCGTACTCATACATATACATATACATAGGTATATGTATATAGATAGTATTTTATTCGAGTGTATCTTAATGTGCATTCACATTGATTGATTGTAGTCAGATTTCATAGCTGCCATGGCAGCCCCATTTGATTTGTCAGAGACGAAAAGAAAAACCTGATGCAACCGTAAATAGTCGCGTGTACTCGAACCGATCGGATAATTGTCTATATCGATTGCCGTTGCGTCGAGTCAGGTTGGGAACGGGACCCGGTTTGACCGCCTGCTTTGCTTGCTTTAACTGGCATTCACTGGCATAGCTAAGTGGGTCTATAGCCTGTCTAGCTCTCGGATAGGTACTGATTCCCCCCACTATCCCACACTCGGGCTGGGCTAATTTCTGGCGATTCCTTTGTGATCGCGACCCATTGAAAGCTTATTGCTCGCTGCTGCTGCTGCTGCCTAAATTTCGATTGAAATGAACTGTTTCCGGCTTTCTTAGATATTCAAATGTAATGTGAGAATATTTTATAAGTGGCGACGCGACGCGACGCGACGGAAGCCGAAACATCAGACCGATCAGACAGACCCAGAACCAGACCCAGACCCATACCCACGTCCATTCGCATTCGCATTCCCATTCCTGTGCCCACTCCTGTACCCCGATCCTGCTGCATTGTTCGGTCGGTCGGTGTTTTATTAATCAAGCCTGCTCCACTTGGCTTTGGGATGGCTGCGATGGTTCTTTAATTAGTAAATTAATTCCTTTGTTTATTAATTTAGGAACTCATTGTGCGCTCATTACGGTCGAGGCACAAAGCTCGGGGAAAACTATCGAATAACCAAGAGCAGATCAGTTCGGGTCGGATCGGATCGGGTCGGGTGGGGGGGGTTAATCAGGGAGGCTGCCCTGCTGCCTCTGAGGTTATTTGATCTGGCCTGGGGGGCTTTTGTGTGGCGTGGAATGGCGTGGAATCCTACCTGAAGTTGCCAACATGATAGGCGACCACTGCCCGGGCCCGGAGCACCGCCTCGCAGTTGAGTATCTCGTGCATGTTTGGCAGGGCGACGGGCAGACTCCAGAGGAACCGGGCCAGCCGCTCGATGTCGCCCGAATCCTCCAGGGTCTTGCAGACGATCTCCACCTGGGCGGCGGAGAAGGCGAGTGTGGGCACCGCCAGTATCGGACTGGGCGCTATAATCTGGTGGTGCGTGGGCGAGAAGCTCTCTGAGGGCGGCTGTTTGCCCTCCGTCGGTCCAACGGCCATTTTATTCGTTGAATCCACTGTGGACGAATTCGCATACTATTCTGCACCGAAACGAAGCAATCTTGCTTGCCACACCAACTAGACCAGAGTGGAGTCCCGGATGGAGTGCGTGTTGCTGGATTTTCTTCTTCACTTTAAGACACTTTTTTATTCGATCACTGAACGGGGGCGGGGGAGTCGTCTGTATCCACGGATATGTTGTATTTATATATTTAAAAATGTGTTAGCACTTCAGGAGAGGATTTGGAATCATTTAAGTGTGGTTGGATCACTCGCGCGTGGCTTGGACAGCGATCGTTGAGGCTGAGGCTGAGGCTGAGCCCCTGGGGATTTAGATGTGGATGTGGATGTGGATGAGGAGGTGACCACCGCGTTGAACGCACTACTGGCGGTGTCGGCGTGCGAATCCAAATGAATGCCAATGAGCCAGCTCATGAATGCGATACCCGGTCCCGGTTAACGAGTGCGAGTACGAGGGCGAGTGCGAGTGCGAGTACGATTCGATGAGACTGCAGAACTGCTCTTCCAAATCCACTTTGTATCCAAGCCTCCGACGGAGGGGGGCCTGGGACTGGGCGTGCTATGGATATAGCCGAGCAAACCGAGCAAACCGATCAACCAACCGAGGTACCGAGCGACGACCAACCAAACGGCCAACCGAGCGCGCAAAAAATACGTCAAATAATGGTCTTGTAACTGAGCTGCCTACTATGCGACGGGAACGGTACGGTACGGCAGTGGCAGCAGAAGCAGCAGTGGCAGCAGCAGCAGTGGCAGCAGATACAGCAATAGCAACACAGCAGTGTCAGTGGCAGTGGCAGTAGCAGCAGCAGCACAACAATGACGCGCCACAGATACAGATACTCTGGCAGCTAGCTCAAGCTACTGCTACTGCTGCCGCTTGCCGCCGCCTGCCAGCTGCAGACACAGATACACCGACACAGATACAGATACAGATACAGATGCAGATGCAGATACAGATATGGTAACAGAAACGAGTTGCCACCAATACCAGCCCAATGCCAGACCAGTTTGCTGCCGAGTCCATGTACCAGGCACGCACACAGATACTCCAGCCAGCCAGATACACAGCTACGCAGATACGCAGACACAGATACGGATAGTGAAACACCACCATACCCAAAGGCCCTCCGCTGTGGCAGTGGGCGTGGTTCGCCTTGCTCCTATTGCCGTCTCGCTTTGATCAACGCCTTGCGACCCCCAATCGGACTCTGCTGCCATTTCGCTCTGCCGCCTGCGGTGGTGGCAGTGGCAGTGGCTGTGGCAGTCAGTCGCCGTTTCTTGGGTCTCGTTTAAATGAAATGTATATAAACCCTACACACACACACACACACACACACACTCTTGCACTCATACTGCTGCAGTTGCAGGATAACAACAGGGGTCTACAATCGGAGTTAGGAATGGAGATGGGTGATGGGATGGGGCAGAGGGGTACAGCGGAACAGAGGGGTACAGTGGAGTGGAGTGTGGAGTGGCGTGATGAGGCAGAGGCAGAGGCAGAAGCAGCTCTGATATTGATAAAGAAATCAAATAGAACAAGCAGGAAGAGGCAGGCAGAAGGGCAGGCAGACGGCAGTACAGTGGTTCCGTGGATCAGTTGGATTATTTATAAATTATAATTGGGAAAAGCTAACCATGAACCACTTAAATAAATAATAATAATATAAATCAATAAATATTTGCATCAATTATAATAATTTTAATATAATATATTAATTGAACATTTCATTGCGGTATATTTCCCATGTTTTTCTACTGAATGTACTTGCTATATTCAAGGTATATACTTCTCTTCCATTCCACTATAACCTCATTTTGAGTCCACCAAAATGTACTCACCCTTTTCCATATATTTATGCCACTGTGGCTAAAGCATATTGTATAAGTGTAGCAAAATGTTTGACACCATGTGGTCTGGCAGCGTCTACTTTGGTCCCCTCTCTGCTGCTAGTTCCTGGCTCATGTATTCGGTCTCCTTATGTTCTCGAATCCCTCGAATCCTTGTCGCCAATTGCACAACGAAATCACGTTTCTATTTTGGCAAAAGAGAAAAAAAGGAAAAAAGGAACTTTTGATTACGAACGAGGGAAATATTCACGAGCAAAGTTGCCATTGTGGCGCTGTCACTGGTGGTGCTTCATCATACTCCGCCTGAATGACAGGAGCCGGAAATACTGAGAAGGGTGGGGGACAAAGCGGTGAAGCCGGGTAGGTGGGTAGGTGGGTAGGTGAGTGGGGGAGTAGGGGGGCACGGGGGCACGGAGAACACGCTAATGTATCGTTCGCGCTTTGTCCAGAGTGTTAACAGATTAGTTGTTTACATGCCACAAGTAAATGAGTTTTCGTTGCCACCGTTGCAGTGGCGTAGTGGCGTGAGAGTGAGCGGCACACCCACTTCACACCCCACACCCCACAACCCACACCCGAATCCCAGACCAGACCTCCCTCCCCCTGCCACCAATCCCCGAGTACATACATACATATGTACACGAAGCCATCGACTGCCATTGCCTGCCACTCGCCTCCCTCCATGTGGCACTCAGATCAGCCACTGGCATCGGCATCCGCCGCTGGCTGGGCTCTTGTTAAATCTGAACGATGACTTTTTGAGTAGTTGGTTGAGCGTTTTGGACAATTTCATTACGTGAGCGGCAATCGTTGTTCAGGGATAACTGTGTGTGTCTGTGTCTGTATCTGTGTGTGTGTGTGTGTGTCAGATATATAGATACTCAGGATGAGGCAGAAGATAGGGCACGCATTGCGGCATCTTCATCTCTCACATGGCTCACATTATGTGCTGCAGCGCCTGCTGCTGCTCCTGCTCCTGCTCCGTGGTCCTCTGAATGCGCTCATTATGGTATCGATCACCTTTCATGAGCCACATTTGACGCTGCCAGCGAAAGATACAGTCGAAAGATATGCACCCAAAGGCAGAGATATAAACACAAATGCAAATGGCATGGGATGGGATGGTGTGAAGGTCTTTGTTGGCTAGGGATTCATTATTCAGGAGTACCATAGAAGATCTCTACAATAGTTCCATGATGGCACACGGATCTCCATACTTATATATGTACATATATACATATATATATTTACATGTGTATTCTTTGGGTTCAATTCAAGAATTCATTAAGTTTGCATCCCCTCTTAGAGGACAGTTCTGTTAAAGTCTAAAGACAAGTCAATCTGTGGCAAATGTATTTGTGAAAAATGTCTTGGGTTCTCTATCGGCTGTTTGAATATTAAAACGAGAATCAGGTAAATAAATATATTTCATTCGTTTACCCCAACGGATTTTGCTTTTTCGTTTTTTCTCTGAACTCTGAACGAAAAAGCAATTGCGATTCCATTTGAATTGGCTAACGAACCGTGATTTCTGTCGGGGGAGTGCTGCCGCGCACTCGTATAATGTATAATGTCATATTGTTGACAATTTCGCTTGCGGTGCTAATCAAAATATCCAACTCCGGAGTGGAACTCCTCGACTCTCGACTCCGGCAAACTGTGTCACTGGCCCAATCGAATCATACGCCCAGTGGTCCATTAAATGACAACATTTGCGCGCTTAGACTGGATAGCGCCCTCGCCCTATGGCTAGTGGATAAAGGGCCCATGCAATTAGGCCAAATACAAGTGCCGTTATGGCTGCTAAAATTCGTTTTGCGAAAACAATTAAAAGGCAATTAAGAGCAATTTTTTGTTATGCTCGCTTGGCCAGGCTTTAAAGGCTTCTGCGCTCCACCAAAAGCCAACCGCAAACAACAAAGGGACAACAACTCTTGCTGGGGTTTCACTGGGGAGCCCGCGGGCAGAAAGTAAATTTCCATTATTGCAGTCTAGTGTGCCCTACATATGCTGGGGTCTGGGAAAGCACCAGGACCAGGACCAGGACCAGCACCGGGACCATGTCCGGACCGAAGCTATCTTTTCGTAAATAAAATTTAAATAGATTCCCTGTTTTTTGTGTAGTTGTGTTTGAGGATGTGTGCTGTTCCTCGTTCCTCCAGGGTAAGTAAGTTGCTATCCCTTTGTCTGGGTCTCAATTTGCTTGGAATAACTTAATCTGATTTCATGTACCTGAATATT
The DNA here is from genome assembly GCF_018151105.1 of Drosophila obscura. Lineage (NCBI taxonomy): Eukaryota > Metazoa > Arthropoda > Insecta > Diptera > Drosophilidae > Drosophila > Drosophila obscura. The sequence goes on along the minus strand of NW_024542812.1, from coordinate 1,841,127 downwards.
CATATACTCGTGCGACAGTGGGACAAGGGTTGTTGGACCAGGAGGTGTTAAAAGTGCCACACCAAACACACAATATCCAACGGGCGCTGGACAGTATCAATCATTTCTCATTTAATTTAATTTATATATTTTTTATTGTTAGAGTTTCGCAAAGAATAATTTGACCCAAGACCCCCAATCCCAACTACAGCCAACATTGTGTGTAAGGACCTCACGCTGGGCAGCGTTCAAAAAGGGATCAAAATTCGATTTAAACGTTACATGAAATCGTTTCTCCGTCTGATGTTTGTGGCTTTTGGACTAGAGTTCGTTAACCGATCCGAAAAGGTTATCAAATATTTGGCCAAAATACCGCAAGCGGGAATAACAACTGGCAACAAGCAAAACTTGGCAATTATCAAGTTTGTCGCTGAAAATATTTAATATTTTAATTTATACGAAATTCAATAAATCGAGAAATGAAATGAAATGAAATGAAAAAGCCAGAATTACTGTCGCACTGATTGAAAATGAAGAGATGGAATAACTTTATAAGAAACAAAAAGGAGCAGGAGCAGGAGCAGAAGCAAGGCGATGGCTAGGGGGTGGGGGGGCATCATCAACGATGAAAGATCGGCGCTGTGGCAAGGTATTCGTTTAATTTACATCGTTCTTGTTGTTCTGCTTCGGCTTCGGCTCTGGCTGTGGCTCTGGCTCCTGCAGACGCGCCGGCGTTTAGAGTGGACAGTGGGGAGTGGGGAGTGTGGAGAGTGGAGCCTAGAGGACTCCCAGTCCAGTCCCTATCGCAGTCAGTCGCAGTCCCAGTCGCAGTCACATTTTTGTGGCCGCTGCCCGCTTCTGGTGCGATTGGGCTGCATTCCATAGTCATAAGGCTGGCGACGGCGGCTCCGGTTGCCCCAAGAAATATCTTTGGGCATTAGGTTGCGGAGGAATGCCGGCAATTCGTGGCAAATGTATTGAGCTGCATTTAATAATTATGATGGGGACGGGACGTGGTCGACAACTCAGGCAAACGAACCGCATTTTGCTGGCCTGGCTGACTTTTCGGCTGTTCCGCCTAATGGATATGTCAGACAGTCGCTGTCGACGGTGGACGGTGGCCGGCAGACGGCAGTCGGCAGACAGCACACCAGACGACAGACCAGCTCAGTGTCATCTGCTTGCCCATGCCCTGGCCAGCCCAGCCCAGCCCCATCGGTATCGGGAGCAGGACAGGACCATTTGGCCCCGGCTACTGTTTAGTCAGAGCTGCGCATATTAATCAACTTTACGCAGAGGTGCGCGACGAACAGGAGCAGACGAGCATCCTCTTCTTCATCATCATCATCATTATCACCATCATCATCATCATCATCATGGTCGTAGTGATACGCGGCACGGAACATGCGTGAAATCTTCTGGCCAAGGCAAGATTAAGCTGGGCCCAGTGGCTTGGCCAGCAGGCGTACACAAACAAGAGCGCAAAGGGGGAAGATCGTCAGTTCATATATGGCTGGATATCCCTCCGAAATGAATCCCCGACTACGCCATTGTCTCCCGCCTGTGTGCGAGTGAGGTGAGTCTTTGTGTTGGGGTTTTTTTGCGACACTTTGACCAGTCGTGCCACTTTTGATATTGCCATCGCCACGCAAAAAGTGTGAAATTGTCGGACTACTGCAGGAGCAGACACCGATGGAGGCTCCAGCCTCGGGACTGGTTGCCTGGTTGCCTGGCTGCCTGGTGGTTTAATTAAGTCATTAACACCAGGGGCTGCCAGTGGGGGGAAATCTCCCGCTCTCGCTCCCGCTCTCGCTCTCGCACTTGCGGCTTTTTGTCCCTGTGGACAATATCGAATTTGCCATATTTGGTCAAAATAATCTGATCGAAAATGGTCCGTGGAAGCGATACTGTTGGCCATATAAATATGTATATAAATTATGCAAGCGTGTTTGCCCATTATAAAGCGTCGAGTGGGAAGGGGAATGGGAATGGGAATCGGCCACGGCACATTCATCAATACGATTGACATTTCGCTGTCAACAACCATCGCATCGCTCTCCCCATGGGGGCTAACTAAGCATGTGAATCGGAGTCGAAGTGGCAATAATCGGGGTTGAGTTGCCTAACAAGCGCTAAGTGGATAATTACTGCGATAGCTCTGATCGTCTTGATCGATGCTAAAAAGCATCATTATTCCATGCATACTCCGAGTAATGACAATGGCCCCCACCACATCCCCCCGTCTAGTCCCTTCTCACCAGCAGCTAATGATCAATGCTCACTCACTCACTCTCCCTCTGTCTCTCACTGTATTGTATCTGCATGCGCATGTCGAACGATAGGAGAGGGAGAGTAAAAACAGTAACAAGTAAGAAACGAAGCAGACGTGGGGGGCTATTAGCATGCCGATCAAGAAATAATACCCACTGCGCTGGGGCACACACTGAAAAGAAGAGCGCACTCAATTATAAACTAGATGTCGAAGAGGTAGAGAGGTTGGGAGTGTCAATTAATGATCTGCTTTTGTCTCCCTCCCTGGGATCCTGTCACTCCTCCCCCACCCCATCCCTTCAAGCTCACAAAAGAAACGAACGTCAAACAGCGCGTCAAATGAGCAATGAGCTTAATTCGTTGCGCCTGCGCACCATTTACGAGTGTGTGCTGCTCTCTCCCCTCTCTCTCTCTCTCGCTCGATTGCTCTCCCTTTTGGTTTCTCTCCCTCTCCATATCTCTTCTTCGGTCAATTGCGTTGATTGCCTTTGTTTTAATGTGCCGTGCCCCTTGGGGGAATGAGATGGAGATAGCGAGTATTTTGACTTCTGCTGCTCTTTCGCTGGCTCTGTCGTTCGTTCGTTCGTTTCGTTCGTTCGTTCGCTGCTTAATTGAACGGGAATGCTTTGTGACATTATTATATTTGGTGTTGCCCCTTCCTCCCCCTCCCCCCCCCCAACCCCTCTCTCGCTCATCATCCTTCTCCTCTGACATTTTCTCGTACAAATATAAATGAATGTAACGCCTACCCAGCGGAGCTGCCTTTTGTTTTTTTTTTGGCAAGAGGGAGCGAGCGGACGATCACCTATCCCCGTAATATCCGCTGTCCATTGTTCTTGGCCACAATTCATTAGGAGCGGAATGGGTGTTGACGTCTCCGAGTGTGAGTGTGAGTGCGAGTGCGTGAGTGTTTGAGTGTGAGAGTGGCTGTGAATGGAACTGAACTGTGCCACACACAACAGCCACACAGCCTGGCTATTAATTAGATAAGTATCTTGAGAAATTGCCCATTTTCAAATAGACGGCGAGCATTCGCGTAATTAGATTTGCTTTTCACAACATTTACGTTGGGGCGCGGCCCAGTGGACTGGCGGGAGGGGAGTGGATTTGAGGGCAGTCAAGTGGAGTGTGGAGTGGAATGGAGGTGGAGGTGGAGGTGGAGTAATGCGATGTCTTGCCCAGGTAAAAGTAGACAGGTAAGAGGCAGGCGCGTGAGAATACTCGTAGTCCAGTAAGTCCCCTTGCCACGTATTTTTTTTTATTTAATTCTTCGGTTTAGATTCTACAATAAAACAGAAGATACATATATGCAGATAGTATCCTAGAGTGCATACCAGGGCGGGTTAATTTGAAGCCTCCACCAGAATCGGAATCTACGAAGAATTCTAAGAACCTTTCACCAAGAAACGATGCGTCTAAAATCAATTCCGGCTCGACCGATCAGTGAAAATTTGCTGTTCGAAGCGATTTCTTCTGGGGTTACCTGTACTTCCGTGAGTGACCTCAGTGGAGTTTGACTATCACACGGATCACGCACCCATCGCTAGAGAGCAGAGCCAAGGGGTCTGCCTGCTGCCGCCCGTTGATTGCATTTGGCGGCTGCGACTCAACTAACTTGGGCGATTAATCATTGCCAGACCCGAGTACGAGTATACGAGTGTACGAGTGTACGAGAGCCCGAACCCAAGCCCAGGCCGGTGACCCAGCGAACACGAGCAGAGAAGAGAGCTACCGACATCAACCGGGCCATGTGTAAATGCCGCTTTGCGGTTTGTCACAATTTATGAGGTGATAATTATTCATGGCGAGCCGCAGAACTGTCATAATATTGTAATTAACGTTAGGCCAGCAATAAAATTAAACGCATTTGATTGCGGCTGCAGTTGTGTTGGTGGCTTGACCCGCACTGGCCAGCAACTCTCTCCCAGCGTATGCCAATTACAGCTCTTGGCCAGCCCAGCCCAGACCAGCCGAGGCCAGGCCAGGCCGCTCTGGTTTCCCTATTGACTACAAATCCGATGCGGAAATTGCCAGAGCCACAGCAGCAGAGGAAGTCGAGTCAATCGATCGATAACATCGTCCTGTCTGGCAGCAGGAAAAGGATAAGAAAATCCACAAACTAATCACGAAAAAGGAAATAAACGAAGGCGGTAAAACGAAACGGTACAGAGCGACAAATACTCAATAATGTACTGTTCGCAATCGAATCATTGGAATCACCTTCAGCAGCAGCAGTCGATGGAAATTCGAGCTGTGCAAGGACACAGCCGACTTTGGTGGGAAGAAGACCACAAATGTGGTTATACCGATGCTCCGATAAATTCTGTTCAATGGTTTCCTTGGAAAACGAACTGATAAGAGTTTCCTTCGAAAGCAGCTGCAGCAGCTTCTCCTGGCAAAATTCCATCTACAACTGCACCAAAATGTTCACCAATTAATGGCCCTGTGGACTATAACAATTAGCTTTGTTAACTCATATAAATATATGGCATGGACCCATTCATCGTGGAGAAACTAACCCCTAACCAATGGGAGAGACGGAGACGGAGACCAATCCAACCCTCCTCGCCACGACTATGTAAATTGACTCATCCGTGTAGTCAGTGGCATCCGACTGAGTTTCAGATTATGCCAACATTCTGCCAAATGCTGTAATTTGAACTCACTTCAGCGTCAGACAGGAGGGGCAGGACAGTGGACAGGGGACAGGGACAGGGACAGGGGACAAGGCAATTCTTGTGCCACCTTTTTCGTATTTTCAATTTTTTCCTGATTCATTCGTGAATAGAAATCATTGTACGAGCATAGTATTGTGCTTTGTATGACCTGCCTACCATGGGCCTCTGCTAATGGCATAATGCGCCTTCCCTTCCTCTTGCTTCATGCCTCATGCCTCTTGCCAGTGCCTGCGTCTATGGACTCTGGCTCTGTCCTTCCTGTGGCCTGTGTGCCGCTCCTCGGGTTCGTTTGGCCTCACGTTGGGCACAACAGTAACTGATTTTTTAATTTCATTATGGCGCACAATAGGCGTTCCATGTACTGTGACGATTGTGACCCGTTGACTACCATGCAATGCCCTCCTCTCCAAGTGCAGTAGAGGAGGAGGAGGGGAGGAGGGGGGGGATTGAAATTGTTGCCATTTAATGTGGCTGCCATTGCCCTCGCCTTTGTGTGGATATGGGCGTGAGCATGGGCCTCCCTTCCTCGGCTGGGATCTGGCCAGGAGGAACGAGCACTCATACCCACATAAATACATATACATATGTATGTATGTATGTATGTATGTACGTGCGGACACATTATGTGCGCAATTTCAATTTATTTGTATTGCAAAGTTTGAACAGTGGAGTGGAAATGTTCGCCGAGTGTACCGCTAACGTGGCTTTTGTGGCATTCATGCTTCTGTTTCTGTTGCCATTCGGGGGGTGGTTTGGCTTTGGCCAAGTGGTGTCGTCGTGCAGTTGTGGAAGGGGTGCTCTGTGGGAGTGGTTTCTAACGCCCCAAAATGTGAGGCACGAACGCGCGACGCCATTTCAAAAGGAAAATCTAAACTCTGTTGGCCAGTGGCGTAGTCAGAAGCCAAAGGGGGCAGCCAGTACAAATAATAGTGCTTGGAAATCCCTAATTTACCAAAGAAGGAACCAAGAATGTATTCTCACAAGTTATTGCTTCTATTATTGCTTGGATATCCCCATCTCTGGCCCGCTTCTCCCCCACCCCACTGCCCCAATCAGCTCACGTACTCAATGTATTACAAAATGACTTCCATGTCATGTAACTGGCTGCTCTGCGGCTGAGGATGTAACAGATGGACCGGGATGACGCCCCATCGGGTTTCCTTTGAATTGCGCTCGAAGTTGGAACAACTGTCCACCACCAGCCAGCTCACCGCTCACCGCTCCCCTGCCCCCCCCCCAGTGAACATGTTGGAAATCACATAATGTGTCATTTAATAATCAAGCTCAATATTGACAACGACACAGCGCAACAATGTGTGCTGCAGTGGCAGTGTGAGCGGAGGAGAGGCAGACCATACACAAAGTAATACAACAATCCCGCCATTAGGCATAAATTCATTTGTATCTGTGTGTGTGTATGTGTGTGTGTGTGTGTGTGTGTGTGGCAACAGCAGCCATTGGCACAATCATAAAAGCATAGCAAGCATATCTATTGGGCACTCTTCACATTCATCTCTCCCATCCGATCCGATCCCATACCATACCATACCATACCAGCCATCCATCCCTGAGGCCTGCTTGCTGCTGCTGCTGCTGCTGCTCCTCTGGAAATGGAATAAAAAAGTTAAATAAACCTTAAATGAAAAATTCAACTCAATTGAATTCGTTAGCGTGAAATGTCGTTCTTCCTTGTTACTTCATCGTCATATAGCAACATTCCCAGCGACAAGGAGAACGAACACCATGAACATCATCGTAATCATCGTCAGTGCACATCAATGTCATGGAGCGGAGCTGGAGCTGGAGCTGGACTCGGAGCCATTGTCGAGCCGGTCCTGTCACTGGCAATGTCCTTTGGGGCGGGCAAAACATGTGGGCTGGAATGTTTTTTTTAAAGGAAAGCTTTAAGAATGATTCCGAATGGAGCGGAAGACGATTATGGGCAGCTTATGGACGTGCTATTATTTCTAAGTTCCCATGTACGTACAGTACACCCTTAAGGGGTTGAAAGTGCACAGATCTAAGGTTATATAATTCCATGCCTCAAAACATTTAGTTGTTGAGGGGAAGGGAACGGAACAGCCTGTCCGGATGGGCTGACGGTGTGGCAGGTAGTTTTCACATAAAGGAATACCAGCAGAAGAGACTTTTCAGGCATGAGTACATGATGATGATGCTGATGATGATCGCGGCTATAATGACTGCGATGATATGGCAGAAATGAGCGAGGCGGATGCCAATGCTAGCAAATGCGGCCCGGCCCGGCCTGTCAACACGACTCCGACTCCGCTCGGCTACCGTGTGCGGGGGCGACTTTATAGCCACACCGCCCGACAAATTGCCATTTACACCACTCTCAAAGACAGTTACAACAACACCGACAAGTGGCACCGGCCCAGGCACGCACACAGCTGCAGATACATTGTGAGTGTGTGTGCGAGTGTGTGTGTGTTCATTGAGCATTTATTTTCCCTTCAAGTTCCATCTATATGGTTGTCTCTTTTCTGCCAAAGTGAGGCGTGACCATTTCATGACACGCCCTCTTTCCCAATGGCAGCCACACAAGACAGCGAGCAAGAGAGAGCGAGGTAGAGAGAGGTAGAGAGAGAGAGAGCGGGATAGCGCTGTATATAGCTTACATCCGCTAGAGCGCGCGTATCTGTGTCTGTGCGCACAAAAATTTCACAGATGCAGATACTTGGACACTTTGTTGCAGCAGCAGCAGCAGCAGCAGCGGCAACAACAGAGGAGCAGCAGCAGGCAGCAAGCAGCAGTAGCTGTAGAAGAAGCAACTTTGAGTAGCTGCCTTTGACGTATTTTGAATAAATTTTAATTGAATTCGCACAATGAAACTGTTTACTTAACTTGCCACTTTGCCCGATGAGCTTCATCTGAGCGCCAAAGCCAAAGCCAAAGCGAAGATACGGTTACACACTCGTGGAGAGCCCTGCTCCGTCGCTTCTCCCATGTGTCGTTTAAATTGTGGCTCTGGCGGGAGTCGAGTGGAGTCTGTGTGCTCCTCTTGGCCTCCGTTTAATTACACCAGCCAGTGGCTCGGCTTGGTTAGCTGCTGTTGAGTCTATGGTAAAATGTCTGACTGTCTGCACAGTTTGTTTAATATAATACTTTAATGGAGTAGTTCGATAGATCTTCTAAAAGAGTGATTCACAATACCCGCTGAGTAGACCCACTTTTTCTTGTGTTAGCTATTTCGGCAGTCCGTGATCTATAGTATTTAGTCGTTTAATTAATATCTTTGTTATCAAACAATTAGTACAGGAGGTTCTCAGCTAATTGGCACCCTCCACTTTTCGCCAATGTCTTCTTACAATTCCTTAGACGACAGCCCCAGCATCCAGGAAAATGTGTGAATGGAGCAAAGTAAATAATGAACGTAAGAAGAGTCGTCTCATTGCAACATTAGGGGGGATTCCCCATCCATCCCAGTGTTTCCGGTACGTGGTACATGTGCACCGTGCACCGTGCACGGAACCCGAATCACGTGTCAGGTAAATGTGTCTGACGCGCAACACTCCTTCATTAAGTTAATAACAGTTTTCCAAGTACAAAGCGAAATTCCGTTTCACAATTTTTCAGCAACGTTTTCCACCAGCCCTCCCCTCCCGCTCTTCCATCTCAGCGCCCTTTTGTGAGGCAACTGCAACTGTAACTGTAACTGGAACGAACTGTTTTTGCTGTAACATCTCACAGATCTGTAATTTGCCATCGCTTGCCTTTTGATTCTTTGACGGTTTTTTGTTTGGTTTTGAATTACAGCCGCCGTGTTAAGGCCTCAGACCGACAACCTCGCCCTCACCCTCACAGCCCCGACTTGTAGACCCTCGACCCCCTGCCACTCCTCCTGCCGGATTGTGTTTTACATCTTGATTATCTTCCGTTTGTTTATATAGGACTCAGAGCAGAGAGGGCAGAGAGGGCACAGAGTGGCGTTACGAGCAACCCCAACTCCATATGCAATCCCCATCCCCCATTAGCAGCGAAGGAAACTGAAATAAAATTCTATTCAAATCCATTCAAGGATAAGAAGTCAATCAGTCTTCAAAGTGTAAAGGATTTCGCACTTTGTCAAATGCAAAGTCCGCTCGTATCCCAATGCTGATTCCCCCGGCTGACTGCCACCTCTTGGCATCATAAGCATAAGCCACACTGCCAGCACGGCACAGCACAGTATGGCACAGCACGGGATGCTGCTCCAGTTGCCTGAAAACTTAATCCATGCCCTGAAACAACCCCAAGACGCTCGGTAAGGCAAAGGAATATCAAATTGAAACTTTGGTCCAGACCAACCGACAGATGAAGGCGTCTTGTGGCACGTGGCAACACCAGCACACAGCAACACAGCACCATAAGCAGCAGAAGGGAACCAAGAAGGGAATGGGTTGAACGGCCTGTTCTTCAATTACCCTTTCGACGACGTTCGGTCATGTTATCATAATCGCATCCTAATTGCGAGAAAATTACGCCCACGTGCGGCTGTAACCTGATCAGGATTGCCATCAAAGGAGTAGCCGGCAGAGGCATAGTAGCATTGCAAACTCCACAAATTCAATATGTTTAACAGGTTAAAGAAGTCATCGTTGGAGTATGCATAGCGACAGAGGGAAACGTACATACGTTTGTACCCTGAACTATCAAGAATCTTTTGCACTTTCTGTCACTTTCCACTATACATTACCTGTATTGTATTCATATAATGTTGAAATAACAGACCCCCCCAATCAATTAGATATTGCAAACAACTTACAACAATCAATGCATCAAGCTTTTTATTTATGTCGATCATGAAATTGATTTGTTATACATATACATATATTGGTAATATTATATTTGTCAGAAGAATACAAATTAAGTTATGTTATGCAAAAGAAGGGAGAGAAGGGAACAGAGAAGGGAGAAGGGTAAAATTTCAAAATTTGCGCCACGTTTCATAGCTGCGAGTAATTAATCGTTACCTCTCTTTGACACTCTGACAAAAGCTCGCCACCATGTATATATCTATCGTTATCGATTTGTCATTCAACAATAGCTGAAATAAATGAAACTATTATTATATACTCGTTTCGCTCGTTCGCCAACCACCAAGTCTTCTATATCATTTTATAGTTTTTGTTTTTTTTTGTATTTGAATCATTTCATTCATATCCATAAAAAACATAGTCTCGTATTATTTTCATTTAATAACCATATGACATTAGACTTAGACAATTTTTCTGTATAGAGAGGGATATCACTAGAGACGAAATGCAACATTATTGTTCGTAGCCGTCTCTAGACACGTCTAATGGCTTTTAGTAGAACAACTGAGGCACTTCTTGACACACAATGATGTTTTCCAGCAGTTTTCCAGCTCGCTCTGACTGCAGGCATTTCCCATAAGGCCATCTTTATTTTTCCAGCTAGTCAGTTAGCAAAGTCTAATGTCATATGCCTATAATAGAGGGGCATTCTCATCAGAATTTTGAATTTGAAACACAGTCATATTGCTGATTTTTTCCACTTACTTGCAAATATATTTGATAGATTGCACTGAACTGCAGAACGATAGTCAATATCAATGTCTACGCTGTTGATTTCACGTCCACCATTATCGATATTTTTATACCCCGTACTCAAAAAAGAGTTAAGGGGTATATTAGATTTGTGGTAAAAGTGGATGTGTGTAACGCAGAGAAGGAAACGTTTCCGACCCCATAAAGTATATATATTCTTGATCAGCATCAATAGCCGAGTCGATAGAGCCATGTCTGTCTGTCCGTCTGTCTGTCCATCTGTCCGTCTTGTTTGACGCCTGGATCTCAGAGACTATAAGAGCTAGGGTAACCAAAGTTGGTTTCCAGACTCATGTGATATCACACTACTACAAGTGTATTTCAAAATTTCGCCCCGCCCCCTTCCGCCCACACAAAGGACGAAAATCTGTGGCAGGCACAGTTTTAAAGATACGATAAAAATAAAGACGCAGTATCGTAGAGAATGCCCATATCTACCAGGCTGTCGAATCTGAAACAGATCGGATCATAATTATAGCCAGAATGAAGAAATTAATTTTCAGTTGCTTCCCCTGCCCCCCCTCCCACAAACGACAACGCAACTCATTTTCCTTCTCGCTCGCACACTCTGCCGCGTTCAGTGCACGAGCAACCCCTAGCGGAGATGTAGAATCTTAATGGAACATGTACAATCTACATGTTAGATGTATAATATACATTGTATATGTAGATGTAGATATCAGATGTAGCAAAAAAATGTAAAATTAAAAAATTTTTTTTTTTTATAAAATTCTAAAAAATCATAAGCTCAAAAATGTATATACTGACTGAGTACGGGTATAAGTAGAGTCGCGTCCCCAGAAGCGACTCACACGTTCCTTCTCGTTTTTTAATATGTTAATTATTAAACTGAACATATCCAGCATTTTGATTGACTGAACACGTGTAATTTTCTAATGACTCTCATTAAAGACTTCAATTTTTGCTTGATAAATAATTTCAATAATTCATTGGGATGATTAAGTAGCTCGTCCACCTCTCCAACTATGCGCCTGGCTATTGCCGAACTGAGGTTATGGCAACCGCAACGTGCATCTACGCGATTGGTTAGTGCGCGATTTATGTCCTCACCACCCATGAAGTATACATATTTGTAAGAACTCATGTGCTTCGTTTGGCATTGGTAGCAAAAGGCCTACACTTGTCCTTTGATTACTACTTTGATTACTACTTACTACTACTTTGATTAATACTTGTTCAAAAATCATTAAACATACGTAATGTCACAAAACACAATGACAGTTAAATCAATGCAATGTTTGACAAAATAAAAATGAAATCGCGAAATCACATTTAAAAGTTAATTGGTGGCAATATGGAGATCAAAAATAGTTTACGACCTCTGCGCAGGCCTACTTAACATACGACAATAACTTCATAAAAATCGGTCGCGCAGAAAAAACACTGACAACTAAATCAACTTCAGAAACAACGAGAAGGAACGTGCGAGTCGCTTCTGGGGACGCGACTCTACTTATACCCGTACTCAGTCAGTATATACATTTTTCAGCTTATGATTTTTTCAAATTTTTAAATTAAAAAAAAAAAATTTTACATTTTACATTTTTTTGCTACATCTGTTATCTACATCTACATATATTATGTATATTCTACATCTAACATGTAGATTATACATGTACCATTTAGATTCTACATCTCCTCCGCTAGGGGTTGCTCGCGCACTGAACGCGGCGAGTGTGCGAGCGAGAAGGAAAATGAGTAGCGTGGTCGTGGGCTGGAGGGGGCAGGGGAAGCAACTGAAAATTAATTTCTTCATTCTGGCTATAATTATCATCCGATCTAATTCAGATTCGGCAATCTGGTAGATATGGGCATTCTCTACGATACTGCGTTTTTAGTTTTATCGTATCCTTAAAATTGTGGAGGCGGAAGGGGGCGGAGCGAAATTTTGAAATACACTTGCAGCAGTGTGAAACAAAATTTGGTTGCTCTAGCTTTTATAGTCTCTGAGATCCAGGCGTCAAACAAGACGGACAGACTGACATGGCTCTATCGACTCGGCTATTGATGCTGATCAAGAATATATATACTTTATGGGGTCGGAAACGTTTCCTTCTCTGCGTTACACACATCCACTTTTACCACAAATCTAATATACCCCTTAACTCATTTTTGAGTACGGGTATAAAAAGGGCACAAGCTCAATTGCACTGGCAATGGTGTCAAATTCATGTCAATGCATCATTAAGTCAACTATTTTTTTCCTTTTGCAATTAAGATTTGTTTGCGACCTCGGAATGATTAGAGTACCCGAAGGGGGATGAACAAAACTTTATTATCGAATTTTATCAAACAATTCAAAGGCATTTTATACATTCATATATCTGACAAATACATAAGTCAAGAAAGAGTATAATAAAATTTGATCACAGACCGATTGATGTCGTAGGCAAGCCAATTTAATTCTACCATATAATCCCCTTCCGGAAATGGCAGCACTTTAGTAGTTTGGTGATTTATAAACTCGGTTGATAACTTTTCCAGAACAAGTGCCCCCTGGAAAAAAAATATTTTCAAATTGTTTGATACGTCCACAATGGATTAACTTACATTGAAGGGACACGAATGGTTCAAATTTGAGAATTCAGCAAATGAGCTAAAAAAGAACAATGTAACTGGGTTCGATTTGGGATTCTTCAGGAATCTACAGGCATCCACAGTGATGTTGTACATAAAAGGCCTATAACCATTGAATCGTTTATACAGTGAAAAATTTACCTGAGATTTCAGAGTGGAATTAATAAGTATAACTTGCAGTGTGTGGCACTTACTTTCACTTTCTTTACCGGTGTTTGGTACAAGTTACTTTTAACAGACACATATTTGTAGGTCCGATTCACCGACTTCAGATAGCAGTACTCAAACTCGGAAAACTCTTTATCGAGGGAAGTACATACAATGTTGGTAAACTCGACCTTCGAAGCGACCTGCCATATTTTAACGAGGTTTTAGAATATATCGCAGTGATTAAGAATGGATATACCAACCTCATATGAAACCACAATGAGCAGAAAAAGGACACCTCCTGCGTGGGACATGTTTAAACGTCGATGACCTAACAGCAACTGTTTTGGCACATTCCAGTTAAATTCGCATATTTGATCGATTCATCTCAATGCAATTTTTTTAGTCAGTGGAAAATTAATGCTCCCATTTTTTTGATGTACAATTAATGATGACAAATAAACAATTAGTTTGCAATTAACCCTATATGGTCATGCTTCGTTGATTCGACGTTTTCCTCTGCCATTTATTGCTACTCTTTTTTTACAGCTCAGGCCATTGATGAACTGCTGCAGTGTGCCGACCTTACAAGTCCATCGATCACCTGTAACTACGGTTTTTGAAAAGTTGCGTTGCAAAAACGACGAAGCATGACCTTAGTGTGATTTTTTTTTTAAAACATCATATATTGCACATATGTACATATATTTGTAACATTATAGTAACCGTGGGGGAAGCAACTGAAAATTTCTTCATTCTGGCTATAATTATGATCCGATCTAATTCAGATTCGGCAATCTGGTAGATATGGGCATTCTCTACGATACTGCGTTTTTAGTTTTATCGTATCTTTAAAATTGTGCCTGCCACAGATTTTCGTGCTTTGTTATGGCGGAAGGGGGCGAGGCGAAATTTTTAAATACACTTGTAGCAGTGTGGTATCACATGAGTCTGGGAACCAAATTTGGTTTCTCTAGTCTCTGAGATCTAGGCGCTAGGACAGATGGACAGACGGACAGACGGACATGGCTATATCGACTCGGCTATTGATGCTGATCAAGAGTATATATACTTTATGGGGTTGCAAACGTTTCCTTCCCTGCGTTACACACATCCACTTTTACCACAAATACAATATACCCCTTAATTCTTTTTGAATATGGGTATAAATAGTTCAAATAAAATGGCGCAGCATACATATACCGGGGACTTCCGATTGAAATTTCAATGCATTGCAATGCTGGCATACGACAGACAATGAACCGATATCAACGCAGCGAAGAACCTGTGCAATAATTAATTTATTCTGCACGTTCCTCTTGCTTTAGATTAATAGAGACATTCCGATTACTTATTTCACGTATTTTATGTACGTCTTCCAAGGTTTGATCGTCTAATAGCAGGAATATTATAACTCAATTGATGAATAATATCTCGAGTTTAGAACTTATCTTCAACTATGACAATTGCCTCTTCGCCTACTTCCATAAGATAAACAGATATAAAATCCCTTTTTTCGCGATCGAAGGTTGGTTTTCCCAGCATTTTCTTTCGTAGAAAGATTCTTTTGGCAAATAGGAATAACTGAATATAAATTGAAACCAAATCTGCCCAGCCTTTCTCACGTGATGATGCACTACTATACATTTTTATCTCTCCATTTTAATATATATATATGTATAGTACATATGTACATATATCTGAAAAATTCTTAAGTCAAGAAAGAGTTAAATAAAATTTGATCACAGCCCGATTGATGTCGTAGGCAATCCAATTAATTTCTATCATATAATCCCCTTCCGGAAATGGCAGCACTTTAGTAGCTTGGTGATTTACAAACTCGGTTGATAACTTTTCCAGAAAAAGTGCCCCCTGAAAAAAAAAATATTTTCAAATTGTTGGATACGTCCACAATGGATTAACTTACATTGAAGGGACACGAATGGTTAAAATTTGAGAATTCAGCAAATGAGCTAAAAAAGAACAATGTAACTGGGTTCGATTTGGGATTCTTCAGGAATCTACAGGCATCCACAGTGATGTTGTACATAAAAGGCCTATAACCATTGAATCGTTTATACAGTGAAAAATTTACCTGAGATTTCAGAGTGGAATTAATAAGTATAGCTTGCAGTGTGTGGCACTTACTTTCACTTTCGTTACCGGTGTTTGGTACAATTTACTTTTAACAGACACATATTTGTAGGTCCGATTCACCGACTTCAGATAGCAGTACTCAAACTCGGAAAACTCTTTATCGAGGGAAGTACATACAATGTTGGTAAACTCGACCTTCGAAGCGACCTGCCATATTTTAACGAGGTTTTAGAATATATCGCAGTGATTAAGAATGGATATACCAACCTCATATGAAACCACAATGAGCAGAAAAAGGACACCTCCTGCGTGGGACATGTTTAAACGTCGATGACCTAACAGCAACTGTTTTGGCACATTCCAGTGAAATTCGCATATTTGATCGATTCATCTTAATGCAATTTTTTCAGTCAGTGGAAAATTAATGCTTCACCTACTCGTATTTTTTTGATGTACAATTAATGATGACAAATAAACAATTAGTTTGCAATTAACCCTATATGGTCATGCTTCGTTGATTCGACGTTTTCCTCTGCCATTTATTGCTACTCTTTTTTTACAGCTCAGGCCATTGATGAACTGCTGCAGTGTGCCGACCTTACAAGTCCATCGATCACCTGTAACTACGGTTTTTGAAAAGTTGCGTTGCAAAAACGACGAAGCATGACCTTAGTGTGACTTTTTTTTTAAAACATCATATATTGCACATATGGACAGTTCCTATCTGGCGTTACGTTACATTCGTACGACAAAATGTTGAAAAAAATAGTAAAAAAACTGAAATTTGGAAAAAAGATTATCCTCATCGAATATAATTTGGTTAGACCTATATTCACCAAATTGGCAATAATCGAGCGTACGGTTTTAAAGATATAAGCCAAAGTATGACCCAAAAGTGCGTTACATAAAACAGAAGTGGTTTTCGAGGTTGGGGTACAAAATGGCAAAACTCTGCGAATTGGATAGGGCTATCTGTATAACATTTTTTGTGCTAATAAATGAAGTATTGAGAGTTAATTTTCAAACTTATTAAATTCAAAACTTTTCCTGTTTTTTTGTTAAAAATCCGCGGAGGCATCTGGCGAACGTTACTGGCGTTACGTTACCAAATTCCGCGATTATAAAAGCCTAAAAATATACTGTTAGCCAAGGTTCGACCAACGTTCTGATAATGGTTTTAGGTAGTTTAATATATTAGAAAGACTTTAAGCAGAAACTTTTATCAATAATAATCTTCTTCCTAGGAGATAATAGTAAAAGAAAACATGTCTATAAAAATACCAGAAAATACCAAAAACGTGAACTTTTGCTTATTTTCATAGGTTTTAGGATGAAAGTTAATGAAATTATATGTGAATAAAGTAAATTAGTTACCTTTCAATAAATTTGGAAAAAATATCCGGAAAAAATTATATAGAAATCGGTTTTTATTGACTTTTTATGATTTTTGGCCCTTGGACCTTTTGGCGGAACTGCCCATATGTATGTTTGTAACATTATAGTAGCCCTAGCACAAGCTGGCAGGGGTGGCTTCGGATGTCGAGGCACTGCCGGTTGGGATTCTCTGGTTCCGAGGGGGTTCGGTAACATAGATGGGTGGGGAGGGGGTGTCCTTTGACCGCGTCTCGACAACTACTACATAAACTTAATATAGAATCTCTTGACTCCACAAGGAGTCATCTGCATCTACAATTTAGATTAAGATTATACATCTTCTCCGCCAGCGGGCGCTCACGTACATAACGAGGCAGAACGAGCGAGCGAGAAAGAGAATGAGTAGCGGGTCTCTTGCTGGAGACCGTGGGGGAAGCAACTGAAAATTAATTTCTTCATTCTGGCTATAATTATGATCCGATCTAATTCAGATTCGGCAATCTGGTAGATGTGGTCATTCTCTACGATACTGCGTTTTTAGTTTTATCGTATCTTTAAAATTGTGCCTGCTACAGATTTTCGTCCTTTGTTATGGCGGAAGGGGGCGGGCCGAAATTTTAAAATACACTTGTAGCAGTGCGATATCACATGAGTCTGGAAACCAAATTTGGTTTCTCTAGCTCTTATAGTCTCTGAGATCTAGGCGCTCATCAAGACGGACAGATGGACAGACGGACATGGCTATATCGACTCGGCTATTGATGCTGATCAAGAGTATATATACTTTATGGGGTTGGAAACGTTTCCTTCTCTGCGTTACACAGATCCACTTTTACCACATATACAATATACCCCTTAACTCTTTTTGAGTATGGGTATAAATAGTTCAAATACAATGGCGCAGCATACATATACCGGGGACTTCCTATTGAAATTTCAATGCATTGCAATGCTGGCATACGACAGACAATGAACCGATATCAACGCAGCGAAGAACCTGTGTTATTGAACAGGTCCTGTGCCTCTATTTTTTTTTTATAAGTGCATTAATTTGGCGTCGTTTAAGGTATCGCTCATTAAAATCTATGGAGAGACTTTGGAGTTTAAAAAAAATCATCATTTTTACATTTCAATGCTTTATATTTCCCAGACGGTAAGCTGAAATCACAAAGAGTTTGGGCTTAACTTCTAGCTGTTTTAATTATCTTTTCAAAATAGCAAAGTTCTTTACAACCAGACGTTAGATACTAGAGTTATGTGAAGGAAACAAGCGCTACCTCTGAAAAAATCTTAAAAAAATACCAGTTTTCCAAAATTCTTTAAAAAAAAGTTCTGCCATAGAAAAAAAAAAGATCATCAAACCATTTCTAAGCCCCAAATCTTTAAGAAAAAGTTCGTTTTGTTCCTTGAGGAAAAATCGTGTTGACTAGTGTAATTAATTTATTCTGCACGTTCCTCTTGCGTTAGATTAATAGAGACATTCCGATTACTTATTTCACGTATTTTATGTACGTCTTCCAAGGTTTGATCGTCTAATAGCAGGAATATTATAACTCAATTGATGAATAATATCTCGAGTTTAGAACTAATCTTCAACTATGACAATTGCCCCTTCGCCTACTTCCATAAGATAAACAGATATAAAATCCCTTTTTTCGCGATCGAAGGTTGGTTTTCCCAACATTTTCTTTCGTAAAAAGATTCTTTTGGCAAATAGGAACAACTGAATATAAATTTAAACCAAATCTGCCCAGTCGTTCTCACGTGATGATGCACTACTATACATTTGTATCTCTCCATTTTAATATATATGTATGTATAGTACATATGTACATATATCTGAAAAATTCATAAGTCAAGAAAGAGTTAAATATAATTTGACCACAGCCCGATTGATGTCGTAGGCGATCCAATTAAATTCTATCATATAATCCCCTTCCGGAAATGGCAGCACTTTAGTAGCTTGGTGATTTATAAACTCGGTTGATAATTTTTCCACAAAAAGTGCGCCCTGGAAAAAAAAACATTTCCAAATTGTTGGATACGTCCACAATGGATTAACTTACACTGAAGGGACACGAATGGTTCAAATTTGAGAATGAAGCAAATGAGCTAAAAAAGAACAATGTAACTGGGTTCGATTTGGGATTCTTCAGGAATCTACAGGCATCCACAGTGATGTTGTACATAAAAGGCCTATAACCATTGAATCGTTTATACAGTGAAAAATTTACCTGAGATTTCAGAGTGGAATTAATAAGTATAAATTGCAGTGTGTGGCACTTACTTTCACTTTCTTTACCGGTGTTTGGTACAAGTTACATTTAGCAGACACGTATTTGTAGGTCCGATTCACCGACTTCAGATAGCAGTACTCAAAGTCGGAAAACTCTTTATCGAGGGAAGTACATACAATGTTGGTAAACTCGACCTTCGAAGCGATCTGCGATATGGTTTGGAGGTATTATATTTATATTAGCCCGTTCATAAAGGAAGTTTTACAAACCTCAATGGTCAAATATGAAACCACAATGAGTAGGACAAGAACACTTAATTTGGGGGACATCTTTAAACGTGAACGATCTAAATGGAACTACCAACGAATTTCAGCTCTGTATATAGTGCTTATAACCACATTATGTCTATTCATCTTCACGCTATTTAAATCAAACCAATACGAGTAGGTGAAGCGTAAACATATTAATGATGCCAATGAGCCGATTGAGCAATTAGCTTCCCCACTTTTGGGAAGCTGCATTCTTCGCAGATTACTGGACAGTCCATCAGTTAATCAAGCTGTCCCTAATCACCAATGTGGTTTCAGGCTGCGGCACAGTACTCCGGAGCAGCTGCATAGGGTGGTGGATCATATCCTGGACATCCAGCAAGCATTCGACAGAGTTTGGCACGACTTGCGAAGATAAAACCCCTGATAAACCCCAAGCTGTTCCTGATTATTGGATTATTCCTAGAGGACAGATCGTTTCAAGTCGCACAGAGCGGAGCAGTTTCCACGGTGAAGGGGATTGAAGCCGGAGTCCCGCAAGACAGCGTGCTAGGGCCAACGCTGTACAGCCGTTTCACGCACGATATGCCTAAAGCTAGCGTTGACAATACGTCCCAGCCAATCGATGTGAAACTTGAAAATTGTACTTTATTGTGTGTGATAATTGTTCACATAAACCTACATAATTACCAAAAAAACGAGAAAGAACGTGTGAGTCGCTTCTGGGGACGCGACTACTATCCCGTACTCAGTCAGTATATACATTTTTGAGCTTATGATTTTTAAGAATTTTAGAATTAAAAAAAAAAATTTTACATTTTACATTTTTTTTGCTACATCTGTTATCTACATCTACATATATTATGTATATTATACATCTAACATGTAGATTATACATGTACCATTTAGATGAACAAAACTTTATTATCGAATTTTATCAAACAATTCAAAGGCATTTTATACATTCATATATCTGACAAATACATAAGTCAAGAAAGAGTATAATAAAATTTGATCACAGACCGATTGATGTCGTAGGCAAGCCAATTTAATTCTACCATATAATCCCCTTCCGGAAA
Organism: Drosophila obscura; assembly: GCF_018151105.1. Classification (NCBI taxonomy): domain Eukaryota; kingdom Metazoa; phylum Arthropoda; class Insecta; order Diptera; family Drosophilidae; genus Drosophila; species Drosophila obscura. The sequence continues at coordinate 1,820,828 of NW_024542812.1, read as the reverse complement.
TGGCAGCACTTTAGTAGTTTGGTGATTTATAAACTCGGTTGATAATTTTTCCACAAAAAGTGCCCCCTGGAAAAAAAATATTTTCAAATTGTTTGATACGTCCACAATGGATAAACTTACATTGAAGGGACACGAATGGTTCAAATTTGAGAATTCAGCAAATGAGCTAAAAAAGAACAATGTAACTGGGTTCGATTTGGGATTCTTCAGGAATCTACAGGCATCCACAGTGATGTTGTACATAAAAGGCCTATAACCATTGAATCGTTTATACAGTGAAAAATTTACCTGAGATTTCAGAGTGGAATTAATAAGTATAACTTGCAGTGTGTGGCACTTACTTTCACTTTCTTTACCGGTGTTTGGTACAAGTTACTTTTAACAGACACATATTTGTAGGTCCGATTCACCGACTTCAGATAGCAGTACTCAAACTCGGAAAACTCTTTATCGAGGAAGTACATACAATGTTGGTAAACTCGACCTTCGAAGCGACCTGCCATATTTTAACGAGGTTTTAGAATATATCGCAGTGATTAAGAATGGATATACCAACCTCATATGAAACCACAATGAGCAGAAAAAGGACACCTCCTGCGTGGGACATGTTTAAACGTCGATGACCTAACAGCAACTGTTTTGGCACATTCCAGTTAAATTCGCATATTTGATCGATTCATCTTAATGCAATTTTTTTAGTCAGTGGAAAATGAATGCTCGCATTTTTTTTTATGTACAATTAATGATGACAAATAAACAATTAGTTTGCAATTAACCCTATATGGTCATGCTTCGTTGATTCGACGTTTTCCTCTGCCATTTATTGCTACTCTTTTTTTACAGCTCAGGCCATTGATGAACTGCTGCAGTGTGCCGACCTTACAAGTCCATCGATCACCTGTAACTACGGTTTTTGAAAAGTTGCGTTGCAAAAACGACGAAGCATGACCTTAGTGTGATTTTTTTTTTAAAACATCATATATTGCACATATGTACATATATTTGTAACATTATAGTAACCTTGGGGGAAGCAACTGAAAATTTCTTCATTCTGGCTATAATTATGATCCGATCTAATTCAGATTCGGCAATCTGGTAGATGTGGTCATTCTCTACGATACTGCGTTTTTAGTTTTATCGTATCTTTAAAATTGTGCCTGCTACAGATTTTCGTCCTTTGTTATGGCGGAAGGGGGCGGGCCGAAATTTTAAAATACACTTGTAGCAGTGCGATATCACATGAGTCTGGAAACCAAATTTGGTTTCTCTAGCTCTTATAGTCTCTGAGATCTAGGCGCTCATCAAGACGGACAGATGGACAGACGGACATGGCTATATCGACTCGGCTATTGATGCTGATCAAGAGTATATATAATTTATGGGGTTGGAAACGTTTCCTTCTCTGCGTTACACAGATCCACTTTTACCACATATACAATATACCCCTTAACTCTTTTTGAGTATGGGTATAAATAGTTCAAATACAATGGCGCAGCATACATATACCGGGGACTTCCTATTGAAATTTCAATGCATTGCAATGCTGGCATACGACAGACAATGAACCGATATCAACGCAGCGAAGAACCTGTGTTATTGAACAGGTCCTGTGTCCTCTATTTTTTTTGTATATAAGTGCATTAATTTGGCGTCGTTTAAGGTATCGCTCATTAAAATCTATGGAGAGACTTTGGAGTTTAAAAAAAATCATCATTTTTACATTTCAATGCTTTATATTTCCCAGACGGTAAGCTGAAATCACAAAGAGTTTGGGCTTAACTTCTAGCTGTTTTAATTATCTTTTCAAAATAGCAAAGTTCTTTACAACCAGACGTTAGATACTAGAGTTATGTGAAGGAAACAAGCGCTACCTCTGAAAAAATCTTAAAAAAATACCAGTTTTCCAAAATTCTTTAAAAAAAAGTTCTGCCATAGAAAAAAAAAAGATCATCAAACCATTTCTAAGCCCCAAATCTTTAAGAAAAAGTTCGTTTTGTTCCTTGAGGAAAAATCGTGTTGACTAGTGTAATTAATTTATTCTGCACGTTCCTCTTGCGTTAGATTAATAGAGACATTCCGATTACTTATTTCACGTATTTTATGTACGTCTTCCAAGGTTTGATCGTCTAATAGCAGGAATATTATAACTCAATTGATGAATAATATCTCGAGTTTAGAACTAATCTTCAACTATGACGACAATTGCCCCTTCGCCTACTTCCATAAGATAAAAAGATATAAAATCCCTTTTTTCGCGATCGAAGGTTGGTTTTCCCAACATTTTCTTTCGTAGAAAGATTCTTTTGGCAAATAGGAATAACTGAATATAAATTGAAACCAAATCTGTCCAGCCTTTCTCACGTGATGATGCACTACTATACATTTTTATCTCTCCATTTTAATATATATATATGTATAGCACATATGTACATATATCTGAAAAATTCATAAGTCAAGAAAGAGTTAAATATAATTTGACCACAGCCCGATTGATGTCGTAGGCGATCCAATTAAATTCTATCATATAATCCCCTTCCGGAAATGGCAGCACTTTAGTAGCTTGGTGATTTATAAACTCGGTTGATAATTTTTCCACAAAAAGTGCGCCCTGGAAAAAAAAATATTTCCAAATTGTTGGATACGTCCACAATGGATTAACTTACACTGAAGGGACACGAATGGTTCAAATTTGAGAATGAAGCAAATGAGCTAAAAAAGAACAATGTAACTGGGTTCGATTTGGGATTCTTCAGGAATCTACAGGCATCCACAGTGATGTTGTACATAAAAGGCCTATAACCATTGAATCGTTTATACAGTGAAAAATTTACCTGAGATTTCAGAGTGGAATTAATAAGTATAAATTGCAGTGTGTGGCACTTACTTTCACTTTCTTTACCGGTGTTTGGTACAAGTTACATTTAGCAGACACGTATTTGTAGGTCCGATTCACCGACTTCAGATAGCAGTACTCAAAGTCGGAAAACTCTTTATCGAGGGAAGTACATACAATGTTGGTAAACTCGACCTTCGAAGCGATCTGCGATATGGTTTGGAGGTATTATATTTATATTAGCCCGTTCATAAAGGAAGTTTTACAAACCTCAATGGTCAAATATGAAACCACAATGAGTAGGACAAGAACACTTAATTTGGGGGACATCTTTAAACGTGAACGATCTAAATGGAACTACCAACGAATTTCAGCTCTGTATATAGTGCTTATAACCACATTATGTCTATTCATCTTCACGCTATTTAAATCAAACCAATACGAGTAGGTGAAGCGTAAACATATTAATGATGCCAATGAGCCGATTGAGCAATTAGCTTCCCCACTTTTGGAAGCTGCATTCTTCGCAGATTACTGGACAGTCCATCAGTTAATCAAGCTGTCCCTAATCACCAATGTGGTTTCAGGCTGCGGCACAGTACTCCGGAGCAGCTGCATAGGGTGGTGGATCATATCCTGGATAGCTTCCATAAGAAGCAGTACGTCGTAGCAGCGTCCCTGGACATCCAGTAAGCATTCGACAGAGTTTGGCACGACGGATTACTTGCGAAAATAAAAGCCCTGATAAACCCCAAGCTGTTCCTGATTATTGGAAGCTTCCTAAAGGACAGAACGTTCCAAGTCGCACAGAGCGGAGCAGTTTCCACGGTGAAGGGGATTGAAGCCGGAGTCCCGCAAGACAGCGTGCTAGGGCCAACGCTGTACAGCCGTTTCACGCACGATATGCCTAAAGCTAGCGTTGACAATACGTCCCAGCCAATCGATGTGAAACTTGAAAATTGTACTTTATTGTGTGTGATAATTGTTCACATAAACCTACATAATTACCAAAAAAACGAGAAAGAACGTGTGAGTCGCTTCTGGGGACGCGACTCTACTTATACCCGTACTCAGTCAGTATATACATTTTTGAGCTTATGATTTTTAAGAATTTTAGAATTAAAAAAAAAAATTTTACATTTTACATTTTTTTGCTACATCTGTTATCTACATCTACATATATTATGTATATTATACATCTAACATGTAGATTATACATGTACCATTTAGATGAACAAAACTTTATTATCGAATTTTATCAAACAATTCAAAGGCATTTTATACATTCATATATCTGACAAATACATAAGTCAAGAAAGAGTATAATAAAATTTGATCACAGACCGATTGATGTCGTAGGCAAGCCAATTTAATTCTACCATATAATCCCCTTCCGGAAATGGCAGCACTTTAGTAGTTTGGTGATTTATAAACTCGGTTGATAATTTTTCCACAAAAAGTGCCCCCTGGAAAAAAAATATTTTCAAATTGTTTGATACGTCCACAATGGATAAACTTACATTGAAGGGACACGAATGGTTCAAATTTGAGAATTCAGCAAATGAGCTAAAAAAGAACAATGTAACTGGGTTCGATTTGGGATTCTTCAGGAATCTACAGGCATCCACAGTGATGTTGTACATAAAAGGCCTATAACCATTGAATCGTTTATACAGTGAAAAATTTACCTGAGATTTCAGAGTGGAATTAATAAGTATAACTTGCAGTGTGTGGCACTTACTTTCACTTTCTTTACCGGTGTTTGGTACAAGTTACTTTTAACAGACACATATTTGTAGGTCCGATTCACCGACTTCAGATAGCAGTACTCAAAGTCGGAAAACTCTTTATCGAGGGAAGTACATACAATGTTGGTAAACTCGACCTTCGAAGCGACCTGCCATATTTTAACGAGGTTTTAGAATATATCGCAGTGATTAAGAATGGATATACCAACCTCATATGAAACCACAATCAGCAGAAAAAGGACACCTCCTGCGTGGGACATGTTAAAACGTCGATGACCTAACAGCAACTGTTTTGGCACATTCCAGTTAAATTCGCATATTTGATCGATTCATCTTAATGCAATTTTTTTAGTCAGTGGAAAATTTTCCACTTAATTAATTAATTAATGCTCGCATTTTTTTTTATGTACAATTAATGATGACAAATAAACAATTAGTTTGCAATTAACCCTATATGGTCATGCTTCGTTGATTCGACGTTTTCCTCTGCCATTTATTGCTACTCTTTTTTTACAGCTCAGGCCATTGATGAACTGCTGCAGTGTGCCGACCTTACAAGTCCATCGATCACCTGTAACTACGGTTTTTGAAAAGTTGCGTTGCAAAAACGACGAAGCATGACCTTAGTGTGATTTTTTTTTTAAAACATCATATATTGCACATATGTACATATATTTGTAACATTATAGTAACCGTGGGGGAAGCAACTGAAAATTTCTTCATTTTGGCTATAATTATGATCCGATCTAATTCATATTCGGCAATAACTTTTTTGATAACTTTTCCAGAAAAAGTGCCCCCTGAAAAAAAAAATATTTTCAAATTGTTGGATACGTCCACAATGGATTAACTTACATTGAAGGGACACGAATGGTTAAAATTTGAGAATTCAGCAAATGAGCTAAAAAAGAACAATGTAACTGGGTTCGATTTGGGATTCTTCAGGAATCTACAGGCATCCACAGTGATGTTGTACATAAAAGGCCTATAACCATTGAATCGTTTATACAGTGAAAAATTTACCTGAGATTTCAGAGTGGAATTAATAAGTATAACTTACAGTGTGTGGCACTTACCTTCACTTTCGTTATCGGTGTTTTATACAAGTTACATTTAGCAGACACGTATTTGTAGGTCCGATTCACCGACTTCAGATAGCAGTACTCAAAGTCGGAAAACTCTTTATCGAGGGAAGTACATACAATGTTGGTAAACTCGACCTTCGAAGCGATCTGCGATATGGTTTGGAGGTATTATATTAGCCCGTTCATCAAGGAAGTTTTACAAACCTCAATGGTCAAATATAAAACCACAATGAGTAGAACAAGAACACTTAATTTGGGGGACATCTTTAAACGTGAACGATCTAAATGGAACTACCAACGAATTTCAGCTCTGTATATGTGCTTATAACCACATTATGTCTATTCATCTTCACGCTATTTAAATCAAACCAATACGAGTAGGTGAAGCGAAAACATATTAATGATGCTAATGGGCCGATTGAGCAATTAGCATCCCCACTTTTGGGAAGCTGGATTCTTCGCAGATTACTGGACAGCCCATCAGTTAATCAAGCTGTCCCTAACCACCAATGTGGTTTCAGGCTGCGGCACAGTACTCCGGAGCAGCTGCATAGGGTGGTGGATCATATCCTGGATGGCTTCCATAAGAAGCAGTACGTCGTAGCAGCGTCCCTGGACATCCAGTAAGCATTCGACAGAGTTTGGCACGACGGATTACTTGCGAAAATAAAAGCCCTGATAAACCCCAAGCTGTTCCTGATTATTGGAAGCTTCCTAAAGGACAGAACGTTCCAAGTCGCACAGAGCGGAGCAGTTTCCACGGTGAAGGGGATTGAAGCCGGAGTCCCGCAAGACAGCGTGCTAGGGCCAACGCTGTACAGCCGTTTCACGCACGATATGCCTAAAGCTAGCGTTGACAATACGTCCCAGCCAATCGATGTGAAACTTGAAAATTGTACTTTATTGTGTGTGATAATTGTTCACATAAACCTACATAATTACCAAAAAAACGAGAAGGAACGTGTGAGTCGCTTCTGGGGACGCGACTCTACTTATACCCGTACTCAGTCAGTATATACATTTTTGAGCTTATGATTTTTAAGAATTTTAGAATTAAAAAAAAAAATTTTACATTTTACATTTTTTTGCTACATCTGTTATCTACATCTACATATATTATGTATATTCTACATCTAACATGTAGATTATACATGTACCATTTAGATTCTACATCTCCTCCGCTAGGGGTTGCTCGCGCACTGAACGCGGCAGAGTGTGCGAGCGAGAAGGAAAATGAGTTGCGTTGTCGTTGTCAGGAGGGGGCAGGGGAAGCGACTGAAAATTAATTTCTTCATTCTGGCTATAATTATGATCCGATCTGATTCAGATTCGGCAGTCTGGTAGATATGGGCATTCTCTACGATAATGCGTTTTTAGTTTTATCGTATCTTTAAAAATGTGCCTTCCACAGATTTTCGTTCTTTGTATGGGCGGAAGGGGGCGGGGCGAAATTTTGAAATACACTTGTAGCAGTGTGATATCACATGAGTCTGGAAACCAAATTTGGTTTCTCTAGCTCTTATAGTCTCGGAGATCAAGGCGCTCATCAAGACGGACAGATGGACGGACGGACGAACAGACAGACATGGCTATATCGACTCGGTTATTGATGCTGATCAAGAATATATATACTTTATGGGGTCGGAAACGTTTCCTTCTCTGCGTTACACACATCCACTTTTACCACAAATCTAATATACCCCTTAACTCTTTTTTTAGTACGGGTATAATAAAAAACGGAATTAGCATGCAATTAATATTATCAAAGAACAGTGTAGCTTGAAGCTAATTTTTCAGGGAGGCTCATGCTTTCAGTTAGTTTGGTTTAGTTTACGGCATACGGTACTTTATTGAATTCTTGGTATTTTGGGATTGCGCCGCACGGTCACACAGCGGGGAGCTTTAATTCATATTTAATAAATACAAAAATGTATATTATTGATACTTTCTTTTGCCGACGGCAAAACAGAAAAGCTACTATTATTACTAACAACTAACAACATGATGTTGCTAACATGCTGATTGATTAAATTTCCAAAAGAAATAAATAATATAAATATAAATATTTATTATTGACTGATAATTTCTATAAAAATTATACATATATATACATATTCTATTGTTTGTTTCCTTCTTTGCATTTGTTTTCTTTATTTATTTACCAACACCATGAGAAATAGATCCGTTATGATATGTGTTGTGTGTGTGTGATGACGCGGCGCGCCAAAGCGCTTAAACTAGCTTAAACGCTGAAACTTACTACGTAAAGAAACTACGTAACGTAACGTTAACTTAGTTAGTAAGTATCTAGTAACAGTAGTTACCTTACCTTAAGTGGAGCAACAGACCGACACATTAGCATAGTTACGTGTGTGTATGTGTGTGTGCGTTCGCGGACGCGCGCCAAATCGGCTTAAACTCTCTCACTTAAACTCGCTTAAACGCCTAAACTAACGGTACTAACTACTTACCGTGCAGTAACTACGTACCGTTAACTTAGTTAGTAACGATATAATACCAGTAAATACCTTACCTGTAGCAACAGCCGGGCATCCCATTTTGAGCATATACGTGTGTGTGTGTGGACGCGACGCACCAACAGCTGTAATAATGAGTAAAAGGAGATACGTTAAGTCTTGGTTGGATGACCAGGCCGCCGCCACAGGTAACGACCATGTTGAGCATGACCATGATTACGTTCCGGTGTCAAGAATGTAAGTAGCGACGACGACTTCGATGTGACGTCGAGCAGTGGAGATTCGGATGAGTCCGAACACATTTCGCAACAGGACGCCGCATCATGCCCGTCCACAGTGACTACGGTTATAAACGTGTACGGCATCCTCCTAAACAGTGGAAATGCGGGCCATGTGCTGCTAAAAAAGAAGCACAAAAACGTAAAGCTCAAAGCGACGCAACAGAGGAAGCTCGTAACGCTTGTGGGAGAGTACTTTGTACATAATAACATTCGCATGACGCTGGGAGACGCCAGATATTTAGAAGGCAACATGCGAAGGGTTTTTCCGCTGGAGCAAGAGGAAAAGTGGTGTGATAGGTTCTATACCTGGTTCACCAACAGGAAAACAAGACAGAGAAAAAAAGGACAAGGCCGCCGATATCCCAAACTCCAAATCTTCGGTGAACAGCAACGGTCCCCAAAGGCTCCAAGCGGCTTTGGGACGTCCCCACCAAAAGTCCGACAGTCCCACAGAGACGGCGAGCAGTAGCAGCAGCGGCCGTTTCTCTTCCAGGGACAGCAGAGACCAACATCGGCAGGATACGGATAAGTCGCAAACCAGCGCCATTGCCAAGCGTAGTGGGGCGTGAGTATAAAGAAACCAGTGCTGAGCGTGAAACGAAAGAATAGATAAGAAATGTTTTCCCCGATGAGTCAGCGATGACTCACGTGTTGTATTTGGGCGCACACACGATGGCCAGGGCCTCCGGCATCATCATCTGGTAGGAACAGTGCGTGTGCAAGTCCACGGAGGACAGGAAAGCGGTCTGGCTGGGATGAGTCTGTAAGGGAACCGAAAATCAGAGAATCGAATAGAGACTACACAGTAGAGGCTACACATATGGATCCAGCCGAGCGTGATGAGCTGCATCTGATCCTGCACATCGAATATCTGCTCTTCGTGCATAGTGTTGCAACTGTCGGGCGTGCCCTGTTGCTGCGGCGTGATGATGTGCGTGATGTAGCTCGCTTCGCCCGCAATATTCGGATATATGCCCCACAGGAAGAAGCTGAAAAAAATAAGTTTAAAATATAATATATTTCGTGTTTCCTGTTTCGGAAGATACCACATCTTCCTCATCAGCGATCTTTACTTTTTCCAATTAAGGAAAAAGATGGTTAATCATACAGGCTGTCGACCAACCGGTCGTTTAAATTCATGAATTTCTTCAAGAATTTTTACATTTTAATATTTGCATTTTATCGACCAACCGGTCGTTTAAATTCATGAATTGAATTCAAGAATTTTTACATTTTAATATTTTTAAAACTATTCAGTCTTGTCCAAACAGCCTATCCATTTCCGTTTCAATCTCAAGATCTTCTTGAGAAGTTTCGGGAGGCTCTGGTGGTTCTTCGGGAGGCTCTGGTGGTTCTTCGGGAGGCTCTGGTGGTTCCACCTCAAAAGGTGCTTCCTCATCCTCCGGTGGTGGTTCATCGAGCATTTGCATTTGCTCTAAAGTGCATGCCAATTGAAATGGGACTATTTCAATTAGTCCCATCGGATTGCCATCTAGGAACTGCATTTTTCTTTGACGCATCAAAGCCTTATTGCACTTGTGATGTCTCCTGAATTTTCCACAATAGCCACATTGCAGGCAAATGTATTTTTTCGGAGTGACAATGCACACTTTGAAGTGCTGTTTTCGCTTCTCCGTGGAAATCTTGTGGCTTACTCCACAAATAATACATGCATGTCGTAAGCCCTGCGCCATTTTAAATCCTGGAGGTGCCCAACAGCCTTTGGGCACTCTCCACCAGGGGATGCCGTCTATAAAGGAGACGCATTCCCCCGGCATACGATTATCGGGCTGCAGGGGTGGACTATTGTGGTCGAAATATCGCATTGGTGGGTACCGAATTTGCTCGTACCTTTTAGGTCGCGATTGCTTCAACTTTAATGGGGGAAGCCCCGGAAGTGAACTGGAGTTCACTTCGAATGAGAAATTTTTCTCGTGCTTCCCTTTCATGGGTTTAAATGTGGTTTTAACCCGGGGAGTTTTCACTGCACCCGGCTTAAACTGAACAGGGAGCAGAGTGGAGCTGGAACATGGAGCTAAAAACTCAACGTCCTCGCCCACTCCCCGTTCAAGCCCAGAACGTATTCCAGTGCTGGTGCTGGGAATATCGTCGCTGGGAATTTCACCAGCGCATTTTGCTTGGTATTCGTACCTAGTCTCAACTGAGGCACTTGTGCTATTCTCAGCTAAGACAGAGCTGCTCGTCTCAGCTGAGGCACTTGTGCTATTCTGAGCTGAGGCACTGGGAAGGTTCTGAGGATCCGAACTTATGCTATTCTGATTGAAGTAGCGAAGGGATAAGTTCTGAGGATCCGAACTTATGCTCGTGCTAGGCACACTCGAACGGCGTGCCTCCTGATCCATCAAAATGGACAGGTGGAGGCTCGCTTCGTCGCGAACGACTAAAAGAGCTCCGAGCTCTTTTTCAGGTGCTCCACGATCAGTAGCGTCCACCAGCTGTTGGTGCGCACGTGAGCGAGCTAAGCGAGCTTGAGCCACCGGAATTGATTCCGTTGGCTCGAACATATTCTGAGTTTTCCTCATACTTACTCAGTTTATTTTACGTCTATCGACGGCCAATTTCACACTTGTCACACAACACGTACACTTGTACACACACGTACACTTGTACTCATATCGGAATATATACCGAAAATTCGGTATTCGGTATTCAGTATATGTTGTATATACTGCATTATTGGTATTGCCAGACTTAAAAAAAAAAAACAAATTCACAGTTAGTTACTTGCTCAAAAGTAAACATTGAAAACGAAACGCAACAAGCATGGAAACTATCCGGAATTATTTTGAAGCCAGTGAACGGTTCGAGCTGCAAAATATAGATTCTGCCATTAACTTTGCCAATTCCGAGCAGGGGCATATTAATGAACGTTTAATTGTGGAAAGCGTAGATGTATTACGGTCTTTCTCACAATTCTTCCTCACATTTGACGAAATGCACCTCAGACAGTTCGCACCAAATGTAAGTATTTATTTAAATTATTTAAAATAAATTGCTGAGAATTTTTTAACTCAAAACAGGACGGAATATCTTCAAAAATAAAAATGTTGGTGATTGCGGCCCAAACTGCTGAGCTGAACAGCAGGTTTGCGGTGCTTCACATTGCGGTGGTAAGTGATAAATAATAAAAAGTGATAATAGCTCCTTTAAAAAGAATATTTTTAATTAACAGGCAGTCACAGAAGAAGTCAGCATGGGCAGCAAGAAAATTAAGGATCATGTTCAACGTGTGCTGACCCGCATTGGTGGCATACGAGTGAATGGAGAGAGTATCCAAAAAAAAATATTGGCGGTAATATGCGACGGCTGTCCAGCTAATGAAGTGGCGGCTCAGTACGCATACCATTACGCCCACATTCCTGTACTTACCGATTGATTACACGCACTTGGATATAACGTTGTCGACCAATTACAAGTGCGCGAACAAAATATTACGTAGGTTATACAGGCAAACAATATACAAGAAAAGTTCGTGGCAGTCGGAGATGGACGCTGCAGATGCAGCTGCAGCGTTGTCGCCCCATTGGGAGTATAAGGAGCGGGAGCTTAGGAATTTAAGATTAATGTTAGGGAAATTTTTCGATTTATGCCCGTCAGACGATCTCAGTCTGCACAATACAAACAATGATGACCTGGAGACGTTCCTTCGATGCCTCCAGAGCGAAATTGTTTCATTAGCAGCCGGCCACGTACCAGAACTGAATAACATAACAAGAGCTCCAATATTTTTGTTGCAATTTGCAGGAGTTTTTATGAAATTGCTGGAAATGAATTAATAATAATTGAATAATAATAATAATATTTCCCGTATTCTGTGTTCTTCATTTTTCAGTATATTTTCCATATATATATATTTTCAGTATTGTATTCAGTATATTTTCGCCGAGAATGCATATGTACATACATGCCGTAACGGTAAAAATATACATATACATATACACACATATGTGCGCTATATGTACATACATGCCGTAACGGTAAAAATATACATATACATATACACACATATGTGCGCTATATTTGAAAAATTATAAATAAAAACAATATACAATGTTTAGTTTTATATTTTTTTTTAAATTTTATTAGTCAATTTTGCTCTCCGTCGGTTTCCACGACCACAATTTCTACTTCGTCGTCGAAATCGATCAGATTGTCGATATCGCGGTCTTCCTGTGGTTCTGCGACAGCAGGTTCTTCAGCGACAGCACCGCCACGTCCTCCACGTCCTCTACGTCCTCCACGTCCTCCACGTCCACGTCCAGGCATCATCTGCAGGAGCAACTCCTGCTGCATGGCGTGCGCCCGTGACAGCTCCATGCCTGTTGACACACTCTGCATAAAGGCGCGCCGAAAATCTCGGGCTCGCATAGCGCCTTGTCCCTTCCTGTTTGGCCTGTTTGGATCCATATCTGAAAAGAAAATAATAAAATTAATATAATTATGTATTATGCATATGCTACATAGCTTGTGTACTATACTATGTGTGTGCTATGCTCTGTACACTGCATATTTCGTACACTTAAAAAAAAAAGCGGTGTATCGTATGTGCATATACACAACACATTATATGTATATATAATGTGTATTGTATACCTTTGTACGAATACACAAATACACATATAAACACAACACAAAGTAAATTAGATGTATATTTACCAGTTTAGATTAAAGCAGTTGATCGGTTGGATATCCATTCATATGATATGAAATGTGTCGATGTCGATACCTCGACTACCTTGACTACTCGATACCTTGACTACCATACGATACGATACGATACTATACGATACTTCGCTCCGCTCTGTTAAAATGTGAACTGCTGCTATTTTAACAGAGCGGAGCGAGATATGTTAAAAATTTAAATCTTTAATCTTGAATAAGTATTTATTTTTTTTGGTAATATACGTAATTTAAAAGAGGGATTGTCAAATATTTCGATGTCGCAGTGCGACAAATGCCAGTATCCGCTTTTGGTTAAGAGGCGGTATCTGCAATAAATCAAGTGTTAGATGGATGCCAGAATGTGTCCTGTTACCTGCGTTTTATCGACATCGCCTGTAATTGTTGCATTTGCATCCATTTTTTAGATATTTTTTTATTTTATTAACTAGAGATGGCAAGCTACCATTCCATTCCATTATATTCCATTCCATTCCTTATTATTCTTGGTTTTCTGTTTTGTTTTTTTTTTAACTTTATATGTCTGTATATGGACGCGAGGGCTATGGCACTGTGTTCTTTGCCATGGAAATGGACGTGGCTGGACTGAATCTGGATGAGATTGGTAAGTGATTGGGGAGGAGCCAGGCCAGACAAGCATCATCCGCCAAGAACTATTCTCGCTCTCTCTCTGCAGTTTACTTCCGTAACAAGGGGATCATCATTTATCCTGACGATGAGAAGAGGCCGCCTATCAACCAAGGCCTGAATCGTGAGGCACAAGTCACCCTCGAGCAGGTATGGCCCGTGGACAAGACCCAGACCCAGACCCAGTCTGTGCCTGTTGTGAAGGATGCGCAGCGTCTGATCGAAATGAATTGGGAGGGACATCTGCGTTGCGCCTGCTATGCAAACGATACGCGCTTCGTCGAGTATCGCCCAGAGACCGGCAGTTGGGTGTTTTGTGTGAAGCACTTCTCCAAGTACGGCCTGGACGAGGACGATGACAAGATGACGCTCCATTCGTTGCGGCCCAGCGTATACCCGAGGATTCGCGGCACAAGGTTCCCCGGCCGGTTCCTCGGCCAGTGACACATCCGCGCGCGCACTCTTCTTCGCCAATTCGTCCTTTGTCGTCGTTTTGTGGCGCTGCCAGACTCGTGCAATTCGTAGTTTCTGCGGGCTGCCATACCATGATATTTTGTGATTTTTGCCCATAACATAAGTTCGAAAACGTAACATAACATAAGTTCGAAAACTTAACATAACATAAGTTCGAAAACTTAACATAACATAAGTTCGAAAACTTAACATAACATAAGTTCGAAAACTTAACATAACAGGCCAAAAAAACTCGTCAAAAATGAAGAAGAAGAAGATAAACCTCTGCCTAGGTAAGGTTCCATTTATTGCCGCCCAGTGGCGTTGCAAACATAACATTTTAGTGGCGCCACTGTCTATTTTGTGAGGAAGCAAACCTAAAGTGCTCACTTTCCAGCACTGTAATAAAACTTGAGCAGCAGACCCATCTATCGGCCACATTATTCACACACTTGGCTGCAATAAAAGAAGAGGGAAACATCAGTTGGATTTTGAACTCAAACTGATGTGTTTTTATGTTACCGACAAAAAATGGATCGATTTCTAAATCTTATCAACCAACATAACGCTATTCATGGACTTGAAAAAAGCTGTGGCTTTGGTAGGTTTTAATTTGGATCCCAAGAACTAAATATGTAAGCACAAGCACTGTTTAAATTTAGCGAGTGGAGAAGCTCCAAATAAGCTTTGGGAAGCTCTGAAATGAAATCAACCCCCTGAACGGTAAATGGTCCCCCAGTTTTAGTCCTCAGTCCGCAATCGTCGGTTCTGCCAACCAAACGTGCTTCATATTCTAGTAAAATAGACTTCTATTTATTTTCCGAATCTGCTGCTGCTGCTGCTCTTACAATTCAACCCATTCCATTCCAAAGATAATGCAACAGGAATTAAAGTGAAAACACACTCAGCACATGGATTGAATAATCACATCACTGATAGCCCACTGGCTTTTGCTGGCGATCCCTGCTCCGTGTGGTGTTTGCGTGTAACGCAAGTTGAGGAGGATACGACATAGGACATTCAAGGAACAGTTATAGCATCCCCTATAATTTATATGTACGGACTGTTGAATTAGTCAGAAGCAACAATTACAAACAAATACCAATACTCGTGCCTCCGTTATCCTCTTCAGTCGTGTGTGTGTGTGTGTGTGCGTGTGTGTGGCTCTCGCGTTCGGGTGTGTGTCGAGGAGGGAAGAGAAGACAACAAAACGGTTTGGTTTGTGCCATTCAACAACCTCTTTGCGGCAGTATCGATTTTCCGTTACATCGTTATACACACACATTTGACCGAGTTCGCACCCAGCCATTACGCACACGCCCCAAGCCCCTCCTTAAGTTGATGCGCGGCGGCAGCAAGCAGAGGAGGCAACAGACCCAGAGGCAGAGCTAATCTGTTGGCATTTCAACGCGATTCCCCCAAGAGCTGAGCCAGAGCTTAGCGTGAGCGAATTTGTTGCATCTTGGCGGCACTGGAAGCATGTTTCAGTTGGCACTTGTCAGCGGACGGACAAACCATTTAGGTGAGAGCCACCACTTCCACAGCGAGCGTAACCAGGCACCGCAGGCAACAATAGGAGCGATCCCACTGTACGTACACATGTACATATGTATGTACGTACATACGTAAGGCTCAATTGCGGGCAATTTATATTTAATCCACGAATCCACGATTCCACAACCTAAATAAAATCGCGCATTGTGCGCTTAATTTGCGTTTCGCTGTTGTTGTTGCTGCCGCTTTCATTTGGTGCCGTGCCGGATTTCAATGAATGTACCCGTACAAGCACTCACCCACATTCTCCGCTCTCCTCTCTCCCCACTGTCCACTCTCCACCATCGACCATTCTTCTCGACAGGAATACAGCAATAGCCACTGTAAATATCATCATCAGCACCTACTGCAGGCACAGACAGCATCCACAGCATCCACAACATCCACAATATCCACAGCATCTACGGGAAAGTTCAGAGACGGCACCTTGAGAACGGTTTTTTCCTAAGAGAAAGCACAAAAACCGTCATCCAGGTCGACAACGGGATCCACCAGTCGATGTTCATCATGATCCAGTTGAAGCAGCTACAGTTGCACTCCAGCCACGCAGCATTGTTGCTGATGCTGGCGGCGGTGGTGGCCGTGGGCCAGGCGGGGTCCCAGAACACACCTCAGCAGCAGGTGTGCCCGGAGCAGGGCGACATTTCGCCCTGCATCTGCACGGTGAAGAAGAACGGCCTGGACATACTCTGCGAGACAACGGACCTGGCGCACATCACCAAATCGATGGGCACACTCAAGGGCAAAAGTCCCATTATTTTCTACCTAAAGCTACGCCACAACAACTTGCCCAAGCTGCAGGGATTCGTTTTCCTGGCCCTGGACATTCGCCACCTGACCATACACAACAGCAGCCTAGCGGCCATCGAGGAGAATGCCCTCAGCTCGTTGGGTGAGTGCTTCAAAAAGCTACGCACCTGCATTTTATAACCACAGCACCGTACCCTCGTCCCGTCCCGTCCCTCCCTCCATTACAGGCACTGGACTCACACAGCTGGACGTGTCGCTGAATCAAATGAAAACCGTGCCATCGCAGGCGCTGCACAATCTGTACCACCTGTTGATCTTGAACCTGAACCACAACAAAATCACCGTGATCCACAACAACGCCTTCGATGGACTAGGCACATTGGAGATTCTGACGCTCTATGAGAACAAGATCACCCAGATAGACCCCGAGGCGTTTCGCGGACTGGAAGGGTAAGATTATCCATCCCTTCCCTGATTGTGTGTTTCTCTTCATCTAAAGTCTGTGGGTCTTGCAGAAAATTGAAGCGTCTGAATCTGGGTGGTAATGACTTGAGCAGAGTCCCCCAAAAGTCTCTGTCTATATTGGACACGCTGAAGAAGCTAGAGATACAGGAGAACAAGATCCGTATCATCAGTGAAGGTGACTTTGAGGGCTTGGTAAACCTGGACTCCTTGATTCTGGCCCACAACATGATCACAACCGTGCCTGCAAATGTCTTCATCCACCTGACCCAGCTCAACTCTCTGGAATTGGAGGGCAACAAGATCAGCGTTATCGATAAGGATGCGTTCAAGGGCTTGGAGGGTAGGTTCTCCACCACCAGTACCCCTGGAGTCTTCTATATTTTCGAACTTTCGTCCTTTTGTTTCGGTTCTCAGAGAACCTGCAGTATCTGCGCCTGGGAGACAACCAGATCAATGCCATTCCCAGCGAGGCCCTGCGCCCACTACACCGTCTGCGCCACTTGGATTTGCGCAACAACAACATTAATGTCCTGGCCGATGACGCCTTCACCGGATTTGGCGACTCGCTCACGTTCCTCAATCTGCAGAAGAATGAGTAAAGCTGCCGCGTGACAAGACATCCCCGGAATACTCTTACTTATCCGATTCCGATACGTTCTGCATTCCAATTTCAGCATCAAGGTGCTGCCGAGTTTGCTGTTCGAGAACCTCAATTCGCTGGAGACCCTCAATCTGCAGAACAACAAGCTGCAGCGCATTCCGCAGGACATCATGGAACCGGTCATTGATACCCTACGCATCATCGATATTACGGGCAAGTCATGGGCCTCGCACCACCGCAGCGAAGTAAACTAATCTCAAACGATTGTAGATAATCCGCTGAACTGCTCCTGCGAATTGACCTGGTTCCCCAAGCTGCTCGAGGACCTGAAGAACAAGGATGACGAAATGTCGCAGAAGAAGAAGCCGCTGTGCCACATGTCGCTGGACAATCGCGAGTACTTCGTGCAGGCCATGCCCACCGAAAAGATGCACTGCGCCGGCCTCAATGTGAGTCCCTCACCCACGAGCGGCGGTCTGATGCGGATACTGCAAGTGAACATTCTGGCCCAAATTGCCATGTGTAGCGTGGCGTTTCTCATTAGCGTTTAATCGCTTCCGATCCGATCCGATCTGAAGCGTATCGGTCCCTAGTCTAGTTAGGTCCGGAGACCACTTTTCCATTTGGGTCAGTTTCATATCCAGATTCAGATTCAAGCACAGGTGATAGATGTTGATGGGGAGTCCTCACTTGCGGGCTCCCCATTCAATACAGTTCAGTTCAGTTCAATTCGATTCTGAACATAGAAAATCCCACAAAACAAAATACCCATAGATACCATACCTTTTGTATGCCTGCAAACCATTTCTGTGTTGTTGTATTGTATATTTTCTTATAGATTATAGTGAATCCGTGAATTATGCAACTCTGCCAATTATTAGACCCAAAAAGCACGCTTTTCGAACCGTACCGTACCGTAGCGTTCGCTCGTCCAGCAGCCTACCACCCACCACACCAGCAGCAAAACATCACCTCACCAAGAACAGCCAATCCAGAGCGACACGTCCGTGTCTGGTCAGTTCCTCCCACCTTCACCCTGTTGAATTGATGCACCCAACAGACAGACAAGACACCACAGTCCACAGTTGCAACATCTACGACACGAGACACATGCACAGTAGCTCGACAGCGACGCCTTCCCAGCTCGCACACCCCGTGAGGAGTGGAGAGGAGTGGAGAGGAGTGGAGTGGAGTGAAGAGAAAAGAAGAGAAGGGAGTTAGATGATAGAATCTCCTTACATATCATATCGATACGGATAAAGCCTAGACCTAAGTCAGAACTAAAAACATATCAGAATAGAATTTTAAAGCCGAAGAAAGCGAAAATTGTTACGCCCAAGAAGGGACAGGACACTATTGTTACGATTACATTTGAGCATTTGATCATTTGAGCATACGAGCACTATGTACATGTACATGTACATGTTATTGTGTGTTGTGTCGTGTTGTGTACATACTTATCAATGTGTGCATATCTATATTACATATTTATTATGCATAGTTTATCGTCGTTTTGTCGTCGGTGTTGTGAGATACAATCATTATAAGCAAGTTTTCTTCGTTTCCTGTTCCCTGTTTCCTGTTCCCGTCCTGCCCTCCACCTGCACCCGCCCCCAAAGCAGCTAACAAGCAATCTAACCTAGTCGAAATTGTCAAATCTATATCAATATCTACATACATGCACATACATATATGCGTGTATATCTTATTATTACATAGATTTATGTATATGTATATGCAACCCACTTTGGGCGCCGGGCAGGAAAATGTACACAAGGCAAGGCGATCAGGCGATCAGGCGATCAGGCGAAAAGAATGGATACAAAAAACAAAAACAAAATCATTTGCATCAATCACCAAGAACTGATTATGGAATAAGTAGTTTGTACTCTTTATTTGCCAGAAAACATGGGGCAAATTGTAACTGCAAATTGTAACTGCAGTCGACACACTCACCCAACTTCCAACTTCCCAACTTCCAGCTTCCCAAACTCCCTTCCTCGCCCATTCCCTCCCCATACATACACACACATATCGTTATATTGTTATTATCGTGACATATCAAGAGCTCCCCAAGTGCACAGCGCACAGGATGACTCGCACACACCTAAAATATAGGCATTTTATAGAATTTACCTACATTTTAAAAATCATGTGACAAGTTGATATTTATGCGCAGAGAGCGCAGAGCAGAGGAAACCCAACAGAACAAGAGAACAGTGGCAAAGTGTATGCAAAAGTGGAATTTTTGAAATGTTTTTATACACATATATACTTTTATATACACATACACATACACAGACATGCATATGAATTCTGTCTATTCGAACTAAGTTGTAATCTCCATTAGAAGTTAACTATCATTACCATTGACACTGATATTTGAAGGGTTTGCCAGCAGTCGGAGCGGACCCACTCCACATCGGCCAGTCCGTGGCTTCGGTCAGTAGCCACTCTCTGGTGGATGGTGGCCAAGTGGTGCTCCCGACTGGCTACCCACAGAGAACCAGCCTCTGACGAAACGGTTGAAGAAATATTTTCAAGAGAATGCGCTATACCACCAAATCGGGTCAGTATTTTTGGCAGCAGCTGTTCTCTTCAAAATATTTTAGAACCCCACCGGAAATGGGGGCACGAAAGATGCTTTTCATAGGAGGAGCTATGTCTTCTCAGCCGAAATAATAAAGAATCCATGATGGTTACAAATACCAAAAGAAGGGGCAAACGTTTCCTTTATTTCTGTCAGCATTTTTAGTCACATGGCCCGGAAGTACAGGGTTCGTGGCAGCTCGAAGCCATTAAATGGACTGGCAATGGGCACCGTGTAGGCACCCATATTGGAGAAGCCCAGCAGATCGCCTCGGTTCAGGTTGGGCAGCCGCAGATCCTCCGATATCTGAAAAGAATGGATACATTGACAGCTTTAGTAGCCTCAATCAATGGAGGGAGGAGGGAGGAGGGAACGCCTACCTTGTCCAAGGCATCACAACTGGGACCCCAAATCACGGACTTGAATTCGGGCAAGGCCTCGGCTTCATCCTGCAAATAAATTAAGCCAAAGTTGAGCATTGAATGGGCTGGAGTCCGCCGGTTAGCTACCAAATAATGCTCTGCCGTCACCACCTGATGATCGTAGAGAATGCAGTTGAAGGAGCCGTAGACGCCATCATTCAGATAGTACATGATAGTGTCCAGCTTTCCGGCTTCGTTACGCACCTCACGTCTGGCATGGATCTTGCAGACCAGCGTGTAGGCCGCCGCCACAAAGAAGCGTCCCGGCTCGGCAATAATCTGGACGCGATCATCGGGGAAGTGGCGCTGCACTGAGCTGTTGACACTATCCGCAATCTGCAAAGTACTCGTATTAGAACCCATTAATCCAGTGGTTCCGGGGGTCAAGCTGAACCAACCTTCTGGAACTTGTCATCATCGCTGCCGGGAAAGCCGCCACCTATGTCCAGGAGATTCATATCAAAGCCGAGCAGCTCTCCGAACTTGAAGATATTCTTGGCCTTCTTGATGGCCCGATCGTACGCCTCCAGCTCGCTGCAGCCGGAGCCCACGTGGAAACTGGTACCAGTCACATTCATTTCGAGCGCCTTGGCCAACAGCATCAAAGCCGTGGCATCCGCGTCCGCATCGCATCCGAACTTGTCGCCAAGCGGACACTGTGCCTCCTTGGCCTCCGATTTGAAGCGCACAATCAAGCTGCGAGAGAGATCAACCGATAAGAGTGGCGTCGGAGAGCGAGGGAGAGATCACTTACTTGGACTGGGGATAGTGTTTGTGCAGCTTGTAGACCTCAAACTCGTTGTCCACCGTGCCATTGGCCACCCGATGCTGTTGGGCGTACTCGAGGTGGCTGACCGGACGGCAGGGATTGGCGAATATAATCCGCTCTGGCGCTACATCCAATCCCAGAACCTGCAAAGAACGGACAATGGAAATTCCCCCTTTGAGTTAGGTTAGGTAATATTTGTGGATTTTTCTCACTCTCACCAATTTGAGTTCGTTCTTGGAGGCACAGTCGAAGCCGGCGCCGAGTTCCGCCAGCACCTTGACAATAATCGGATCATCATTGCACTTGACGGCATAGTAGGGGGTGATTCGGGGAAGATGCTTCACCCACAGATTATACTTCCGCTCCACACTGGACAGATCGCAGATATTGAGGGCAGCGTCCACGTTCCGCAGATTCGACTGCTCCTCGATGACCCGGCGAATGTTGAGCTTGTGCTCGTAGTATTGGATTTGCTTGACTCCGCTCGACATCTCTGCACGGCTGCCCACTCCAAGTGCGACTGAGATTGAGAACGAGAGAGTGCTTTGACTTAGCTGCTGCGACTTTTAGGTGATAAGAATACTATCAGCATCATCGGACCTCAAACGATTAGGGTCCAAATCCGAACAGACTTGCCAGCCATTTAAGCTGAGCTGGCTGCGGGGGGAACCGAACAATGAGGCTCTAATTAGCAGCAAAGGTCAAGCGATTGTGTCGTCCGTTACAATTCCATGCCACGCAACACACATCCACATCCACATCCACATCCCTTCCTGCCTCGTGCCTCCTGCCTCGTGCGCCTTGTGCCCCTGATATTTGCCAGAATGCGAAATTTACAACCAACAATATTTGGCATCGTAAATAATTTTAATGCCCTCGAACCGCTGGCCGAGCATGTAAAACTAATAAAATGTAAATTTTCAGCATCGATTGCGGCCATGCCATCATCAAGACGTGCATAATTGACACTTGCCCGAGGACACGGACACTCTTCTCTTCGGTCCTTTCCGTGCCGTGTCAAACCCCTCCACACACCCCTAACAAATTCCACGGCAATGACCATAAAAATAGTCGAGTACGTGTCCTGGCAGGAGGAGAGGAGAGGAGAGGGAGCGAGGCGGATGGGCAGGGTAGGATTGCGGTCTGTTCTCCTGACAAATCGAGCGCAACCCCCCCGAGGGCACAGCGAACGGCAATTAAAAATTAAAATCCAACTTTTGTAATCGATATTGGCAATTGCGGCGCGCTCTTCGTTCTGTACTCTGCACTTTCCACTATCCAACCGCCTTTGCCGCAGATGGGTCTATCAATCAATTGTTAATTGGGCAAGCTCATCAATATCTTCCGCCTCTGATGGGCCAACACCCTTTCGGGCTGCAGCCAAAGAATGTCTCTTAAAAAAAAGAAAGCCAAGAGCTGAGAATGACAACTGTCAAAAATCAAAATCCAAAAATATTGAGCGATGACCAAAAAGGGCTATTGTCACGCTCAAGAGCCCGAAGATGGGATTGTGACTGTCCTGTCCTGTTCGGTCGGGTCCTGGCGAGTGCCGAATCATTGCGATTTGATTGCAATTTGCTGCGAGTGTCATCATTCAATTCACACTACATACGAGATTTCATAGATTTCATTTCAGTTTTCAATTCGATTTCAAAATAACCCGAAACCACAGCAATGTTCTGTGTATCCTGCTCCTGTGTCCCCGCGGCAGCAGCCCTCACTTTGAGTGATGTGACAAATCGGCGTAAAGTGCTGGACGAAAGTGTTTCCATTTTCGACAACCAAATAAAAAGCGAACTCGAAGGGAAAAACTGGTTTAGATATTTACACGAAAATGCATTTAAATCATTTGCTTAATTTGCTTGAAATTTACATGCAAATGTCATTAATTAGGACTGACGCTCGGGGCCAGCGTCAGTGCCTTGGGTTTCGTTTCCCATAGCAATTGATTAACCATTTCGACTCCCCGAATTTCCACTTGCTGTGAATGGATCCTTTTTTTCAGTTGCTTCTCTATTCTTTATTTAACCTCTTGAACGGCTGGTCTGTGCGGCTTTTATATGCGGAATTTAATAGTCTACACTTGATTTCATTATCATTTCGGCTAGGGTCAAAGGTTCAGGCAGCTGTGATGTGATTTCAGCGTATTTAAAAGCTGATAAGCCCAACGAAAATTAACTTGTCAAGGAAGCAGAGTTTTAGTATTAAATTGTGAATGAATTGAAAACAGAACGGCCACCAAACACCCAAAATATGATATGTGTATGTAGGTATATATCCTTCCTTTTTGAAATGTCCCAAAAGGCTGCAGGAAGCTCTCTCCGGAAATAGTTTCCTAATAAACTTTCCTCTGAGACTCTCGGCGCCCACAATACTGAAACACGAAGCCACTAATCCGACCGCAGGACCTACCTTTGGCCCAGGAAATTAGTGGGTTAGGGGGGCCCAAACACTTGACCGGCCATTCGAGGGCACTCGGACGAGTAGGAGAATTGTGGGCTGACGGGGCTGGGTTCGGTTTAAGCACCGCTATTACCGCATTAGGCGCCCCAGCTCCCGCCCCAGACCCCCCACTCGAGATTCCGCAATCTGTGCGCTCGCCTGGCCATATTCTGCGGATTATACTGCGCCTGTGCCGACCGCATCGTCGCGTCGCGTCGCGTGGGGGTCGTCTCTCAGCTGGCATTTGCAGTGGCTGCCATGAGTCATGTGGCACACGACCGAGGGAGGGTGTCCTTGCCAGCTCCACCTGCAAGTCGCCGCCACCGCCACCGCCGACGCCGCCAGCGAGGGTTCAGTTCCCATTTCAGTTTCAGTTTCAGTTTTGTTTTGTTAGGCCAAGGTGCTGCAGCAGCCGTCGCAGCCGTCGCGATGAGGCAGGCTCCTGTCAACGTTTAAGCCACAACAATAGCCGCGATAATTGCACAGTTCTGCCTTATTTTTGGAACACAGACGGAGTCAGAGACGGCAAGCAGAATGTCCCATTTGCTGAGGCGCACCAAAAAGTCCTGTCTGAAGGTGAGTGGGCGGTGCGGTGCGGTGAAGACTTGATTGGTGCCTGGCCGAGTGCTGGAGTGGGCAATCGATAAAAAATCGATGCCCCTGAAGGCACTAAAATAAACATTCAACGAACAGGCGGAACAGGAAGCAACGAACCTCCGCCGGGGGGCAACCCCCGTGCATATAGTTTCTTATTCATACGACGCGTTGGCCGCTCACTTTTAACGATTTATTTTTAACGATTTGCCTTACAGTTGCTGCGCAGGATATCAACTTCAAGGCAACTCTTTGTGCAGCGCCTGGACGAGGAGGATGGCGACGAGGAGGAGGAGCAGATGGAGCAGCCCGATGGGGAGGCGTATCTGCAGAAGGATGTGAACAGCAATTGCCACACGGCGGAGGCCATCTACGAAGAGCTGCAGCTGACTGAGTGCAGTCCCAAGCCAGACCAACACCAACACCAACACCACCACCAGCAACTCCAAACGCAACCACAAACCGTCCAACACTTTGAGTATGCCAGCGAGGCGGCAGAGGAGGAGAAGGAGAAGCAGCCCAGCCGCAGCTTCACTATCCAGAGGCAAAGCTAGACCTGAGGAGCAGGTACTTGCTTAGTTCGAGCAACTATGAAGTGCTCGAGTCCACCCCCGTAACAGACTCCGGCATTGAGTTCGAGCGCGTGCCCTACAGGGCCAATGTGCGCTATCTGCGCCACACTCCGTCCAACTCCAGCCTGGATCTGCATCTGCAGGTGGAGGATCAACAGAAGCAGCAGTCACAGCAGTCACAGCAGTCACAGCAGTCACAGCAGCTGCAACCAAAACAGAAGCCACAACCAATGCAGACTGCAGCCAGATTCCATCCGTGCAGCATCAGTCTGGGATCGAAGTTCGAGGGCAACTACCACAACGTGGTGATCATGGAGCCGCCGCACGACGACTATCCCATCGTCAAGTGGGACATCAATGGCAACTCAATGGACGATGAGAGCATGGATCGTTGGCAGCTGTCCACCCACTGGGATGACTTTGATAGTCGGTGGCGCAGGGCGGCGACCGGTCCCTCCCACTTCCGATCCCGATCCCAGTCACAGTCGCAGTCACAGAGGTCGAGCCACCAGTCGAGCTCCTGCACTTTGGAGACGTGGATCGATGAGGCGGAGCCGCTTAGCCTGGGGCCCTTCGTCGACGAGCAGCAGAAGCCCCAACAAACCACAGGAACACACAGTAATCTTTGCCTTAAGAGCTTCTAAATTCGGTATTCGGTGGCCTCTGACTTTGACCTCCGCCCGAATGAAATTATATGTAACCAGATATGTGAGAAGGTACTTACTATATGTAGTAGATATGTACATGTGTATGAGTATATTGTTGTATGTATATGATAGACCGCAATTTTCATTATAGAAAGTTGTTGCTACAAATCCATTAAAATAAAGTGTTTGCGACGCTCCTTTGGCTCCATACCTTGAATGCACTTCAAACAATTTGTCTCTCGTACCGGGGGAGTATCCCAGTGCACTCTCTCTCTCTCTCGGTCTGTCTCTGTCTGTCTCTCTATGAAGCGGACGGCGCACGACCTGCACGTGCTGAACATGCGTGAGAATCCCCGGACCTTTGGCTTTCCCACGAGCCACGAGCCACGAGCCACGGCTGCGATTTTGGGCCCGTCGGTGGTGCAAGTTCAACTTGCTGTTGCTGTTGCTGTTGCTGCTATCCATTCACTTGATTAGGGGTGGGTTCCGTTCTCAGTTCACAGTTCACAGTTTCATAGTTGCCGCCGCTTAGAGATTGTCCCACGCTGGCCCTGGCCCTGGCATTGGCCATTAAACATTTTTCACTTTACTTTTTGTTACATTTGAAACCTGAGCGACAGCATGCCGAATCAAATTAAAAGCACTTTTTTATTATTTTCCATTCTCAATTCATTTCGAAATTGATATGAGCTCAAGCATTAATATCAAGCATACGCCACGGAAACGAGCAGAGTTTTGGGGCATCGCAACGGAATTGGTCAGATTTGGAAGGGGAATTGCTTGCTGCCGAGGACTCTGTGGGGAAGGGAAAGGAATGCAATCGAAACCGAGACGGTGGGCAGACTGTTTACATTAATTTCTTAATTTTAAAGAGTTTCCTATGCCGATTACATTGCCAGACAAATTATTTCTTCAAGGGTATGCCGAGAGCTGGAATACGTTTAGATCCACAGGATCCTTGCCGCAGTTGGAACTCGTGACAGCCGTTTGTTCATACGCAAGTCTGAATATTTAGCTGGATATTATTAGCATTGTGATATACTTCAAATTAGTAAAGGGAAGCCAACAAAATGGCACACTGTCTACAAAAAGCATTTGACAACATTTTCATGAATGAGCTAGACTCATAACACAGTCGAACAGTCGAACAGTCGAAAAAGTCAAGTGTGAGTTCAATTCATATCAAATGATTTGTATGAATAACACAGGAAAGTCAGAGGGACTACGCTGCTACTGTCATTCCATCCTAAAGCTACAAACAAGAGTCAATATTGCTGGCTGAACTGCTAGTGTGAAAACATACTACATACTAAGTTATCACTGTAGGAGTAACGATATAGCTACTACATACATATATTAATATGTTTGAGCTCTCCTTATAATGTTTTTATCATTTTTCCCTCTAAAGATTGCTTGGTGGAATATGAAATGGAGTTCATTTAATGAGCCAATTTTATTGGGAATTAATGCTACCAAAGAAGTAAAGAAATAATTATAATTATCAATTATGTATTTTGGATATCGGCACTGCAGATGCCGAGTGAAAATTACGATAGTCACAGAATTGCGGGTCTTGAATTAAATAAATATAATTTGGGGGCTAATTGCTAATTATATTATTATAATTATATATTATTATATATTATAAGCATGCCAAAACCAACCTGTTATGTCGCTGCATAGCACAAAAACACTGTTGCTCGAGCTTTACTTTCCTTGGGTGCCTAACAATTAACAGGGAAGTGTATCGATTTCATCTGAGGCTGAAGGTCAGCACACCGCCTCCGGGCACCTGCCCACGCAGGGCGGATGGGATGCGGCTCCCGTAACCTTGAGGCAACACTGACCTAGAAATGTGGGCCAGACACGGGACGTGCGTTCGTATGCAGATAAAGGTCAACGACGGCCGTTGCACTTGTTGGGGCACGGCGCCAGGGCCATGGCCACACGACCGGCCGCTGTTCGGGTCGCGTGCTCCAGTTCCAGCCATTCCATGGGCCAGCAGCGGCAGGAGCGGAGCAAGTGGCAGCACAACACAAGTCAGTCGACGGACGGACGGACAGACAGACGCCCACGGCGATGTCGTGATGCTGGTGCTGATACCGATGCTGATGCTGATGCTGATGCCATCGACATTGATGACAGGCGGATGCGATTGCGTCCGTCCGTATACACAGGGATTGCTCTTTTGGCCGGCATTCATTCATTCATCCATCCTTCCATTCCTCTCGCACACTAAGTCCGTGCTGCTCACGCCAAGGCCGTCTCGTCTTGTCTCTCTCTCTCTCTCTCTCTGTCTCTCCCTCTCTGTCTCGCTGGCAGTTCGCCCTTGTTCATTTGTTGGTCTCTCTGGCCTTGCAGCGATCATCGCGGACTATTACCTACCCCCAGCCTGAACGTCGAGAGTCCTGGAGAGCGGCGGCACGCGTTGCCAGGGGGTGGTTGCTGCTGCATCTTATTGGGCGGCTGCCGGCGGCGTTAGAAAGGGGTTGAGCGGCGGCAGCGACGACGGGCAGGTCGTCCGTTAGTCGTGTGCTGCAAAATCAGTCGAACGCCGTTCGCGCACACGATAAGTCACGTGCTCAAGCCAGCTCCGCTCCGCTCTGCTCTGCTCTGCTCTGCTCTTCGGTTCCGAGTCCAAGTCCAAGTCCAGTGCCGCAGTAGAGAGAATCTCAAGTGATAAGACAATCGCCCAGTGCTCCCAGTCAAGTGTCCAGCAGCAGTGTGCAGCAGGATCAACAAAGGACAAAGATGGACCACAACATGCACGTGAATGCGCCACTCCACCATTGGGGCTATGCGGCAGGTCCCGCTGTGGCCTTGCCAGCCACCATAGCCACCAGCACGCCCCAGAGCCACTGGGTGCAGCCGCCGCAGAGCCATCACAGCCACGGCCACAACAGTCTGAAGCGGGCGCTCTCCGAGAGCGACTGCGACGACCTCTACTCGGAGGAGTCCTCCAAAGAACAGTGCGTATGCGTAATCTACACAAATATTCAGTGGGCTCTTCCTATTAACATTTCGCTCATTTCTTCCGCTTGCAGAATCTCTCCCAGTCAGCCGGGTAGCTGCCAGCTCATGAGCCGCAAGAAGCGTCGCGGAGTCATCGAGAAGAAGCGGCGTGACCGCATCAACTCCTCGCTCACCGAACTGAAGCGTCTGGTGCCCTCCGCCTACGAGAAGCAGGGATCCGCCAAGCTGGAGAAGGCCGAAATCCTCCAGCTCACGGTGGAGCATCTCAAGAATTTGCAGTCGAAAAGTAAGTTTCAATTTCTTTTATTACAGAATTTTTGGGGGCACAAAAAGAGATTTTGGGAAGGAAAATTATACGAAATTCCTCATCAAAAATGGATTACAATTTCAGTTTGCGAAGGTTCGATATAACTCGATATTCATGATTAATGAATCCCTTTAGTCGATTAGCCAATTTTCAAGATACAACGTCTTTAGAGATCAAGAAAGGGTTATCTTCACGTATGCTTAGATTTAGAGGGTAAAGCTAATATGGAATTTTATTTGAATCCTTTTGTTATTATTTAGAAATTTGTACGCAAAGCCAAAAAAAATAGAGAAAGAAAAAGCCTTACAATTTCGCATACAGAGTTCTGGGCAGCAGTTTCAAGTTCCTATCGAATTGAATAGTTCCAAAAAAACTACAACTAAAATATGAGGAAGCAGTTTTGCATCCCACAGCGTACGCTAGGGATCTCAGCACTTTTGGGAGGCATTTAAAACACTAAACTGGGATAAATATTACACAAATTATTAGAAATCTCTGTAAGCAAAGGCAACCTGTTGTTCCCATAAACAGGAGGGAGGATTAGGGTGCGGGCATTATGGGAAAAACGCAGAGACAATAGCCGTGAGCCGCACCGCCCAAGTGAATCTCGAATCTCGGGGCTTCCCACGCTGCTCATTGCCCGCCTACCACTCGCTTTTTATACCCAAAAGCGGGCGAACAGGGCGCTTCCACCCCTGGGCCAAACATTGGCATTAGCAGTGCCACCCCCTGCCTCTGCCCTGCACAGTCCCTGCCACTGTGGCTTGTCCCATCCCGAACAAGGACATGGGGGTGGTTGTTTAGGCAGTCGCGTGGGAACAACTATTTTAATTGTTTGCCCTGGTCTCTGGCGATAGATTAGACAGCTTATTGACTTTCGCCTCCGCCTCCTCTTCTTGTTGCAGCATTGGACTCGCTCAGCTATGACCCGCAGCGCGTGGCCATGGACTATCACATCATCGGGTTCCGGGAGTGCGCCGCCGAGGTGGCCCGCTACTTGGTGACCATCGAGGGCATGGACATCCAGGATCCGCTGCGCCTGCGCCTCATGTCCCACCTGCAGTACTTTGTGCAGCAGCGGGAGCTCTCGGCCAAGAGCTGTGCCAGTCCCAGTGGCTGGTCCGCCTCTGCTGCAAGTGCCGCTGGCTACCAGCCGACCGGCAGCTGTGCGGCCACTCCCTACCAGACATATGCCGCCGCTGGAAATCCTGGAGGTGCCTATGTCGCCAGCTCATCTCTGCACAGTTACCCAACGTTGAGTGCATCGCCCTCGCAGCAGCAACCACAGCAGCAGCAACAACAGCAGCAGCAGCAGCAGCAGCAACATGGTGGACGGACCAGCGTGTCCAGGACGAGTGGATCGGGTGGTGTCATTGAGGCTCTGCCACCACATGAGCTGCACTCCGACAGCAGCAGCCAGCAACAGCAGCAACAACAACAACAGCAGCAGCAGCAGCAGCAGCAGCAACAGCAACAACAACAGGTGCAACATCAACAGCAACCTGCCACCCATGTCCGGACCCAGACAACGCCTCAGCCGCCCCAGCAACAGCAGCAACAGCAGCAGCAGCAGCAACACTACACACACGATCACACGGTTGTCCATCCGGAGCAACAGATTCCCACCTACATCGATCTGACCAACAGCCACCGACCTCCAGCCAGCGGCGAGAGTCTCAGCTACAGCACAGCTCCTCAGTATCCGGTGAGCGGGGGGCAGGACTACAACAACGCCAGCGTCCTGCAATATGCCACGCCCAACGGCGCCAAGCCCTACCGACCCTGGGGAGCCGAGATGGCCTATTGAATGTCCTAGTGGAATGGTGAACAGAAAGGAAACAGAAACAGAAACAGGATCAGCAAATGGAAATGGAAATCCCAAAACAGAGTCTAGTCAGGCCCCAGTGTGATAGTCGTAAGTTTGGCCTCCTCCCGGAGATCCCAGTGAGATCATCTCGTTGGGATCGTATACAGCAACAGAGGCACCTAAGCAACCTAATCTAAGCAACCATCTATCATCCAGAATTAAGATCTATGAACCTTTTGTGAAACTATTGTAAATAAAGGCATTTGTTTAATAAGAAAAATGGAGCAGTGGAAACGCCTTTGGCAGAAGGAACGAGAGGATTCTAAAAATATATAAGAGTACAATTTCATGCCATCTAATTCCGTTCTGTATATCCTTGAAGTTTACGGGGCACACAAATTTCCCCTCACCAGCTGAGGCGGCCTGGAGAGAGACGGAATCCAAAATCCAAAATCCAGATTTGTAGTATTTTTGTACTATGTGGAAATCGGTAGACGGATGCCACATAACGCAATAAATAGTTGAGAATCCACCGATCCATGTCAGATATCGACAAGCAGCGTCTGCCGCGATGGTGGTCGGGCGGAGTCTGCTCCGCCATTGCAGTGACAACCACGCATCCGCTGGATCTGGTTAAGGTGCAGCTGCAGACGCAGGCGCAGGGCGATCAGGTGTCGGTTGGCCGGGTCATATCGAACATCTACAAGCGGGGCGGCTTCACGGGCTTCTACAACGGCATCTCTGCCTCCTGGTTCCGACAGCTAACCTACACGACGGCCCGCTTCGCCCTCTATGAGTACGGCAAGAAGTTCGTGGACGCGAGCAATGTCGTTGCCAAGGTGCAGCTTGCGATTTTTGCCGGGATATTGGGCGGAATTGTGGGTGTCCCGGGAGATGTGGTCACTGTTAGGCTTCAGAACGACAGCAAGATGCCGCCGGAGAAGAGGCGAAAGTGAGTAGTGGAGAGATTGGGGATATTTAAATGTATCCAAACGTATCCAAACTTCCCCAGCTACAAGCACGTCTTCGATGGCCTGTACCGCATACAGAAGGAGGAGGGCGTCAAGAGTCTCTTTCGGGGCGCCGTGCCCGCTGTGACCCGAGCCGTGGTCCTGACAATCGGCACTAACGCGACCTACGATCAGGTGAAGCAGATAATCCAGGGCACCTTCGGCACAGAGGAGGGTCTGCCCCTGCACTTTCTCACCTCCACGATAGCCGGCTGCATTGGCACCATCATGACACAGCCCATCGACGTGATCAAGACCAGATACATGAATGCCAAGCCGGGCGAGTACTCCGGCCTTGGTGCGGTGGTCCTTAGCATCTTCAAGCAGTCGCCGTTGGCATTCTACAAGGGCTTTATTCCGGCCCTGTTGCGAGTGAGTCCCAACACGATAATCACCTTCATGCTGTACGAGCAGGCGCGTCTGCGCTTTGGCTACCTTCCGCCGAACGCCAAAAAGGAATAGAATCGATCATCCAGGGCCTCCCATTTCGACATGTAACTCAAATTTTAAGTAAACCGAAACCCCTGTCGTATTGTTGCGTATCCATTGGCCTGGAAGTAATCCCCTCATGCCGTAATCGCGACTAATAAGCTGCCACTGACCGTTGGTCAGCAGCAGCAGCCGCAGCAGCAGCAGCAACGATGGGGGTCAACGGCAGTCCTGCGTGTTCATATGGAAATGCTGTTTATGGTTTATGAAATTTGCATAAGCACAGGGATACGCGTACGAGTATACCCCCATTCATATACCTGCCTGTGTGTGTGTTATGTGTGTGACAAGCGCTAACTAAAAACAGAGAACGAGAAAACCCAATCCAAATGAGTTAGTTAAGCCGGCTGCACGTTCGCCGCTTGTAATTAGGAAACAGAGGCCACAAGGTGCAAAGGGTCGAATCGAACCGAACCGAACCAAACCCTCACCGAAACCCCGGGAACCACAGAAAAAACAAGAATTTTCAAAACTGGAAACCAAAAGGGCTCAAGATTTTGTCACCACTGAACAACACGTGTGTTTTCGTATATATTTTTATATTTATATTCATTCTTTTACGTTCTTTAATGAGTGAAATTTTAAAATTAAAGATCATTATTGTTCCTACTAAATATATTTTATTTATTAATTATAAGCTTTATTTACAGTTTGTTGCTACACTGATAGAAAAAAGGCATAATAAAAATAGCTACACTCGTATTTGAATTTAATATGTGATTTTTAAATACAAACATAGTTAAATTAAAAAGAATTCACTTTGGTTCAAATATAAATTTATTAAAAAGGCTTTTTAATACGTTCATATTCAATCTAGATACAAAACACTTTAAAATAACTATAACATATTAAATTAGCAGTGAAATATGTTTCATATTCATATTGAATATTAATTTGAACATTTTTATTTTGAAATCAAATGGAAAAACTCTAAATATTCCATATTGAATGAAATTTCTTATTTAACCAATTCACACCATAAAGAAATGAAATGTGGTCCGCTAGGCAAAATAATAAATAATTAATTTAAACATAAAACATATTCAATTTAAATATGAAATATTTTTAAATTAAATATGAAAAATATTAGATTGCATTAAATTCAAATAATTTCATATTTATATCAAAGTATAAGTGAAAATTTTCAATTTTAATACAAAAACTCTTGGATGAAAATCAATGTAATAAATATTAAAATCTAAGTGAAAATATTAAAATTGATAACCTATACATATGTATCTTTTGATCAACTTGATAAATATGTGAACCTGGAATTCCGTATATCAAATCCAATTTCAAACTAATGATATGCCAGATATATCCGTAATTTCCTTTTCCACACTCGAAATGCACTTGAATCCCGAAATTACATTTGCAACCGAGCAACCATAATTGCTCTCAATTCTATGGGAATATTCGGATTTCCAGCAACCCCTAAACAGCCACGGATAACTGTTTTTTTGTATTGCAGCCTACGAAGAAACAATCTTTTGCGCATTAATTTATTTTTGCCAGCTAAACACATATAAAATAAATATTGTCAATACTCGCACGACACGACCGAGTGAGAGACCTCTGAGCTTTGACTTCCCACGCCGGTCGGTCGCTCGGTCGCTCGGTCTACGAATCCACCACCACCACCCCGTGCGGAGAGCAAGTCCCGTATTGGAATCGTAGTCGAGGGTGGGCCGCCGAGGCCGGTCCGTACCGAAGATCGGCGTCAACACCATCAGCATAATACACACGTCACAACTTCCAATTAGAGACAATCATTCGGATACAGGACAGCCGGGGGTGGGGTAGCATACCATGGGGTGGTTCTACGAGTACTGTCCTCGGCAGTGGCTACAAAACCAAAAGAGCGCTACGAAGTGGGTTTCATTCCTTGGATTACGTTCGGGCTAGAAGCACACTCATAGG
Organism: Drosophila obscura; assembly: GCF_018151105.1. NCBI lineage: Eukaryota > Metazoa > Arthropoda > Insecta > Diptera > Drosophilidae > Drosophila > Drosophila obscura. The sequence goes on along the minus strand of NW_024542812.1, from coordinate 1,786,711 downwards.
ACAGGAGCAGAGACAACCAGCAGAACCTGCCGCGGGGTGGATATTCGAGGAGTGCTTGGTGTAGTTTTCATTGTGTGAATGGATGTCATAAATAGTCAAATGATTTCGTTTTTATTGCGGTGCGAGTCAATTAAGTGGAATAGTTTTCATATATTTCTGAATGGTTTTTCGTGTTAAAGGTGTCGGAAATATCCATAAAAGCTGGCCACTTGCTGGGATTACTTAATTTATGCACATGTGCAAGTTGAAAAGGATTTCATGTGCGCGCGTAATGGTTCATTGATTTGAGACTTGGGGAATGGGGAATCGGCGATTATGTAGATCATTTCACTTGTGTGGGGTTGATTAATCGAACCAAAATATGCGCCAATATAGCAACTCAATTTGAATTAAATAAATGAACTTGAAATATGTTTGTTTTCCTTTTCTCTATTTCTCCCCGCCCCTGGTGCATTCTACCTATCCATCTTTTCCAACCCAAAAATAGCCCAGCGAGCCGTTAGCACATCAGTTCCAAGGCCACACTAATACGAGGTGACGCTTGGTCGCAGAGTGCTCTCATAATTTTGAATTCAATTTTGATTTTATTTTATGTTTTTCCATTCCATCCGTTCCAGCAAAGGTTTTTTTGGATAAAGGTGTGGCATTCCAGCAAAATCGTTTGACAACATAATTTCTGCAGTTTGTACGGCCACACTGATTCTATATCCTTCAGAAATATTTATTAAAAGTAGTGGCCTCACCTTCTCACGAATACACCTTGTATCAGATCTGCCTCTTGCGCTGCGCGAATTTCGTTTATTATTTTGTGAGTTGAGTGAACAAATTTGATTTGAGCTGCTTCTGTTTTTGTGAACTTGTCACAAAATCAATAAACGAATTGTTTCAGTTTGGCCGGGAACACGTTCATGCCACAGCCATGCAGCTGCTGCACGCGATCCGCACGTTTCTGTGATGTAATCCGAGATAACCGAGAAATGTGATCGGGAAACATGTTGGCCAGGACGCTCTTGATTCGCTGCTGCAGCGGACGCTGCATCAGAATGGCCGCTCCACACGTGAAGCGTAAGTGGGATGGGATCCGCCCAATCAGCAACAAAGGGGAATGGAATCCACTCTCAGATATTTTATTTAATTCGGAACTTAAGCAATCTACTACAACATTCATCGCTACTAAACATTAGTGGGCCTGTGCGGGTAGGTCCATCAGTGCCACGGCACCTGGTTGCCAATGGTGCCCTTCTTGTAGAACTTGGCCGTGGCCGAGGCGGTGGCGGCCAGCGTGGGGGTTGGCGGAGCCGGCTCGTAAGTGGGTCCACCGCCCTCGGCCTTCAGGACAGCGGCACACCTCCACTGCTTGTTGTAGTTCATGCGCCAGAGCCGCACACAGCCGTCGTCACCGGTGGAGATCAGCATGGTGGCCAGCATGTTCCAGCAGACACGCCACACGGGGCAGTTGTGGTCGCTAAACTTTACCGTCTGGATGTCCAACTTGGTGGTGCCCGTGGAATCTCTAAAGCGATGAAAAATGATTAACTTTAGGGCAGCTCCAAGAGTACAATCTCCCCCGTTCTTACGTGACGCCGCGAAGATTCACAATATAAAGATCCTTGCTGGCCACGGCCAGCATGTGGAAGGTCCGTCCGGCATTCGGGGCAAAGGCCACATCCGTGACGGGATCCGTGATGTCGTTTACAGTGTCAATCTTCACACATTTGCGGGCATTGTCGCTGTAGGCAAAGAGGAACACCTTACCCGTGGGCGTGGCGGAGTCGTCGCTGCCAGCCTGCAAGGGAGAGGACGTACGAGGTTAAGAGATCCTGGTGCCGAGTCATGTACACTTACCGCCAGCAGTTGGGTGACCATGTAGGTGGACGTGTTCCAGGACAGACAGCTCAGCGGCAGCTTGTTGGCTATCTCATGCTGCACCGGCCACTGGGAGAGGTTCATGATATCGGGAGCTTCGTAGATGCGTATGATGCCATCCGCCGACGCGGTGGCCAGCAGTAGGCCCAGATATTTTGGGGCAAATTCCACATCCGTGACGCTGGTCCGCGAATCGACGAGCGTCGTGCGGCGCACCCATCGCCGAGTCGGCGTGTTCGTGGTGGAGACTTTCTCGCCGATCACCTCTTCCCACACGGAGGCCGTGCGGTCGAAGGAGCAGGTGGCCACGACCTGCCCGAACTCCGGATGGGCCCACGACACGCGCCATATGGAGCCCGAGTGCGCCTTCCAGCTGCTCGTCACACTCCACTTGCCCTGCGCATCCTCGTCCCAGATCTGCAAAAATTAAGATGCTAGTCGTAAATTCGTTTGTTTACCCCGCCGGTAGACTACCCACCTTTACTGTCTGATCGCTGGAGCAGGTGGCCATGCGGCGGCCGTAATAGTCGAACACCACGTCGTGAATGACATCCTTGTGGTCGGCAATAATGGGCTCCACATCGAACATATTTCTTTCGTTGGATTTGTTTGTAAGAGGCGTCGCCAAATGTTTATAAAATACACGCGCGCCGCGCGGAAAATCTGCTGCAGAGAAATGCAGCCCTGATGAGGCCAAGTGTTGGCAAACGAGCGGCAGTCAGCTGTTTTTGGTATACGCAGTGTTTCTGTATTTATATTATTCTGGGGCGGGAAAACGGTCACATTGGCGCTGCAGTCTAAATTACGCGTGAAATACGAAAAAAATCAAGTGGAAAAAATAAAAGAACAGAAGAAAGCAGCCGAGCTGCCCATTAACCATACGCGGGGCACTAATCAACGTTGCCACACGATCATTGCCTGTGCCGTGAAAGTGCTAGAACACTCCCCTCGGCATCAAAAATCTTAGTGCCACACACAGCCAGGCCAGGCCAGAGCTTCCCACCCGGAAAAGAACAGTTACAGAAAACAAAATTGCTAACAGAAAGAAACGTGGAAAGCAGCGCAATACGATGGAGAAAAGTAAGTCGTTGCAGTGTGCGGTAATCTAGGCAGTAAACATGTAATTACTATCTGATTAGTGGCAGCTGCATAGATAATATGCATGCTCCTATGCAAATAACAACAGTAGCCGCACCTGGGGGTTATTCACCCTTAGGGGAGAGGGAGAGGCATTATTATGTACATATGTCTAGGAACTGCTGGGGCCCCAGTCTAAATCAAGATTCCGTTTGTTTATCATTTGCATTCGTTTGATAAAGTCCACATTGTGTGTTTTGTTCCATCAATCAAAGTACAGGCCAGCATATTTTCCTTCCAATATGTTGTGCTTTTTCTCTCGCTACTCTCTTTCGCTCTCACCACTGTTACTGACCTTGATTCCCATTGGACTGTGAACATCGCGCGATGGCCTCGTCTCTATGTGTGTTTGTTTGTGAGAGGGAGAGAGTGTAAATATATGTATGCATGCGTGTGTGTGTGATGCTGCCTGTGGGTGGATGGGAAGCCAGTCAGCCAAGCCTAGTCCCATTCCAGTCCCAGTACAAGCCGGCTTCCATTACCTAATCGGTGTGAGTGCATCCATATGTAAGTCAGAGCGAGAGCCAGCACCAGCCAGCTGATAGGCGTCCCCACTTCCCCTCGGTCTATTATTGGCCATGGTATCAGCAGGCAGACCCACTGGCCACGCGCCAAACATGAATAATGGGACCGAATTTTGGTAGATCCCAATACAACAGTAAATTTCCGCCAGCCTCTGATAAGCGCTGGCCCACCACTTGATCGCATGGTGTGGAGTGTTAAGCGGGAAACAGAACCGTCGGCGCCAATTATGATTAATAATTCGTCGGAACATACAGGTCGGCTGTTTTCAATGCCAAAATCGGAAGATTTTCCACGGTTATCGCATAGATTATAGAGAGCAAGCGTCGTCGACGGGAATTTCTTTTATGACTTTAAAAAAACCTCTGCTGATGTCCAAACAATCACGAATCCCAGAGATTCGCGTGTTCGGCTCGTGGCAGCGTGCTGAATTCGTTATTAATTCCGATTTAAGGGCATTCCGAGGCGATTCAATAGAGATAATCAATATTGTATTACCTCGCTAATTCAACTCTAATGCGTAATCAGAATCTGGCTACTTACGGTAGCAAATTGATAGATTAATTTTGTTGCTAATGTTCCACACGTTAAGTGCACTATCGTCATCGGGAAAGATTCAGCTTACCGTTTACACAGCAACCGCAACAACAACAACAACCTTGACTTAAGTGTCCCACAGTGGGTGAAGAGAGGAGTTCCGGAGCAACGGCAAAACACAGCTGATCGCTATCGACTCTTATCGATTGGAAATAAACATGGAAAATGGGATGGCAACTAGCGAAAACAAACTGTAAATAAAACACGCTGCTTGCTGCTCTTTTACCTTTTCTTTTTGTGTAGTCAGCGGTAGCAGCAGCAGCAGCGGCGGCAGAAACAGCTCGACCTCTGCGGCCCTCTGTCGCGATTAACATACGGACGCAACAACCTGTGCACGCACACACCAGCAGCACAACCGTCCCGCACCGTCCATGCACGCACAAGTATAGTTGATATCGATAGTGACAGCGACGCCGGCAGAACTAGCCGCTGGACAGCGGCAGCAGAAGCAGCAGAATCAGCAGCAGCCCTCGCGATAGTGGGTTCCAGACGAGGAGCCTGTCCCCACAGCGCCACAGTTGAATTTAAAGCGTCGGTCACTGCAGTATCACTCGTGCGGAACTTGTGCCCGTCTAAAGCTACGACTGCAGTAGTCTACACAAATACGTTAAAGAAATACAGAAACATATAAGCAGAGTGGTAAAACTCCCATTAACTCGAATTTAAATATACTACTCGTATGTATATTTATACGCATCTACATCAAAAGCGAGTCAAGGCCCTAAAAAGTGTCCAAAAGTGTGGCCCTAAAGATAATTGCCCCTGGCTTTGAATTCGTTCCGTCTTTTTCGTGTGTGTGCTTATGGCGGTTGAGTAATCTTTACGGCAGAGATTCCGATTCTAGTCGAGCACTTCAGCTCAGAATTCTTATCTGATCGACGGGAGGAAAAAACATACGACTCACATTAAGCCAATTAGAAATGTTTATAGAACTGGGCCACAAACTCACAGATCGAATTTCCCATCCGCATCGGCTAAAAAGAGCTTGGGATCCATCTGGGGGATTGTATTTCGAATCCTTAAGACGGAAAAAAAGAGCTGAAAAACAGATCCGCAGCTTACTATTACATAATTACCTGATAAGCCTGTGCTACTTAGTGGATCGATTCACCTTTTTGTGCCTTTCAAAGCCCTGCCTGTGGCTGTGGCTGGCTGGCTGGCACACTTACATATACATACATACATACATGTATTGTAATGGCAAAATCATTGACCTCTTCTATAAGCAAAGCCAATTTGCATTTCCACATACCATACACATACTGCTTTTTTTGTGTTTCAGCTTTTGTTATTTCTCATTTTCCTTCTCCCACTTTTTGGATTTTCGGTTTTTGTTTTAAAATTTAAATGCGATGCACCCGAACATTGAACACCCCAATAACAGAATTATAATTTTGGGTATTTTGTAGCTTTATTACCCTCTGGAAGGGTATTAATTGTGAGGTACCAACTTATGTACGTCATTAGCTCGGCAATCTTTTGCCTTTGACCCATGGACCTTGGCATTGTAATATTCAGTATTCCGACTGTTTTTCTTCCATATTAAAATGCCCTTGGTTTTTGTTTGTTGTTTTGTTAAAGGGTATCCCGATTTCGGATCTTCTTTGGTATCTTCATTGACCTGGCAACGATATTCGATTTGGGGTATTTGGGTCTTTATATTATGGATTTTCGATTTCTTAATTTGTGTCTGCAAACTAGTTTATGGATAGGTTAGCATTTTGGCTTTGGTTATGTTTTGTTTTGCTTCGTCGTTGCTTCTTTGGCCCACAAATTTGTGGCAAAGTTTTTGAACTTGAAATATGACCAATCGAGACGAGACGAGACCTGCAAACTATAATAATATTCACGTAGATTTGTGGCTCTTCTTTATCCGCCAGACACTTTCACTGTCCCATATAATACATACATACATATGTAGTAGAGCCGGAACAAAAGATATCCATTATCTAATCCAATTTGAATTCACCGATTTAAAGCAGCTTTTTGGATTTAGCCGATGTTGATCACAATATTAGGCACTCTGGCAGCACTTCTCGCGTTCCTCTTCACCCTGATCTTTGGCCGGGGCCAGAAAAGACCAGTCCACGCGGCATCCACCAGCGCAGCCAGAGAAACAGAGACTACAACACCGATTAATCGTAAGAATCTGAACACTTTATGAACCCATAAGCAGCACTAAAAGGGCCCGAGTCACACAAAGCACATTTAACTGATAGTCTAATCGATCTATTATATCAATCTATATAGTAATCAATATTTTTCCTTGATTAATTTCCAGGCAACTCCAGCGTGATTGCAGCTACAGCGCCACCAGTCACAGTCCCAGCCACAGCCACAGCCACAAGCAGCTTATCGTCGACCACTGCGGGAGGAGCGGGAGCCACAACAAAGCTGAACGAGAAGCGATTCCCCAAAGGAGCCAGCATCAAGAAGGTACAGTTCTCCAGCGAGAGCCTTAAATCGGAGGTGGATATTGCCTTGTCCGATCTGAGCTGTCACCAGAACCACAACAACAACACAACCATCATCAAGAACAAGAACAACAACAATAGCATTGTCGACATTAGAAAGAAATCATCAGGCGAGATGAGCGAGGAAACAAATGCAGCGGCAGGCACGGATGCGGAGCGTCCAAGTTTCTTGGTAGGTCTTTGACACAGTGGCAACCACTTGGTCTAGCGGATTATCTGAATCTAAATCTGAATCTTTTTCTCCGACTCTGGCAGGTGGGCGATGAGATTGACGAGAAGGCAGCCGAAGCCGGCGAAGCTGTGGACGAGTTCCCACAGAAGATGCAGAACGAAGTTCGTCCGAATGGCGATATATCGGAGAAACGCAAGCGATTGAGGTATGGCCGCACCCTCCCCTCCCGGCATAGAGCAAACGCAAGAGGGAAGCAGGGTATGGGAATGGGGTGACTGAGCAAAACAAAGAACAGGTGACTACGTCATAGATATCGCGCGAGTTTATCAAAAAGAGACAGGGCAAGCTCTTCCGCTGAGTGCGAATGAGAAGCAGCGAAGCAATTTAGACAACTCTGAGAGAGGAAGAGCGCAAAGCGTTCTGTGTGTGAGAGCGAGAGAGCAGCCTTTGGGGACGACGCCATCACATTTTGTTTTCATTCATAACGGAAAGCGTTGCCTCAAAACTTGTTTTGTTGTTGTTACTCGGATTCGGTACTCTCTCTCTCTCTCTCTCTTTCTCTCTATCTTTCTGGCTCTCTCCAGGCGACCTCTGAGCAAGCTGTGGCCCAAACTGTCTGTCTGTTGGCCCGGCTATCTGTTTTGGCCCGCTTGAGTCCGACCCGCCAGCAGTTGCACACCAGTCGTCGGTTCCATCGGTCGGAGAAGTACAAACCAGCAGCAGCAGCCGCATCAGCAAAGTCGAACCTTAGCAGTCGCCGAATTTCTCGTTGCCTAAATAGGTTTCTCGCGTGTGTGGATATTCCGTTGGACATTGATTTTCTGCCGTGTTGCTCGTCATCGTCATCGTCGTATCGTATCGTATTGTCGGAGTGCGGAGAAAGTGTTGCTTGCAGCAAAAGTGGTGTGTGGTGTGTGGTGTGGCATAAAAAGTGTTTTTTTGTTGTTTGTTCTTCGTTTTCGGCTATTAGTCAGACTTGCATAATTCGCCAAAGGGGGTGCCCGTCCCACCAGCCAGTTCACTGTGACCCCTGAATGCTATTTGCCCTCGTTGAGCTAGCCAGCATGTTGAAGCGTCGTGCCAGTAAGCGTTTTGTACTTGTTGAGTCTGGCGAGGAGCCGCTGGTGCCGGCAGCAACAGGTGCAGGTGCTGCTGCTGGAGGATCTGGATCGGGTTCGGTCATACCAGTCATTCCACACTTTGTGGCCATGGACTGCGGACAGAGCGACAGCAACCACAATGAGATGGATGCCAGCACCAGTACCGCCACCAGCACCAGCACCAGCACCAGTAGCATCCCCAACAACAACAGCGGTGTCAGCAGCAACAGCAGCATCAGCAGCAACAACAACAACAGCAGCAACAGCAACCCATCGCCAGGACTCCTTAGTGTGCCCACCGTGGGAACCCTAAAGTAAATACACATAAATATGGGAGGAATAAAGCTTATTTTGTTTGATAGAATTTCGAATCGATTTGACAGGTAGCAGCCCCAGAACCGGTTCCGCCAAATATTCTTTGAATTGCTCTCTCACCCTTCCCCTACACTGAGCAACAAAATCATTGTCTTCGAATGTTTACTTATCGAATATTTAATATCTTTCAGACCCAGCATGTCGCGTGGCACTGGCCTCGGCCAGGATCGCCATCAGGATCGGGACTTTCATATAGCCACCACCGAGGAGTTTGTGAAGCGTTTCGGCGGCACTCGTGTCATAAATCGGGTCCTCATTGCCAACAATGGCATTGCGGCTGTCAAGTGCATGCGTTCCATACGCCGATGGGCCTACGAGATGTTCAAGAACGAGCGGGCCATCCGATTCGTGGTGATGGTCACGCCGGAGGACCTGAAGGCCAATGCCGAGTACATCAAAATGGCCGATCACTATGTCCCCGTTCCCGGGGGCTCCAATAACAACAACTATGCGAATGTTGAGCTCATCGTGGACATTGCACTTCGCACCCAAGTGCAGGTGAGTAGTAGTTGCGTCTGGAGGCCGCCACACCAGTACCCACTACCCACTGCCCAGTTATAGATGTGGCCCAGTGTCAATCCGTTTGGTTTGGTTGCGCCTTAACCGCATCGCATCGTACGATTCGTATTTACACACTGTCGATCTCCCGGGGGCTGAAAAAAGTCAAACGATCGTATGTCGTATATCGCATATCGCATACCAAAGCAAAAGCTCTCTCTAAAGCTAAATATTGTCTGTATGTTTGTGTGGATTGTAACACTGTGCAACAAAAAGTGTGCTGTAACCTTCCACCTTCCAGAATCGTTCCTGGTTCTGTGTACCTTGCGAATTCCTTCATTTAAGTACGCGTACAAGTACGAGTACGAGTATTATTTGTTGATCACGTAAACATTTATTTGCTGTAGATCTTCCCTTCCCTAATGCTGAATAATTGCATTGAAAATAGCAAGAGATCACTTCTCAAATATTCTCAAATAGAGGTATTTCTCCAACGGTTTTTGCACATTGACTTTTACTTTGTTGTAGATCAGATCTTAATAGGGCACTTATATAGAAATATTGTAATGCTACAAAGTTGATTGAGAGATAAACAGCAGCTGTTTTCGAGTACATAGTAATTCTGTTTCCTCAAATTATACTTTGTCGCCGCTCAAATAAACTTGATTTTCTGTAGATCTTCTTATAATCAAGGGAATAGCTAATAATGGCTTACAAACCTTGCAAATTTCTGAGCAATTGTAGGTGTAGAAAGCACACCTTCTGGTGATCTTTAGATCTTTGGAAGTGCAACAACCACAATAACAAATTAAAACAAAATCTAAGCGAAGGTCTCGAGTCGAGCACACGTCTAGCATGTTGTTTTTGCCATTCCCTTAAATTCTCTTTGGCAGAATTCACTTGTGTGTCTTGAGTCCTGCCCGCAACATGTGGGAGACGCTGCTTTAGATCTTTAGGCCTCTTGATAGCTAATTTAGAGGCGAATAAATGGCTTTCAATGGTTTTTGTTTCTGTTAGTTCTAATCTAAAACCTTCATCAATTGGCAAACACTTGGAGAATGCCGTAAGATAGTAGTTCGTATGAGTGGAGTGTGTTTGCTTTCCATTCCACTAATTAGTACCAAAAGGGCTAGCACCAACACCTTGTTGCACAGTGTGAATTATCTTTTTCGTCGTGCTATCGTCCGTAAATGAGGTCATAAAGTGTTATACCTATTACTGTCCTTGGGGCTTAAATGAATTGATTATGAATGAAATTATGATTGCAGGCCGTCTGGGCTGGATGGGGTCATGCCTCGGAGAACCCCAAGTTGCCGGAGCTGCTGCACAAGGAGGGTCTGGTGTTCCTCGGGCCGCCGGAGCGTGCCATGTGGGCGCTGGGCGACAAGGTGGCCTCCTCGATTGTGGCCCAAACGGCCGAGATACCCACGCTGCCATGGTCCGGCTCCGACCTGAAGGCCCAGTACAGCGGCAAGAAGATCAAGATCACCAGCGATCTGTTTGCCCGCGGCTGTGTGACCAATGTGGAGCAGGGTCTGGCGGCAGTCGCCAAGATTGGTAAGTCCCATTGCATGTCTTGGGATGGAACACGCCTGATTCTCATCTGTTTTCCACCGTCCTCTTGCAGGTTTTCCCGTGATGATCAAGGCATCGGAAGGCGGCGGCGGCAAGGGCATTCGTCGCGTGGACACCACCGAAGAGTTCCCCGCCCTGTTCCGGCAGGTGCAGGCCGAGGTGCCCGGCTCCCCCATCTTTGTGATGAAGCTGGCACGCGGCGCCCGCCACTTGGAGGTGCAGCTGCTGGCGGATCAGTACGGAAACGCCATCAGTCTGTTTGGTCGCGATTGCTCCATACAGCGTCGCCATCAGAAGATCATCGAGGAGGCGCCGGCCATTGTGGCCAAGCCAGAGGTGTTCGAGGACATGGAAAAGGCGGCCGTGCGTCTGGCCAAGATGGTGGGCTATGTGAGCGCCGGCACCGTGGAGTATCTGTACGATCCGGAGGGCAGGTACTTCTTCCTGGAGCTGAACCCGCGTCTGCAGGTGGAGCATCCCTGCACGGAGATGGTGGCCGATGTCAATCTGCCGGCCGCCCAGCTCCAAATCGGCATGGGCATTCCCCTGTACCGTCTCAAGGACATTCGCCTGCTGTACGGCGAGTCGCCGTGGGGCTCCTCCATCATCGACTTTGAGAATCCGCCAAACAAGCCGATGCCCTCGGGCCATGTGATCGCTGCGCGCATCACCTCCGAGAATCCCGACGAGGGCTTCAAGCCCAGCTCGGGCACAGTGCAGGAGCTGAACTTCCGTTCCAGCAAGAACGTGTGGGGCTACTTCAGTGTGGCCGCCTCCGGGGGACTGCACGAGTTTGCCGACTCGCAGTTCGGTCACTGCTTCTCCTGGGGCGAGAACCGGCAGCAGGCGCGCGAGAATCTCGTGATTGCCCTCAAGGAGCTATCAATCCGCGGCGATTTCCGCACCACCGTCGAGTACCTGATCACGCTGCTAGAGACGAATCGCTTCCTGGAGAACACCATCGACACGGCCTGGCTGGATGCCCTCATAGCCGAGCGCGTGCAGTCCGAGAAGCCGGACATACTGCTGGGCGTGATGTGCGGAGCCCTGCACATTGCCGATCGCCAGATCACCGAATCCTTCTCCAGCTTCCAAACGTCGCTGGAGCGGGGCCAGATCCAGGCGGCCAACACCCTGACGAACGTGATAGACGTGGAGCTGATCAACGGCGGCATCCGGTACAAGGTACAGGCGGCCAAGAGCGGGGCCAACTCGTACTTCCTGCTGATGAACAGCTCCTTCAAGGAGATCGAGGTGCACCGCCTCTCCGACGGCGGCCTGTTGATCTCCCTCGAGGGCGCCTCGTACACCACCTACATGAAGGAGGAGGTCGACCGGTACCGCATCGTCATCGGCAACCAGACGTGCGTCTTCGAGAAGGAGAACGATCCCTCGCTGCTGCGCAGTCCCTCGGCGGGAAAGCTCATCAATCTGATTATCGAGGATGGGGCACATGTGGCCAAGGGCCAGGCGTATGCCGAGATCGAGGTGATGAAGATGGTGATGACTCTCACCTCCCAGGAGGCCGGCACGGTGACCTTTGTGCGTCGCCCAGGCGCCGTCCTCGACCCGGGCTCCCTGCTGGGCCACCTGGAGCTCGATGATCCCTCGCTGGTGACCCAGGCGCAGCCCTGCAAGAGCCAGTTCCACCAGGCCGAGAACGCGCCCATTCCCGAGAAGCTGAACCGCGTCCACAACACGTACAAGAACATTTTGGAGAACACCTTGGCCGGCTACTGCCTGCCGGAGCCCTTCAACGCCCAGAGGCTGCGCGACATCATCGAAAAGTTCATGCAGAGCCTGAGGGATCCCTCGCTGCCGCTGCTGGAACTCCAGGAGGTGATTGCCTCCATCTCGGGCCGCATCCCCATCTCCGTGGAGAAGAAGATCCGAAAGCTGATGACGCTCTACGAGCGCAATATCACCAGCGTGCTGGCCCAGTTCCCCTCCCAGCAGATTGCCAGCGTCATCGACAGCCACGCGGCCACCCTGCAGAAGCGCGCCGATCGCGACGTCTTCTTCCTGACCACCCAGAGCATCGTGCAGCTGGTGCAGCGCTACCGCAACGGCATTCGCGGCCGCATGAAGGCAGCCGTTCACGAGCTGCTGCGCCAGTACTACGACGTGGAGTCGCAGTTTCAGCACGGCCACTACGACAAGTGCGTGGGCCTGGTGCGCGAGCACCACAAGGACGACATGCTGACGGTGGTCAACACGATATTCTCGCACTCGCAAGTGGCCAAAAAGAACCTGCTCGTCACCCTGCTCATCGACCATCTGTGGGCCAATGAGCCGGGCCTCACCGACGAGCTGGCCAACACCCTCAGCGAGCTGACATCCCTGAACAGGGCCGAGCACTCGCGGGTGGCTCTGCGCTCTCGCCAGGTACTGATCGCCGCCCACCAGCCGGCCTACGAGCTGCGCCACAACCAAATGGAGTCGATATTCCTGTCCGCCGTGGACATGTACGGCCACGACTTCCATCCGGAGAATCTGCAGCGCCTGATCCTCTCGGAGACCTCGATCTTTGACATACTCCACGATTTCTTCTACCACACGAACCGAGCCGTGTGCAACGCCTCCCTCGAGGTGTACGTGAGGCGTGCCTACACCTCCTACGAGCTGACCTGCCTGCAGCACTTGGAGCTGTCCGGCGGCCTGCCGCTGGTGCATTTCCAGTTCCTGCTGCCCACTGCACATCCGAATCGTCTCTTCTCGCGCATGTCCTCGCCCGAGGGGCTGGACCAGGTGGCGGCCGAGTCCATGGGCAGCTCTTTCGTTCGCACCGGAGCGATTGCCGCCTTCGATTCGTTCGAGCACTTTGAGATGTACTCGGACGAGATATTGGACCTGCTCGAGGACTTTGTCTCGCCCGCAATGGTCAATGCCAAGGTGCTGGAGGCCGTGGAGGCAGCCGACTCCATTTCGGACGGGCGGCACAGCACCTCCATCAACGTGTCGCTCTCGGATCCCGTCACCCGGGCCAATGCCGCCGAGGAGGCCAAGTCCACGGAGCCCATTCACATTGTGAGCGTGGCTGTGAGGGAGACCGGAGAGATGGACGACCTGCAGATGGCCCAGATCTTTGGGAATTACTGCAAGGAGCACAACGAGGAGCTCTTCCAGCGCCGCATCCGCAGGATAACGTTCGCCGCCCTGAAGAAGCGCCAGTTCCCCAAGTTCTTTACGTACCGCGCACGCGACAAGTTCGAGGAGGATCGCATATACCGGCACCTGGAGCCCGCCTCTGCCTTCCATCTGGAGCTGAATCGCATGAAGACGTACGACCTGGAGGCCCTGCCGACGGCCAACCAGAAGATGCATCTGTATCTGGGCAGGGCCAAGGTATCGAAGGGGCAGGAGGTGACTGACTATCGTTTCTTCATCCGCTCGATCATCCGCCACTCGGACCTGATCACCAAGGAGGCCTCCTTCGAGTACCTCCAGAACGAGGGCGAACGGGTGCTGCTGGAGGCCATGGACGAACTGGAGGTGGCCTTCTCCCATCCGCACGCCAAACGCACCGACTGCAATCACATCTTTCTCAATTTCGTGCCCACCGTTATCATGGACCCGGCCAAGATCGAGGAGTCCGTCACCAAGATGATCATGCGGTACGGCCCCCGCCTGTGGAAGCTGCGCGTTCTCCAGGCCGAGCTGAAGATGGTCATCCGCCAGTCGCCGCAGTCGCCCACCCAAGCGGTGCGCCTCTGCATTGCCAACGATTCTGGATACTTCCTGGACATCTCCATGTACACGGAGCAAACGGAGCCGGAGACGGGCATTGTAGGTGTCAACTAGATGATTGTCCCCTTCCCCCGTTTCTTATTGCCTGCCTTTGATTGCCGTTTCAGATCAAGTTCAAGGCCTACGGAGACAAGCAGGGCTCCCTGCACGGCCATCCCATTTCGACGCCCTACATGACCAAAGACTTTCTGCAGCAGAAGCGCTTCCAGGCGCAGTCGAACGGCACCACCTACGTGTACGATGTGCCCGACATGTTCCGCCAGATGACCGAACGCCACTGGAAGGAGTTCTCCAATGCCCGCCCCTCCGTGGACATACGCATACCCGACAAGATACTGATCGAGTGCAAGGAGCTGGTTCTCGAGGGCGACACCCTCATCGAGTTGCAGCGTCTGCCGGGCGAGAACAATGTAGGTTCCTTCGATGTCTGGACTCCCATCGCCATCCATTTATTAACCCTCTGATCTTGCAGTGTGGCATGGTGGCCTGGCGCATTGTCCTGGCCACGCCGGAGTACCCGAATGGGCGCGAGATCATTGTGATAGCCAATGATCTGACCTACCTGATTGGCTCCTTTGGCATCAAGGAGGATGTGCTGTTTGCCAAGGCGTCGCAGCTGGCGCGCGAGCGTAAGGTGCCCAGGGTAAGCACCAAGCATCAATTGGCAGGCTGCAATCATTCATCCGGCAATATTCGCTCCCACAGATCTATATATCGGTGAACAGCGGTGCCCGCATTGGACTGGCCGAGGAGGTGAAGGCAATGTTCAAGATAGCCTGGGAGGATCCAGAGGAGCCCGACAAGGGCTTCAAGTACCTCTATCTGACCACCGAGGACTACGCCCAGGTGGCTAATCTCAATTCGGTACGTGCCATTCTCATCGAGGATGAGGGCGAGCAGCGCTACAAAATCACCGACATCATTGGCAAGGACGATGGCCTGGGCGTCGAAAATCTACGGTATGCCGGCCTGATTGCCGGCGAAACGTCGCAGGCGTACGATGAGATTGTCACCATTGCGATGGTCACCTGCCGCACCATCGGCATCGGCTCGTATGTGGTGCGTCTGGGCCAGCGTGTCATCCAGATCGACAACTCGCACATTATACTCACGGGCTATGCGGCCCTGAATAAGGTAAGCTTTTGGAATCCGAATCCGTGGGTGGATATTAATGTGTCTTCTCTCCCTGCAGCTGCTCGGTCGCAAGGTGTACGCCTCAAACAACCAACTGGGCGGCACACAGATTATGTACAACAATGGCGTGACCCACAAGACTGAGGCCATCGACCTGGACGGCGTGTACACCATTCTCGACTGGCTCTCGTACATTCCCGCCTACATTGGCTGCGACCTGCCCATCGTTTTGCCCAACGATCGCATCGATCGGCCCGTCGATTTTATGCCCACCAAGTCGCCATACGATCCGCGCTGCATGCTGGCCGGTCGGGTGAATCCCACCAATGCGAATGAGTGGGAGAATGGCTTCTTTGATCGTGATTCGTGGAGCGAGATTATGGCCCCGTGGGCCAAGACCGTGGTCACGGGACGTGCTCGTCTGGGCGGTGTGCCTGTGGGTGTGATTGCCGTGGAGACGCGGACTGTGGAGGTGGAAATGCCCGCTGATCCGGCCAATCTGGACTCGGAGGCCAAGACGCTGCAGCAGGCGGGTCAGGTGTGGTATCCCGACTCCTCCTACAAGACGGCGCAGGCCATCAAGGACTTTGGGCACGAGGAGCTGCCACTGATTGTGTTCGCCAACTGGCGCGGCTTCTCCGGCGGCATGAAGGACATGTACGAGCAGATCGTCAAGTTTGGGGCCTACATCGTCGACGGACTGCGGGAGTACAAGAAGCCGGTGCTCATCTACCTGCCGCCCAATGCCGAGCTGCGTGGCGGAGCCTGGGCTGTGCTGGACTCGTTGATCAATCCGCGCTACATGGAAACCTATGCGGATCCGGAGGCCCGTGGCGGTGTCCTCGAGCCAGAGGGCATTGTGGAAATCAAATACAAAGAGAAGGACCTCATCAAGACGATAAATCGCCTGGATGCGACCACAATTGCTGTGAGTTTCGTCTGAACTTGTTGCCTGCTCTTCTTTTACTAATCTATTCCATTCCGGGTTCCCTGTAGCTGAGAAAGGAACACGAGGAAGCAACTGCAGCTGGGGATAAGACGCTGGCCGCCCAGGTGGATGAGAAGATCAAGACTCGTCTGGCGGTACTGATGCATGTCTACCACACGGTGGCGGTGCACTTTGCCGACTTGCACGACACGCCCGAGCGCATGCTGGAGAAGGAGTGCATCAGCGAAATTGTGCCATGGCGCGACTCGAGACGTTGGCTCTACTGGCGTCTGCGCCGCCTCTTGCTGGAGGATGCCTACATCAAGAAGATCCTGCGCGCCCAGGACAATCTCTCTGTGGGACAGGCCAAGCAGATGCTCAGACGCTGGCTAGTCGAAGAGAAGGGTGCCACAGAGGTAAAAGGATATCCAAAATCGCTCCCTTTCCTCTGTCTTACAACCAATTTGTTACGTTTTTTGCAGGCATATCTGTGGGACAAGAATGATGAAATGGTGGCCTGGTACGAAGAGCAAACGAATACAGAATCTATTGTCTCCCGCAATGTGAGTTCCGTGAGACGGGATGCCATCATTTCAACCATTTCGAAAATGCTCGAGGTAAGTTCAGCTGCAATCTGGTTATACATATATACTCATTATGATATTAAATGGCATTCTCTGGATCTAATAGGACTGTCCGGACGTAGCGCTGGACGCTGTGGTTGGTCTCTGCCAAGGCCTGACGCCCGTCAATCGTGGCGTGGTCGTGCGCACACTGGCGCAAATGCAGCTGAACGAGGAGACCTCTAGCAATACCCAGGGATGATTGTACGCTAGATTCTAAGTTCTTTTAAGCCTATCCTACCCTACCCTACCCTACCCTACCGCTCTCTCGAAGCCAACGCATTGGCTATGCCTGGATGCCATTAGCCTGGAAGAGAGTAGCTTCCACCTACCTGCATCCTGTTCGGAAGCCTGGCGTCTGTGTGGCTATTGTAAAATACTGGAGTAACTGGCATGATGTGCATTTTGTTTAGTTGAATTTGTTTAAACGTAATTAGAATAAATGTAGCCTAGCCTGTAGTATGTTAAAATGGAGAGCCCCACACTGGAGATGTGTGGGGCATGGGTTGGATGTTGCATGAATAGCCCCCGATTAACTTGTAGTAACATGTACATATTTGTGTATGTATGGTATGTATATCTCTTGAATACAACAAACTTTCCACTAGTTGTCTAAGAACCAAGTCCTTTGTACACAGAGCTTTTTGAATTATACGAATTATTGAAAATACATTATCTACGATTATGGTACAAACACGATTCAAAGCGAGTTAATTGTGGTTGGCTGTGGTTTTCTTTTTCATCGCACACAGGATCTCGAGTCCACAGGATCGATAATGTACATAATTTCATTTATTTCGTAAATTAAAAATGAAATCTATCGCAGCGCAGGTGAAATTATTCTGAAATGCTTCGCTTGCATGGATTGGGTTTCGGTTTGGTGTGGGTTCAGTTCGGGTATTCTTCTTGGTGTTTCCACCTTGATGATGATGAAGTGGAGAATTTCAGTGGCGAGAGCTAGATAACAGGAATCTCTTTCAGTTCAGTTTATCAAGCCAATCGGGCTCGGCGACGCCGATCTTCTCTATAATGGAATTGACTTGATAGCAGAGCGATTGGATTTGGCGATCCCATTGTGGCAGTAGCTCGCGATTCTCGAAATGGACAATACCAGAGATCTGGTCGATGTGCCCGTTCATGCGACCCTCGGTGATCATCTGGGATGCGATTTTCTCCGCCTTGGCCGCCGGTATGTCCAGCAGGGCACCCAACTCCTCAAAGGTTATGTTGTTGTACAGCTTGCTGGCCGACAGCAAGTTGTGCTCGAAGACAGCGCGATCCAGAATGGACGAGCCATCGGGGGTGGCTGCCTTCTGGTGCTCCTGCAGCAGTGCCTCAAACTCCTGCAGCTCCGAGCGTCGAATGATGCGCTCCAAGTACATCTTCTCTAGGATGCCGTAGGCGGGCAGGTGCTGGCAGCGCTCATCCTTGAAGAGTGTGGCCAGCATGCGGGAGCGCTGCTGTCCGGCCGAGGCCAGGACGGTGCAGATGAGCGCCTTCTTCAGCGCCGTCATGCGCTCGCCCTGGTCGACGATTTTGCGGTAGGAGAGCTCGTTGTAGCGTTGGGCAGCCTCAATAAACTTGCGCCGGTAGTCGAGCACCCGAGCATAGCAAACCTTATACAGCACCTGGCAAGAAGGGAAGCGTGTGTGTGTCAGGGAAGCGCCCAGCACTAGTCCAGAGTTAATACGCACCTGGAGTTCCTCGGAGTTGGTCTCGGCCTGCAGCAGCGAGGCTCGATTAATGAACAACTCGGCCTGCACAGAGTCATTGTCCTCCAGGTAGAGTCGGGCTATCTTCAAGTAGGTGCCCAATTTGCACTCGGTGGAATATTGCTTTTGGCCAGTCTCCAAGGGTATGCCGACTAGCACCGTGGCAGCGTCGCGCCACTGCTGGTTCCGCTCGTAGATGTTCGCCAAATGAAAGCGGATGCCGGCAACCTGTTCCTCAAACGAAATGACGCGTGGATGGACCTTTTCCAGTGTGAAGTGCGACAACTGCTTAGAGAGATCATCGGGCAGCTTGCTCAGCTCCACGCCCACGTCGTTGAGGATCTGGCGCGAGATAACCAGGCTGACATGTTCATTGACAATCGCCTCAACAAAGAGCCTCAACGCATCGATCAATTCTTGTCCGGTGTTCGACAGGACGGTCTTCAGAAGCTGGCGGTACTTGTCCGCCTGGTCCTTGTGTGTGCCGGTGAAGTTGATCAGGCTCATCAACTGGTTGCGCAGGATAGCCGTCGAAATGCCCATTTTTGAGGATGCAGATAGCTTATTTTTTAATATTTATAAAAACAACAACGTCACTTATCGATTGTCTGTAACACAGTTTTATCGCCGCCATTGGCCGTTTTACAACACTGGCATAACGATTAGAAACAGTAAACAGTGAAAAGATATTTCTCCGAAAATAACAATCAGAAATAGGTGTATAAGGTGTATGTGCTAAATTGTAAAGTTTAATTGAACCAATTGTTATTGTAATTTTATTGTGCAATCGATCAAGGGTGGCGACAATCTGTTAAATACACACACACACACACACACACATATCGTTTCGTAGAGAGGCTGCCCTGACCCGAGCAGATTGGAAGAGAAAGAAAATGTATCCAGATACAACCAATGGCAATTTTTGCGAGCAGATATGAACGAAAATTGCCAATTGATGATACCCAAGCGCTGAGCTGCGAGATAACCACAGTCGAGGAGGTCGACGGGCATACGGTGAGTGGAACAGCAGGGCGAAAACTTTTCCTGGGGCCCACCTAAGAAAAATCAATAATTGTTGATGATTTCATGCGAATGATAATATGTATGTATCCCGTAATGTATGTGCATGTGCATGTCTGTCTGTCTGTCTGTCTGCCTGCAGGAGTACTTGCTGCGTGTGCAGAGGGGGCCGACAACAGAAAACTGCTGGAACGTTCTGCGCCGCTACAATGACTTCGACAAGCTGGACAAGTGTCTACGCATCTCTGGCATTGAGTTGCCGTTGCCTCGCAAGCGCATCTTCGGTAAAATGCGCCCGGAGTTCGTAGCTCAACGAAAGCAAGAACTGCAAGTATACATAAACGCCGTACTAATGAATCCCATATTGGCATCATCGTTGCCAGCGAAGCGCTTCGTTGACCCTGAGAGCTATTCGCAATCATTTCATGGTAACACTATACCCAATAGCCCCGTCAGTATAATCAGTTGAAATAACTCATTACAGACCATGCTGTGCAGAATGCAGTGCTCTGTCTGCGCAACGATTCGGCGTGGACCCTGGGTGGCACAATGGGTGCCATAGGCTGGCGTCTACGCAAGCACTACTTTAAGGTGACGCCCAAGCCGCCAGAGAAGGGCAGCAACAAGTTGGTGAAGAGCGGCTCGCAGACGCATCAGAGCAAGCATTTCGCGGCCGGCAGCAGCAGCAATGGCAGCGGCCATTCCATGGATGGTGGTGGTTCGTATGATCCCAACGCCGAGATGGTGGCCGAATGGCTCGAGGCCGGGCCGGACAAGTTTATCGAGGAGAAGGAGATGACCGGCATTCTGAAGAGCCTGATGGGACTCCAGCATCAGCACATCGAGCCAGTTATCCTGGCCGGCCACACGGAAAGCGGATGTCTTGTCATCAGAAAGTAAAATTGCAGAATGGGATTAATGGCGTACGTTTGGCTGATCTGTTTCTCTTTCAGGTTCCACAAGCATGGCACCCTCAAGGATGTGCTGTGCATGGCCACGAACCCAAAGAACCCCTTCCTGAGCAAGTACGGCAATCCGAAGGGACGTACTGCACTCTCCATGAAGCAAGTGGCCACCTACGGCAGGCAGATCCTAGAGGCTCTCATATTTTTGCATTCCAAGGGCTATGCCTATGGTGAGTACTTACCGATCTGTCTGGTCCTGTCTGGTGTCTAATATAATGGTTTCCACTGCTGCAGGTCACCTACATTCCGGGAATATAGTCATTTTGGACGATTGTGTCAAGCTGTTGGACATTGAGAATCAACTGCTGGGCGTGCCGGCCTTCTATCGGCCATTCTTCATGCAGCACAGCAAGATTCATACCATGGAGACCGTGGACGTGTACTGCTTCGGCCATGTCCTGTTCGAAATGACCATGGGCTATCCCCTCCAAGAGTCTGTGGTCCGGCAAATTACCGAATGCCCCGAGGCGCTAAGTGAGTCCCAGATGATGATCCCAATCCATGCTGTGGCTTCTCTATTTAAACGATTTCTCTTGCAGAATGTTTGCTGGAGAGCATTCTCTCCAAGGAGGCTTGCAAATCTGGCCTCCCATCTCTGGAGCAGCTGATTGGCCACCGTTTCTTTGCACAATATGCCTCGACGGGTGAGGCAGCTGCTGCTGGCGGGGCTAATACCGAGAAGCCACACTTTAAATTGTCCTTAAACGCCAAAGAGCTGCTGAAACAGGCAGCCATAAAGACCGAGACTCGGCTGCAAAACGAGCAAAAGTCGGTGAAGAACCAGAAGAGGATTGTGCGCGTGCAGGAGCTGATGAGCTCCGAGGAGGAGAAGCGCAAGTCCAAGCAGAAAGCAGTTAGTTATCCATATCTAGCATCTCACGTAGCTCCTTCCTCTCACAGCAATTTAACGAACACGTTTTGATTTCTCTTTTTCGTTTATTGAAACATTTAACGCTTATATCTAGAAACTAGAGCACAAACAGTCCAAGCTAAAGCAGCAAGGTTCACTGCAAACGAACAACGGACGCTTGTCGCTTGCGGCTGCGACTGCAACTGCAGCGACCGCTTCATCCGGCACCCTGGCTGCTAGTGGGCCAAACGCGGCAGACTCCTTCAACCGCTCTGACAGCACTCCTGAAGAACCCACTCTGGCCGCCCTCAAATGTAGTTATCTCTGTCGTCCACACCTTAAAATTTATAATTAGCTTGCTGTATCTCCTCATACTTACCCCACTGATGTGCTGTTTCGTCTTCCCCGCAGCCCCACCGCTTACACCGGCCCCACATTTTGGTACGATCTACAGGCGGGAGCTACCTGCTAGCAGCGCATCCACATCGGCATCTGGATCGGTGGAGAGGCAATCCTCCACTCCAAATATGCTGGCAGAGGATCCTGAAGCCGCTGAAGGCGAGGGCGATGAACTGACGCGCTCCGCACTGCTCGAGTCTATTTGTAAATTCAATCGCGGCTCTCTGCGCAAAGTGCGCTCAAACGACTAGGGCGACAAATCTAGCAGGCAAATCGAGATTTATAAATGTTAAAATTTGGACCAAATGTGGCGTTATGAAATAACCGTGCCATCAAAAATCAATATAAAGAAACCCAATTGAATTTCGAAAGCTACATTTTTAGATGCATATTGAGAAACAGGACACGGAAAGAATCGACCGATCTATCGCTAAGCTTAGCATGCCCACAGAAACAATCCAGCCTAACACTACTTGTCTTTACGAAACCCACTGATTATACATACATATATATATATATATAATTACAGCCTATATGTGTCCACTATTTATAGCATACTCGTACAAAATAATCAGCTAAAGGGATATATTTATACTACATATGTATATGTACACGTTACGAGTCACAACACATTGCAAACGGTCTAAACGAAACGAATCCCAAAACAGGCTCCGGTTCGCAACTAAAGCTTTACTTATATGTGTCCACTACACGACTGAAACTGACTTTGGTACGAAAAGAAATATCAAAAGAAACAAACAAACAAAAAAAAAAACCAAAACCAGCAAACTGAAAACTGAAAAACCAAACGACATACAGAGAAATGTAATACTTTCCAATATTTACATACATATAAGTCTGCACCAAAATTTGCACCACGGACGATGCTATCTAAACAAAGAACTATCTTTTATAAAAACCCAAGGGTTACTTTCGTACAATACATTAATGTTAGATGTCTAAGAACTTGTTCCTCAGTGTTGTGCTCTCTCTCCCTCTCTCTCTCTTACTCTGTCTCCACCAACACACATACGTTTTGATCGTATCGCCAATTTTTAGTAGTTGTACGACAAGACTTTTTGTATCTATGTAAAGTTGAGTTTTCGTCTTCGAAGAGCCACGAGTGTTTCAAAAACGCTCAACTGTTCGTTAAGCCCTCCCACCCCCCGGAGTCCTGGACTCGCAAACGAAGGACAAGGATAGGGATAGGTGGCCCAGAGTCTTGCACTGTTATTGTTTTCCCCTCCGGTTTTATAGAGAATTTATTATGTGTGTAATTAACCGAATTATATTGTCAGAATAATGTAAGTATGTATTTGAATATGTGTGTATATATGTGTACGTGTACTCGATGTTTTGTAGCATACCATATCCTCTACCCATCCACCGTTAGAGCACAAAAACTTAAGATAAACTTGTAACTTGATACATATGTATGTGTATGTAAAAGTGTGTGTTATCGTCTACTCTACTGACTGTGTATACATACTCGTATGTTAAACGATACTTAACGACAAACGAAACGCGATACCTACTCCACCTACACTCCCCCCTCAACCAATTATTGCAAACCAAATAAAGTTTAAAGAAATTTGCCGTTGTAATCGGGCCTATCATAAGTGAGATTTACAGGTATCTACAGGCTAAACGCGATCTGGAAATGACTCTTCCCCAAGGATGAAGCAATCTTTGATTGGGCGGTAGCAGGAGCTGCGTTCATGCCTGGGCTTGGTGTAGTCATTGCATATCAACATTCAATGTAAACTGGCTTCCTTACCTTTGGAACTCGATCATTTATTTGCCATATTCCCGTGCTGGAACTGCAGAGCAGAGGCGTCATTAATCAGAATTCTTCACTTGCTCGGACCCAGTTTTAGTTGAATATCATCCCAAGTTATGATAACCTCGAATCTTAGCAGGCTATCCCAGCTCTGGGATTGTGTCTCCTCTCAACTTTTATATTTATTTGTAGTCACAACGGGAAGATCTCCCTTTAGTATTATTTCCAAATAGAAAAAAAAAAAAATTTACCACTCGGATAATGTCCGAGTCGCCAGACGCGCAAGCACCCAAGGATGAGCCTGCGGCTCCCGCTGCCAAGGAGGAGGATAAAGCGGCAGCCCCTGCTGCTGCTGCTGCTTCTGCTAAGGAGAAATCTGGCAAGGGAAAAGACAAGGACAAGGAGGGCAAGGACAAGGCGGCCAAGGGAGAGGTAAGTTCGGCAGTCGGCTGCCAAGTGGCACACATCCACAACATCGGATTGGGGGCATATTTTGTGTGCCATTTATTGATTCAACAAAGACTCCGGGACATTGCTACGGCGACATGCGGCACTTTGTCATGCTGGGAATGGCTAATCATTTGTGGTTTTATGGTTAACCGCGACGTACTCGACTCGATTCCAATATTGACGGCACGCCAAGCGCTCAACCGAAATGGCCGACTCTGCAGCCAAGAACTGGTCGGGTCTGGTTACCCTCTGCTTGGGCCAGGAGCGTGAGAAGGTACACGATTGATTTTGCCATTATGATTCCATGGGTATTTGATGTCTTTTTAATGAATTGATGCTTGTAACGAAATGTGAGCATGGAAATGCATTTGCTGGACGAAATTTGGCCCAGTCACGCATATCCAGGCCAAAGCAGGCATCACATTTTGGGATATGTATAGGTATAGAGATTTTGATGTGTTGTGTTGTGCAGTGCCGTGGGCTTGGGTTTGGGTTTGTCGACATGTCTAATCCAGAACTAACGTGTTATTTCGTTCTACCACCATGCAGAGACAGACTGGCAGCCAGCGCCAGTCCAACACTGGGGGCGTGTTCAGCCCCATGGGCATGGCTCCGCAGCCAAAGGTAAGTTGTGGTAGCTCCACTCAAACTGGTCGCCGTCCCCTTCTAATATCTCCCTGCTGTGGCAGCCCACAATGCGCTTTATGCCCACCTATCGCCTGGAGCCCAAGAATCCCCTGAACAAGGAGCAGGTCGAAATAATCATGAAGACGGTGATGGACAAGCACTACAACGATGCGTACTTGTTCCACCCAAAGCACTCGCTGCACATGGCAGCCCAGATAAGCGAGGAGATTAAAAATCGCATCAAATTAATGAACTATGACAGGTAATCCCCATACAACCATCTGTCGCACATCGTCGTACTCCCTAATCTAATCTACATGTATTTAATAATAATCCAACAGATATCGTTATATAGTGCTCGTCACTGTGGGCGAGTGCCTGATGCAGGGCCTCTATTCGATGGTCAACTTCCTGTGGGATGCTGAAAAGGATGGATTCGTCACATATAAGGTTGAGCAACCTTCGTATTATGCTATCTGCACAACCTTTTACATATATTACGATTGAACGATTCAACTTGCATTGTTATTAAATCAAACATTAGTGCCATATCCATGGCATGGTTTATTACCTTCCTCCATCTGGGATCGGATCGGATTGGATTGGATTGGATCGTTGCACCGCACTAAAACTCACTTTTTGTTTAAACACCAGAACTTTGAACACATTGACATTGACATTGTATTTGGGATAGATAGTTGACGATTATATTTTATTTAAGTATCAGTATAATAGACAATTGTTTTGTAACATTTTCTGAAGCATAGCATGGGGAATATTTTCATAGTTACTTTAATCCTTTTGGTATTGTGTATATGCATAACCTTGCTTTGCTTTCAACTCGAATTATTGTTTTTTATTTGCTCGGTACAACTATCTCTGAGGGTACAGATTCCAGGATCTATTTCGGTTAAACATAATTTTCGAATTTTTCAATAAATACGTATCAACGCACGCATACACATACACATGCACTTTTTTTTCTGTGTAAGCTATTAACTATAGCTATATATTTATATTTATATGTATATATATAATATGTAGCATTGATTTTGTTCCGGCTCTGGGAATGGGACACTTGAACACACAGAAACGCCAAATCATATATGTAGTATTTTTGTAAAATTAATAATCGAAACACCACACCACACCACCTTTGTTGTTGAGAGCAACCACAAGAGAACCAATGTAACAATCGCCAAACCCATTCAAACAGCGAAAACATTTTGGAGCGAATGCTACACGACGTTCTCTATTCGGATGGAAGGCGGATCTGAACGGGATCGGATCGGATCGGGAGAACAGGGTCCAAGTCCGGGTCCAGAAAGGACCGAATACAGCACAAGATTCACCACACCTCACACCTCACTCACCACAGCAAGTGCCAAGCCAAGCAAGCCTCAAGGAGATTCGAGTGAAGCTCAAGGCAAAAGGCAACAGGCCGGCCACCAATGGAACAATTCAAATCAAATCATTGTTTTATTTAATACACTTTTTGCACAGGGGGAAACTGCTGCACTGCTGCACTGCACCAAGCACCAATCACCAAGCACCGTGCAACGAAATCAACTCGGAGGACACTTGACCATCCCATCTGCTTCAGAAACAAAATCTGCTGTTGGCCGATTGGTAAACATCGACAAATCAGACTGGGGGGTGCACACTTTTTGTCGCACTGTTTTACGTTCTTAAACTAAAACTTTGCATAGCATGGGGTATCGGAAAGAACACAACTCGAAATAAGGATGAATCTTAAAAAACAACACAAAACTATTTTCTTTTTTGTTTGCACTCGTTGAACATTTTCTGAATTGTTTCTCGCAAGGGATAGATAGATATCTTGCATTTCATTCTGCAATTGGACACTTTATCAAATATAATTACAAATTAAAAAAAATTACTTCTGTAGTTTTAGATAGGAATTAAAAGAACTTTTCCTGTGGATTTTGTTCCACAACTTTTTTTAGCACAACAACTGTACACTGTCACTAACACATCGAGAGAGAGCTTTCAAGGAACCATAAGGATCACAGATCGCCTCTCAAAGAACTGCAAAAAGAACAATAATTGATTAATTAAATGGGTTATGGGAGGGGGGTGGTGGTACTGGTACTATTACTGGGTATGGGGGATGTCTGCTCAATTCTTCGGATCTTCTGTAGGGGGGGGTGCATGGGTGCGTTACATTTTTCTATGGCTAAGTGAGAGTCGAATGTGTTTTATGTGTATGGATGTGTGATGTCTAGGATGTCTCGTGTCCACCACATACACGACCCATGCGTGTATGTTGTCTCCCCCATTTAGGGGGCTCTTTGTTACAATAGGTTCTCTACTTAATAGTTACATTGTGGCGGGGAGATCTCTCCAAAGAGCCCTGTGGATAGCTTTTACCTCGCAGTTTGTCCAGCACTTTCGCTCTCCTCCCCATCCCTGCCCCACCCAACTTAGGCCGTTCCACCGCGCACCACAACAATGACGAGATGATCCTCCTTGAGGGCCTCTTCGGTGAGGCTGACGCACGTGCGCTTCAGTAGCTCTGTGGAAAAGTCACAGGGGGGGAAGGCATACAAAACTCCCGTCGCCTCCGTCTCCTTGTTCAGCAAGGAGATCACACCAGCCGCCTCCTTTTGCTTAAGGTAGGACACAAGGTTGCGCAGTGGGCGCGTCTGAACGCTTGTGTCATCGCAATTGGTGTCTACCGTGGATCCGGCCAGACCCATGAAGATGGCATGCGCCGATGAGGAGGCGATGCGCTTCTGCACATCATCCAGCTTGGGAGGATCTAGGCGCAGTCTCTGGGTGATGCGTAGGTTGTGCTTGCCCTCCTCGTCCCGCATCAGAGACTCTACGATGTCCGTGTCGCCGTCTGTCAAATGGAACTTGGCGGGGAAGAGGGAGCTCTTAAGGATCAGGGCTCCCGTCCACACAGTGCCGCACTTGCGTGCCACTTCTGGTACTGTGGTGGCAGTGCCGAGTGCATCGTTGCGTCGCGTCGATGTGTCCGAGTCGGAGCCTGGAGAACGGCCGCGCTTGAGGGGCGAACGGGAGCGGGAACGCTCAACGCCCGGTTCGCGTGAAATGGAACGCGCTGTCCGATCGTAAGACTCGCCCGGTGGACGACGCCACTCATCATCCACTCCGCCTGGCGGCGGCACCGACGATGGCCCACCGCCCAGCGAGCCAGGGTGTGGAGGCCTGTGCACATCATTGTGATAGTGATACATGCCGCGACCACGTCCGCGATAGCCACCACGACCGCGGTAACCGCCACGCGGCGGATAGGGCGAATAGCCGCCCCGAGGAGCATATACAGGTGCCTCCTCGTAGTAGGGATCATACTCTGGGCGTCGATACTCCAGTGCACTCTCATCGTATGGTGGCTTGGAGGTCTTGAACGGTGCCGCTGGTGTTGCGCCCGGCAGCTCTGCAAAGTCAGTGCGCAGCCTGCGCTCCGGACCGCCCAGGGGGAAGCCGCGCATCTCCTTGACCGCTGCGGTGGCTGCCTCCACCGTCTCGTACTGTATGTACGCGTAGGGCTCGCCCTTTTGATACTCAATCTTCTTGATGGCACCGAAGCGGTCGAATTCACGCTCAATCTGTGTCACCGACGTCCAGGCACCCAGTCCGCCGATCCACATGCGTGTAGCTGGCGTCACTTTGCCGTAGCCAATCTTGCACTGGAACTTGCCAATGTACTGTCCGGATAGTTCGATTTTGGCCCGATGAGCCATGTCAAGATTCTGGTAGCGCACAAAGGCGAACGCGTTGCCGGTGCCAGGCGGTGGCCGCTTTATATCGATGTCATCGACCACGCCGTACTTGCTGAAGATGCGACGCAGCTCATCGTCGGCAATGGTCACCTCCAGGTTGCCGGCGAACAGAGTGCGCGTCGAGAGCGGATCATCCTCGGGCTGCACGTGGTGCAGATAGTTGGGAAACTTGTCCTTTTTGCTCTCCGGCTTCTCATACGGAACGTGCGGTGCCCGCGGTGCCATGGGCCTCATGGGGGCATACTGATGGGGCGGTGGATGGCCATGCAGATGATGCGGATGGCCACGGTGCATCGGGGGACCGCGCGGGGGATGAGGATACTCGTGGTGCATGGGACGGTACTCGCGTGGATGCACCGCATGCGGATGCATATGTGGTGGACCGTAACGATCGTACGGATCAATCGGAGGCCGGCGGTGGTCGATGGGACCGCCTGGCCCCATGGGCGAGCGCGAGTAGTGATAACGTTCGTAGTCCGGCGGCGATATAGAGTGTCCGCGAGGTCTGTAAATTGGTCAATTTGGTAATCGGTAATTGCTCGCGGGAGACAGCTGTAGCTACAGCTAAGAGCTAACGAATCATACCTGTAGTCAGGACGGGGTATCGACTTGTACACTGGCTCCACCATCACCATTTTGTCGTAGATGATCAGGCGCGGCTTGTGATGCTTCGCCTCACGAGCATCGTCGGGTGTGCGGAAGCACACATATGCCACCCGCTCGTCGAGATCGTGCGCGATGCGCACACTAAAGTCCCCGAATTTCTTGTACTCGCGGTACAGCGTCTCCTCGACGAACTCGTCTGGTGCCTTGGGGGGAAGTGCACTCACACACAAAACCTTGTACGCGGCAGGACGTTCGGCAGACGGAGGCCCACGCATGTACTGCTCCCGATGCGGCGATCCGTAGCGGCCACGTGGACTCGGCGAACGATCCAAGCGGCGTCGCATGCGCTCCGGTGAGATGCGCTCGGGCGAGTCGCCCGGCACTCCGCTGCCGTTGTCGTAGCCACGTCCCATGCTCCTGGAGTTCCTGGGAGGCATGTTGCCTCGGCCTGGTCCAGGGCCTGGGGAGCGCGAGGCGCTACGTTTCATGTTGTGGATTTTAACTGTGATGCGATCGAGTTCAGCTCCGGGTCCGTCTCTATGACTACTCATGAGCGGGTGCGTTATGCTCTTGCAATAATGGGGCTGCCTGAGAACTTTTTCTCGTGACTATGTCTGCAAGATGGCCAAGAACAGAGCGAATTGGAAACTAAGTAATGAATTGAACTATTAAACAATTAGTTGCACCGTCAGAGTGCCCGCTTGGCGAAAAAAAAGAAAGACGAGACCGACAATGACGAAAAAAAAATGGCGGCCGCCAGCGACAAAGAAAAAACCTCTTCATAGGCATGCAGAGATCCCAATGAACGAAAATCGACTTGCCAATTATGTTCTTACCACTATTTTCACTTTAAACCTAAATATATATTAACTTTAGGCAATTCGTCGGTAAATAAACCACGGAAGGCTAACTTTTTTCCTGTTTTCTGCGGCGTTGCAAATTCTGTATGCGCTAGAGATGGACTATTGGCGTGGCGTGGAAAGTAGCCCCATCGATATCACGCATATCGGCAATGCAACTCTTCTCTCTCGACATAACCTTTTTGGAGGGAAAATTTTGGTGCTCTCAAAATCCGAATTCGAAGTAACGCAGGTAAACTAAAGACAGGACAGGTAGAGAAGAATTAAACTCTCATTATCCCAGCAGATGCATATGCTGGGAATCCCGATGGGTGATTAGTCTGACGGGTTGCTGTTCGGGAATAGTGGCCATCTAATCATATAAAAGGATAGCGACCAGATCGTAAGAGAAGTAGTTCCAAAAAACAAACGAAATGGTGCATGTAGCAACGGAAAAAGCATCGGTGGCTGTTCCTCGACAACTTCCACTGGGGGGCCATGTGGGCTTTGACACTCTCCCAGATCAATTGGTCAACAAAAGCGTGCAGAATGGCTTCAGTTTCAACATCATGTGCATTGGCGAGACGGCGCTGGGAAAGTCAACCTTGATGGACACCCTGTTCAACACCAGCTTCGGGTCGACGCCCAGCTCCCACAATCTGCCGAATGTCAAGTTGAAGGCGCACACCTACGAGCTGCAGGAGAGCAACGTTCGGCTGAAGCTAACCATTTGCGACACGATTGGATACGGCGACCAGGTTAACAAGGAGGACTCGTACAAGGCGCTCGTCGAATATGTGGACTCACAGTTCGAGTCCTACTTGCAGGAGGAGCTTAAGATCCAGCGATCGCTGGCCACCGCCCATGACGGGCGCGTCCACGTCTGTCTCTACTTCATCTGTCCGACCGGACATGGCCTAAAGTCGATGGATCTGGTGTGCATGAAGCAGCTGGACACCAGGGTCAACATTATACCGGTCATTGCCAAGGCCGACACCATATCCAAGTCGGAGCTGGCCGGCTTCAAGGCTAGGATTCTCGCCGAGCTGCGCGAGAACAAAGTCAACATCTACGAATTCCCCACCGACGACGAGACGGTGTCCGAGACGAACGACTCGATGAACAGCCATGTTCCCTTCGCTGTTGTCGGCAGCACAGAGTTCGTAAAGGTCGGAAGCAAGATGGTCCGCGCCCGCCAGTATCCCTGGGGCACGGTGCAGATTGAGAACGAAGCTCACTGTGACTTTGTGAAGCTGCGCGAGATGCTCATACGCACCAACATGGAGGATCTGCGGGAGCTGACGCATACGCGCCACTACGAGCTCTACCGCCAGCGGCGCCTGCAGCAGATGGGCTTTGTGGATGTGGATTGCAACAACAAGCCGGTATCTTTCCAGCAGACATTCGAGACGAAGCGCACCAATCACTTGGCCTGTCTGCAGGCCAAGGAGGAGGAAGTGCGTCAAATGTTCGTGCAGCGCGTCAAGCAGAAGGAGAACGAGCTGAAGGACAGCGAGAAGGAGCTGCACACCAAATTCGAGTGCCTCAAGAGGGAGCATCTGGAGGAGAAGGCCAGCCTGGAGGAGGCCCGTCGCCGGCTCGAGGAGGAGTGCCAGGAGATGCAGCGCCGCAAGCAGCAGCTCTCCAATGGCAGCAGCCACCTGGCCACGCTGACCCTGGGCCGCGGCAAGAAGAAGTAAAGTAGTTTGCACATTACCTGAGGGGGGAATAAAACGAATGTGAAACCATCTGCAGTACCTAGGATTAAGTGGCTCATTTTCCAAGAAACAATAAACAACCGACCCGCGAAACATATCTGCGACGCTCTCTCTTGATTTCCCACACCCGCACTCGCACCCGAACTCTCACAATCACTTACATATGTGCATGCATATGTTTACTGCCCATATTGATAACAAACACAACAACTCTCTGGGTTGCGGGCCTCGAGCCTCTCGCTTGCTCGCTTGCTCGCTCGCTCTGGCCAGCACACACGCTCATGGGCGAACTAGTCCACGGCCCGAGGAGGGGGGAAAACAGAAATAATATTATAAATATGCTAACATGGCAAGTCGGCGCGCGGTTGTTAGTCATTCCGATTCTGACGATGGCAGCGAGTGGTATTAAACTGGAAAGCGGCGACGGAAAGTGCCTGTTGGACGCTGGCATACTGCCTCCGGCGGATCAGGCCCGCTACGACCATTATCGCATCTACAATGTGCAATTTGACAACCAGGAGCAGATCGAGCTGTTCCAGAAGCTGGAGGAACAGAGCGACAGCCTCACATTCATCGGCCATGCCCGCGAGATTGGCCAGAAGTTGTCCATTCTTGTGGCTGCGCATCGTGTGGCAGACTTTGCCGATCTGCTAAAGACCTACAAGTTGAAGCATCGTGTTCTGGTATGGCATTACGGTTGGATCTCTTCGTTATACATTGATTACATTTGGGCTACTTGCAGACGTACAACTTTCAGGAAAAGATCGATCGCAATATGGGCGAGGTGCAGCCCGAGAGCATAGATGCCGCGCAGTACGACTGGCAGCATTTCTTCCACCTGAAGACCATCTACGGTTGGATGGATAAGATGGCGAAGCAGTATCCCGATCTGTTGACCGTGCTCGACATGGGCACAAGCACCCAGGGCCACGCCATTAAGGGGGTGAAGCTGTCGAGCAATCCGGACAACAAGGCCATCTTCATTGAGAGCGGCATTCATGCGCGCGAATGGATTGCACCGGCCACAGCGACGTACATCATCAATGAGCTGCTCACCTCGCAGGACGCTGGCGTGCAGAAGCTGGCCAAGAACTACAACTGGATCATATTTCCGTGCGTGAATCCCGACGGCTACAAGTACACCTTCGAGCATGACCGCATGTGGCGCAAGAATCGTCAATTGTTCGGCACCTGCCGCGGCGTTGACCTGAACCGCAACTATCCCGATCACTGGAACTCCACCGGCTCCAGCAGTGACCCGACGCGCTATGACTTTGCCGGTCCCTCTGCCGGCAGCGAGCTGGAGACGCAGTGCCTGCTCCAGTTCATACGCAGCAACGTCAAGAAGGAGCAAATCACAACGTACATCGCACTGCATTCGTACTCGCAGATGCTCATGTTCCCGTACGGATACACCAAGGAGCGTGTGTCCAACTACGACGATCTGCAGGAGTTTGGCAAGAAGGCGGCGGCCGCCATCAAGGCCGAGAGTGGCCGCGACTATGTCAGCGGGAGTCTCTACGAGACAATCTATCCCTCGAGCGGTGGCAGCATGGACTGGGCCCATGCCGAGGCGGGCATACCCATTGCCTATACATTCGAGCTGCGCGGTCCACCCGACAGCCAGGACCTCTTCATACTCCCCGCCGTGGAGATACAGCCAACGGCCAGCGAGGCCCTCACCGCCATACGCGCCATTGTGGAGGCAGCCGCCGAGAAGGGCTACTACAACTAGACAGCAATTCAGCAAGGCCCCTCCCCGAAAACCTGAAGCAACATCAATCTGTATCCGTTCAACGATCTAGGCAGACTTTAAGTACTTAGTGTATCTGACATATGATAATATCTTTATCTTTATTGTAATAAAAGCGTATAAAAAACAACTTTAACTCTTCAAGATAAGCCCACTTTAGGCCTGAGGTCTGCGGTTTATTTATTGCTGAGACAGATTACTGCCGTCTCTGGTTTTCACAGCCCTGGTTATGTGGTTTCTCGGCGATAGGCGGGGATCGAAGATAGCCTGAAGCTCCACCTGGCAATCTGCAAGAAGGAATTTGCTTGTAAGGGAATCTCATAAAAATCAAAATGTTTCCAAGAATACCATTCTCGGACAGAAACAGAGCACGATCGTAGAGGATAATGCTTTCCACGAGTGGCGCAAGCATCAGACGAAGCGTGTAGAAGATTACGAGCCGCTGCCAGTGCTGTACGTCTGCACTGCATTGCTCAATACTCAGAACCTGTCGATTTAGCATTTCAAATCGAGTTCCCTGCACGGCTTTCTGGAAATAGCTACAGACCAGACCATCTGGATATCATGTTATTGAGATAACAATGCGTTGGGTGTATCACTTACTCGTCGAACGACATGCCAGGGGCATGTTTGACGTTGCGGAGCGCACAGTGCCGCAGATGTGGATACTGCTGGACAATAATGCGTTCGGCGGCGGCCCGAAACGAGTGTATTTTCAGATAGTCATATTCAGCAGCCTGTAGGCGGTCACGGTACACCTCCATGGCATGGCAAGAAATCTCCCTAGCCTCGTAGCTGAGCTGCGTATCTGTATCTCGTTTGCCCTGCAAAAACGAGCTCAAAGGATAGCCATGCACCTCCACGCGGGGATGCGTTGTTGGGGTGGTCATCTTCTGGTAGCAGCAGCCCACGAAGTTCAGGAACTTGGCCTGCGTGCACCCAAGAAACATTCGCATCAGCGTCGGCCCCAGATTCCCACACGGATGCAGGCCTATGATGCCAAATCGGAAGTCATTGTCTGCCAGTTGCAGGGCATCACGTATCCCTGCTATGAATTGCTCCGGTTGCGTGTTGCTCTCCAGACGCTGAGTAAGATGAACGGGCCGCTTGTAGCCGCTGGCTTCCGTGAGCTTGGCTGCAATCGTTTCTAGTTTCCTATCAATGGCCACTGCTTGCTGATTCAGCTCGGGCTGCATCTCGAAACAGCAGACTTGTATGCCAAATCCATAGCCCAGAATGCGCGCCAGGTGTCCAACTCCTGCTCCGAAATCGACAACAAAGTCCACTGGAGTCGTCCGGCAGCTGTAAGCACAAATCTCAGCCATTCGGGTGATTTCATGTTGCTTCTTGGGCTTCACACGTTTCATGAACAGGTGCTTCAGCCTGTGATGATGCAGCAACGGACAAGGAACCGATTCCTGCATGTGATTAAATGATTAACGACAAGACCCTACACAGGCTGTGGCTAGAGTTTACCAACTTTGGGATGATTCTCCTGTGTCCGGCTAATGCAGAGATTTCTTAGGGCTGCTCGCAACGCCAACAACTCCAGCGGCCATACTATACTATTTTTGGGAGCACTTTTACTGTCATCGCTGTGGAGTAGCGCCTCAAACGTTTCCAGGGGAATGCTTTGCAGACGATGCTGCCAACTAGCCGGCAACTTGCTCCAATGGTCATCCACATAAAAGTCCTATTGGGGTGGGGAGTCTCAATTAATAACTGTACAAGATTCTAACAATTCACTTACCAGAACGTAGGAGTTTAAAAGCCATTCGTACTTTTTCAGCAAACCCAAAGAGGATTGCAGTTTTTGTTTTGTTAACATTTTGTTGGCCACTTGAATTGATTAATCAGAGTAAGGGCACTCCCTAAAATACGAAAGGTGCACGGGTAATTGGACAAATCGACCTTTAAGTTTGTTACATTTTCTTATTCCAAATATGCAGGCTCTGTATGGTTGTCGATATAAACGTGTTTTATTGCTGTGAGAGATTTTAAGAGATTCACAAAATTTAAACATTTTTATAATTATAGTCAGTTTCAGGAATACCCATGATGATTTACTCGATAGTGGGGGAAAAAATATTTTATTTTATCATGGTATATACTGGTATTTTTGAACAACTTCCTGGTATATAATGGTATTTTCGACTTGGTCACTTTATTCGTTCGCAAATCGTGGTGGTTTTTCAAAATTTGCTCTCTTTTTCGTGGTGAAATTTGCTCTTGTTCGTGGTGTGAGCCACATGTAACGGAACATTTTACATAGGGAAATTAATTAGCAGCATTGTTGTGCAACTTTGACACTGAATGAGAAACAATCTACATACTTTGAGAAAATGAATATTATAGAATAGAGATATTGTTTGAATTTTCAGGCTCCAATTAATGCAAAAACTACTCAGTCTCTGTTCTAAAGATATTAAAAAAGTGTTGCAGCTCACGGTTTCCAATAATAGGTATCAGAACTGGGATAAATGTATATATAAAACACAAATATATTCATTAAGAGGTTAAAAACATGTCAATCTATGATAAAATCATAAATAATGTTTCAATGGAGCTTGGAACAAAACATTTAACATCAATTAAAAGAAATAAGGTATTATACAAAAGTACATATGTACGTATACAAGAAACTTGGTTGACCAGCAACACTGACGTCACATTTAGTCAAAATTTACGTTTTATGCTTTAGCCGCTTTTGTTTGAAACTTAATATGTAAACAATCCAATGAAAAATAGTTCTGAAAACTAGCCAATCCTAAACAATATTCATTGAGGAATTGAATAAAACTATTTTTTTAGTGCTGAGAGGGCCATCTATATAGTAATATTAAACTGAATATCAAAATTGACGAATTTCATATCACAAAATATCACGAGTCTGCCAGCGCCACAAAACGATGACACATTAGTTTTATGTTGTTTTTGTTTTAACTTTAATATGTAAATATTCCAATAAAAAGGACTTCTAAAAACTAACCAATCCTAAACAAAATTCATTGAGGAATTGGATAAAATTATTTGTTTAGGGCTGAGAGTCCCAGCTAGCTAGTAATATTAAACGGAATATCAAAATCGAGAAATATCAACGTTGAATGTTTTGAAAAAACAATCGATACTATCGTGATAGCTCTAATAATTATTAAAAAACCATTGAAACCTTTAAGGAACTTGTCCATTGTAAAAATTAGATGCCACCTGTCGATTTGTTTACAAATGTGTCTTCGTATCTTATAGCAGACAATCCAAACATATTAAAAGCGCAACGACTGTAGCTCGATACTATCATGATAGTCTCAAAACTGTCGATAGTAGAGGCCATCAGTAAAATATCGATACTATCGATAGTGCCCCCGATGGTTTGACACCTCTACGCGGTCGGACGCGTCTCACTTCCCTAGGGTTTAGCATTTAAAACACAAATATAATTATTATAGGGCAGAAGGTGGACCAGCAGTGTGCTTTGTTTATGTTTACGTGTAATTTGTCCATGTTTAAAGTAGTCAAAAGTCGATAGAAGCTGCGCGTGTGCCCTGTGTCCGTAACTTTTTCATTGGTGGCGTGAGAGACAGCATAAAATGCTATAATATTGTTTTCTCATAACAAAATTTGCGAGTTAAACAGCAATAGAGGCAGCCGCAGGCCTATTTACATAATATTAACAACCAAACACCAGCACACACTTACACACACATGCAGCCACTTGCGCTTTGAGGAAAATTAACAATTTGCTTGACGAAGGAGAGTGAGTGGGGCAAACAACAAGATCAAGTTGAGCGAAATGCAAGTGAAAATGCAAATGCAAATGCAACTGGAAATAAATTGAAAAGTGGCCCGACAAAAAAGTGAAAACTAACTCAATTGACATTCTCCTGGGGATTGGCAGCAGGCAGCAGCAAATAAACGCAAATATGTCGAATACTGAAGAAAGCGAGCTGGACCCGCAAATTCAGGTGAGTGGGGTTGGGGGTTCTTCTTCCACTTCTCTCTCTGTGTACCCCCTGTGGCCCTCAGATATGGACGGACACCGTACTAGGCAGTGCCAGGCGTTTCAGCCAGATACAATATACAATGTATATTATACATACATACATATGTACATATGAAAAACGCTGCCTTGGCACGTTGGTTTGTTTTTGTGTTTGCTGTAAATGTTGTTCCTACTATTTGTTAGTTCTCTCCCCCTCTTTCTTTGTCTCTCTCACTGCTCTCTTTTAATTGGCTTTGACAGACTCTTTACAGGAAAGCACCGTTGTGTTTTGCATTCCATTTCGTTTGCTATTTTTATTGCGTGCAACCTTTTTTACGCTCTGCTGGCTTTCAGCCACAATCACACAGCAGAAATCAATTTCCCAAGCCAAGCGCTTTAACAAATTGCAAGTTTCCTTTCCCGGCGAAAAGCGTTTCAATATTCATTGTGAAAAAATGCTACAGGAATTGCAACTCTCCAACACACACAACACTCATAAAGAGCCTCAGGGTCAAGTGTTTGTTTCATTTCGATCTCCTCCTCTCCACGCTGTCTCACTTCCCGGTAATGGGATTATACGTTCTTCCCTGCGTAATTTGGGAATTTTCCTCTCCAGTCGTTGTACCTAAAACAGATTCAAGTGCAGCTATTGCCCTCTCGCTGCCTCTCTATCGCTGTTTCTGATTTTCGGGAGAGGCTGCCTGGTGGCTGAATGCAAAATTAATAAATGGAAATACCGAAGCGCACACGCAAGCCCAAACAACATACCCTGTACTCGTAAGGAAGAAGTGTATATTATGTTTGAACATATTACAGCAGAATGGCAGCTTCTAAATTTAAACGGCTTAAACGAAATCATTTTAGAGAGGGTGTTTTACAGTCGAAACTTGTCTGGTTTCAGGTTCACTTTTGTGGGGTTGTGTGAGGCAATCCAAGACGAG
The DNA here is from genome assembly GCF_018151105.1 of Drosophila obscura. Classification (NCBI taxonomy): domain Eukaryota; kingdom Metazoa; phylum Arthropoda; class Insecta; order Diptera; family Drosophilidae; genus Drosophila; species Drosophila obscura. The sequence goes on along the minus strand of NW_024542812.1, from coordinate 1,748,554 downwards.
AGAGACATACACAATAACACAATACAAAGTGTGTTGCGTCTCTGGTGCGGTCGTTTGTATCGCCCCCAGCGCATTTTGCATAAATTAAGATTTATTTTGTTACTTGTTCAACTACGCGAAATAATTTGCGAATTTCTAGTCGCTTAATGGGCATTAAAGGAGGAGATGAATGTGAATGTGAATATGAATATCCAGATATTCCCCGTTTGAATAAAATGGATCGCACTAGACCTTCGTTTGTCTATTTTTAAAACCCGAAAACCTAGCGGGAGACGTCACACGCGGCGTAAAAACCATTTACCACATTTGTTTGGTTCTGAGCATGTGACTTGATTGAAACACTCGATAATGTTAATGTCTATAAATATTGTGTGTGCAAAAATATACAATGCGAAAGCGGGAATCAGAGGTAAAAAGTAAGAGAGAGAGATACATAGCGAGATAAGGTTCTACTCTAAACAAAATTTGTTTCGCTTTAGTACACCAGAATGGGAAACCGGTTAGTGTGAGCTCTCTCATCTATACAAAAAAATATATTACCAAACACGCAAAAACATCTTGCTTTTTGCCAGGTATTTTTTTTTGCCGATTTTTCAATGCTTTATGCTCGACTTCCTCTTTAGACAAGCTTCGGCTGTTTTTTCCTTTCTCTGTTCTCTATTGTCAATGATTTATCAATGGATTCTTGTTCTTTGCGCGTGCAAATTCTGTTATCAGACGAAACTTGATGACGACAAAGGAATAGACAATGAAAAGATTAGGGTGGCGGGGGCCCAAAGTCTATTTAATTTCAATGCGTGTGTCTCCTCGACAGCTGTTTCTGTATTTATTTTCTCCCAAAACTAGCGAGTATTTGTCTTTGTTTTTATTTCTGTTGAAAATCCCACACGCGTCAGGTCTTGAAAGTATTAATATCATTTGCGTGCCGGGGGGAGTTTTTCTGCTCGTTTGCTTTGCCCAAAACTTTCATCGTCATGGGTTGTATAATTATCTGGCACTTATCGATTATACGATAATTGTTTTCATAGACCAATGCAGGGAGGGAGGGGAGTTAGCTGTCTTTCTTTTGGAGAGAAAACTGGTGGGAAAAACTTTGAAGAAAATTATAAATTATCTCTCAGCCTTGTCCCAGTTGATAATATTGGGTAATTCGATTAGCAAAGGAAACTTTATCCATGGCTTCAACTGATAAAGTTCAATGCCTAATGACTAACAATGTTTGGATTTCTGGGTGTCGGTTGCGCAAGAAAGGTGAGAGAAAGAAAGGTGCTTCCAGGGGGAATTTTGGTAGGCTAGAGAACGCCACCCCACTGAGGGGACAATGAATCAGAAGTGAGTCAACGTCAAAATATACATATACGACATTAGGAGGTGCTCCAGAATTGGATTCCACAAATGTGAGGAATATGAAAAGAAAGAAAAAAACTACATTAAATGCAGAATTCTTAGACGATATACATAGTATTTTCTATATTTTCCTCTAAAAATCCATCTATTAATGTAATTGCTTTCATTACGATTTAGAGAACTCGATTTAAAGTAATAATGACTAAACCATGTCCAATAACATGAGTCACCTGTGTGAGTTAACGTGGCTTAAATTAAATGTTATGTAAACTCATTTTTATATGGAAACAATTCACTGACTAAAACTACTTAATGAAGTAAAAGCTAAACGCTCTTAAAAAATTAAAACCAAGAAAGAAATTTCACTGTCAAATATAGAAATAATAATATTAAACTCCCTTAATAAGTGATTAGGTATAAATGAAATAATATTCCCAATAAAAATATGCTTAAAAAAGATTATTCTCAATGTGGCAGCGGTGGGATTCGAACCCACGCCTCCGAGGAGACTGGTGCCTTAAACCAGCGCCTTAGACCGCTCGGCCACGCTACCCTGTGAGTGATTGCGGTCCGAGTTGATTCTGATCGTCCGACAAAACAAGACGATGTCGTTTTGGGTTTATTTATAAAGAAAAAAAAAACACACAAAACAACTGTAGGAAGCTTATTAAAATAAAAAAGATTTGCACTTGCACTTGCTTAAATAAACGATATTCTGTCCTCCCACTGATTTTCCACTTTGAACCTTGTTGAACCTTTAAATGAAAGCAGTGCAGTGCCCCTGGGGGGCCTTTACCTTTATTATCATCAATGATGCATAACTGAAAGAGAGAAAGATAGTGAGAGGCACACTATTTTTTCTCTGATTTGCAGGTTTAATGAATTCATTTACATTTTGATTTGTTTCGTTTGTGGTTCGTTGTCTTTGAATTGGAATTGTTAATGGCATTCAGTATGTAACAACTATTATTATGCACTACAATGGCCACTTCCTGTGTTATCGAATCAGCAATGGGAAGAGCATGTCGCTATGAGAGGCAATCTTATCAGCCAAAAAGGCTCATGAACTGTGTTAATAAACGAATGAATATATCAAAATTGCACTCCAATTGCCTTTATTTGAACTTTGAACTTGGCTTTGGAAGGAGAACGAGGGAGAGAGTAGTACCAGAACGTTTCGGCAATTGAAATGAATTTGTATAAACATTTTAGTTTCCATACAAAGTGGGTCATTCCCCAGCCCAACCTCCAACCTCCACTCGACATGAATTCTTTGTTTAATTCAGCATTTTGAAAGTTCCCCTCCACCAAAAGTTGACATAACGCTTGGAGAGTGGACGTAGTGGATGTAGAGGTACTAGAGCTTGAACTAATTATGACTTGGATTATACATATGTACATATGTACATATACTCGCATACTCGTATGTACGTATAGTTTCGAGTCGCTTGGCATTCATTCACGCACTCGCTGCACCGTGTGGTGTGGTCTTCCTTTATATAACCCTGCAGAGCGACTTTCTTAGCCAAGTGCCTGTGCTGTTCTGGTTTTGTTTCGAGTACTTCTTCTACGGGAACTCTTATTGCCTTTTTTGGGTTGAATGTCCTTTGTTTGCCCTGCGCAAGTCGAATCGATGTACTACATAGTACATACATATGTATGTAGAATGTTTTATGGATTTCCATTACAGTGCCAATTGTATGTCCATTTTGGCAATATTGTCGCAACCAAGAGGGAGGGCTGAAGAGGTAGATACAGAGAAGGAGAGAGCGGATGTATGTAGGTCAGGTTAGGTCAGGGCAGCCCCGACGACGGCATCACGCCACCAAAGGCAATTGTCGTCATAGCGGAACTGGTGGAACCGAACCGCTGAGCGGAACAGGGAGTGTTGGCAATGGAAAAGGGAAAGTGCCAGTGGAAGGGGAAGGAATAAGCAAATATAATACTAATTCAATATCCGATAAACGGGTGGGGTTGGGTACTGTGTACATAGCGCTAATAACCTAAGGGAAAACTTTGAAAAAGGTACATGGATAGGAAAGGAAAGTAAAGGGAGGTTATGGTCCTATCCTTTTCAATTGTAAAATACTCTCCAGGAATAGATCCAACAATTACTAAAACTGGGTGTGTCCGCCCATGAGTGGCGGTTTTCCATTTTATTTATTGCTTCTGACTGTTTGCAAATATCCTAAATATAGTCATTACACTACGAGTACACATGTATATCCCCACAGGACTGACTGCTGACTTTTGTTATCCTCAATATTCATTGCGGTATGAGACGGGAGGTGGCGGCGGCCTCTAGTCTGACGAAATCGTTTGGGTGCCTAACGAGCCGCACTCACGTCATCTACCGATTCTAGTCAAGAGGCGAGACGCGCCTGGTTGTAACCTTTTGCATTTGATGATTCGCTTTATACATGTACATTCTGTGTTTGTGACTCAAGCCCAAGCCGGGCTTCGCTTCGGGCTGCCCTTTGGCAACGCCACTCTGACGAGATTGCACAATGAAAGGCACGAAAAACGTCGGCACATCGCGTGATTTGGTAACGTTTTGGGCCCAGACCCCGAGAATGGACCTTGTTCCACATGATTTTGGCCCTGTTTTGGGAAGCTTTAAATGTGCTTCAGCTGTGTCAAATAATAAAATCAATAATTGAAAAAGGAAATTTCCCAAAAAATTACCCGTGAAGTATTTATTCATGGATTTGCAATATTCCAGGAATATGGCTCGAGAATTGAGTTCTTGGAATTAATATTGATGTTTAAACAGTCCAGTTCCCCCGTTTGCCATTTTTTGTGTATTTACTTTTAATGCCAAAGTTGCGAAAATATTTGTACATATTTTCCAGCATCATTTCAACATTTCATTTATCCACAAAGTTGGTATTTATTTGTATTTGTTTTCTTTTTGCGGATAACCAAATATTTCTTTTTGCCATAATGCAAACACAGCCGGGGCTACCTTGGTTGGTAAAAATTGTGTTTCGATATTTACGATTGAAATTGCATGGCAATAAAACTCTTATGATTGTGCGTCATTTGTTGCCGAGGGCGGTGGGGAGGGAGGTCATGACCAGGCAGTACCTTCCCTCCAGCAAATGGGATGTGCCCCCTACCTCTCGCTGCATACGACAGCATTAATTATTGAGCTTTGCTGTGTGGTGTGTTTTTGTTTGTTTTTCCAGGTCTTCGCCTCAACTCTTTCCATTGCATGTTGCTGCTTGCTGCTGTTGCACTTTTTGTGGAAATGTGTAAAAGTGAAGGGTGGAAATAAATAAACTTTTAATTAACCAAAAACTTGCTAGGGAGATGCCAGACACAAAACTGCTGGCTCACTTGTTCCCTGCTCGTTCCTTGAGATCGCAAATTCCAGGAAAGTTCAAGAGCTGCTTTTCATCTGTGGCGGATGCCCCCCAAACTGGTTTCGTTTGTTTACAGGCACAAAAACCCGTTTTGGAGGGTACATATACATATACGCTATGATGGGCTCTCGCCTCTTTGGGCCTTTGTCTCGACTCTTAAATCAATCACGATTACAGCGGCAACTCGAGCAGCAACTCGTTGAGAAGACCTGCCCTCGCACTGGGCTCATGTTTATGTCCGGGATGTGGAGAAATGTTCAACGGACACGATAAAAATCAAACTGGGACAAGCCCAATAAAAGAGCTGCCGTAAAAAGAGGCAAACCTACAAACCAAAAATATTATAATTAAAACCAGTTTTCTCGACCACGAAATGTGTGGACCGGACCGTGTGGGTCCAACAACACACTGAAAACTTACAATGTACAAAAAGCCCAAAACAAAACAAAACAAAAAAGACTGTAACCAACCGCATGCAGTTCAGCGATCCATGAAAATGTCCGCTTCCCCATCCATGCACTTATACATACTATCTACCTATGTATGCCCTGCCCTCCCCTCTGCATGTATATATGTAAATGTAAATATTAGAAGAACTAACTATAGAATAATTAATGGCTAACGATGGCTACATTAACTTAAGCAACTCTCTGATTCTCTCTGAATTATCAATTTCCCCAATGTCTTCAATTTCATCGCAAACGAGAAATTGTTGAAAAATTCGTAGCAACATTCTCGTGCATAAGAAAAAAACTCCAACCTATCTACAATGATTTTCGAATACGAATAAAATCACCTTTAAAAGCTAAAAAAGAGCTTAGTTGCCAGCACTGATTCCATTGCATAGGAATCCGTGAATCAAAAGTCCTCTTTCAATTTTCATTTTTAGATACAGGTATAAACGACGTTCGCGTGGCGCAGAGCGTTGAGCATCTGGGTTTTTTATAGAAGTTTGTGGTTTGCTTGCTGGATAAGTCCCGAGTTCAATTCCTGCTCAGATCCGAAACCAAAACCGCTCGATTAAATTAATTTTTCGGAGGGCGATGATCTGTAATTTGCCCCTAGATTTTTATATGGAATTGTATGCTCAAAAGTGCAATTTCGATTCTCTCATGGCGGCTATATAATTACCACAGTTCGGTTCCACTCCACGGAGAAGATGCGTTCACTTCAATGTTCCTAGCGTCTTCTTCACTATTCAGACAAATCATGACCGACATTCACAAAATTTTTTGTTTGTTTTTGAACAAATAAATGTAGAATTGTTTAAACATTTTTGTATATTTTTCGTTACTCGTTTTACGTATGTACACACGCCTTAGGAACTACTTAAATGTGTTTGCTGGACTACAAATTAATTTGTTAGAGGAAAAAAATGCATTGACAAAAAAATACAGAACAGGACAAGCTACATTTTGTGGCAGGTGTTTTTTTTTTTAGCGATTCTCATGGGCTTTCTGCTGTGGGAGGGGGGGAACACTACATCCAGTGCCAGTAATTTGATTTGTTGAAGGAACAATTTTTAGATGAACTCGTAGCCGATGCCAAACTGGAAGCCATTGAGTATCCGGTCGGTGGCCTGGCGACGCACTGGGATGCAGTAGTTTAGTTCGATGCGTGCCCGATCGGCGAACTTGAAGGCCAGTCCAATGCCATACGCGGTACGCATATTCTCTGAAAACGAGAAACGGACAAAGAGATTAAAAGATTTCCAAAGAAATGAGGAGGGGAGCGGGCAGGCAGCCAGGCAGGAACTTACCAAAGCTAAAAGTGTTGGTGTTTCCAATGTTGTAAAAGAAATGCATTCTAAAGTTGCTGGCCAGGCTCTTGAAGACGCCGGCAAACGGCAGTGGCGCCCACAGATGCGCCCCCGTGCACCAGTAGGTCTGCGCCCCAATCGGTGTGCCATCGACCACGGGTCCAGCTCCGCCGTATTTGAATCCGCGCAATGTCATGGGTCCACCGCAATAGAAGAGCGAACCAATGGGCAGCAAGGTGGTCTGTTTGGTCTCCTTGACAATGCCCACGCGTCCACAGAACTGTGCCACAAATTTAGAGAAGAGCGGCACATTCACCTCGCCGTGAACTGTGCTGCTTTTGTAGGCGACGTTGCCACCCAGACCGCAGTACTCGTTGGTGGATTTCAGCAGAATGCCGCGTGTGGCAAAGACATTGGCATCCCGATTGTCAAACACCACCGAGTAACGCACCAACGAGGCCAGTTTGGGTCCGCAATGCTCCCGAATGCCAAATGGCACGGATTTGTTCAGCAGGCCCACGTTTCTGATCGAGTTCTCGTACTGCAGCGAGTGAGTTAGCTAACGGAATAGATGTATAGAAAGAACCTTCATTACATCGAGTTGATACTCCACTCCTGAGAGTTCTTTGTGCCTTACATCCACTCCCAGGCTGCTGTGGGCCGAAAAGTCAATGAGGTAGCCAAGATTTGTGGATTGAAAGGAGCTAATGTCGAAGCGATCCGTTTGCCTGAATATGCTGAACGAGAATCTGTAAAGATTGAGAATTAAATTTCGCTGCACAAGAGGGGGAGGAGGCTGTGTTGTTCCTTACTCGGGTCGATTCTCGCGAAAGCGGGTGTGGAAGAAGGGTTTCCAGAACTTAAGTTGCAAGTCGTTGGCCCTGGTGTTGCTGTAGCTGCCCTGCAGGGAGATGCTCTCGCCCCGCCCCAGGATGTTGGGGATGGTCAGCTCTGTGCGCAGGGAGCCCTCGTTTTGGCCCACCTCCGTGCCCGCTGAGCCCATCAGGCGGGAGTACTCGTGGCCCTTGAAGGTGACCTCATAGCCTTGGGGCGAGGCATCGGCACCGCGACTGACATCGATGTGCACGCTCACATCCTTGAAGATGCCCAGCTCGTGCAGATAGGACTTGGTGGACATGGCCTCCAGCATGAGGTCCTGGAAATTGTCCGCCTTGAAGAGTCCGTCCGCTGCCCTCATCACATAGTCGTTGTGGGTACGCAGCAAGCCGCTGACATTAACGCGATCAACGCGTGCCGAAATTTTACCCAGATCGTATTTCGAATCCTTGGAGGACGCGGCCCCGCCGCGTTGTTTCGATTGGGGCATCTTTGAGGAGGTCCCACGGGCAGGAGATTAGCGCAATTACTGAAAATAAGGGAAAATACAGACATTTAATGCCTTTTTCTTTGTCTATTCTATCCACAGATTGAACTGGAGAATCTCAATAGTGCTACGGATGAGATAAACAAGCTGGAAATCGAATTGGAGGTAAGTGGAGAATGGCCAACAGCCTAGAGATTCCTTTACTCATGCTCTGGTATCCACAGGAGGCCAATTCCACGTTTCGCATTTTGTTGAACGAGTCGACACGCCGCCTGAAGCTCTCCTCCAAGAAGCTGGGCAGCTGCATCGAGAAGGCTCGTCCCTACCATGAAGCTTTGGACAAGGCACGCGAGGCGCAGATCGAATGCCAGCGGGCAGCGGTTAAATTCCAGCGAGCCAATGGTGAAGATACACCACAATAGAAGCCACACGGCGCATCATTAACTCTTGATTTTCCCCCCGTTCTCCCAGAAATTCATGCAGCGGCCAAGGAAACGGTGGCGCTGGCCGAGCAACGTTTCATGTCCAACTCACACGAATGGCAGTTCGACAACGCCTGGCAGGAGATGCTCAACCATGCCACCCAAAAGGTGATGGATGCCGAGACCCAAAAGGCCGACTGCCATGCCGAGCACCAGAGACGCACGCGTCTCTTTCACGCGACCGAGCAGAAGTTGCAGCAGCTGGAGGACCGCTTCAGGAGGAGCATCAACAAGTCGCGGCCCTACTTTGAGGAGAAGCAAGTCTGCCAGGATCAGCTGCAGACGCAAAAGAATCGCATCCAAGAGCTGCAACAGCAGGTGGCCGGTGCCAAGAGCACTTATTCAACGGCTTTGCGTAATCTGGAGAGGATTAGCGAGGATATACACAGACAGCGCGGGGACTATCCCACACCGCCGGGACCCCGCGAGCCGGGTGTCGGAGCCGAGCTGAACACACCCACATCCAGTGCGTTGCCTTCGCTGCCGGACTTTCAGATGGAGCTGGAGAAATGCGACTATCCCTCCATAGCCGGCAGTCAAATGTCGTTGGCGGTGAAGCAGCCAGCGAACACAGCGGAAACTGAGGATGAGGAGGATGCTTGCGACTACGATGAGACGGGGGCTAGAGAATTTCGAGGCGCGGTCGACGAAGGCGATCTGGAGGCCCTCCGTCAGAAGGTGAAAATCCTCGCAGTGCGCCCAATCGAGGGCGGCGATGGACAGCAGCAGAACGATGTCTGGGAGCACGAACTGAAGGCCACGGTGGATAAACTGGATCATCTAATGATGCTCAAGGAGTCAGCCAAGCGGCAGCAAACCGAAAGGTTGAAGTCAACCGAGCAGAGGCCCGACTCCCTGGGAGCCGAGGCCCTCAAGCGCCACTGCGATGTTGTGGTGAAGATCACAAACACAACCAGCTTGCCAGTTACGCCCCAGCATCATCAGCAGGAGCCGCCCACGCCCATCAAGAAGCTGCAGCAGCAGCTGGCCCCCTTGCCCTCGGTAAATGTCTCCATGCGGGAGCTGCCGCTACTGGCGCGGCTCTCCAACGAGCTCCTGGACCGCAGCAGTGCTGCCATTGTCGGAGTCCGCCGTCAGCTACGCAGGCGCTCTCTTGAATAGGAATAGGAGGAGCAGCAACAGCAGCAGCAGAATCAGCAGGGAGCGAAAGATTTGTTTATATTAAATGAATAATTGTAAAAGTTAAATGCCGCATTTAAGTACACTCTCAACGATAAGTCTACACACCTACATGATATATTTTCGTATAAAATGTTGAACAATTTGTAATCTAATGTCCTCTGTATTTGTTTCTCACTGTTAATACTATAACTATGTAAATGTTTTGTGATTGAAATGCGTAAAAGAGCAAAGGAGAAGCAGCAGGAGGAGGAGCTCTGCTCTGCAAACAATAAGCAGCTTTAAGTTAACTTTAACACGAGTAGAATGGGCAAAAATCACTAATTTAAAACGAATGTGGGGCACATGCACTAAATAGATTTGCCTAAAAATAACAACAAATATAAATAAGACATAAAAAGAATGGGAAACCATTTTCGAAGTGTAACCCAATTCAATTAGATAATTAAGTGGAATTCTCAAAGTGAATGAAGATAACCAGATCCATGGAGGTAGTCCGTCTAAACCACAAATTAAAGTATTTCTAAAATGGGTAGTAAATATTCATGATAATGATATCCCAAACTGAATAATAAAACATCAATTCTAATTCACAAAAATAAACTGATGCGTTTCTGGTTGGTTTTATTTGGGGATCCAAACCCACAAAGCTGCTTGCCATGCCGATGGTGCGGTGCAGTGGCATTAACGATTCGTCCCCCCAAAGCTGATGCAATTGCAGGCATAATCAACCGAAATGGTGAAACCGAAAATACACAAATGCTGCGCGGCTCTAAAAATCGAACAGTGATGTCATTGTCACAATTGCATGCACATTTGATTGGGGAAAAAAAACCAAAAATTTCCGGCCCAAAAATTATGTAAGCTGTCTCCAAATTTAAGCCATCAGCTGACTTACCTGTCTTGGTTTTGGCCTGTGCAGATGAACACACGCGGATATCGTACTTAATGTTGACTAGACTAGTGTTGGGGCTATGTACTATTTAAGTGATCCAGCTGTAATTTAAAACTATTTTGCCCGATTTAAGCGTGTTTCGTCAAAAAATCAACAATGCTAGGGATGGCAGTAGGGTTGGGAAAAAATCGATAGCGCTATCGATACTATCGATGGTTGAAAAATTAGCCAACCATCGATTGTTTCGGTTCACCATCGATAGTATCGACCGGCAGAATGCTTCACTGGTGAAATGGCTCCAGAAATGCTTACGGCGGATGAATTTTATATTTTGGAAGATCTGCTAGAGCTACTGGGATATTTTGATAGTGCCACCACAAAATGTTCTGCAAAAGAGGTAACAATATACCTGATAATTCCAATCATATGCGGGCTAAATACAGAATTACTCGAATCAACAAAGGCACTAAAAACTAAAGAAGGTAAATAAGTATGCAGTTTTCTATTGGAAAAAATAAATTCAAGACATTCCCACTATGAAAACCGATCAGTGACCAAAATAGCAACGATTTTAGACCCACGGTTTAAAAAAGATGGATTCCGGTCTAATAATATAGCACAAAATGCAGTCATTTTAATTGAAAATGAGCTTGCTTCTTTGAAAAGTCAATCTCCCGAAAAACTGCCAATTTCACCAGATGCTCCAGAAGAATGTGAAACGTCCATTAACGATCTACTTTTCAGTTTTTTAAAAGCCAAACACGCTGACAAAGCTGGTTCGAAAAGGGTAGATTCTATCAAAGCTCTTAAAACCTACATGGAGCAGAGCCATCTAAATCAGGACCCTCTTGAATTTTGGAAGGTAAATACAATTAAATTCAACAATTAAAAAGTTTAAAATTAGTAATTTTAAAACAATTTATTATTGCAGAATTTTACAGATGAAACCGTTGGCCTTCAACAAATAGCGAGGCACTGTCTGTTTATTCCCGCAACTTTCACAAGTCTGAACCAATGTTCAGCAAAGCGGCGGATATAGTTTCCGCAAAAAGGACATTACTAAAAACATCCAATGTGGACAAACTGCTGTTTTTAAACAAATTAAACAATATTGATATATAAAATATTATAAGTTATTTAACCTTTTGAAATGGACCTTTATTTACCTAATACATAAGACCGTATGAAATAACGTATTATTATTTGTTTTCACAAATTTTGGCTTTGTTTAATGAGGTTTAAAATTGTCCATACTATCGAGCTTTTCCACCATCGATTGTGGAAAACACGATGGTGGCCACTACGAGTTTCCCAACCCTAGATGGCAGCAGTGCGACCCTCAGAAATATACCGTCTCATTTTCAGAATATACCGTAAATATACCGATGAAAATCATATTCATCAATTTTGATATTCGATTTAATATTACTAGCAAATAACAAATTCAGTATTTTTTCTGCGCTATCGAATATGGCGGTCATTTTGAAAAGTGCTTTAATATACCTTAAAAAAAAGATTGATGAAATTGATTAAATATAGTTTTATATTTCGATATAACGTAAATATACTGACGGATACGACAAGCTGTGATGCATGGTTATTCATCGATTTTAATATTAGTCTTAATATTACTAGCTAGCTAGGACTTTTACTGAAAACATCATCGTATCAGATAGATGAATCAGGTGGAGTATGCCACTTTCTATACCCAATTAGGAAATTTCCTTTCAATATTGTTAAACTTCTGTACTAGAGGTGGAAAAACACGAGTTTGGAGACACGAGTTTGGGAAACACGATGTTTGTAAAATAAACAAAATACAAGGAAACTGCAAAGCATATGATAAAATTTAAAAAATAACAGTTTTATATCATTTGAAAAAATCCATTCATATATAAAAAAAAAAGTACATTTTCCAGATTATATCTTAAAATAAGTCTTGATTCTTTTAAAAAAATAATTGGTCCACCAGTTCCGGCTTAAGGCGGCTACGACGATCGGAAATAATTTGCCCACCCTTGCTGAACATCCCTCCACAAGTGTTCCGGCACTTTTCGGCGCAACGCAACCAAAAAAACTGTAATTTGTAATTTGTGAGGGCCGGGGCCTCCTGCGAAAATATTAAATATAATAATTATATATAATATATATATGGTTATACTTACGCGCTGGGGGGCCACCGAAACCTGAGGCAGCACGTTATGCTGCCTCAAGCGCTCCAACAAGGCGCGCCCTTCCACTGCCATGCCGTCTCTTTCGCCACGGTGGGCGGCCATAATCATCATAAAGGCACGGTCGCATATGGCTTGCCTACGTTCTTTCCTTTCTTTCAACGTGTTTGTGCGGCCATATGTACCGCCACGGCCACCGCCACCCCCCCCCCCCCCCCCCCCCGGCCACCGCCACGGCCACCGCCCGGCCACCGCCCGGCCACCGCCCGGCCACCGCCACGGCCACCGCCCGGCCACCGCCCGGCCACCGCCACGGCCACCGCCCGGCCCCGCCCGGCCACCGCCCGGCCACCCCCCCCCCGGCCACCGCCACGGCCACCGCCACGGCCACCGCCACGGCCACCGCCACGGCCACCGCCACGGCCACCGCCACGGCCACCGCCAGCGCCGCCAATATGGAAATGAATGGACATCTGGAAAGGAAATTAAATTAAAAAGGATATATTATACGTATATATATAATATATATATATATATAATATATAAATATATAATAATATATGTAAATACTTACGTTGTTTGTTGTTTGACTTCTGACACGTGCTTTCAAAATGGGCTCCGCTCAAAAAATGCGATCAGCCGCCGAAAAATCTAGAAGACGCCGGCCGCCGTCGTCGCCGGCCGCCGTCAACGCCGTTCAGTTGAGCTAAATGAGCGGCGCGGCTCAATTATTGAGCACAAAATAAATATATATTTTTTATTTTTAAATTGACCTGCCAAGCTACATATCATATATCATATCATTTTATTTTCATTTGTTTATATCTTCTAGAGCGAACAAACTTTAAGGTAAATTTAAAATTACCCGCAAAGTCAGCCATTTATAAATGGCTCATTTTGAGCACTTTGCGTCCATCCTTTTTCCACCGAGTTGGCATCATCTCATCGGCCTATCTGGTCACACTCATTTTTCTGCAAGCCGGCGCCGGTTTTCGTTTAGAGTTAACAACCAAACAAACAAACAAACCAAACTAAACAACATGAATTCATCTTCTTCAAGCGATGAAGACCATCCAACAACCTCCACCTTACCTCCATGGGACGAAAGGCCATGGAACAAAGACTTGCCCGTAACATTCGAAAGATGGGTTGAAGTGCATGGTCATGCGTCCAGTTTTTCAAGTTGCAGTTCTTCCAGCGATGTAAGTAAATTAAAGTATATGTAAGTATATTTTATATTTTCACTTATTTATATTTTCTAGAGCGAACTAGAATTAGGATTCGTAAGATGCGAACAATGCAAGAAAAAAATGATTAAAAAATCCTTACTAAGACATAAACAGTTTAGCTGTGCATTTGGACCAAAGGCAACAAATTTCGAATGCCCGCTCTGTCAATATAAGAGCGCTCTGAAAGGGAATCTGGACAGGCATCTTCAGAGAGTCCATGACGTTCACGACTCGCCTGAGCGAATTGAATCATCCGAATCGGAATTGAGCTCAAGCTCAAGCTCCGACAGCGACGACGACGTTCTAAGTAAGTACGAACCGAACATTATTAGAACAATATTTTATTTTGCATTTTATTTTTAGATCAAAAAATAAAGAAACTCAACTGCCGCCGCATCTTTGCCCCAGGAGCCCCCAAACCACCATTGAAAGCCTATAATCGGTTCACAAACGAAAGACGGAAGGAACTGAAAAGCGACCCTACCTGGCTGCAACTTTCGAAAATTCACCGCGTAAAATTCATTTCTGATAAATGGCATCAGCTTTCGAAAGAGTGCAAGGTTCCGTACATAGAAGCGGCCGCCAAAGGCCGAGCTATGTAAGTCAAGTTAAGTTAAGTTTACAGTGCAATGTAATAATTATTCGTACTTTCCTTCCATAGATACAAAAAGAAGTTGCGCCGATTTTTAAGGCAGAATCCAAACATTCTGGAAGAAGAGTTGGCGAAGCTTAAGAAGAAACAAACGAAAAGAAAGGCCGTCTCCAGCTCCAGCAGCGATTTGACTGGTAAGTACATTTTACAATGCAAGGTGTTTTTGTAAATTGATCCCCCTTTTTCAAGATGATGACGACCCACATGACCTTGTCCCGCTATCCAAGGTTATCCGATTAGATGATCCCCACCGGGCCAATGTAAGCTCTGCTGCTGTCAAAAATAAGGAGCCAGTCGCGTCTACAAGCAAAAGTCTGTCCACTGAGAGTGTTCCCCTGCCTCTCAATACGCGCCGCACGGGCGGTCCGCGCCCAGGCTAATATCGTGGACTACGAAAGCGGAGACGAAACGGATATTCGAGAACTATATTAAAATGAAATGTTTTCGCGTATACGTGGAATATTTCGGCACGTTAGATGCAGAGTAAACAGCATTTCGTGCAAACACGAAAGGAGTAGTATAAGAATATGAATATAAAGAAAAAATGTATTAATTTTGTTTTGCCCTAATAAGTGCATTAAAATGTAATAAAAAATAGCTATGCTATGTAAAATTAATTATGTGGTCGCCATCGATGTAGTCGTAGTTCTCGGAGCGGGTGCGACGCGTCCAGACGCTCTTCCTTAGATTGCAGAACCTAAGCCCGGATGTAGGGTCTGTGGACTATGAAGAGCTCCCTACGGATTGTGGTCTACTGCAGTAGTAAAAGCTCAGAATCTTTCCCACCAGCGCAGTCACTTGCCGGCCAAAAACAAGGCGGACACCACCTTCAGAACCCTCAAGCGCCACATGGAAGCAGATGAAGCCCTACATCTGTGCAAAGAGCTTCAATTTTCTCGCCGCTCTCAATGATCACAAGCTGGCCCACACCGACAAGTGTCCCTTCGAATGCCCATCTGCCACCGAGAACAAGGCCAGACTCAGGGTAGAGTAGATCCATCTCCGATCCACTTCCGACACCGTGCCACCATCTGCAACTGCATTCCCATCTCATCCTGCACACCGGCATACGGCCGTACAAGTGTAATTTATGCGACAAGGACATTGTCGCTCGCATAAGCGTAAGGCGCATCCCAAGGAGCTGTTGCCCGTAATCGAAGAGCAGAGCTAGCAAAGGCGTGAGTACAATATACTTTAGAATGCTCAAATATCAAGTATACGTATTTATATACGTAAATATACGTATAAGTATAAGTACACTGATTAAGACTATACTTATAACTTATATATTATATAATCGTAAGGCATTTCGAATCGAAAGAAGGCCATTCCATCGTCCAAAGCGAGTGGGAATTCCGTGAAAGAGTAAGATCTGTGAAAGCGTATTCAATATTTCTGCAATCAACTGAAACCTTCGCCAGAATGCGCGGCGAAAGCATCGGTATAGAACCACTTGTGAGGCGTGCCTCCTCCGGCCTCTTCAGATCTGTCTCCAGAGTCCTCCACATAATGTGTGGTTAAAATTGAACAGGTGTCATCACTGAAGAAAAATGTGTGGTTAAAATTGAACAGGTGTCATCACTGAAGAAAAATGTGTGGTTATAATTGAACAGGTGTCATCACTGAAGAAATGTGTGGTTATAATTGAACAGGTGTCACCACTAATATACTGATGATATAGTTTGGTATTTTTGGTATTTTCGGTATTTTTGTTTGCAATTTCAAATAAATAAATTTTGGAAGCCCGCTGCGACGCAATATTCTAAATACGTTTTTTTCATTTGAGATCAAGAGTTCCGAAATCCATTCACAAAAATATATATGTACATACATATATAAAAAAAAAGTACATTTTCCAGATTATATCTTAAAATAAGTCTTGATTCTTGTTGAGAAATAATAATTGGTCCACCAGTTCCGGCTTAAGGCGGCTACGACGATCGGAAATAATTTGCCCACCCTTGCTGAACATCCTCTCCACAAGTGTCTCCGGCACTTTTCGGCGCAACGCAACCAAAAAAAACTGTAATTTGTAATTTGTGAGGGCCGGGGCCTCCTGCGAAAATATTAAATATAATAATTATATATAATATATATATGGTTATACTTACGCGCTGGGGGGCCACCGAAACCTGAGGCAGCACGTTATGCTGCCTCAAGCGCTCCAACAAGGCGCGCCCTTCCACTGCCATGCCGTCTCTTTCGCCACGGTGGGCGGCCATAATCATCATAAAGGCACGGTCGCATATGGCTTGCCTACGTTCTTTCCTTTCTTTCAACGTGTTTGTGCGGCCATATGTACCGCCACGGTCACCGCCACGGCCACCGCCACGGTCACCGCCACGGCCACCGCCACGGCCACCGCCACGGCCACCGCCACGGCCACCGCCACGGCCACCGCCACGGCCACCGCCAGCGCCGCCAATATGGAAATGAATGGACATCTGGAAAGGAAATTAAATTAAAAAGGATATATTATACGTATATATATAATATATATATATATATAATATATAAATATATAATAATATATGTAAATACTTACGTTGTTTGTTGTTTGACTTCTGACACGTGCTTTCAAAATGGGCTCCGCTCAAAAAATGCGATCAGCCGCCGAAAAATCTAGAAGACGCCGGCCGCCGTCGTCGCCGGCCGCCGTCAACGCCGTTCAGTTGAGCTAAATGAGCGGCGCGGCTCAATTATTGAGCACAAAATAAATATATATTTTTTATTTTTAAATTGACCTGCCAAGCTACATATCATATATCATATCATTTTATTTTCATTTGTTTATATCTTCTAGAGCGAACAAACTTTAAGGTAAATTTAAAATTACCCGCAAAGTCAGCCATTTATAAATGGCTCATTTTGAGCACTTTGCGTCCATCCTTTTTCCACCGAGTTGGCATCATCTCATCGGCCTATCTGGTCACACTCATTTTTCTGCAAGCCGGCGCCGGTTTTCGTTTAGAGTTAACAACCAAACAAACAAACAAACCAAACTAAACAACATGAATTCATCTTCTTCAAGCGATGAAGACCATCCAACAATTTCCACCTTACCTCCATGGGACGAAAGGCCATGGAACAAAGACTTGCCCGTAACATTCGAAAGATGGGTTGAAGTGCATGGTCATGCGTCCAGTTTTTCAAGTTGCAGTTCTTCCAGCGATGTAAGTAAATTAAAGTATATGTAAGTATATTTTATATAGCGACATATCTCAGGGCGACATGTCTCCTGGCAGGCCCTAACGACATATCTCCGCACGGAGATTTTGAAACGACATACATATCTCCTCGCGGAGTTTGGGGTCATATCTCCGCCCAGAATTATGCGACATGTCTCCTGCTAGAAGATATGTCGAGATATGTCGCCCGGAGATATGTCGTTACCCCGTAGGATATTGCCGGGACGCACAAATATTTTTGGGATACAGCTTTAAATGGCATCTGCCGTCTGTATTTATCTAAAAATGTAACCATTTGAGCTTCATCTTCTTCTCTCTTTAGGTTTTTATATATTAGATTTGTGGTAAAAGTGGATATGTGTAACGCAGAGAAGGAAACGTTTCCGACCCCATAAAGTATGTATATTCTTGATCAGCATCAATAGCCGAGTCGATAGCCGAGTCGAGTCTGTCCGTCTGTCCGTCTGTCTTGATGAGCGCCTAGATCTGAGAGACTATAAGAGCTAGAGAAACCAAATTTGGTTTCCAGAATCATGTGATATCACACTGCTACAAGTGTATTTCAAAAATTCGCCCCGCCCCCTTCCGCCCCCACAAAGAACGAAAATCTGTGGCAGCCACAATTTTAAAGATACGATAAAAATAAAAAGTATCGTTGAGAATGACCATATCTACCAGATTGCCGAATCTGAATCAGATCGGATCATAGTTATAGCCAGAATGAAGAAATTAATTTTCTATTGCTTCCCCTGCCCCCTCCTGCCAGACACACGCTACTTATTCTCTTTCTCGCTCGCACACTCTGCCGCGTTCAGTGCGCGAGCAACCCCTAGCGGAGGAGATGTAGAATCTAAATGGTACATGTTCCTTCTCGTTCTTTTATACTAGACGACAAAAACATAAAAAGAAAACATCGATATTCCCCATCGTGCTTATAGTTTTAACATCGATGTATCGATAACACGAGTTTTTCCACCTATCGGCCGGAGGACGAAATACTAATTATAAAGCGGGTATAGTTACTTTTTGTTAAGTTCATTTTTATGGTACCGTAGTTAAATATTTTTTTGTGCGGATAGTAGTACTTTCTGTTTACTAACCGTACGCCAGTTATAGGGTTTAACTAGGCGGGGCCGATAATGGTCTTACTGGGTATTGCTTCCGTTGGTGTGGTTCCGCCGGTTGATTCGGCTTGTGTTTTGTGCACGTTTAGATTTTAGATAATAATAGGATAGGCATTAGCTTATAACCATTTTAAAAGAGCACCACACTCGTAGCCGACGAGCCAGCAGCCGGAATGCAATTTTGCGTGCCGTCCAAGCTAGGAAGGAACATCTTTCCTACTCCGTGGGTTGAACGTTACGCAATGCAGCTTGGTCCAAAGACCATTGCAATTACTTATACATATGTACTTATGGACATTTGTTTTAACCTTGTGTCACGAAGACGACTTGAATTATCGTAATTTGAAAATTGTCGAGAATAAAGACAATTAGACATATTTTATTCAGGCGGTCGGAAAAACCCGACAGCTCACAACCAAACCAAATTTCTAGTCATAGTACTAGAGATTTCTAAAAACAACCGAGAGAGCCAGCTGTGTCATTTAGAATTCAAAGACAGTTGGAATGTCAATCTCTGGCCCCTTCGAAGAGATCTTTTAGATTTTTAATTTGAATTACAATTGTAAGAGATTTACATGTGTCCATACATACATACATATACAAAATATGTACATACATATGTATCATAAAGTGAACAAATTTTCGGCATAAACATTATTTTATTTAATGATATACTTATAGAAATGAATAAAATTCTAGAACTATCATAAATACGGAAATCTAAAATTAAAACCTAATTGTTCGTATGCGCAGCCTCTTTGCTTCTTACTTCAGGCAGGGGTGACTTCGTCATAAGAGTAGGAACAGGTGCAGGTGGTGCTTCGATGGCCTCACCAGTCTTGTGTTGCGTGACGAGGACAGGCTTTTCCTTGGTCCTGTGAGTGGGCAGAAATAGGCTTTCCAGATTACCGAAGGGTGCTTCGATAAGGATGTACACGAAGAAGGCGAGCAACACAGTGAAACCAAAGTCGCCCCAGAAGCGAAGCATCTAGAATGAGGTAAATTTCAGTCCTCAGTTGTCTCCACACAATCAAATGCTATCTGAACTCACCACTTCGTAGTCACTGAAGAAGGTGTTGGTGCGCGTAATGCCGCCGTTGAGGCTTTCGATGAACATGTGAAAGATGTAGGCAGAATAGGAAAGCCTCGAAAGGGGCTGCCACAGTGGCGACGAGAGGAAGCTGTTGGCCAGGCCGCCATAGCCGTGCATGCAGGCGAACACTACCCAGCACAGTCCCAGGGGCCACGCAATGCGTGTGAGTGTCACGTAGAAGGCCTCATTCAAAATAGGCAGTGATTCGTTGTTGTTGTGGTACCCATACAACGAAAAAATGCAGGTGAAGAGCAGGGCCAGGCTTCCCATCCAGCCCAGGAAGACAACAATGCGGTTCAGCTTCACAGACTTGCCCCGGTTCATGTGCACGAAGTAACCGAAGAGGATACCGATAAGATAGGGCGAGGCCCGTGTGTGCGTGGAGAAGTAGATCTTTTTCATGGCATCGTTGGTTTGGGAAAAACTGCAATGAAGGAGATTTAAATAACTGGTTCATCTGTTTCCACCGATTTTCTACGTCCTGTCCTCACTTACAGGGAGTGCTTGCCAATCACCATTGTGACGAAGAGGCCCGAAGCCAGTAGCAGCATTAAAACAAAAATAGCTGCCGCTCCCTTTCTTCCCCACTTGTACAATGCAATCAGCAGGAGAGGTGAAATAATGTAGAGCTGCATGTCCACAGCCAAATACCAGGAATGACCCAAGCACTGGAAGATTTCGAAACACCATCAGATGACTTCATGTCATTATTGCATCGTCTTGGGCAACTTACAATTGTGTCCGTGGCGTAGTTCTGAACATACAAGAGTGTCCAGTACCAGGTCTCCTCGCAGACGGTATAATTGTCGAAAGTAACTGAACCATAAAGCGGTCCGTCAGCTACAATGGGCAAGATCTTCATGTATATGATAATGGCCAAGGCAAGAACGGGTGTAAGTCGCAGATAGCGATGCAAATACATCATGGGTATGTTGAGCTTTCCCTTTGTCCTAAGCATCATACGAACGGTTAATATGCTAAACACAAGCATGATGGTAGTTAAAACCTACCTTTCCATTGTGCGCAGAGCGATTACCACGAGCAACAGTCCGCTCAAGAAGAAGAAGGTATCCACCGAGTAAACCGCATGCTGTATCAGCATGCTGTAGGCAGACTGGGTCCACTATGCCAAGGAAATTCGAGTTGAGCGTCAATTTTACTTTTGTTGGCAATTGGTCGGTGCTTACCGTAAATGCTTGGATAAAGTTCAAATTGGGCCCCATAGCAGCCACCAGATAGTCATGTCCGTAGACCACCCAGATGAAGGACAGGCAGCGCATTCCGTGAAGACAGTCAATAATATTGGGGTTCGATCTGGTGTCTATAATCCGGAAGAGTACACGCGAGTTCGCACGCGCTGAGAAGGCCTTGACCAGCGGGGAAAGTTTTTCTAAGAAAAAAAGATTAAAGCATTCGTTTAATTAAAATGAGACTTGGTTCTCTTACTTCTCAGTCACTTACTCTGATCCTTAACGAAGAAATAGTCATACAACGTGGACAGGACCATCAAAGCACACAACACCGACAACACGACTCTGCAATGCGGAGAGTAAGAAAATAAACCAAGCAATATCACCATAGAATGGGACATACATGGTGAATATGGTGAGGCCATCATAGGGCTCCTTCTGGGCAGTCTTGCACGTGTTCTCATTCACCAACTGCATGTCCGTATCAATTTCTACGTTGAGCAACTTCTCGAACAGCCGTCGCAGCATCGTGTCCATGAGAGCAGTTGAGCAGGATGCAGGAAAGCAGACCGCTGTCTTTATGCTGAGTAGCGAAGATATGCTCGGGGCGAGCGAGACCTTGGCAAAGCAGTACTTTCCCTGGACGCTGTGACTTGTGGTGACAACGTGATCAATGTTGAGACACTCGTCGTAGTTTCCAAGATCTCTCAAGTTTCCGTAGAGGATTCCTGAAGGCAACGAGCCCCACGAGTCAATCACTGCAAAATTAAACAAATCAAAAACATAGTGTATCAAAGTGAATCCACGTATCAAAGCAGCAATGAAATATACTTCTGACGGCCCAGATTTCTGCTGATTCCAGATCCTGTGTTAGTAGTGCCAAGTCCGCCAGGCATTCTAGATCCAGCGCGGAAGGAAGCGCATGCTGATCCCGATTCATATCTAACGCCATGTCCGCCAGAGTAATATTCCGATAGTAGTCAAAAAACTCTACCGCTAAGCGACGCAGTCTCGATGCGGCCACATAATTCTCTGTGGCCATGGGTATGGTTTGAAGGCCAAGGCTGACGCTGGAGCTGGCGCTGTCGCTGACGAGCGCCAGGGAACACAGCAGTAACTGGAGCACTAGACTTGTGGTGCCCATGTCTCTGGGTCTGTTGTTAGCGATTGATTGTTTGACTAACAGAATTTTTCTGCTTTTATGTCCGAGGGCTTCGACACCGATAAGGGAAGGTCGTCCATAGTCGTTATTACCACAGAACACTCCGTAGATCTGGAAAAGCACCGGAGCAATTAATAGGTAATCTATTATCTGAAGAACCGATTGCAATGGCTACGTTAGCGCAGTCTGATCAAGATTGGCTAAGTCTGCTAGTAAAGTTATCGGACGAATTTGGTCAACACTGGGTATGACTATGCTTTTTCTACAAAATAAAATCATCCCGATGAAGTTCCTAGTATTCCATTTCCCTTTATCCACACCCACATTTTCTTTTCATATTCGCCTAGACTATTTTGTCTCCAGACCTAATCTGCTATAAAAAGGCCCCAGTATATCATCAGTCTGGACTGAGATAAAAGAATTTTTTAAATTTTATCGGTTGAGAAACGTGTAAGGCTCTGAATATTTAGAATCTGTTATTTATATTGTATACCAAATTCGCTTTTGTTAAGTAGAACTCTTGAGCAACCGCCTGGACTTTGATCCGATTAATGTTGTTAGGCAATGCATAGAAAAAAATTATAATAATGAACCAAAACATAAACAGATCGATCGAATATGGCTATGGATGATTAGTAACAATCAGCAAACGTGAAACCATTTACGGATTCTCGAAAACATATGAATATTATATGGGGGCCACGGTTGGCATTAATCGCCATTACACTTCAAAAAGCTAAATTCACTTAGGAATTATTTAGCATTAGAAGCTACATACTCGTAGATACCCGTTGGACAAAAGGTATAAAAGAACGGGGTTTTTTTTTGTGTATTTCGTTGACACCGCAGTAATTCCGTT
Source organism: Drosophila obscura (assembly GCF_018151105.1). NCBI lineage: Eukaryota > Metazoa > Arthropoda > Insecta > Diptera > Drosophilidae > Drosophila > Drosophila obscura. Next base: position 1,725,574 of record NW_024542812.1, on the reverse strand, counting down.
TAACTAAGATAATTCAAGTTTAAAATACGCGGAATCGTATCATCGATCACAGTGATATGAAAATCCAAATAAACAAACAAACAGCGATATGAATAATTACAAACTCGAAATCCAAGAAGTCAATCACAAACAAACTCACAGCTTGTCAAAAAAAATAGACCTTTTCCGATCAGATCCCAAAATGTTCCTTCCTTAGAAGGGGTTCTGTTTTACATGGGGCTAGTGTTCCGATTCTGAAGTTTTAGCCCTAGGACTCAACATTTTAAGGTTTGATTTTATAAAAATACTTATATTTCTTTATCCTCTTTCCACCTAAAGACATATTTGAAAATAATAAATTTTTGAGTACGTATCTCATCTGTTTCCATACCGCTTAGTCCACATATGTACATATGTATGTAAACATATAATTATTTAAATATGTGTGTGATATACAGAGAGCGAGAGAGAGCAATCACGTGAAAGGCGTGAAACCAAGTCAAATAATTTTTATACCCGTATTCGAAGAGTTAAGGGGTATATTAGATTTGTGGAAAAAGTGGATGTGTGTAAAGCAGAGATGGAAACGTTTCCGACCCCATAAGTTATATATGTATATTTTTGATCAGTATCAATAGCCGAGTCGATATAGCCATGTCTGTCTGTCCGTCCGTCCGTCTGTCCGTATTGATTAGCGCCTAGATCTCAGAGACTATAAGAGCTAAAAAAAACAAATTTTGTGTTCACACTCAAGTGATATCACACTGCCAGAAGCGTATGTCAAAAATTCGCTCTGCCCCCACAAAAGACGAAAATCTGTGGCATCCATAATATTAAAGATATGATAAAACGCAGTATCGTAGAGAATGACCATATCTATCAGACTGCCGAATCTGGATCAGATCGAATCATTATTATAGTCAGAATGAAGAAATTAATTTTCAGTTGCTACCCCCACCTTCTCCGTCGCTGCTGACGCAACTCATTATCTTTCTCGCTCGCAGAAAGAGATGTAGAATCTCTCTACATGGTATATGTAGAGTTAATGACAGATGTAGGGAAAAAATGTAAACTGATAAAATATTTTTAAATACTACATAAATCATAAGCTCACATATTTATATACTGACTAAAGTAGAGTCGCGTCGTTTTTTTTTTTTTGAGTATAGACTCCCGAATTGAGCATATACTCTTTGCCTAACTTGGCCAAAAGCGACTATTTTGACCTCGATGCGCAAGGGTCAGACGTTAACCGATTTCAAATCCCTTAACAAATCCTTTTCTATCACTGCAGTGCCCAGTGCACTGGGGCGGCTTAAGTTTAAAAAAAAATTTTGACTTTCGGCCCGCTCTAATATGAATACCTATTCGCACATAGAGTGACGACCATTCATAAGTATTAGCAGAGGAATAATACTATATATTGGCCTTCTGCAGTTTGAAGAGCTTTTCTATCGCGGTTCTTAAAGTAAAAATAATCATCCCCGAATCCATGGGTTTTATTAAAAGGATCAAGTAAAAATATATCCGTCATATATAGATTGTTATTGAGTCTTAGAAATATTTGGGCACGGATGTTCATACCATTAGCTTACAAATCTCCCGTTGCTAGGCACGTGTTTCTGTTGGGAAGCTTAGATTGTATGAAATGATAAATCAATAAACTGTAAGGTTAGTGGCCATATTTGGCCTAAAATAAAATGCAAATCAATTTACAGCGACCAAAAGATAAACTGCGCAAGGTAAAGGCACCAAACTTTTAACTTAAGCTTTTAATAGTCGGTACTTCCCCTTTTTAATATTTATTGTGAACATATTCTCAAAAAATACGACAATTCAGTGTGCAAGCCACTCAGCAAAGCCGAATCTTCGATCAGCGAGCGTGCATTAGATAAATATGAGTGAGTGTTGATATAAGCAAATAAACACCGACGCAAATAAAACACCCACCGCTAGAACACATTTCACTCATAGAAGGAAAACAGTTTTGGAAAGGTTATGGAATTTCTTATTTATTTGCATCTGCATAAATTAAGATTTTAATGGATTCAACTCCTTTCTTTTCATTTTACGATTGCCATTCCGCTGCCGAGCTAAAAACTTGCCACCTCGGCAAGGACCAGGAACCATATTAACAAAAAGGTTAAATCAACGATGACCAACATTTTATAGAACTACACACAAGGCTAAAATCTGAGCTCCGAAAAAAAGTGTCCGTTGAAATGGAACCTCCTAAGATGTTGTGTTCTATACGAATTTTTTGGGGGGATTGGGGAAACCTCTTGAGTCAAAAACGTTATGGTATATACATTTTCCAAGTGTTTAAATTACCGCTCACATATTTCTCATTTTAAATATAAAAATATATTACAAATTGTTTATATATTTGTATATGTATAATAGCTTTTTCCCACACTGCACATCTATGAGGATCGGTGGTAATTTTTGACAGATGTGAAACTCCGACTGGGACCTGGCACCATCCATGGAAAAACAGCTGATGCATACAATTTTGTGCGGTGGAAAATGTGTTTACTTTGATAATAAATATTTAATTAATAACACTACTCGACAAAATTGAACTTTTGATTTAGGCTGTGAACCAAAATGACTTTTTCTGATAGATTTCGGGATTTCAAAATTTTTTTAGTACTTTATTATTTTTTTTATGGTGTCATTTTTTTTTAAGAATTTTTAAAATCTGGTATTTTTTTTCTTGGTTTTTTGCAGAGGTAGTGCTTCTATTTTTCACATAACTTAAGTAGCTTATATCTGGTTGCATATAACTATCCAGTTCTAAAAAGCTGACAAACGCAGCTATAAATCCGACCCAGACCTTTTGTATCTGCAGCTTAACGCCTGAAAGATATTAAGCTTTCAAATTCAAATTTCATCATTTTTTGAGGTTTTTTTTCTCGAAATTTTGAGTTTAAAAACTCGGCAAAAGTAAATATAATAAATAAAATATAATTCTTGGCCAACATTTCTGGTTTTAGATAGACGCATTAATTGGTCGTCGTTTAAGCTATTGCTCATCAGAATCTATGGATAAACGGTCAATTTGCAGCCGTTTGACCAAAACAAATCAAAAATAATTTTACCTGAAATTAGTGATTTTTTTCACATAACTTAAGTATCTTACATCTGGTTGCATAGAACTTTGCAGTTCTGAAAAGCTGCCCAATGCAACTATAAATCATACCCAGACCATTTGTATCTGCAGCTTAACAACTGGAAGATATTCAGCTTTCAAATTCAAATTTCATCATTTTTTTGCGGTATTTTTCCCAAAATTTAGACTTTAAAAACGCGGGAAAAGTCGAAAAAAAAATATTTCTTGGCATGCATTTTTAGTTTTAGATAGACGCATTAATTAGTCGTCGTTTAAGGTATTGTTCATTAAAATCTACGGAGAAACGGTGGAGCTAAAATTCGTTAACCAAACCTCAAAAGTGAAAAAATAAACAAAAAATACTTATTGGAATGTTGCGGGCCCAACTGCCAATTGGAAACAGAGCAAACGAAAAAGGGTTGAATTTTTGGTAAAATTTATTTTTTGTCTATTTTTATACCCGTACTCAAAAAAGAGTTAAGGGGTATATTAGATTTGTGGTAAAAGTGGATGTGTGTAACGCAGAGAAGGAAACGTTTCCGACCCCATAAAGTATATATATTCTTGATCAGCATCAATAGCCGAGTCGATATAGCCATGTCCGTCTGCCTGTCCGTCTTGTTGAGCGCCTAGATCTCAGAGACTATCAGAGCTAGGGCAACCAAATTTGGTTTCCAGACGCATGTGATTTCACACTGCTACAAGTGTATTTCAAAATTTCGCCCGACCCATTCCGTTCCCGCAAAGAACGAAAATCTGTGGCAGGCACAATTTTAAAGATACGATAAAACTGAAAACGCAGCCTCGTAGAGAATGGCCATATCTACCGGGTTGCCGTATCTGAATTAGATCGTATTATAATTATAGCCAGAATGAAGAAATTAATTTTCAGTTGCTTCGCCCGCCTCCTTCAGCAAGAGACCCGCTACTCATTCTCTTACTCGCTCGCACACTCTGCCGCGTTCAGTGCGCGAGCTTCCTCGAGCGGAGGAGATATAGAATCTAAATGGTACATATAGAATCTACAGGTTAGATGTAGAATATACATTGTAGATGTAGATAACATATGTAGCAAAAAAATGTAAAATTCTAAAATATCAAATCAAAATAAAATATGTATATACTGACTGAGTACGGGTATAAGTAGAGTCGCGTCCCCAGAAGGGACTCACACGTTCCATCTCGTTTTTTGTTTAGTTCTTTAAAATTGTTTCAATTTTTTATTTTTACACACCCTAGCTAGATGAAATTATATTTAACTTGAACATGTGGAGCAGTAAGCGCGTTGTTAAAGTCAGCTGATTTTGTACCACGTGTTTTGTATGAAATTGGCGGGTAAAATTTTACAACTTTGATAGCTTGCTATGGAAAACGATTGTCCAGGTATTTAAAAATTTTGTTTACAAATATTTGTGTCTATGTTATGTGTTTTTGTCCAATTGTGACGTGTTTTGTCTATGTGTAGTTTTAAATTGACCTTAACAAATTAAGTTGTGTTTCGTGGATCAGTACTTTTGCATAGCAAAGATTAGCAAAGAGTTTTAAGTGAGTAGTTATTACCCAAAGTATGCAGATTAATGAGGCACTAACGCTTTTACTCCGAATTCACACGTTTTAGCACAAATCGAATTTTTCTAGTACAATATGTGTAGACATTTGGAGCAAAACAATCCCTTATAAGACGCAGAACATCAGCACATATTTCAAACTATCACTCAAAAACATTTAAATGACCAGCATTTATTATAAACATAATATATAAATAAAAAAGTGAAAGCCCTCGTCAATTATATTAATACACACTTGCTAAAGTGTAATATAACATCTCGCTGCAAGTCGGCCAGATTGGTTATATGGCAGCTATATGAAATAGTGCTCAAAATCTTATGAAACTTAGTAGGTGGTCTTGTGACCGTAAAATTTGTATACAAGCCAATTTTCACTTCAATATCTTAATAAACAAAATAGTCAGCCAGATCGGGTATATGGCAGCTATATGAAATAGTACTGGAAATTATATGAAACTTGATTGGTCTTTTTGGAACCTTAAAATATGTACACAAACCAAATTTTAACTCAATAGCTTTAAATTTAGAGCTTATGCTAAAAAAAAAAGGGAAAAAAATTATTGTGGGCTGGTCAAAATAATGTCTGATTCACTAGTGGACCGTGAGTGGGTTTTTAGCAGAGCCAAATTCGAAAATCCGTCTATCATCATGTGTGTTAAAACATTTCTCAGTGGAGCCTCAGCCGTTTAAAGTGCAGCTGATAGCAAAGTCTACCCTATATTATTATCACCAAGGTCTGTGTCTGGACGATTTCGTCATTGTTTCGAGCCGATCAGATAATCGTACTAGCTCCTTTGACAGGTGTCTAATCAGCAAATGCCGGCTAGGGCAATTTATTGGATCCACGTGAAATAGTCTGCTTCGGATCTTTCACATACATTAATACAATTTATGTAAGGAGCATATGCTTTAATATAGCCGTATGTACATTGTACATATATTGTATACAATTAAACAGTAAACAGTTAAAAAGCTAAACAGTTATCTTTGAGTACATGCCAGACGAGAAAACTCATCTTCTACTGTTAACTTCTAGGCACGAGGAGAATCAATCATAGGAAATTGTTGCTTAATTCTGTCTATAGCAAGATCCAATAGTTAACATATTCTACAAATTTTTAGAAAAGATAGTTCAATATTGTTCTGCGTGTTCTCGTCCATTTAAAATTGTGGGTGTTACAAGAATTTGCGATTTGAGCGGCAGGGGAAAAATTATAAACCAACAGCATACGTATAATAAAATCCTAGATATAAATATAATAAATGTGCTTTAACTGAATTTTAAAACCTAACGCAAGGGTTTATTATGTTTGTGTCAGGAACTGCAAAATTTTGTTGACATATACAAAAAAAAGCGGAAACATGAAGCCGCCAAAAATGGCGGCTAAACATATTTTTTATTGAACAAACAATAAGTGCCTTTACAAAAAAAAAACGAGAAGGAACGTGTGAGTCGCTTCTGGACGTACTCAGTCAGTATATAAATTTTTGAGCTTATGATTTTTTAATCTAACATGTAGATCTACATCTACACCGCCAGCGGGCGCTCTCGTACATAGAATGACTAGCGTCAGCAGCGCCGGAGAAGGTGGGGGTAGCAACTGAACATTAATTTCTTCATTCTGGCTATAATAAGGATTCGATCTGATCCAGACTTGGCTGTCTGACAGATATGGTCATTCTCTACGATACTGCGCTTTATCGTTTTATCATATCTTTAATATTATGGATGCCATGTCCGTCTGTCCGTCTTGATGAGCGCCTAGATCTCAGAGGCTATAAGAGCTAGGGCAACCAAATTTGGTTTCCAGACTGTTGTGATATCACACTGCTACAAGTGTATTTCAAAATTTCGCCCCGCCCCCCACAAAAGACGATAATCTGTGGCAGGCACAATTTTAAAGATACGATAACACTAAAAACACAGTATCGTAGAGAATGACTATATATACCAGATTGCCGAATCTGAATCAGATCGGTTCATAATTATAGCCAGAATGAAGAAATTCATTTTCAGTTGCTTCCCCCGCATCCTTCAGATAGAGACCCGCTACTCATTATCTTTCTCGCTCGCACACTCTGCCGCGTTATGTACGAGAGCGACCACTGGCGGAGGAGATGTAGAATCTAAATTTTACATGTAGAATCTACATGTTAGATGTATAATATACATTGTAAATGTAGGATGTAAATAACAGATGTAGCAAAAAAATTTAAAATTTAAAATTTTGTTTTTAAATTCAATAATTCTAAAAAATCATAAGATCAAAAATGTATATACTGACTGTTTTAGATAGACGCATTAATTAAGCGTCGTTAAAGGTATTGTTCATTAAAATCTATGGAGAGACGGTGGAGCTAAAATTCGTTATTTCTCTTAAGGGAGGTGTTAAGTGACTTTGGGTTTAATGTCAAGAGATGTGCTTTTTGGATAAGTTTTTTACGAAGGCTTTAATTTTATTTCTAAGGAATTGTGAGTGGAAATAATTCTATCTAGAACTTACTTTTTTTTTTTAAGCCTTTTAGTTGTTTTTTACATTACAAATACGCGAGTCGGAGCTATTAATTATGGAAGTGTATAAATTCGCGGACCGCTGTTCTATTCTAGTATCTATGGGCGAAATATTAGACTCGTACATACGATTTCGTATCGGAGTTGTTCGAAATGCGCCTAATGCAATTCTAACTCCTGCATGAAGAATTGAGCTTATTTTTTTAGAGAGCTTTTTGAGACAGATCCATAAAATGGCAGTGCAAAAAAAATGTTAGCTATAATAAGAGATTTAACCACAGAGATTAATGTTTATGTGCTGCAATTGTGTTTATGTGTTTATTTTTTTCCGGGGCGGCGGGGGGGGGGGCCCCGGGGCCCGGGGGCGGGGGCCCCCCCCCGTTTTGTATTTGTATTTGGGTATTTATTAACATTTATCTGCTAATTACACTACTCGAACAAATTTTTCCCGCTGTGCCCCACGAATTTAAGGAATTATTATTTTTTTTATGGTTAATTGTTTTTTAAGAATTTTTGAAGTTTTTTTTATGTTTTTTTTCAGAGGTAGTGCTTCTATTTTTCACATAACTTAAGTATCTTATATCTGCTTTGCAGTTCTGAAAAGCTGACAAATGCAGCTATAAATCCGACCCAGACACTTTGTAGCTGCAGCTTAACGTCTAGAAGATATTAAGCTTTCAAATTCAAATTTGATAATTTTTCCCGAAATTTTGACTTTAAAAATTCAGGAAAAGTCGAAAACAATAATTTGTTGCCAATCATTTTTAGTTTTAACCCCATTTCATGGATCTCCCGATTCCAGTTATTTGGAATGGAACAGCATTGGAGTAAAAGTAACTGTCCACAACATTTACAGCCCAAATGGATATGAACAGGTAGGGTATATATGTAAGTTAAAACTTGTATTTTGTTTAGTAGTACTTTATTTCACTGCCTGTAATCCAATTGGAATACAGCAGCAGCAGCTAAAGCTGCTTTGAAGTCTTAAGTAACAATGAATTTTCTCGTATTGGCATGTTTGTGACCTGGATTATATACCATAAAGTGCAAAATGAAATGAGATGGATGTAAAATTTAGTGACAATTTTCGCATAGATATGAGTTATGACAAAGATTCTATAACACAACAAGATGCGTGTTATAGAATCTTGGGTTATGGTTCATGGATGACAAACATAGCACCTTTTTGTTTCTTCCTTAAGGAAGTAAGCTTCCTTCAAGAAAACTTCTATACGCTGGGAAAAATGAGGCATAGACAATAGGAAAAACGGTCCCGGAAATTTACCGCATACAATAACAAGTTCCCCCATTGAAAAGGATCTTGTTGGAGTGCCAATCATAAATTTTGGTAAACACATAACACCACCGTATAACTAATCATCTGATAGAACTGTTTACTCGTATTATCATTTGTTATTTATTTGTAATATCGCAGTAATTACACGTTTCAAGATGAACTTCAAGGTATGAAGTATGTTTGAAAAAGAGGATAAAACTCACCACAATATATAACACACCATGAGGGATTTGATTTTAAATTCTTACTGTCTCCGATTGTCACTTCATTTACCAATATGTACTTAGTTATGTTAATGGCAAATTATTTAGACTAAAAACCCAAATACTAAAACAGTTTTAACGTGATTTCATATATTGAATTTCGCGGGCAAATAACAGCGCTGCCACAACGTTGAAAGTCGTTTAAAATCTGAACTTTTTGACAGCGCTGCCACACTGTTGAAAATCGATGCTTACATAGTTGAAATTCATTTAAGTGTGGTGAATTTCTAGTTTGAATTTTCGAACATACATATTTCTAATGTTACATTATTAGAATATATTATATTTGTACCCATGTACTATAAATACCATAATATACAATAAATGGTCACCCTGCTGTTAAGTCGGAATATAGTTGGTAAACAAACTTTATTCAACATTATATATCCGACATAGCATAGGTTTACGTTTTAAAATTTAAATTTATCCCTTTCTGTCCTTGCATTCCATCGCTGGCAACCATGTTTACAGGGAAAACTTTCAAACAAAGGTGGAAAAGTTCAACGTCAGTTGGTTGAGATCTATACAAATTGACCGAAACACGTTAAAATTTGGGAAATCACTCATGTTTGTGCTCTCAAATTTTTGGATATTTTGTAAAACTCTTTTGTGTGGGGGCACCAGCTAAAAGTTTGGCTAGCTTTTAATTATGGGGAAAAGTTTATTGTGGCCGCAACAGAAAATGGCAGCAACTCCAAGGGTCGTCCAGTCCAATATGAATGGACAAAGGAGACTGCAAAGTATTGGCAGCAAAGGGGCTGCTGACATAAATTCAGGTGGAAACGATTTTTAATTTTAGATAAACTGGCTGTTGACTACGCAATGGAGCAATGATAAATGCATTTCCATTCCAACCGCGTGGGCGTTGTCCCCGGCGAGGTAAAGGCGCCATTTTTTTTGTTAAATTTATGCAAACCGACAAAACGTCAAACCAATTAGGTTATTCGGGGGATCCCGCGCTGGGACCAGGAGTCGATTTAAATTCAAATTTAAATGCTCAAGCAGCACCTGAAGCCACCACCGACACCTGGCGATTAATTAAAATAACTGTTTATCAACACGAATTAATCATGCCGTAACATGCACCCAGCTCGTGTTAGCCCAAACAAAATGGCGTGCGGCCACGTTCTGGTCATGTTGGCAGCGCAGCTAAAACCAATCTTCCCTGCCAGTGCGTTCCGCCAAACGTTGAGTTTATTGTTTTTAGCCTGCACCTCTAATAAGCTTTGTTATTTCGGTAAGTTTGATATTATTTTGGGGTAATTTCGGTTTTAAGAACAACTTTGACAATCTGATCGTGGCGACCCCAAAACAGTGGCCGCTGGCGTTAATTTTATCTGAAAACTTTAAAACGCGCGTGTGTGAGCAATTAGGAAAAAAGGGACACATAAAAGGGGACACATTGTGAGAGTGAGAGTGACTAAAATTACGATTGCGAGTACATTTTGGCGGAACTTTTAAGCGTTAGTCAGCCACTGATTGGGCCCCATCCACATACGCACACTCAAATATTCTCAGCATTCCATCACGATGTAGCCATTAGTTCCATGGGGGAATGGAACTCAATGGACGTTGACGCTCGTGTCTTGCCAGCTGCATGCTAAATAAGCCCCAACACCCAGCGACAGTTGCAGGAATGGCAACAGCAACAGAAACAGCAACAAATGGCTTGTAATTGTCAGCTGAACGGACATGTGAAGGGGAAGTGCGAGAGATGTGAACGATGTGCACTGAGCCACAATTTGAGGCAGTGGCGCGTGTCGCAGGAGCCGTAAATAAAGTTAAACGTCAGTCCAAGGCATACGAAAGAACAGAACAAAAAAAATGAAACTGGAACTAAATGCCAGGAGAGGCATTAGAAATCGAGAAAAATCATCCAAGGGGGACAAGTCGCCCTTTTGCCATGTGATTTGATTGCGAATATTCCCATTAATTTATGCAATAACGTAGTTACAGAAGGGTTGAATGATGCTGAAAGATGAGGATGCGACACTGCAAGTTCAAACAGACTAATCCCTGACACGACATTGATTGGTCGGACTGTGATTTATGTCTGAGCTCATTTACAAATTGGGTTTTCGTTTCTGTTGTCACATGGCCACATAGTTGCTATCAGCATGGCTTCCAGGAGAAATGCCTGGATGGCCCTTGGGGTCATCAATTGACAGTTCGGCTTACCTGTCCGTTGCTCTCTCTTTCCTGTGTGTGTTTTTCCTAACGAGATTCATAATTAGCAGCGCCTGAGCTGCTACCGTTCCGTGTCAGAGTATCAGGATATCAGGGTAGCAGAGTAGCAGAGTAGCAGGGCGCTCCATCAGTCTATCCTTTGGGGCGTGACAATTGACCAGGTGCCGATTTATGGCTGCTGTGCCGGCACGGCCATGAGTGCTGCTGGCCATGGGGAGTCCTTAAACTAATCTGATTCAACCGCTTCAGCTGCAGCAACAATGTAACCAAATAAATTGAGCGCCAGGATTGCCGGCAATCGTCTTTTAACTCGTCTGCACCGAATTCAATTATTTCTTCCGGCTATTTGCCGCCAACAGCCACTAGCGGTAGTAATGATATACATATAGAGCTGAAGCTGAAGCTGAGGTAAAAGCGAAATGAAATTGCATTTAGGCAGCCTGTCGCCAACTGTGCACGCATTTTATACCAGCCATTGAGCAAAGGACCAAAGGACCAAACGACCAAGGGTCCCCACCCACAGAGAGTCAGAGTGCGCGAAGGTGTTGCATATACATACAAATACAAATACATAGCATTAGATTAGTGTTAGGACTGTGCCAGAGATTGTCGAGGAAATGGAATGGAATAAATGCGGGAATTAAATGCGGTTTCTTGGACTGACTGAGGAGTATCCCTTGGGTACTTTCAGAGCCAATAAATATTCATAGCAATACGAGTACTTGAACTATAAGCCATTGTGATCCATTTTAAAGGATCTTCAGAAGCTGACATATGCACATAAAAACCTCTTTGAATGGTAGCTGCACCTTGGCAAAGTTCAGTCACGAATATCTCTGCGAACCACCTTAGGTTTGGTTGCGTTTAGTTTTTGTCTCAAATAAAATGCTTGCCGTAGCCATGGACACCTTTGGCAGACGAAAGTTCACAGCATGCATCGACTTGAGATGCAATAACAGAGCAGAGCAGAGCAGTGCAGACCAGACCAGACGAGGCCAGTGCCCATACCTCAGGAATGTGCTGGCTGCTGGATCAGCTGCGACGGATGTACATACATAATTGAAATCCCTGATTTGTGCTTCTATTCGTGGCACAAAGCAAGGACCATGCAGCGCCGGAGTTGCCTTTCTTTGGGCAACAATTGGAAAAACTCACAAACTGTTTTCCAAATGGCATCCACCAGATGGCATGGGGCGTAGGCGCCTGCGCCGATTCGAGTGGAATGCATTCGACGATGGCTTGGCCCTCTTAAGCGCTGTTCTTGCCACGGCGCCTCAGTGCGATTTCGGCTCTCAAACCGGACGCTTCTGTCGGGCTCCCTGGCAGTGAACTGCTGGCATATCGTCGAATATCCTGTCGAATCCTGTCGGCCACAATCCAATCCAATCCAATCCAAACGAATTCAATCCAATCCAATCCCAACGGTCTTTTGAATAATTGAAGCAACGCGTGCGGAACATTATTGTAGAGTGAACTCGATGCAAATTGATTGCTCATACGCAGCAATCGTTGGCTGCACAAAGAGCACCAAAATAGAAATTGTTGCATGCTCTTAGGCGGCGCAATTGTTGATTGATATTTGTTGGCGCTGCAACTGTGCAATTGTGCCAGTGTCTCTGTGTGTGTGTGTGTGTATGTGTGTGTGATTGAAATCGTTTTTGATTAAAGCCCGCGCGTGAATCGCTTTCTATGCAATCGGTAAAATCTCCTCCAGCTGCATAAATGCTCCAAGCTCGCTAATTGCTCAACGAATGATGGAGGCGCAGTGGGGCTCGACTCGAATCTGGATCTGGCTTTTGTGATTCGCATTGGGGTAAGTGTGTGGCAGGGGCATATTTATGGTGTCAACAAATCGACGATGATCTCCAAATGGCCACATAAATCGGACAGATACAGACGACAGAGCGACCACAGAACACGTACTCCTGTCCGACCGTTTTCAAAACAATTTTATGCCTGTCGCAGTTGACTTTTAAGCGCCACAGACACATTTTTATTGCCAGAAAACTGGCAACTGATTGTCCCAGTCCCAGCTCCCGTAGCACTCCACTCCTCCTGCTGTTTATTCACTTAGCAATTTGTGGCCAAGACTATGACTGGGGGAATCCTTTTCAGCCTTCCATCCCTGCCGTCCTTTTCTGCGTCTGTCATTGTGCATTCTGTTTAATTTCACAATTCATTTCATGTCAATCGAGTTGTCTCTGGCCGTGGCTTCCTCTGACAAGTGTCGCTATCTTTGGGCACACACACAAAAGGCTTTGGATCCACAGAAAAAGAACTGGAACGCTCGCAGTCAAGATGCTGGAATTTGATGTATTAACAGCTGCACTGGTCTGAAGGAACTTCGTGCTTCAGGCTTCGCTTGGAGCCTGAAATCGACCATAAAACTGTGGACGAGCCGCATTAAATTCGCCTATTTGGCTGCCGATAAACCCAATAGTAAACATCTCCCTTTGTTGACTATATCTGTGGGATTAGGTTGTCTCTTACACGAAGCTTAACAGCTTGGAACTTGTACCAGGACATCCGTAGTTGGGGGGGTGGAGAAATACTTTAAGTTCCGCACCTACAGCAGCATCCTAAAACAAAATGATTTGGGTAAGGGAATGAAATGATTGGAATGCCATAAATGTGGCTCCATAACCCAGTGCTCAATCGATTCGGATTGATATGGAAGATGATTTAAATATTAAAATTTAAAAAGGTTTCGCTTTTTGTTCTCAAAAGTTTAGCGGAATTTCCTTTCATCATTCTGCGTGCCACTCAGACAGAACTCTATCCATTCGCTTGGAATTAAATCCAAATCTAACCTCTAAGCTCTGGCCCTCAGATATTTACTCCTTCAGGTGTGCAGTGTGCACAATTTTGATCAATTGTCGATTAACAATAATCGTCTTGAACTAATTGGCTGGCAGCTGCTTTCCCCCCTTCGGACAAGTGCATAATGAGTGTATGTTAATTTATTACTGCGTTGCCACTGTGCCAGTGGCACTTAAGCTGCTTGAATGGACCGCATGTCGTATGCTTAATCGGTTTCCACGTCACTGTACTGATGGCCTACTCCAATATGGAATATTCATATCTGGTGATAAACATACATCCGAAACATAATCCATTGTGAAGTACTGGCAGTACTTCAGGCAAGTTGCTTACCTAACAAAAACCAAATGGCAGACTGGGAAGGAGCTGCTGAGGGGGAAGGGAAAACTGCTCGAGTCCTGATTTTGCTACTTGGGAAAGTTCGCGGCGCAACGCCTACAATTTTTTTCTGACAGCTTTTGGCCGGCTTTACTTTTGCTGACTGCTATTTTATGTTGGCCATTAAAGGAAATTGAATATAATTTTGTTTGCTAAGCTCTTCCATAAACTCCCAAAAGGCCAAGTGGCTTGGGCTGCTTCTGCTTTCTGGTGTTGCTGTATGAATTTCCCCGCCCCACTCCGTTTTCGGTGAGGTTTTTCATATTTTATCAAGTTCAGGGGCGAACCAAAAAGGTCGATGGTTAAAGGTTCTAATGGGGATTGAGCGCTGCTTGGTTGCAGTCGGTTTTGGCCGCTGGCCAGTGCATAAAATTGATTGAGAAATTGTACACGAAGTGGCAGATTTTGTAGCTTAACCTTAGCTTCAGCCACCCCTTGTTCGCTGAGATGACGAATGAGTGAGTGTCCCGGAGAGACAGAGCTTTCTCTTCGGTTTTCGTGGTCGATCTCTGGGCCACCTCTGGGCCTTTTCTGGGCCACCTCTGGGCAGTGTGACAGCCAGTCTATTCGGACTTGCTTGTGCTGGCTCGGGTCCAGTCAATATTGCGGCCATTTGGCCAGAGAAAGCCAGTGCCTGGCCAACTAAGTCCCAACTTGTGCCATCTTACCGCTCTTGCTCACCGATTTCATTATTTATTCAAGTTCGTAAAAGCAAACTTGCATATTGCCACTTCCTCCCCTTTGCCAAGAGGGAGGGGGGAATCACCAAATAATAAATTGTTTCTGCGGTTGTTTCTCCAACTCCAACTCCAAAACCTATTCCTTTGTTTGTGTTTGCTCTTAGTCCTTGAGATAGGCCACAGCCCCACCCATAGCCACACGCCCATCCCATCCCATCCCATCCCATCTTGGGCATCCTTGGGCTTTGCCCATTTGCCTCTGCCATTCGAAGAGTTATCCTTATAGATTTGCAATCGGATGGGAAAAGCATTGTTTTCATTTAATTTAAATGTTGATGTATCGTTCCACAACAGAATCTGTGGATGGATGCTCGTTTGTAAGCGTATTTGCGGAGGCATTTTAATAATTTGTTTAACTTTTATTAGACAAATTTTAAATTCGGAATGCCATTGAGAAATTTCCATTTGACATGTTGTCTAGGTAGGTAGGCTTTCGTCTGAAGAACACCGATAATGTCCCTGTTAATTTATCAATCGTTAAGCAGATTCATCAAACCCAAAACAGGACAAAAAACCTTAAATATATTTTTGCTTTGTTCTGCACTGGCATTCCCAGATGACTTTCTTCTCCTGCTGTCGAGCTGCTGCCGGAGATAAAAATAGATGTAGAACGAGTGGCTTAAGTAAATGATTCTTTTGATTTCCTGTGCCAGGTGTCTGCGACTATATTTCATCCGTTGTGGCACCGCCATCAATCAATTTCTCAGATAATTTACCCGAACATCGCGTCGCTGCACGTAATTCGATGGCAGAAAGCCATCTAAATGTTGTTGTTGTCAACGGGGTCGCTTAAACAAATAAATTGTGGAATATTTTTGCAGAGGGAAAACAGAAGAAAAAACAGCTCACATAATTAGGACAGGCTCCGGTTTGCATTGACATTTCCGAGCGACTGAGCAAAAAAGCTGAACTTAGAGGAAAAAAAATGTACAAGTATACATATATATTCTGCCTGTCTGCCCGCACCCGATGATGGATTGTGTGTTGATGGACACAAAATTTAACTGCTGAAAGAGGGACACTTTTACCTGAACCCGAAAGCTGTCCCCGCAATACAATGATGATGTGGCTGGCAGAGGTCTAGCGAGATATGTGCCAGGACATAAGCTTCGGGTTTACAGAGCATTACTTATACGACATGGGCGACATGGGGCGCACACAGTGCGGTTAGATCTTATAGACATTTCCGGCTTGATGCACGCATGAATGTTAATGTTGATTGTGCCCAACTTTTTGACTCGTGACGGCAGCCACTGGGTGTAATGTCCTAGAAATTATGCCAAACACCAAAACCCCCATCCCGCCCCCCTAAAGGGGGCCTGTCTATAACCAGGCCAAAGATCCGTAACACAGAACCTCTGTCCTATTTCCTCTGTCTCGCTGGCTCTGTCTGGCTCTTGGCTGTGCCAGAAATTTCATAGCAGAAAGATAAATTCGTACCGAACTCCACTTGACTTGGAAGTTGGCCCATTTAGATGGAAAGATTTGAGGCATGTGGCAAACTTTGAGTAGTTGGCATCTCAAAGGGGTCGGTTACTGGGCCACTCAAGAGCTGTGCCAGAGCCGCCGGCCATTTGCTTAAAATCAAATTAGGTAAACGCAAAACCAGCATTCAAATGCCAGCTTAGGGCTTAGGGGTTTCCAACGTTTACGTCAAAATCAGTAATTTGATTTCCGACTCCTAATTATCGTCCCCTGACTTACAGCTTGCAGGCGCTGCTGTTGATTTATTTTGGCTCTTAAGACACCCAACTACACGTGTTGAACAAGTTCATGAACTTCAGCCTGGCATAGCTATGGGTTCGCTTTTCCCTTCCCTTCCCGTCCCTACTGCTCTGTGCTGCCTGCCATCTGCGGCTTTCACAATTTTTCTGTGCCCCCCCTCAGTCCCATTGTCGTTGCGTTGCGTTGACGACATCCGGAGATATTTCTTTTCACTGCGTTTGCTCTGCCTTTCGCAGGCATTTCACTCGTCTCCGCCGCATCAGATGGCAGGCATCAGAACGACAGGCACTGTGGGCATTGCCTTGCAGTATTAAAAGCAAATAAAGACATGCACATACAAATATTTTTACAATTACAGAGTGCGATAAGTTTTAATTAAATTCTCTTCTCATTGTGACTGCTGGTGGCTTCTTGCTGATATTCATTTTAATTGCTGCCAAATACTGGCTTTAAATTAGTTAATCCCTCTCTCCCAAGGGAATATTAAAATAAAATCACCAATTTGTAGTCCTTCCCACCGCCCGTCCATGGGTACAACATTCCCTGTGTGTGGCTCCATGGCGTGCCAGTTGGTGGTATATTTTGACCCATAGTGCAGAATGGGATGACAGTCAACCATTGTGATGTCAGTTTTTGCAACGCCTGGCTGCCCCTGCTTCTGTCCCTGTCCCCCACACCCCTTCGGGTATCCTAATGTCTATTTGGTTTCTTGGCACGACATGCCTTACGTCTTGTGATGAAAAACTTATCATAAAACTTTTGGTAAAACTGCAAAGTTGTCAAGGTTTTTGTCATTTGCCTGCCTGTCTCTGCCCCTGCCCCTCCACTCCACTCAGTCTTCTCCGAGCAGTGGTTGGCCAAAATAAATAATTATAAATAACTTAAAAGCAGCAAAATGGTAAAATACCAAACAAAAATACAGCAAAAACCAATAAACAAAACCAAACCAAACCAAACCAATACCCAGCAGAGAGTTGTTGCCCGGCAAAGTAGGCAATGAGGAACACGCGATTTCTGGCTGCCTGCCTGCCATATCAGCCATAAAGTTTAATTTTGTATGCTTTAATTGGCACTATAAACAGCTAATAAAATCGACAGTTCACGGGGAAAGACATTCCACTTCAAATGGCCATCGCGATGGCTGAAGAGCCATGGCCCACTCCAAGCCACAATAAAAACAGTTCCGAGTGTTCACATATGTATGTACATATATATGTGTGTGTGTGTAGTCGAGTGTATCTATACGTACGTATAGTATTGCATGTATGTGGTATGATTTGTTTGCTTTCGCTGGTGGCTGCCATTGACAGACTGCCATAAATATGAAACACACAATACGGCTGGCCAAAAACTATGTACGAGGGGTACGTAGACGTGAGTTGACATTCTGGGTTCGAATCGTCGACTCGACCATCGACATAACAAACTGTACAGGCACACGAAACAGGTTGTCCCTCGTCAAGGCAACGTTTGATGGAATGTCTGTCTCTGAAATGTTTTTCCCGCTCATAACTTTTCCGCTTCGCTGCGATTCAGAGCGAATGGCGGGCTTCAACTTGTTGTTCCCTGAAGTTTTATTAATTAGCTATCATTTTTCATCAATTAAATAGACAGAGCTATAGCTACAAAAATTGTGGACTGCAGTATCTACAGCTGGTCGAAGGAGTCGAAGGAGCAGTTTTTCCAGGTGTATCCCACCTTAGCCACGTTTTATTTCTATTTTGCCCAATTTATATGTAAATGTTTGACAATTGCAGAGCGATTACAGTTAACTAAGACTCTCTTATGTGGGCTTTCAGAACAATTCAGAATAAGGTGGCATTTAGGCAACCGAACTCGGGGCATGCGGCGGTGCACACTTGTGGGCTATAAACTTTGGCTCTAAATTTTTACAACCTTCAGGCTGATGGCAGAAGGATCTGGCACCTGCCTGTCACGGGAATGCATCCCGTGGCAGACATTCGGCGTGTGGCTCAAAAACAAATCCACCCAAATGCCATTCGTGCCAAATTACCAGCAATCTGTTCGGACAGCAGAAGAATGTGGCCTAATTTATTTAAATAATTTAAAATTAAAGGCAAGCCCGCGGAGCCCGAGAATCAACGAAACGAAACGAAATAATAGCAGCTGTGTCTAGTCAAGTCATTGCCGTAAGATAAGAACGGGGCCGCCCTGGCCCTCCAGACAAAGAGACCCGGGGCCAACAAAAGGCCAAAAGTTAATGTGTGCCTAAGTAGCAGCCACATGGACGACCTCTGGCTCCCACCCGTTGAGGAGCAGCCATTTGGGTGGGCGTCCAAATGGCCCCACATCCGCCAAGTGCCAACTGCCAACTGCCGACTACCGACTGCCGACTGCCGGATCCTATCTCCTGTCGTCTCCTGCCTGGGTCCGGTCGTGTCTCGACTCTGTCCCGTCCCATCCCGTACCGGATCGGTTGCTTTGTCTGCGGCCACTGTGTTGATTACTTTGGGGAAATGTGCGTTAAAGGTAAACGGTGTATACCTTTGCTGTCATTTTCTGTTTGCCTCGACGTCTGATTTATATTCCCGTCCTCTTGGGCTTGCTCTGTCGTGATTCCTCCTCTTCAGTAAACTGTTTGCTATGATTTTCCGTTGTTATTACGTGGCCATAAATCATCGCATCCATTCAATAATAAACGTAAATTACAATAAACCAGCAGCTAGGAGGGTTGCAGGATAGGAGGGCTTTACCGAAGGTGGAGAGCGTTGACTCAATTCTTAAATATATATATATTTAAATATGCAATATTTAAAGCTTAAAGATTGTCCTTTTGGACACGCTCGTAGGGTGGACAGATGAGAGCTTTCAACAAGTTATTTTACCCTAATAAGCCCCTGCATACTTGATGATTAATTCCATATAAAAATGCAGCTTTGACACAACAATCACGTTCAAGAGGCAACTGACTGACCGGCGCCGGGCCCAATGGCTAATGGATATCGTACAAGCTTTTATTTATTCATTATTTATTATTTATCAATGGTCTGTGCTGCCGATACCCTGCAAAGTGAGCACAAAAAGAGATTGTTGTCTGATCAATTATAAATGGGGAACCATAAGATTACGATATAGAATGTAACACCGAATTTTGACAGATATATATGCTTGCTTTCCCGGTTACAGTCATATATTTTGCATTAAAATATATTGCACATTTATCTTGTACGTTATTTAAATATTTATCACGCTATGATAAATAAATATCTGGCATCAGAGCCTGGTTACGAGTACAATGTACAATCAATGATAATTGTGAAAACTGTGGAAATCAACCTTATTTTTATGGCCAATACGAATCCCGCCGCTCAGCGCTAAATCACAGACTCCTTTCCAGACAAATGAATGCAAATTAAATTCAATAATGGGCGTGGCGGGTCTCGTTCCGGTTCGGATCGATGGCTGTGTATTTCAATTAACCATACGAACCGTTGACGCGGCCATAATGTCTCATTATGTTTGACTTGCGCTGGAAAACAATAAAATTAAGCTGATACCGACAGCGGACGGAGGAATGGGCAGACACCAGGCAAGCACTCAGGCGACTACTTCAGCGGACAGCACAAAGAGCTCACTGATGCTCTCTCTCTCTCTCTCCCTTTTGTTCAAGTTTGGCCATTAAAAACGCATTAACATGGTACAATAGCTTGACAAATAACTCGAAATGCATTGGCTTTCCGCACGAACGTAGCGCATACGCCGTGTGCTCATGACAGCGTGAGCGAGTGTCGCTTCATCCTGTTGAAATGAAACGCCTTTTATCAGTGCAATTACGCACCCATGCTGTTTACATGCACCACACAGACAGAACAGAACAGAGCAGACCAAAACAGGCCACATCCATCCCATTCAGGGCTGGCATCTTCATTAAGCTGAAATCTTTGCAGCTGACGGCTCCTGCGGCGTTGAACGACGACGACCCCGACCCAAAAATAGAACCACATTCAGGTTTACTTGAGTGTCGAATTCCACTTGTGTGGAGCTCTCCTCAGTCTATCTGTTTGTTCTCCTCGCAATGAAGGACGATGCTCCGCCAAATATCTACTTGATTTATTAGTTATATGCTCGTCTTGTGAGACCACTCTATGCCCTTGGTTAGCCGACACTATGCCCCCGAAGACCGTGTGCCATTTCCGCTTATCTGCACAGCAGGCAGTCAGTCCAGATCTTCTCCAGCCAGTTGTTTCCTTGGTACAAATTACTTTAACACTTTGCGCCCGCTGTTACGCGGAAGTGTTGTACAGCACGCACCCACAGGAGACACATTCCCCGGCATATGGAACTTTTTCTTTCAATCATAAAATCAGAACTTTTTACCCGTTTATGGCATAATCAGTGCAAGCATGGAAGCACACGAGCCAGGGCCAGAAGCAGGGCCCAACGGGAAGGAGTAAAAGTGAGGCAACAGCAACAGCCCCTGCGGCTGCAATTGTCTTTTCTTTTATAGTTCTGCCAGTTGCCAAGTTGCACGATAGAGATGCGAAGGCAGCCTGTTCAGGGGCACTGGGATGTGCATGGTTGCCAGTTTTGATTAAATTTAATACAAAATAATTTGCTGGATGTTCACTTTTGGGGATTCATGTGAGGATTAGCTTATTAAGTCTATGATTTTGCTTGTCACTTGCCACCCTTGTCCATATCATTCCCATATTCAACTTTATCCTTGCCTGTCGTCCCGACACGTTGCCATCTCTGTTGGTGTTATGATCGCCCAAGGCCAACTACCAACTGCGATTTCATTTGGCACTTAAGCTGGGAACTGGGACTGATTTTTATTATAAAAGGGTTACGTTGTAGCTGCAGCTCTGCTCGTGCCCCTGCCCCTGCCTCTGCCCCAGGCGCACATCCTCGTAAAGCGGCAGAGGGCGTAAAAGGCGGCATTAAATGGTATATAGTTTTATTGCTAATTCAGAGCTAACCGAAGATGTTGTCATAGATTTTGTGCCAGATACTGCTGCGCTGGAAGATGGCATTGGCCTGGCCCTCCTGCACGTACAGCTGATAGCGCTTGAGGGTGCCCGGGTCGGCGGGTCCCCAGTTGGGCAGTGGCTCAAAGGCTCTGCGAATGCGGCCGCAGAGGCTGAGATCAGACGGCTGCCGCCGCACGGCGGGTATGGCCCAAAACAGTACTTGGCCCACGCCGAAGGCGCTGAGGCACCAGCCGAAGACTGCAAATGGATGCGATTAGCTGGGCGGAGCGTGTAAAGGGAGTAATCTTACCGTAAACACCGGATTGGTAGGTGTAATCCTTGTACTTCAGGGGCTCGTACCGAACCAGCATGTAGACGAGAATGGTGAACATCAGCAGAGGCGTGACGATTGCCCAGCAGATGCGGTAGTACAAGGATGTCTTGATGCCCAGCATGAACTGGACGTCGCGACAGAGCCGCTTCACTCCGTAGATCCAGCCGATGGCGACCAGCTCGAAGATGGCCAGCACCAGGGCCACAAAGGTGGCTCCGTAGAAGTCCAACAGATTGAGCACGAACTGCCCACCGGGCGTGATGTACAGCAGACCCAGCAGATAGCCAATCACGGCAATGGCCACCACAATCATCCAGTTCTTGATGTGACCAAACTGGTCCTTGATCACCGTAGTGAGACAGGAGGCCATGCCCACGTTGCTGCCGATGCCGAGCACGAAGAGCATGAGGAAGAACAGCACCGAGAAGACCTGTGGCAGCACCTTGAACTTGGCTATCGCATCGGGGTACGAGATAAAGGCCAGCCCCGGCCCCCCATTCACCACACTCGCAATGTCTGTGGTGTTGTTCTCGTAGGCCAGGTTGCCAAGTATCCCAAAGATAATGACACCCGACAGCAGCGACGTGAAGGTGTCCAGGGTGGTGACAATGTTCGCGTCCCTGCGGGTGAGCAATGATAAGCCCTGATGATTCCCTTCCAGGATGTCCACACTCACCTGTAAATGTTGTGACCGAAGCGATTGTACGAGGCATACATAATAATGTTGCCGAAGCAAATGGCCAGAGAGAAGAAGACTTGCGTGACGGCCGCGTACCACACCTGGGCCTCCAGCAGCTTGTGCCACTGCGGCCGCAGGAAGTAGAGAACTCCGTCGAAGGCGCCAGGCAGGGTGAGGGCGCGCACCAGCAGTATGAGCATCACCACGTAGGGGAAGAGGGCGAGGAAGTAAGAGGCCTTGCCGGAGCTCTTCACACCCTTGAACATGATGCTGGCTATAATGACCCAGGCAACGGCCAGAGCCAAAGCCAGGCTCCAGCTGGGATAGCCAATGCCGTCATCGATGCTCGGCTTCTCGCGCAGAATGATATTCCTGCGGGCAAAATGATGAATAGGTGCGCTCGGCGCTCTCCTGCACAGAGGCGTAACTCACGTAAAGTAAAACTCCGCCGAGGTGGTTCGAACCGTGCCCTGAGCCGCGTCTCCGGAAGCCGCTCCGGCCGAGTCCAGGCAATTCGCACCCCATTCGGGACGGCAATAGCTCCATGGCAGCGTGGGGTAAAACGAGTCCACAAAGTAGCGCAGCGTCAGAGCCATTAGTGTGGCATAGTAGGTGGTCACAATCCCCGTGGCCAGCACTTGGCCATAGCCAACGCCTGAAATGAGACATTCAGTTGAGTTAAGTTAAGAGATTTCTTCGCTGCCACGATCGATCACTCACCTCTCATGATCGGTGAAAAGTCGTAAACTTTAACGCTGCCGCGACTGGAGAACTGTCCCAGCAGCATCTCCAAATAGTACACCGGCTTGCCCACCAATACGAGGACAATCAGATACGGAATGACAAAGGCCCCGCCACCGTTCTCTAGAGCCGTGAAGGGAAAGCGCCAGACGTTGCCCAGGCCCACGCTCAGGGCAATGCAGGACATGAGAAACTCAATATCATTGTTCCAGCTCTGGCGCTGTTTCCCCTGCTGGCCCTCACCCGCCTCCGCCTCCGCCTCCGCCTCGGGCTGGTTGTGTGCATCTCCTGCTCCTGGATTTGGCTTGCTGCCATTTGTGGGAGCCTTCGATTTGTACGCTCCAGGTATGGATATAGTCGAGGCATTCAGCGAGCCGACGAATGACTGATTCACGAAGCCATTATTATTGTTGTTGTTGTTATTGTTGTGGTTGTTGCCGCTCTCCATTGCAGCTGCAAATCAATCAAAAATGCGGCTAAACTAACCTTCAACAAGCCGCCGGGCCGGTGACTGACAAGGCTTTCAGATTAAGGTTAGCACGATTGGTGGTCAAGTTTTGTGGTTTACTTCCCAGCTATGCTGTTTATGGAAAAAGTGCAGTGCCAAGTGCCAACTCAACCGTCGATTACCGGTTCAGTAGGGGGGGAGCTCAACTGGCTCGGAAGTCACTGACCCACTGCCTTAGACACTTACGTAATGCACAACAATACGTTACAATGGAGAGCTGCCGCCGCATTGAGTCAGCGAAAACTGCATCGAACTGGTAAATGCAACGTGGACAAGCACTTGCAATTTGGCTGCTGCCACCCCACCCCGCCGTGGCCAAAACCAGTTTCTTGGCCCATTCAGGAAAGGTCTCTTCATTGTTTGCCTGACTTTTTACGTGAGGCCCTCTGGTACTTTGACTCTTCCCATTGATTTTTATGCATATGTGCATATATGTATGCTCATTTTTAGCCTTAATGTAAACCAATATATGGAAATATGCGATGCTTTGAAGACTACAAATGGCAGTGCTAGAGAAAGCAGGAAAGCGGAGAGGAAACCTGAAAACCTCGGAGACTTCTCGATAAGGCTTCAAGTGCTATTCGAATTGTTTAATCAGTTAATTGGTAGGGAAAGCTGATTAATTGCACTACTCGACAACATTGAACTGTTGTTTTCCGCTTCGAACCAAACCGAATTTTTCTGATAGATTGGCAGCTTATAATTTGTTTAAAGATTTGTGATTTTTTTTCTATGACAGATTTTTTTTTTTTTTTAATTTGTATTTGTATTTTAAGAGTTAGCGTTCTTTTTTTTACATAACTTAAGTATCTTAAATCTGGTTGTAATAAACTTTATCCTTCTAAAAAGCTGATAAATGCATCTATAAAGAAGACCTGAATACTTTATAGCTTCAGCTTACCATCTGCGAAATATTAAGCTTTTTAATGCAAATTTGATGATTTTTGTGCGGTATTTTTTCAGGAAAAGTTAAACAAAAATTACATGTCCTTATTTTTTTTTGTATAAGTGCAATGATAAGGCGTCATTAGAGTACTGTTCATTAAAATCTTTGGAGAAACGGCTATGCTAAAAATCCCTGACAAACCCCCGAAACTCACAAAAATCACGAAATATAAAAAAAAATTGGTTTAGTTCGATGCGGAAAAAAGGTGTCGGGTAGTGATGTCAAAACTCAATTGAAAACCAATCCAATTGATTGGCCTTGCTGGCATTGTAAAACAGGAAAAATTCATAGTAAATAGTAAATTGTTTATGACCGTTCCCCGTAATTTACTGATATCGAAATAATGTGTGCCGCTTATCAACAGGTATGCCAGAAGCTGAAAGATTCCCCTCGAGATAATTTTTGTGTGTATAAGAAAGGCCTGGTGTCATTGTAAGATAAGATCCAAGATCCAACAGCTTTGCGATAATTGAAGTCTTTTGTACGTCAGATGTTGAATAATCTAGAGCATGTCCATATAAATATTTCCATGTTTATTAATGTTAAATATTTTTAGAAAGGGTATAAAGCCGTCGTCACTGGCATACTTTTATACTGTTGAATTGCCATGGCTCGTCTGTTTGTTTTTTCTGTGGCATGTTGCGCATGCGCAGCTGCCTCAATGTTGTCTGATTGTTCTCGTAACTGTTGGAAAGTGAAGGTGTATCTGCTGTTGTTGCAACAAAGCGGCGTTGCCTGCAAAATGTCAGAGTAACGTGCAGCCTGCAATTACGTGCCTCGCCATCTTGGGCCCGGACAAAGACCCGATAGTGGCACCACCTACAGCGTGTTTCCCCCACCGAATTTGGTGTGGCATTGGAGGTGCGATAAAGCCTGGCTGCCAGACAGGCCAGACAGCACCAGGCGTTCTAAATGAGTTTTTATTGTTTTATATTGGCAAGAGTCAATTAGTTAATTGCACCCGGTGCGCTTGCAGTCTCCTTTGTGCAAGTTCTGCCTGTCTGTTTATTGCATACAAACGTGTCACAGATGATAAAATATTTAGCCCTAGTTATGCGATAGAAGATGAAAGTTTCTTTTGTTTACTTTCGGGCTTATCTTGCTGATTTTATCTCGACTGATTCTACTTGCATACCTTTTTACGATATCCATACCTATATCGAGAATAAAAGTTTTCTCCTCTTAATGTGAGGGTAAGATTTGCTTAGCTTTTATGTTAATTCTATTAAGCCCATCAGTCTTTCATCATTGCCAAAAGTACCGGAGATGACTTCACCTGTTATTTTGACACTTATAATATACTATAAACAAGCTGGTACTTCAATATGGACTCTCATCAGCCACCAGCTGGGGTGTAAAAAGCAATTAAATATGATTGTAGCTCGATCATAAATTATGTTTAGGCTTTGCGCACGCGACCACACTTGATCTTTTATCTTTTATGTTGTGTTTATCTGCGAGATTATAGTGCCAGCCCATGGGAAATAGGTTAATCTTAATCCTGGTTGTTGTTATTACATTATTGGTATTTTTTATCACTTCTAAATCGTTGCTCAGGACTGTAACAGCAGCGTTTTGTGGTCAGTTGTCATTTTCAGGTACACTTGTTATTGTATAAATTGAATTCTTGGTCACCAATAATTATATTTGATTCAATTTAATTTCTTGTTTTTTCTTTACAGCACGGTTCGAGCGTAAACAATTGATTTAGTTCCGCCAAACGATAAAGTACTCAAGCGAACCGCTCACCGCGAATGTCAAAAGCTCACTGAGGCAGGCTCTCCGGCCCAGCGGCATCTGTACTCCGACTCGAACTCGTAGCAAACAAAGAAACATAATAAAACTTCCAAAAAAAAACAACAAAAAACTAAAAAAACAAAAAAACCAAAAACGAGAAAAAGGTGTTTTTGGGTATTCGGGGGAACCGGCGCTTGGACTTGACATAAGCCAAGGTAGGTGAAAAATGAAAACACAAGCATTATGGTAGTGCCTGCGCGTCGCACTTATGTAGGTGGCCATGCCTGTAGACGTGCCTGGGCACAAAGAAGGGAATGACATAACAAAATTGTTTATATGTTCATATGTAGATGCTATAACTTATAAGCTCTTGTTTGGCCCGTTTGAGAATCGTAATAAATTGCTTTGGCCGGGCTTTGCTTTGTTTTAAGTTTCGTAAATTATGTGTTTCGCTGTTCGATGCCAAAAAACACTTAACGCTGTTTACATTGCCGTTCCTTGCCCTCTATCTTCTCTTCGCTTATCGCTTATCGCTTCTCTGCGTCTGCACTTGCGCACGTGCTTTCCAACTAGTGGTACTCTCATCTGTTGTTCTCTCAATCTCAATCTCTTGCACTACCACTACGCTATGCATGCTCTCAGAGTTACTCTCGCTCGCTTTCTGTCTTGCATTTGCTCTCACGTAGGTGTTCTGTTCTCTCCTGAATTCGCTCTCACTCCGTCTTGCATTTTCGCCTGAACCGGTGCATGCTCTTACTCGGCTCTCCAGCACTTTCATTTCGCTTGGTTTTTTTTGCCCTTGCCGATGCTTAAATTTGCTCTCTTTTCGTGTAATCTGCACACATTGCTTATCATTCAGACTCGCGCTTCAGTCCGGCGATTCTACGAAAAGAAGGTAATAAATGATAAAATGAATTGCTTAGTGACTGACACGCAATAAATACATAAGCTTAAAATAAGTTTACAATTGTTTTTCAACCATTTCAGAGACAGAATATTTATTATTCATTTATTATTATGACACGGCGAGTGATGCCACTAGTTAATTGAAACTTCAGGTGAAAATTTTAGCAAAGTTGGTAAACCCACACCCAATTTTGGCTGTGAAAGTAAAAGCCGTGTGGCTGCGAGTTCGCACATGTGTGGCAGAGCAAACATTTTAATTGGATGCAAATTTTCGACACTTGGCTGCAGCCGTTTGCGGTTCGTTTGCCAACAGCGGCTCAGCGGCAGACACATAGTCACAGGGGGGAGAAAGTAGCAGGGGGAATCATAATGCACTCAGAGTGGCAGCAAATTTTAGTTTTTGCGGGCCTTAACACACTGATTTGACCGCAACAAAGTCCCAAAAAAAATCCCCCGTGAGTAGCAGTACCCGTGTTCTGGTAGGGGGCGGTTGCTGGGGTGATGAAAACAATTCAATTAAAAAGACCAGTCCCAAAGGTGCTTCAGAATTTAATAGCAAATGCTCCGCAAATCGGATTCCTGCATAAATGAATTACTGTGGGTAAATTTCATTTTTGCTTTTCAATTACATATGTACATATGTATCTGCAGTGATAAGCACTCCCTCGCATTCTGTGAAAACACATACATATGTATGTACATATGTATTTGTCACATTTAAAATGTAATTAATTTTTAATGGCACGCACACGGAGGGATGAGGTTGATGTGTTTCATCCGTCTGTTTATGGATGATTTTCCTCTCTCGCATGTGTTTCTGCGGCTTATTTATTCGCCCACCGGTAATTGTTTGGCTGAAAGGCTTAGCGCCAATATTGCAAGATAAAATAAAAAATGTGTAGGTGCACCCTCCCTTGATTGGCTTTACAATGAATGAATCGCTTTGATATTTGATTGGCGATCACGGGAACTCGTGTTGGAGAAAGTATTTCACATTAGTTGTCTCCCATTAACTTACACTACTCGACACGAGTTTTCCTCAAGGAACAAAACCAACTTTTTCTTAAAGATTTGGGGCTTAGAAATGGTTTGATGATATTTTTTTTTTCTATGGCAGAACTTTTTTTTAAGAACTTTTGAATTCTGGTATTTGTCTTTTAATCTTTTTTCAGAGGTAGGGCTTATTTTTTTCACATAACTCTAGTATCTGGTTGTAAAGAACTTTGTGATTTCAGCTTACCGTCTGGGAAATATAAAGCATTGAAATGGAAAAATTATGATTTTTGTGCGGTATTTTTTACGAAATTTTGACTTTAAAAACTCAGGAACAAAGAAAACGAAAAAGGGTTGTACATTTGGTATCTGATCGCGATCCCAATTCCCAATTGGCAGTTGGCCCGCAACCTTCGAAAAGGTATTTTTTCATTTTTTAGGTTTGGCTAACGAATTTTAGCTCCAAAGATTCTCCATAGATTTTAATGAGCGATACCTTAAACGACGCCCAATTAATGCACTTATACACACAAAAATAGAGAACACAGGAGATCATTTTTTTTCGACTTTTCCCGAGTTCTTAAAGTCAAACTTTCGTAAAAAAATACCGCACAAAAATCATCATATTTGCATTTCAATGCTTTATATTTCCCAGACGGTAAGCTGAAATCACAAAGTGTTTGGGCCAGACTTCTAGTTGCTTTAATTATCTTTTAAAAATAGCAAAGTTCTTTACAACCAGACGTTAGTATCTTACGAGTTATGGAAGACCGAGACACGACGCCGACAGCCCAACTATCAGAAAAAGTCGGTTTGGATCCTTGAGGAAAAAAAGTTGGATTTTGTCGAGTAGTGTTATCAAACGAAAAGATTTGGTGTTTTGACCCTAGGGTTTTCTACATCGTTCAATCCGAAATTGTTGCTACTCACTCGGGTTCATTTGGATTGTGTGACCCTAGCTCTAATTCTATGCCAAATAACAGCAATTACACCAAAGATCCCCAATTTGGTAATTTTCTCAACTAATTTACTATTTTAATGAGACACAGAGCACAGATGGAGCAGGAGCAACGAACTGTAAATTTATGGCCTGCGCGCAGAGCAGTTTCGGATTCGAGTTGACAAAAAGTAAAACCCACTTACAAATTTTCCCAGTCATTTATCAAACGCTAGCGGGGCATAAATCTTGTCTAAGCAAATCGCAACGACAACACACACAAGTGTTCTGGCCTAGAGGTGAGCGGAACTAGGAAGCGAAGAGGATGGCTTGGGTCTTGGCTAAGAGTCAAATCCAGGCCGTAACCAAAATGCTTCGCGACACGCAATTGTCTCGGGCTCTGTGGAAGGAGACGGGCAGCAAGTCAGTCTGGCAGTGCCAGGCATTAAATTTTATGGCTTTTGGCTGTTGGACATTAAAAAACAAGAGACAACAAATATCGCACAAGCCGAGAGGACAAAGGACAATGAGCCAGGTTAATGTTGCTGTTGCTGTTGCTCTAGCTGTTGTGGGTCAGTGTTTGCGGCATATGGCACGTGGCAAGTTGGCAGCTTGGTAGCTTGGCAGCCTAGCAGAACGACATTCTGGCATTTTGGCATTCTCGCACGTTGTTAACTCTCGGCAGCCAGTGGCTGTCATTTGATTTATGCATTCCAGAAAGATGAAAAATTGATGAATTGAATTCCACCTTCGAATGCCTCTTGCGGGTGCCATTCCGAGTGTGAAGTGTATCGGATTTGATTTGATTTTCACCCACGGCCCGCCGCAGCCGCAGCCACAGCCCCTGGCCTGCACCTGCACCGTGTTTACTTGCTTCAAATTGCTGCAACTAACCGAGCGAGCATCCATTCAGGCTTAATTAAATCTACTCGCAGTCTTGTGCAACTCTAGCCACTTTCCGAATTGGATTAGTTTACAGATGGTTGAGATAGGGCAACTTGTTTTGCAACTGACCAATTTACCAGATTACTCTGCTTGGAATGAAAATAAATTTATTTTCAATGTTTCTCAATTCAGCTTGGAATGAAATTCAATTTATTTTCAGTTTTATGTAAGCCCAATCTGCAAATGTCACAATTTGTTGGAATAGAAAATACACCTCTTAATTGTGTTTATATTTTTCGTTTTGGCTGCATTCCAATTTTGGGGGAATGCACGCTGCACTTGACATGCCACAAGTGTCTTGGGCTTTTTATTGTTGCATACTTTTGGGCGGAGCCATTTGCGTATAAGCAACATTAATCATTCGCAATTTAATTGAGCTGTTGCGGCCACTGCTCCTTCATCTCCCTTTTCTTATTTGTGGCATATCACGCATATGTCACATTGTCCACATATCAGCGTTGCAGTGTATTAAGTCATTCTGTCGTGTGGTTTCGCTGGGCGAGAAGGCGGGTCGCAGCATGGACTCCCCGAGAGCTTGTTAAAGTCACATTTCTGGCAAATTCTATTATATTGCAAAGCATTTTTCCCCACACTTGACGCCAAGTGCCAGGCGGCAGCTGCCAACTGGCTGTTACACTGCATGCCATAAAAATGACTACAGCACACGCAACTCGGCTTCGGCTGCGACTATGGGTCCCGAATCAAGTCCGGAACCCTGTTCCGGGTCCAAGTAGAGCGCATTTCGTGCGTATGGAAAAAGAAAGGCAACGAAATCTGCAATTCATGCAATTTTCATGGAAAATTTGCTTCGCCAAAGGATACAGAGAGACGGAGAGGGAGAAGAGCAAACACAACAACTGGCACATGGGTTCGCTCCTCTCCATGCATATGCATGTGTGGATGGGTGTTGTATCTGTGCTTTGAATGTCAAAATATTTGTGTGTTTGGCATTTTAAGCGTTAAATTTTTTCTGTCAACGTTCCCTCATACAACACTCCTCCTCCTCCTCCTCCGCCTCCTGCACTGTGAGTACGGGTATATGTGCATATAGTACATTGTCTGTTGCTCCTTGTCTCAAATACAGCCTTCCGGCTTCCTGCTACAGGGATATTTTTGGGGTTTTCCCTTTTACATGCTTTGCTGGAAAATCCACTGCCGGAATCCAAATTAATTTCCCTAGCACGTGGGCCCCAGTGATTATGCCTGAGCGTGTGTGTGTTTGCATTTGTCTTAAGTGGTAAAGTCCTTGACTTGATGCTTTAGAGATTACGGCTTGCTTACGTGCCATGCTGGCTGCTCCGTTTTAGTTGAAACATGGAGAGATGAGATGCCGACACTGCATATGGCATTTAGAGAATATTCTTAGTAAATTATAGCAATTACTCTTCGACTACTGAGACAACTCCCAAGAGCTGAGAAGTGCTGTGATATATCAACAGAATATGAGGGGCACACCTTTCATTTTAATTGCAACTAATGGTATGGTGTGCCCCTCCCCCCATTCTTATTCCAACGTATTTTTGAAGAACTATTTCCATAGAATCATCTCAATTTTTGTATTATGAACGGAAATAACACTTGAATTTGTTATGTGAAAGATTGCACAGACGACTTGAGATTCGGGTTAGGTTCGCAGATAAAACGCCGCTTCACTGTGTCCTGATCCTCCCTCCTTGAAAGAGAATCCTCAATGTTTGGGTAGAGAGCGAACTTCATGTGAGGGCTAGCACTTACTCGAGTCTCTCCCATGGATAAATCAATTGGGGGTTGGCTTTTGCAGATTATGAATCGCTTCCCTTGAGGTGCAAGGACGCTCATCGTCAGCTTCCTTGCCCAGAGTCCCAGGGACCGACTGCTTCCAAGCTCCGTCGATTATCTCCACATCATCCTCAGGTACCTCCATTTTCACGGTCTCGCCCGTCGGGGTTATCACTATTATGTGCATATTTGGCGGTCGCTTGGGTGCCGTGTGCCACGTTGAATGTGATGCAAACTGTGAGCGTAATTTGGTCGTAAAGGGCCAAAATTAAATTTTTTAAATATCGAATTTTGTCTAAAGTGCTAAATGAATTCTGGAATGGAAAACATATTTGGAGTGCCCCCGAAAACTGAGAGCCTACTTGGCTCTATGGCTGTGTGTCGGAAATGCCGTTCCGTTAGAGGTTTTTTTTTCCAGACTCCGTTGGACGCTGCTGTCGCTAAGCTTTAAGCTGCTTCTCTGTTTTTCTGTCTCTCTTTTGCCGTGTCCCTCTCTCTCTCTCTACAATTCATTAGCTTAAATGTTCGCCCAGAAGTAGGCAACGAAAACAAGGAAGATAAATGAAGACGAAAGCAGCCACCAGACAGGCAGACTTTGCCTCTGTTGCCGCTTGCCGTTGCCCCTTTTTATCCTTCCGCCTAGCGGCAGATTTGTGGCTCGAGCTGAGTCAAAAAATATGCCGCAGCCACGCCCCTACGCCGCCCACACATGATGTTTGTCTGGGTGGCTGGGCCGAGCCTGGCCGAGACTGCATGTGGAAAGTGGAACATAATTAATTCAAATTAATTACAATTTGTGTGGAAATAGTGCTTGTGGCAGGTTCCAGGCCCCAGTTTTGGGCCCCAGTCCACACCATCTTCCCGCCCAAGATGGGTCGATGCCGTCGACGATGCTCGGCCTACATTTCGAGAGAGATTTTCTGTCCCTCACTACTTCAGTTCCTATTTTAACGAAATGCTAATTCTGCTGGAATTATGCGAGCTGCCAGAGCTGATGCTCAGATCGAGCCATCCAACCAACATCGCAACCATCCATTGTGTTTGCCTGACCCAATTAGTCGAAATTTGCAACAACGTCATAAACTCAAGTGGCAAATGACAGCAGGGGGCGTGACACGATACGACACGATGGTTTGCCATTTATAAATCAATTATGCAGCGATTGCACGCTCATTAGTGTCAAACTCAATTAACGCTTTGACAGTTGTGCAGGGCCAAAATGGCAGTCCGTCGATGACACTGTCCACTGACAGCGAACACGGGGACTGGGGACTGGCGACTGGGGTCTGCGGATGTGGGTGCAGACCGGCCAGCGGTCAACTCAAGTTCGGAGAACATTGATTGGCCATTTCAGAGTCGAGAAAGAATTGCATTTGATTATCGATTGTTGATGAAAAATATAATATTCTACTAGGAGCGAAGGCAACTAGTACATCCCCTTTTCGGAGAGCTTAGAGCAGATTTAAAGATTGGCATTATGTGCTTTAGTTGGGCAACCAATTTGGCAAGTCTTTATTCATTTGTTTAACTCAACAATTTGCTTGCAGAACTACGAGCTTATAAAGCTATCAGCTTTCTCTACTTCTTTGATAAATATTTCAGGAAATTTGAATCTTTAACGACCTTCGGCAGAGCAGTCGCTACCCCAGCCAAAGCAAATCCTCAACTATGCTCTTTGGGTCGTGGACTGGACCTTACGGCTCTGGGGCATGGCATTCAATGTGGACCTCGGACAATGGGCGAATATATCCATTCAGCTGAGCTCACTTTCACTCGCACTCCAACTCGCTGCCTCCGCCTCCGTCTCCGTCTCTGCCTCTGCTTCCCTCCCTGTGTGCGAGTATCTGTGGGTTTCATCGTTCCAACCGGTGGTTTATATCATAATTGCAATCTTGCATAAATGCGTACGCCCGAGTTTTTGAAGCACAATTACGCAGCACACGAAGTGAGTGAGTCCCCCGTATGTGTGTTGTGTGTGCTGTGTGTTTTGGGTGCATGTGTGTGAGTGTGTTATATTGGGCATGTTTGTTTGTCCTTCGAATCGCCATTTCAGTATGCGTCTTTTTTACAGCATCCACAGTAAAAGCAATCCCAGGCAGCCATCTCCGTCGCCATTCTGGCCATCGTTATAATTATCATCATCATCATTATCATCGTCGTTGTCATCATCGTTGTCGTTGTCGTTGTCGTTGTCGTTGTCGTTGCCGTTGCTGTTGTCGTTGCTGGTGGAGGAACATGTGTTCCTCGTCTCCTACTGCCTCCAACAGCCTCATCCAGCCATGTCCATGACACACTTGCTCGGGAATCTGTGTGCTAGTGCCAACAAGTCCATCTGTGTGCGTGAGTGTGCTTTCCGTTGCATATCTGAGTGTTTGCATCTGTGACCAGAGCAGGGGCAGCCACCGCCACCGCCACCGCCACTGCCACCCCTCTGCAAACATGTGTCGGTCATGCCTCCTCCTCAACTGCCGTCGCTGCCGTTGCAATGCATTGAAAGCCCATTACGACTGGTCACCCCATAGCAGCAGCATTTGGGGTCGGTCGGTCGCTGTATGCATCGCTCGGTATGCATTTTATTCCATATCGCTTACATGCCCCGTGGGGTGGAGGCTTGTGTCAATTTTCTCGATTTTCTCGATTTTCTCGATTTCTTTTCTTGAGCCACGTTTGCTCCATTAGCACCCAGTCAATAGGCGGCGGAGTGTCCACTCGTGCATCAAATTAATACGCAATACAAAACGGGAATGCCATCAATAACACTTGTCTGCCGTTCCGAGGACTGAGACCGCCCCATGTCCACAGTGTCGGCGGCAGCGTGACCAGGCCAAGTTAATTTGCCGTTCTAGCCACAAAACAATTAGTAAGCAAAACAAGGCAATTACAGCGCCACCAGGAGTGTGGGTGTGGCGAGGCGAGGACTGAGGACTGAGGAGGACTTGCCAACACTTGCCAACAGGAAATCGATTCTCCGATAAAGTTTGAGCTTTGATGAAGTTCGTTGAAATTGTCGGTGGGGGGAGGGGACGGGACGGGACTCCAGGTATTAATCAGTATATGCTATAATTTTGTATATATTTAAGCAGTAGGACAACATTTCGTTCAAACTGTAAATGCAATTAACTTAAATATTTCTAGGAAGAGCCAGAGGAGAGGGACCGGACCACAGGAGTAAGCCACAAAAAGCTGCCTTTAGTTGCACTTTAACAATCAGTTTATGTTGACAGAGTGTTGTGGTGGGCCATTGATAGTAGCACCAGCACCATACACGCACAGAGGCCACTATAATGCCACTTGCCGCGAAATCCGGCCGCATGACACATGTCAGCGATGGTTGGCTGTTTGGTTGAAGAGACCAAACCAGACCAGACCAGACCCCACCTTTGGTCAGTTTGAGGGTAGAATAGCCGCAGCTGTAGGATTTCCACATCTACATATATTTCCCTTCATATCCATGCAAATCGCAATGACACTCGGTATATCATGGGATTAGCTGCGAAATGGGAATGTTTTTAATGATAGCGAGACCCTGAGACAAAGTGCGCATAAAGTGCATTCAAAATGGCATTATCAGAGCCACTACCACACACACACACACACACACATACACACGTGGCTTTAGCTGTTCATGTGGCTGTGGGTTGGGGTGGGGCCAGGACCTCAAGCTGAGTACGTGCCCCGGGAGCTTTTATGTAAATTTTTCCGAGCAACCTTTTTGCATGCATTTTATGCATGCCCTTGCCCGGCATGCCGCTCTACCCTCTCCACCATTCGTCGCTTTTTTTTCGCTTCCATTTTTTGGCTTTTATCCGCTGTTCAATTGGATAACAATTCGATTTTATTTGATTTAATTTCGTTGCTTCTTTTTTTTTTTTGGTTTCTTTCTGAAAACTTTTTGCTTCTGCTTGGGAAAGTCAATTAGGCCAACTGTTCAAACATTTGTTTACACACTCACACGTTGGTCGCAACAGAGGAATGGCAGGGGGAGTCGAGTGCCATTTGAGTTCACAGCCAGCGGAAAATGGCAGTGGCAACGTTTTGCTTAATTAACATTAAATTGTCGTGTACTGCGAGTACAACCCAACAGAACCACAGCTCCGTGCTCCCCTGCAGCACTCCGAAAAGTGTTAAGACAATGGCAAATTGCCACTAAATTGGCACTTAAGAAATTTTGTGCTGAGCTGGCCTTTCGGCCAGGGGCCAGGGGCCAGGGGCCAGGACATGGCAGCCGAATCCCTCTGCCTCTGTCTGGCCTCTTCGACGACTACTGTCAGTTAAAACCCGACTGATGTTTAACAATTTAATTATGAAAGTTAACGAGTTTAAGTTGAACCACAGCCAAAAGGCAACAGCCAGGGGCCGAATCTCCTTGCCGATTCGAGTGGAAGACCCAACAGATATGCAAAACTCGCCCTGGGCAACTTCAAGTTACTCTTTCGCATATTGATATACCTCTCAACAGAACAATATTTGTGGCCCTCGAGTGGAACACTTGTGGCTCGGACCCGGTCAACTGTTTGCCTGCCTGAGATTGAATTTTCGTTTGCTTTTATATATTTAAAATAATTCCAAACACTTTTGCAAGTATTAAAGAGTTGTGAATACTTTTTGGAAATTTTTGTTAAGCTTTTATGTGTTGTTAATGCGACTGAAAAGGTTGAAAATAAATAAAAGCTACTCTGATCACTCTGTTGCAAGTGTTGAAAGCTTTTTATCCTCGATATATTCAATATCAAAAATAACGAAAAGCACACTACATAAACATGTATAATTCCCGCTAGCGGAATTTATAAGTTTTGCCAGAATTCATTGTTGGGCTCTTTATGGCTGGCATCTTTGCAACTAAAACCATCGTTCTGTTGTTGCTGGCCATTAAGTTTTTGGGCCACAAAGGAAGCCTTCATTAGCAGCCAAACGAGTTTTAAATTTGCGTCTAATTATTGTGCATTTGTTGGCCAGTTTTGCATTTTCCTGCTTGACTTGGCCCGACCTTCCCTTTTCTTATCCTTCCCTTCCAGATATTTTTCTCCTGCTTCTTCCACCGCTGCTGCTGCTGTTGCGTATTTATGGGGCGAGCGCTGCAGTTGTGCTATTTTTAATGAGTTTTTGTTGTTTTCCCAGGCAGTTTGGCAAACTTTTCACGTTCCTCTCTCAGAGCTGACTGACTCGATGACAGACTGAGGGAAAACGCTTGACTGGCTGACTTGCACTTGACTTGAGGCACTCGAAAAACTAATCAGCGTTGGCCAACTTTTCCTTTTCCCATCCTTTTCAAGATGCCGGCCAGTTTTTCGAACTCCCCAACCCAACCCAACCCCCCTCTCAGTTTTACTCACCCTGCCTTGGCCAAAGGAGTTTACAACATAATTAAGAATGTTGCAAGAAACTTGAGTGCGTTTAATGAGGAACCGACCAAGAAATCGGCCCCCAGTCCGTGCCTGTGCCACTGCCCCATCGTCCGGGAGCATCGTTTGTTTTGTGGAAACTTTTCGGAGGTGCCGGTGCTGGTGCTGGTGCCGGTGCAGGGGAGTGGTGCAGCTGAAGAATTTTCGGGCTCGTTACTTATCTTGCTCATTTCCTTTCAGTGCACTTTTGTGTTGGGCATTAACATGGTCATTATATCCTGCCTTCCTGGTGGCTGCATCTAATGTCCGTTGGCGTTGGCCTGCATCTGCCAGCCACTTTCTTTGCGGCTATAATACCTACTCCTTGCTGGCTCTTTGTTCTATCTGCCTTTTGAATTATGTGCGCCACTCTCTCAAGTGGTTTCCTTCCTTTCAGACTACCCTCAATTGCATAATCATGTGTATTGCTGTGGCGTTCTCCATCTCCCTTGCTCTATGCGGCTATTCCTCTGCATCCATATCTGCATCCATGCATCTGTTTATCTGTGTTTATCCTCTTGTTTCGCACCTCTGGCTAAGGCACTGTAAGAGTCTCATTCGTAATCGTGTGGCTAATGTGCTAAAACTTCTCTGCAGCACGCTCCACTGCTTTTATGGCCACCAAGCCGGCTAAACTACGAGTTCATATGTATACCGGGTAATACCAAGAACCCACCCACAATCCACTCTAATAGTGCAGCATTTAATTTTCATTATCGCCACTTGACTGCGCAATTGTTTTCTGTTACTTATAAATAATGTTTAGCTTATTAGCGAGTGCTTACCCCTGTTCTACAAATTTATTTTATATTTTGTATTCAGAATTGTTTAACCCCT
Organism: Drosophila obscura; assembly: GCF_018151105.1. Taxonomy (NCBI): domain Eukaryota; kingdom Metazoa; phylum Arthropoda; class Insecta; order Diptera; family Drosophilidae; genus Drosophila; species Drosophila obscura. Next base: position 1,687,360 of record NW_024542812.1, on the reverse strand, counting down.
TTCTGCATTGTCTTTAATTGAATGGACTATTGTCACACTTAATTAAATATTTATTGAGCATTCATGGTGCGTTTCACAGAATTCTTTTAATTTAATTTGATTGCGCTTTTTTGCTTTACTTTAATATTACCCAAACAACGTGTTTTATGGCTTGTATAAATTAAACTAGGTAGTAGTATTATTTATTTGTTATTGATAAAAACAATTTGGAGTACCAATAGGCTGTCATTTAATTGAACGGAATTGTCAAAGGCTTTAAGGATGACAGCGAGTTACATATGTACATCCCTATGGTTCGCTTGAGCTTCCTATCAACCTAGCCATTTTTAAACCAATTAAAAAGATCTCGATTGTGGAGGAAATGACCCGACTTCAATCACCAAAACCAACTAACAAATATTATTTAGCCCAAGGCAAAGGCGGACAAAAACTCTGCCCCCGAAGCCAAAGTCCTCTTTGCCATCCGCTCATTTACCATTTTGTCCTGTTTTTCTCTCCCTTTTTTTTGTGGGAATTTTGCGCTGGGTGCTAAATGTCAGCAATGCAATTAAATCGGGAATGACCAACGATGAAAGCCCGGCTGACAGCGAGATGGCAGTGGAAGCTGGCGAAGCTATAAAATTATGAAGCGAAATTGGATTTAAGAGCAGCAAAGCTGTTCCTGATCCCAATAGGCAGAGGGAGGAAAGGGAGAGCAGCGAAGGAAATGCTAGTGCCATTAGCGCCATTTTGCTTGGATGTCCCTGTTGTCCTGTTCTTCACTTCCGCATCAGAAGGCACCACCTCCCCTCCCCTACCGCTCTGCGGCTGTGGCTGGACTCGGGCAGGGGGCTAGAGCTGGAGCTGCATTTGATGACTTGAAAATTGTAATTAAACTGCGTTTGTTGTCATTGCATTTAAAAATAATCATCATAAATATTGCATAATAGGGAAGAGCAGGACAAAGTCAGTGGGGAAATGAATGGAACGGAATGGCAAGGAAAGGAAAGGAAAGGAAAGCTGACTGCAGCAGCCAGCAAGTTGTTATATTTAACTATTAAAAACTTTAGCAGGGAGCTTCATAGAAAGACGTGCGAAAAACAGTTGAGCAAAATGAATGAAAGAAACTCAGGGAAACTAGCGTGAGAGTGAGAGAGGCTCCGGGTCCTGGCATTGAAAGGGTTTCTGTCAGTTGGAGTTGGGACTGGCTGGGCCTGAATCGTAGGCTGGAGAAACGCTTTAATTAAAGTGAAATGCAAACATTTCAATTAAGCAGCGACTCTAAGCTGATTTCAATCTGGCTAAAAGGATAACTTCCGGCAGACATTTTGCCCTCTTCTGTGCCTCGCTTTTCCACTTCAGTGTGTGGCCTGGGTGCTGGTGCGTGTCTCCATCGGAGTTCAAATGTCGGTCAGGGCACAATTAGGAGGGCATTGGCATTTCCAGGAGGCGGGTGAAATCAGCGATTGACATTAATTTTGCATTAGTCCTCGGCCCTCCTTCGGCATGTCGCTCATACGCCCGGCTATCCACCGAATTAAATTATGCGCGCCACCCATGAAAAGAAAGGCAACTCAAGTGGCCATTGTTTCAGTGGCCAAACAGTTTCCGGTTCTCGCCGCCCCACTGGCCGACATCCAGTCCTCCTTCCCAGTTTCAGTTCCAGCTCCAATCCCAGTCCCAGCGCCAGTCCAACGCCCCAGACACTGCCTTGGCTTATTTTATTTTCCAATTAAGTAAATTGCGTGAGTCGGACAAAGACGCTTGCTTTTCCTTTTGTGGCATGCATCACAGAAGGGGGGCAAGAAAAAAGAAATGGTTTTCGCTTCACCTACACTACCGAAAACTATGCCACAAAATGTAGTTTAAATGAAAAGTTGAACAATAACAAATAAATAATAAATAGCAAAACCATTTTATCTTACAAGGAAAATAATTCAGAAAAGTTCAACAGGTTTTGCTATTCATCTCTAGAGAACAGCTACAACATTTTTCTCAGTGTATACACACATGTACATATGTACATATGTATGTGTTCTTGGCGCTGAACATCAATAAATGCTGCTAGCCCCAACGATCCTCCTCCGAGGGCTTCAATAACTAATCGCCGAGTCTGTGGCTCAGCTTTAATTGATTCAATGTCTAAATATCCTGAGCGACTTATCCAGAAACCCACACGAATCGGCTTCATTACGATTATGGGCTTTGATGTGTGAAAGTTGGATGTGGATGGGAAGGAAGAGGGAATGAATGAAGTCGGAAACTTCAATTTGGCAGTCTGTCTGTCACTGCTCTTGCCAGACGCTCATCTCATCCAATTTGTATGGCACAATGCCTCTGTGGACTTGGCATTGGGGATTTTTATCATTTGTATGGGCTTAATCGATGGGCTGGGATAATGAGATCATTGCGGCTAAGGCGGGTTAAATGAACCGCGAACAATATGTGTGTGGGGAGACGAAACCGCCGCCACTGAAGTGCGAATCAATATTCAAATGGAGTAGAATCCGAGCAAATTAGCTTAAGGGAAATGCCAACGAGAAGATGAAATCGAAATTGAATTGTTGCAAGTGAAATAATCTTCAAAGTATTTAAGTCAGCACACTGATGTGTACTGGATCACTGCAGTATATAGTAGTATATAGAACAATGGGAAATCAATACAAAGTGAATGAGAGAAAAGCATGAAAGGAATGCGCAGCATGTGCATAACACGGAAAACAAACAGAGCTTTCCCCCCCCATCCCACACTAAGAATTAATTAATTTAATTCACATTTTAATAGTTAAATTTGATTTCACAATATCCGACAGTCGATGCCTGCCCTTCCGCTTTGTTATTTATTTTTGCATTGTTATTTCAATTAACATACAGTCGCGTATTTTATTTACATTAATTGTAGCGACGGGTAAAAAGTTATAATTTGATTAAGACACATTATTGGCTTACTTTTGGTTTTGTTTGCCTTGTCCGAACCAGTTAACAGTTGTTGGCATTTTTTTAAATGAGTTTATACGAGTCTGTAAAGTTGATTTTACAATAAATTTGTCGCCTGACTGATTGCCACCCACACACATGGACACACACGCACACATACGTACGTACATAGCATAGAGCGAGAGATGTCCAACAATGGCTGGTGGCCTAAAGAGCTGCTAATTAGATTAAGTGAAGTGTCAAAATTAGTACGTAGTATACATAGTAGTGTGTACTTCCTTTTGGCCAGGCCAGTTGTGTGCGCTTAACCTACTCCCAAGTGCACTTGCAAGTGCAAGCAGCCAGCCGGCAGCTGCAACAGGGGCAACTGAACATGATGAATACTCGTATACTGCCACTAGTACTACAGCATACAAATGTTTTCAATTACAGGCGGCAGGCGGCAAGCGGCAGTCGGCAGTCGGCAGTCGTGGCAGGCAATACAACAGAGCAGAACAGAACAGAACAGAGGGGAATAAACTGGGCCAACAACTTTAAAAGTACAAGCGGCCGAAGAAGAGGCGGAGGAAGAGCCATCATGAGAAGTGCATAGACCAGGAACAATAGTAAATGCCACGTCAGCAGCAGCAGCAGAAGCAACAGCAACAGCAGAAGCAGCAACAACAGCAAGAACGTGCAACAACGACCGTAAAAACGAGTCAACAACAGCTTAAAACATAATCCGCTATCTAAAGGCAACAAGCGGATAGAGAGACGGCGAGACAGCAAGATAGAGCAGAAAACCAAGAGAGAGAGAGAGAGAGAGAGAGAGGCGAAACAGAGAAACAGAGGGGGAGGACAAGACTGAGACAGTGCCAGAGACGGGAGACGGGCGACGGGCGACGGGCGAAGGTAGACCATAGGCCGCTCCCCAGTGGGAGATGGGAGAGAACAAAGCGACATTGGAAGTGACGAGAAATCGTTGGTGTAATTAGTGCTGCCAAAGCGCGTATGAATCAAAAGCCTGGCCCGCAGCGGAAACGGAAATGCTGGCGACAGACGGCCCACTTAGCGGAGACGGAGGAGGCCACTAATGGAACAGCGCGCGATCATGTCCGACGTTGAGAAGGCGACTAAGATTAAGGGCAAGCAGCGCCTGCCAGTGGATGACGGAGATGCTGATGATGAGCCAGGGTCAGGGCCGTGCTCGGCGGTGGGGGTGGGGGTCAAGACCACGGCCACATTGATGGCCAAGAAGAAGAGCTGTCCGCGACGCTGCCTCGGACAGCTGCTGAAGCTGGTGCTCTCGACGCCCGGCCTAATGCTGCTGGTGACCCTCTACTCCGTGCTGGGCGCCCTGATCTTCCCGCTGCTGGAGGCGCCCCAGGACCTGACCAAGTCGGCGGCCATAGCCAAGAGCCGCGAGGACTGTCTCCGTGAGCTCTGGATCATAACGGGTGAGTGCACAAATATTTAATCGCCTACTCTAGTAGGCCGCATGCCGAATTTTGCCGCATTGTTCATAAATTACTGGCGGGGTTTGCCACACTTGATTTCCTGCAAATAGCCAAAAGTAATTCCGGCATTAAATGGAACACCGTTTGCCCATTAGTGCCGAGCAAATAGAGCCAATGCCAATATTTTAATTAGAATAAACCACAAATCCACTTTCACTGCCCACTGCCCACTTCCCATACCCACTCCCCACTCCACACTCCACACTCCACTCCGATGAATCGTATCAAATTGCATTTTCTATTGCCCCCAAATTGAATAATGCCCAAATATTTGCATAGCCAAATGTTTGGTCAGGCGCGGAATTTCAATAGTTTTTCCACCCATTTGCGTTTTGCTATCGTGCGGCTTATTTGTTGCATTGATTCACTCTAAATTAATTACTTTGTCGTACCTGCCATTGGCACGCCACTTCACGCGATTCGATGGTGGCCTTGAGAAGCCCTCCTCGTGAGCTTATGTTTGTTTAATTAAAATGCAACATCATAAATAAACCAATTAGCCTTAGCTCACTCGCATCTGTCTCGGTGGAGAGCCCCACCTGGCGTATGATTAATACGAAGAGCACTCCGTCACGCGCTTAATGATGTGCAGCATATCCATCCGCTCGCCCAGCATCTGCCTACCTACCCATGACATAGTTCATTTATCTTCCCCGCGAGCATGAGCTGGGATTTTCCAGGAGTATATTAAATTGGTTCAGCAAAAGGCGGAATCAAATTAGCTCTTCTTCCCAGCACATTTCTTAAATGAATCTGCATTTCGACTGAAACACAATCTCTTGGGAATGCATTCCATCAATAATAAGCAAAGAAATCCAATAAAAAATTCTTTGATACGAGCACTAATTAAATGCTAGTGTTCCATTCTTCGTTGAAGCTGGCGGAGCGTAGAAAACGCATTTAATTAAACACTCTCCAAGGGATCAGCTAGGCAAAGAAAAGCCAGAAAGGCATTTCCAAAGACAGAAAAACATTTCATCCTGTTGAAATGCTTTGGAAGGCCTCACAACAGACTCACAACCTTTGCTCTGAATGTTTTCATCGCTGAGTGTTACACTTCGAAGGGAAGCCATGGGCCATGGTGGGTGGGAAAAGTGTGCCCTCGGGGCATGCCTGGCGAAAAAGAGGTGTCATGGCCAGGGGGCGGCAGCACACGAGTCTCGAACCGTTATCGTTGTTGTTAACAAGCGACCCTGCAATTTGCCAGACCCGAACACGACATCAACTGCTAGCAAATGCCTCAAGACATTTGGCCCAGATCAATGGGGCAACGGGTGAATGTGAATGTGGGTGGGGAAAAGGTGAGCAGAGGATAAGCGATTTGCCAGCACTTGTCGCCCATGTCGATGGGCGGGGATCGAAGGCTGACAGAGGCTATCACTGCACTTGGCATGAAATTGCATAATTTGCACAAGGGTTTGGCCTGTCCTCGACACCCTTTCGATGACACTTAACCTTTTCTTTTCTTTTCCTCTCTTCACCATACCCCTCCCGAATTGCAGAGAAACTTAACGTACTGTACGAACGCAACTGGACGATGCTGGTCCATGAGCAGCTGCGTCGCTTCGAGGGATCCATTGTGGCTGCAACTCGCCAAGGAGCCGCCGGAATCGGTGGCGGAGCCAGCTTCCAGCCAGCCAGCGCCAGTGCGCTGGGCCACTTTGGCTACGATGCAGGCGATCCACAGAGCTGGACCTTCAGCGAAGCCCTGCTCTACTCCGTCACTGTGATAACGACAATTGGTAAGTTCCGCTTCCGCCTTCCGCCTTCCACATTCCACCTTCTACATTCAGCCTTCAAGAAGCCCACTTAAGGCGGCGTCTAAGCCGTTTAGATTTATGTTTGATGTTCATCTAGGGGGGCACCCAAGTTGGACCAGGAGCAGGAGCAGGAGCTGGACCAGGAGCTCGAGCTGCTTATTATGATTTGGGGCGTCCAGTGGGGAGTACTGCAAATATTTACACTGCGGGGCACTGCGGGCAAATAGACAACATGCCGACGCCTTCGAGGGCAAACTACAACGGCAGCAGACAAATTGTGTATACGCCCCCCGTAGGCCTAATCCAAATATTTGCATATGCCAATGCCGAACAATGTGAAGGGCGCGAAGGCCCCCCAAGCCCCGTGGCTTGTTGTTACAAATTAACTGTATCTGGTTGCCATTAACTTCCGGACGGACTGTGGCGTTCTCTCAGCGCAGATCCGGAGGCGTAAATCAACTGAGAGAGAAATGTTTAAGCAAGTGCTAGCCGTGAGAATTACGTTGCCGATTATTAAATTAAAGCGGAAAAAGATTTAAATTTCTAATGTGTATAATAATTAATTGATCGAGAATATAAACATTTAAACCATCAGTGAATCCCTTTCGGTATACTGTTGCCAATCGTTTCGTTGAATCATAACTATATACTTATACTCCTGGAATTGCAAAAGAGTCACCACATCTCCCGGAACTCCATCATGGGGAATACTTCTGTTGGGGGTATTTCCCATTTAAGCTACATAAATTTATATACTCGTATATAAGAGCTCGCTTGTGTGTGGGTTTTCTTTTGTTTTCAAATAAGTAAAATAAATATTTAATCTCGTTCTTTCGCTGGCACAGGTCATGGCAGTCTTACTCCCCGCACAGCCGCTGGTAAGCTGGCCACCATCTTCTACGCCCTCATCGGAGTGCCCCTGATGCTGATGTGCCTGTCCAGTCTGGGCACGTTGCTCGCCGAGGCATTGCAGTGCACGTACATGCGACTCTGTTGCCAGCTGCAAAAGCATCGGCAGAGGAAGAAGCCAGCTCAGACAGCTGCGACAGCGAAACCAACAACAACGACGACGACGACGACGACGACAGGGACAGCGACAAAACGACGCCAGGCAGCGGCCACTGGCAATGGGGTAAGTCAAACATGGCGTATGATTGATATTATTTAACAGCATGCAACAGCTGCAGTTTGTAGGAGCAGTGGCAAAGTTGACTGCAACTTCATCATGCTGACATTTTTATGGTTTTTAATTCGATGGCTGGAAGGACCCGCCGAGCAAAGTCACTCCGAGCCACGGGAGCAGCAACTGTTGCTGGTCGATCCAGCAAGTAGCTTCAGCTATTTGCCGGCCCTTCCATTTCAAAGCAAACTTTCGACATTGTTTCGTGTGTCCAGAGTTGCAGGGCCAAAAGTTTTGTTAGCTGCTATTTTCTGCTTTTCTCGCTTCAACTTTTCGCACTACTTAGCAAGTGTTTTTCCCTGCTCTGGCTGTAGCTCTGGCTCCACTCCCAAAAACTTATCCAGCACTAAGGTTGCGACAGCGTGGGTTGCTCTCTGCTCGGCTCGGCTCTGTTCTGCTCTGCGCCGATATACGGGTATGTATGGTATGGTAATGGCAAGCTCCTAGGCTGGCCTAATCCTGCCAGGATGTGATTGGGATCTTTGAACACCCCAGGAAATCGTGGCCTCAAAAGACGGAGGGAGTGTGCTTACAAATTCCCTAAATGGCTTATGGTCCCTTGTTTTCCGTTCGATTCCTTCCACCTCCTCCTTTTCGCCATGATTTCGCTCTCAGCTCCAGTATCCATTGGAAAATCAAAATGCATTTCGGGGTTTCCTATTACGACTTTTAATTACGACAGCAGAAGCCTTTTAAGTGGATCTCGGTCCTCTGATTCGGTTTCGGGTGTAAGCTCGACTTCTATTAACGGAAAACTGAAAGTTTGTAATTGATTTGGCCAAAAACAACAGAACTTCTTTTTACAAAAAAAAAGGGGAAAAGGAAAAGGAAAGCCCCCCCAAAATCAAGCGGTTTTTATTTTTATCGTTTTTTTGTTTATTGTTTGTTTTTGTTATCACTTTCTGCAAATGTGCCCGGACTTTTCGTATTTTGTGTTCCCGTTGCCGAATCTGGGCTGATCATATTTAGCAAGAAGAAATTAATTTTTGTTTCCCCTCCCCCTTACTATTTTCCTCGCTGCACACAGGACCTCCTTAATCTATGGCTGTAATACATGTTAGATGTAATACACATTAATGATGTAATAGGGTCCTATATATATATGTATGTGTATAATCATTTTTGTTGGGTGCCCCAAGCCCTTTTGTTTTGTTTGCGTGTTCTGTGCATTCGTGCATAAGTTTTGTAAGTGATTTGCTGGCCTCCCGTAATGACATTTATGCCAGGAGCCCCCCAGCGAGGAGCTCGAAGTTCCAGTATTTCCGTGTACGATTTTCACTATCAGTGGGGGGTGGGGAGGTCTTTAAAGCTTTAGGAATGAATGTATTTTGCATTCGCAGGTCGCGGTCTCCTCTTGTTGATTTTGCTACGTCAAATTTCTGTTTAATTGCCACTTTATGGTCATGTGGCAACAGTGGCGGAATGGCAGAGCAGCGCGAAAAAAGGTCATCACAACTTGGTTAAATAAGTAAATAAATAAGTGAGTTTGCGGTGGCCAAAGCAAATTTGATCGCGATGCCAGTCGCCTGATTGTCATCTGACAGCGCGGCAAACAAAAAGTTCATTTCATAACTTAACATTTTGAAAGCAAACTCGGTCGATTTTAATGAACTGCAAACTTCAGCCCACCCCCGCCCCCAAAAATGCCGAAGCTCTTGGCCCGCTGCTGTAAAACTTCACTGGTCTTTCGCCCATTCGACACTTTAAGAGTTGGCCGGGGCCAAAAACTTTGGCGCCCCGTTGCAGTTTGAGTTGGGTCAAATGCCTGCCGCATAAATTTCCACAAGTTTCCTCGTGCCTCTCAGGCAGGGCTCGTGCTAAGTAAATTGAAATGAGTGCGAGCCACTTTAATGCCACGAGGGTAAAAGTTTTTCCGCCATATAACAATTACACGGCCGCCGCTGAAAGGTACTTAAAGTCTGCTTATACATATACATATACTCGCACATACCTATAAATATGTGCATTGTAGCATTGCTCTGTTTAAATTAAGTAATTCCATTGGAATTTAATGTCTCAGTTGTTGTCCAAAATATGCAGCGCGTGCGGAATTCGAAGGAGTCTCAGTTGCCTGTGGCATCCGATGCATAAAATAGTTTTCAAGACTCTTTTGGAGCAGCCACCACTGGGGCATGTCAAATGCCACTCCGCTTGGAGTGGACTTGGTGAACAGCTCTGCTCGCAGATGCATTTAGCGACTCATTAGGGCGTAATCCAACCTGGGAAGATCACAAATGTGGCATGGTATTGTCGGCGTTTGAGGCTTTTCGGACACGGACATCATCCCCTGTATGTTTGTAGGTCGATAAGACTTAAGCCGGAGCTTGCGGTTTGTTCTGGGGACTCGCATTCGGCCCCCAAGGGATGAATTATTATCGTCATCGTGTTGACTGCTGCCACTCTCCGTTTTGCCGTTTGCCATTTTGGCATTTGGCTTTCGTCTTTTGCAATTATCATGACGCATGCTGTAACCGATCCCTGTCCCCGTCCCCGTCCCCTGCTCTACATCCAACCACAAGCCAAAGGACATGAGACGTTTCGTTTGTGTGTCCATCAGATTGCTCTGGCAAATCATGATGATGCCACAGAACCGCAACGAACATGATGGCAGGCATCAGCCGCAAACAGCTTTGTGGGCGGACCACGAGTATGACATCAGTCGCTTGGGTAGCCAAGAGACGGGTCCCCAAAGTCACCAGAGCCAGGAAGAGGGAAAGGGACGCGGATGCGGATGCGGACAGGGCATGCAAATTACGTGTTTTATTGACATTCCATCAAAACCGAAAACAGACTTGAAAGGAAGCCGCAACGAACACTTTCCGAATCAAGGGAACAACATCCCCACCCACCCTGATGATTATGCCAATCCAGCACATTTTACTCCGATGAATAGGGACAATTAATAAAGCCATGTCCGAACCAATTACAGGCCAACTGCAGGAGCTGCAAGTACGATGCGGCCCACACGGAGACGAGTCTTAATGAGTGCTACGAGTACGGACAAGGACAGCAGGCGGCGGCCAGGGGCAAGCTGCCACTGGATAAGCCAGAAGGTAAGTGAAGGAAGAATTTTCAGCTGTCAGCTTAACAATTGGCAAATCGTTAATCATCTTTTAACACGTTTGCTCCTGTCTACACTGCTTTCGTTCACCAGATGCCTGTCAATTGTTGCACAACATAAACCAGCAGCAGCAGCAGCAGCAGATTGCACAGCACCAGCAGCAGCACCAGCAGCAGCACCAGCAGCAGCACCAGCAGCAGCAGCTGCAGCAGCATTTTTACCAGCCACAGCAGCAACAGCAGCTTCAGCAGCAGCCGGATGTCATGCTAATGACAACAACAACAACGGGCAGCGCAATGCTGAAATATGCCCCGCAACAGCAGCAACTTCAGCAACAGCAACAGCAGCAGCAGCAGCAATTATCGACAGCGACTCTGCCGCGGCAACATCCACATCCACACCCACATCCACAGCAGCAACTGCAACAGAATTTTGTTGCCGTGCCCAGCAGCATGCTACGCTCAATGCCTCTGACTATGCCGCCCAATTGTTATGGGCCTGCCACTGCCACGATTTACTTTCCATTTGCACCGTCTGCAGCGGGCAGTCCGCAGCACTCCCACCATCTGGCCGCGACAACAGATGCATCCAATGGTCCTGGCTCTGGCTCTGGCTCTGGGCCAGGGCTGGTCAAGTACCACACGATTCACTTGCAGCCTGCCACCGCCGCGAAGCATCGACTGCTGGCTCCGGCAGAGCCTCCCATCGTGGGCCAAGGCGCCGAATCCGTGGCCACCCTGGAGGGCATAACATTGCCACCGCCGCCAGCCTACCAAACAGCCAGTATTCACGGTGAGTATTGTTCCATTCCGATGGCTCTGCGGCTCACCTTAAAAGGCTTCGATGCCGTCGGCCCAGGCGGGAGGGAGTATAGCTAATGAACGATAATGATAGTAGTCGAGCGGGAAATTTGCATAAATCGAACAATGAAAACTGAATTTAATTGGATCAACAATTTGTGTCAGCTTCGTGCACATGGAAAGCCGCAAAATGTTATCCCTGACGGCATTAGCCCTAACCTGGGAACAGAAACAAATCCGAACAGTAATCAATCAATCATACGCCCAGTTGTCGGCAGCAATGCTGTGCACTTGTCCCCCCTCCTATGTACGCTTCCCTGGGCTCATTTATGCGTTCAATTATATAACAATTTGTTGCCAACATCATCATCAGGCAACGGCAACGGCAGCAGCAGCCGCACCAGCCACAGCAACAGCAGCAACAGCAGCAACGCAGCAGCAGCGTGTTAAAATGACAGAGTTAAGCAGACATACTTTACCCACTGTGGCATTAAAAGTTTTCAACTTAAGCCGCTTGACATGCCGAGGCAAGGCGGCGACATAACAAGGACAAGGACAACATGCACTTGAGGCAACTTTCGACATGTGCGACAGTTTTATTGACGATAATGATGACTTGGCACAAAGACGATGACGGCAACGACAACGACAACGACATCGAAAGCGACGACAACGGTGATAAAGTGGGGTTTGTGGGGTATCCACGGGCTGCTCGTGCTCCTCTTGCTGCTGCTGCTTGTGCAACGCATGCAAAACTCATTAAAGTTAACAGCTCTTGTTGTTGGTGCTCTTCGTGTGCCACTCGCTGCGGCACGTGACGCTTTTGAGCAAGTGTTCGTCCTCCTGAGAATTCCGTTTAATTCCGCAACAAATTGCAGCGTGAGATTTGGCCATTTGTCAGCGGAGGGTTCCATTGATTCCATTATGCATGTTAATTGTCCTCAACTGGCACTCGGACACTGATCAAAAGGGATAGCCAGTGTCCCCAGTGCCCTTGCCCCCAACAACTACACCCACACCGAACCCTCCGCACCAGCATCACCAGCAACACCAGCAACGACCCTCTGTGGCAGACCACACCATTAAAGCACTGCCAAAGTTGCTGCAGCCATGCCACATGACCAAAGTCACTTTCAGAGGCCATTTCATGCACTCTAATGAATCTTTGTGAGCGTACTCCGTGTGTGCGTGTGCGTGTGTGTGTGTGGGTTAGGGTGCTGCTATTGCCATCCAAGTTTAAGTAAATATTTTCAAATTGGCCATGTCCGGACCCGAGACCGCATCGCGTTTTGCCAGCGTCCTGCTGACAGCTACCCAGAGAAAGATGTCCCAAGAGTTCCTTCCGTTCGTTCGTTCGTTCGTTCGTTGGGTCCTCGGTGCCAAATGTCAGCCCGGCACAGTGGTTTCCATTTGCTCTGAAAGATCAAGGGACGTTTGGGGCTGACACTTTGCTCTGGATTAGTTCATATGTTCTTGTCTGCTCCGACTTACCGGACAGAGCAGAGCATTGGACCCACCCACACTGCAATTTTTCGCACCTCCGGTGTTTGGCCCCACTGTACGTGCCGCCAGATGTTATTATAGCCTCTGACATTCTTCCTGCCACTGCCACTGCCACTGCCAGCCGCTAATGAAAGTCAACGACAAACTTTTCCAGCGCCGTGTGGGGTGGGGTTTGCTGGGGTTTTCTGTAGTTTGGTGGGTTGCTATCCAAAACCGTCCGCCACATTGTTGCATTGTTCGGCGAACTTTGCAAATGCAAAGCAAATAATTTTGGTTGTGCCCCCACCCACCCCCGCTAACTGCAGCTAAACTTGCACCAACGCACATCTGGCACTCCGCTCCCAATGCCACTTGCAGCGGGCGAAACTGGCGGCTAACGGGGCTAACCGTGTGTGGCAGTGGCAGCAGGAAGTTGCTTTGCCAAATTGTGCGCCAAACTTTTTGGCCAACATTCCATGGAGTTATATGCGCATGTAGTTTGGTTAATGGCTAATGATATTGTTCGCTCTGTGACCTGGAACTAAATTGAAATGTTTTTGTATTAAGATTTACTCTTGTCTCCTGCAGCTGTGCGGCGTGGAAAGTTCGTGACCAAACCGTTGCCACACGAGATCAATGCACTGATGGACTGTGGAACGGTAGCGGGAGCGGGAGCGGGTGACGGTGACGGTGATTTATCCAGCAGGCATGATTTATTGCCATATGCATTAACAACAGCAGCAACAAGCACCGCAGCAGCAGCAGCAGCAGCCACGGTGGCGACGAGCCCACAACTGTCTGTCGGCATTAAAGCTGCCACAGGAGGAGGCGGGGCCGCAACAATGTCCGATAACAGTTTTATAGCCGCAGGTGTCTGTGGCATGGCACCAGCATCAGCAGCGGGAGCAGGAGCAGGACCAGGAACAACACCACCAACATCCTCGAGTGCTGCGGCTACATTGTCGACCCTGCTATGCTCCAGCAACACTGGCAACGTGGACATCATGGAGGACGAGGATGAGCAGGAGCGAGAGCGCCTGAGGTACGTATCATGTGGCAGACCACCGGTCTAATGGCCACAAAAATGAGTTGGTCAGAGGTTAAGTGCCGCTGTCGCCAGCAGGAAATGGGCTAAGGCCACCTAATTCGGTTTTGCTATACAAATTTGGGCACTCCTCAAAGTCCCTCATAGGCTAAAGCTTTACTCTGTTGCAAGCACCATGCACCAATCGGAAGTGAAATTCGTTGGGAAACAGTTAATTTAATTGCATAAACAAACTTTCTGCATGCCAGCCACGCTTTAAATCAACACTCAACACTTCAGAACCAGAACGCGGCACAGTGCATCCCATCCCTTCCCATCCCATCCCTGCTTCCGCTTTGCTTTCAGACTTTGCGGTCGTTGTGGGCGGCTGTGTGGCGGGGGGGGTGCCATGCCATTTTCTGTCAGAGTGTCGAGAGCCTCGCCACGCCGCGGATGATGATGCTTTCCTTCGCCCTTTTGAGGGTGCATTTTGAGGATTTTATTTAATAAAACAGCGGGAGGAGCGCCAGCTGGTAATTAATTTTGACAGTGAACCTGTGCGCGCGTCACGGGTGGCGCCCGCGAGGGTGCAGCTGCGACTACTCCAGTTTCAGCCTTGCCTGTAATTAATTGTAAGCCGAGCAGCGCACTCACTCGCTCACTGAAACGAAACTGAATCGGGTCAATTAATCTCAGCCCATGCAACGTGTGGTGATTCCTGTTGAATCCTATTAGCTGCCAATTTCAAACTGTAGATATAGACGAGTAGTATTTACCGGCAGAAAAGGCCCCGAGGCTGTCTGCTCTTCGAGAGCCTGCCTGCTGGCAGGAGTTGAAGTGAATCTGGAGCATGTGTTTGCCAGAGAAGCAGCCAGACCAATAAATGTTTGGCCAAATTGATTCGACAAAGTCAACTCCAGAGACCGAATGCAGTTTGTCGAGTGTTCCCTCGAGACTGTTGCTTTAAAAGATTATTGGATTGACAGTCGGACTGCCAACAAATTCAGTTTGGATTGCTCCAATTGAATGTCGGCTAAGCTATAATAAATTTTGATATTTTTCCAAAGGGAAAGCTACTTCTGTGGCACTCATCGCAATACGTATACGCCGTGTGTACTACAGGCCCCAACATGGCACGTATAGAGCACGTTTTATGCCTTATTGATTGGCCCTGTCCAGGCAGACCTTTCTGTGTTCTTTTTACTGCTCGAAGTTGCCTTGGGGTTTGTTTTTTATACCTAATTGATTTATTTTATGGTCAGCTGCAGCGTAAAAATAATATATATTTCCTACCATTTTTTATTTCTTTTGCGCGCCGACAGCAACTGCCCGCATGGCACGCCCTCCCGGGTGCCGCTGATAGCCAGCCCCCTGAGTGTGCCCCAGGACTCGGGCTGTGGGCAGAGTGGCTCGCGGGGCCTGTTGAATGCCACGGCCGCCTCGTTCCACCGCCACACGATGCAGCCACTGAACCGCAAGAAGATGCTGCTCACGCGTCGCTGCCAGCGGCATGCCACGGCCGCCCTCTACGATGGCGCAGCCACCGCAACGGAGACCTCCGACGACGAGGAGTACATGCAGCAGGGCAGCGAGCAGTTCGTGCTGCGCAAGCTGCGCTACCACAGCGAGTCCGAGGACGGGCTGGACGAGGAGACGGAGGACGAGTGCGAGGAGCGGCCACACAGGGTGCCCATTAGTCTGGTGCTGCTCATCCTCATGTGCTACATCAGTGCTGGCACCGTGATCTTCGCCCTTTGGGAGGACTGGTCCCTGGTGGACGGGGCCTACTTCTGCTTCGTGACGCTGTCGACGATCGGCTACGGTGATTTCGTGCCCGCCCGCAGCTTCAACGGACCGGCGCTGCAGCTGTATGCCTGCTGCGCCTACCTGTTGCTCGGCCTCGTCCTGGTGGCCATGTCCTTTAGCATCCTCGAAACGCAGCTGATGTGGAAGTGCAGGAGGATAGCGGTGCGACTGAAGCTGGCCCGCACCGATTGAAACTAAAGTTATCTCCACAAGTCACTAATCACCAATCAATAGCAGCTCCAATGCTACTCCCCCAGCCCAGTTAACTGTATAATTGGGCATCAACTAGCCCCCTCCCCTCTCTGTGTAAATTCGTCTGCCTAGGAAAGTAATGCGTACTCTACTCGTATGTTGTCTGAGATTCAAATGAATTTGTGTAAATAAATAAATGGAATTTTGCAAAATTTGGAAATGTCTTCACTGTCCTTGTGGGTCATTCGATAGCCTCTCGTGGACGCTGCCTGCATGCTAACTAGTCACTCCGGACAGCTAACAATACCTGGACATATCTTGGCCGCTTGTACAAGCAAAATTGAGAAAGTTTTCCCTGGCATATCCATCATAAATATTCGTATTCGGCAAGCTCCTCGGCATAATGAGTAACATAACCTAATCACATTAACATATCGTACTTTATTGCCGTATATTGGCCCTCTCCGATGCCATAAAAATCAAGGGGCAAATGGCATTTATATTTATCTTAATTTTACCCAGGAAACTCGAAGTGTGGCATCAAGAACGAAGAAAGAAGAATAAGAATAAAGAATAATATGACTCATAATACCTGCGCTTATCCCCCGTGAATGTCAGCAAATAGCATCAAGTTTCTGGCTAAAATGCCACACAGAAACACAGGGCAGTAGCAGGGGCAGGGGAAACACACACGTACACTCGTACTCGTAGGACCCTTTCGAACTTGAAACGTTCATCATCTTTCCAAGGCATCGGGCGCATACAAAGTGTGTTTAGAGTGGCGCATAAATTTCAAAGTGCCACGCATCATCAAAATCAAATGCCAGCCGCAGCCGCAGCCCCAGCTCCCACTCTCGCTCCGTTCAGACCAAGGACTTTAGCTAAGCCCCCAGCCCCCCAGCCCCCAAGCCAAACCCGAAACCCATCAAAATCCCCAGAACAAGCGAGTCACAATGTCAGAGCCTGCGGAGGATGGCGACTTGTCAGCAGCCTTGGAGCGGAGCAAGATGTAGCACAAAATCAATTGATATGTCATCAAATTGAATTTATAATTCTTTCGATTTTTCCCCTGAAATTCAGGGAACGTTTAGCCGGCGACTTGTTTATGCTGGTGTCTCAATTGCCTTTGATGCTTCCGGATCACGAATTTACGCACGTTTTACCCGAAAAACTCTGGACAGGGCAGGGCCGTAAGCCCCAAGGGTCCGCCATGTCTATGCACGCTTCATTGGGTGTATGTAAATGGCATGGCATTATGGGACAAATTCAGAGGGGGGGACTATGCATAAACGGATGAGTATACTCCAAGATTGCAAGCGGGTATTTGAGAATGAAGGATCGATCGGTTAATTGCCGTACGGATTATTACGTTTACTTTTTAGATTATTTCAAAATTAAATTTAAATTATATGCAAATTGGTAACAAAATTTGCATGCAATTTGATTATATGTTGTCGAACTTAAAGAAATAATTCTTTTGATGGAGTGCCACAGTCATACACTTAATTCAACGACATTTTAAATGCAACGGCAAAGGGCATTACCCACTTCGGCTCGTCCTTGTTTATTTCAGCCCATTCATGGCCATTCATGTGTATGCTGTGTGAATAAATTAGCTCCATTCGTATTGAATTACAATGAATAAGCAGCATTTCAATAGAGTTTGGCTAAATAATTTTATTGTTTGTCGAGTGAACTCGCAAGTGAAGTATTTGTAGATAGATTTGTGAGGCATCTGCTGCTACTGGCCCCCATTTGGAGGGAGACTTATCACCAGAGTCTGTGACTATGCCAGTGTCAGTGTCAGTGTCCGTGCCACAATCACATTTAGTTTCCTCTCTTTGGCCGCTGGGGACTCGTGCTGGCAATGGAGCTAATATCGGAACAATTATCCCCGCCGACGCGCCTACTCCTCTCATCCAGATCAACCACGTGGATGTCGAAGGAGTTTGGATTGCCCGCCGGCATACCATCTGAGCTATGGCCAGGGCCCTTTCGCTCCACGGAGAAGGGAGTTCGCGAGGATGTAGCTGAAGCTGTGGGAGCTTGAGATTTCTGGACAGCAGGCGCAGCCGTCACTAGTTTGCTTGGGCACAAAGGCAGCTCTCGAGACCGATTGCTAGCCAGCCGAGAAATGCCACTTGAAGTAGGAGCTGTAGCTGGTGCTGTTGCTGGTGCTGGTGGCGGAGCTGGTAGGGACTTTCTGCTAATCTTCAGCTCGGGCGCCGTGTGTGACCTGCCATGGTTGGCTGCCATGGCCCGAGCGGTTACGGATTTTAGCGGTGGCCGCCAAATGGATTTGATTCGTAGACGCTCGCGGTCGCTGATCTCCTCGCTGATCTGGTTGAGCAACTGCAGCAGGGTGCTCGACTTCTCATCCTCGAACTCGATGCGGATGGGCGACTCACGGCCCGAGGAAGTGCCTGGATTGAGCATGATAAGCCTGCAAGGGAAAACACCTTGAAATATGAGCTGCCATTATTAATGAGGAGACCCACCGCTTGGCCTCTTCGATGGCCTTGCCTAGATTTTGCAGGTTCTTGCGCTCGTTCTTGGTGCAGCGTCCGATCTGGGAGTTTGGCAGCGTGCCCTGAAGCACCACATTCCACTTGTGGGTGCTGGACTGCAGCAGCACAGTGCGCGCCACTCGCTGGAATCTCTCGCGTGCCGTCTCCTTGGCTGGTCTGGAGGGTATGCTCTCGACCTTGATCTCCCGCATGTCGCCCTCGCCGTTCACATTGCAGCAGGCATCCGATTCCCCGCTTGTTTGCACCGGAGCCACCTGGAAGCCCTTCATCAGTCGCCGCTCCCAGACCTTGATGCGTCGGGGTCGTGATTCTGCAAAAGCTCCACACACAGGAGAAGCGCATGAAGCACCCAGCAAAGCTAGCAAAAACGGGAAATGCGAGCTTCTACTTACGCCGCTCCTTTTTGTTGGCCGAGGACACGTCCATGCCGCTGTTCTCGAATATCTCCAGCATCTCGTATCGCATCGTGTTGATTTCGCTCTTCACCTCGTTGATGTCATCCTCGGAGACGGGATTCTGCTCGAACTTGCGGTGCATGGCCGCCACATAGCGCCACACCAGGGAGCGCATGATGTTGTCATACTTGTTGAACTCCTCCTGCTCGAGTCGCTTCTGCTGCACATCAAATCGAATCAGAATGTGCACTCAAAGTCGGTCACCACTCCAACTCGAAAACATACCTTGGAACGCTGCCGATCGATGACCTTGCTGGACTTTCGAAACAGCCTAATGAGCCACTTCACCGAGGGCAGCACATTGAAGGGCGGCGGCAGGGTGGCGCTGTCCTCGAAATAGCTCATCCACAGCTTGGTGCGGGCGAACTTCCACTCGGTGTCCGAGTGCTCCTGCAAAACACGATACCAAATTATGCTCTGTGTGAGGGGGAGGGGGAGGCGGAGGCGGAGTGGGGCAGCCACTTACATCAATCATGGCATACGAATTGGACATCATGGCAATGAGCAGATTCAGGAGCACAATCACATTGATGACGCTATACGAGCCGAACATGAGGAGGCCCCAGAAGCGGGTGTAGGACTTGATGCCGCTCAGCTCGAAGTCATCCAGGCCCACCATGCCGAAGCTGGCCCAGAAAAGGGACTGCGACGACTCGAACAGGCTGACACATGAAACGAGACGAAAGGAAAGGAAAGGTAAGCAACTTCTCCCCGCTACAAGAAACGAATGTGCTCTTGGCCATAAGCAGTACCGACCATAATTAGCTGAATGAATGGACAAGCTTATGAGGGCTGGGCCGGATAATTGGCTTGGTGACTGGACTTACTTGCCAAAGCGACGCCACTTCATGCAGGAGTCGCCGTGCGAGCCCCAGTCCGCCTCCCCGCCCGGCAGGACATAGCACTTGCTCTTCTCCAGGGCGGCAAAGTACCAGAGCAGCTGATTGAGGCCACAGGCGAAGGCGAATAGCACGAGGCTGTAGATGAAGAAGAACTTGACAATGTCGATGACCATGCGGCCCAGCGAGATCTGCAGGGGGCCCAGGTGGGGATTGATGCTGAACAGGTGCACCAGCTTCAGGGCGGAGAAGACATTGGCGGCCGCAAAGAGGCCCTCGGCTATGAGCTGCGGATCGAAGTCATGCCACTTCTCGCGCGGAATGTACGCCATCTGTGAATCCCTGGCTATTTCCGTGGCCTGCTGGATGTAGGCGAAGGCCCTGCAAGTAAAATTAAAGTTAGCTAAAGCGGCAAGTAGCAGGAACTGCAGGACTGGGACTGGGAATGGGACGGGACTCACCTCAGACACATGACACTCACATAGAGGGTGTTGCGTAGGAAGTCGATAAAGTTCCACATGTTGCGCAGGTAGTTCTTCATGCCCACGGCGAATATCTCCTGCACTTCCTCCCACATAAATCCGGCTACGTACAGGACGACGACCAGCTCCAGCTTGCTGGGCGCCTGGCCCCGCTGACGCAGCTCCTGCTCCACGAGCTTCGCCTTCATCCGCGCCGTACCGAAGATGCGCACAAAGTCGTCGTCCGCCCGCTGCGAGACCAGAATCAGGATGACTGAAAGGCAAACAGCAATGAGCGAGCGTCCGGTTGTCCAGTTTGAGGAATCTCCATTAATCTCAGCTCAAGCTGTTTACATTGGACAGGGCTCCACAATCGTTGTACATACTCACACAGAAAGAACAAATACGAGGAGGCATGGATGAGAAACTTCATAAATGGCTTCCGCATCAGTCGGCCCGTCTGGCAGTTGGGGGCAAAGATGTAGATGAAACAGTACAGGGGAAAGAGCACGGCCACCTGTGCGATGCACATGATTTTATCCACGATGCTCTTGCGTCGGAACCCAGGCAAGCCGTCGTACCAAATGGAGGAGAGCAATTGCTGGATGTTCGAGTGGGCCACAAACTGCCAAAGGGAACAAAGAAGTTTAGTGTTCGTTCAGCCAATCAGTCGAATCAGAAGAGCGAGCAAACCTTTTTCTGCTTGTAGGATATGGCCTGGACGAGACGTGACAGACTCATGCGGTCCCCTGGCTCGTAGCTGGACATTTGCGGATCGTAGTTGAGGATGATGGCCAGCTCGTTGGAGGTGCGCGTCTGGTCAAGCAGATCCACCGCGAAGTTTTGGCACTGTCGCCGCAACTCTATGTACTCCGCCTTGCACTCCTGCTCTGTCAGCGCCAGGTTCCGCAGATCCCAGGAGAGCTGAAAGGCGGTCAGGATGGGATCGCTGGAGGTGAGGCAGATCAGCGAGGGACTGCACAGGGCCCGATAGATGTTCACCCGCGACAGGGAGTGCCGCAGCGAATCCTCGGCCATGAGGCGTATACACTCCTCACAGCCGCAACTGTTGGGCGGAGAAAAGGTAATGTAATCCACAATCAATCCCACAGAAGGAGCAAGTGAAACTTACCGTATGTCGTGGGGCACTGGCACAGCCGCTCCCCGATCCAAGAGAATGCGCAAAATCTCAAAGTTGTTCTTATGAGCGGCCAGCATAAGGGGCGTGATATCCGGCGCAAACATAGCTGTATTGATGTCCACCTTTTGCCAGCTCTACGATGAGAAATGCGTGCCAAGTGGTTAGATCTCTTGGAGAGTAAATTTAAGCGCAAGCAAATTATCAAATGGTATTTTATGTTTTGTTAATGCAATAGTGTGACCCTCTTTCACAACACTTCGATGGTTGACACGTTACTCAACACTTACACTGCTAATGCTAATGGCAGTTATTTCTCCCATTATTGGATTGGATTATTCAGAGTGCATATTCCATATATACACAGAGAATCACTCCCCAGACTACTAGTTTTATTTTTCCTGAAGCAACATCTTTTGAGTCTGCATTAAGCCCACTATAAACAGATAAAAACAACAGGAAATGAAATTGCTCATCCCCATTCAGACTGTCAACTTCATTCAGAAACTCTTCAATTCTGGGTTAAGTATCTGGACAGCAATGATTGTTGTGAAACAAACTTCGGAAGGAACCATGGGGAGTCGCTTCATTTGTGGATGACATTAAGCCCGTTAAACGTTTTATTGCATATGCGTTACAACAGTAATTTTCACGCTCCAATGGCGCCCAATGGCTGCCTAATGAAGCGTGCTCGTGTGCATAAATATGAGTCGGCAGAAGCAGGACGGGGGCCCAGACAACTCCATTTGGAAGGAGCATCAACGAGAAGCAGCCGGGAGTGGGTGAGTGTGTGAGTGGGAGGAGGCATTGGCCGCTTATCGCGCACACCCAATCACTTGAGCCAGGAGAAGATGTCGGTACGTGATCCGAGTGTGCGTCGGCGACACACGGAAACTGATTAAAATCGTGTTAGCCCCCCCATCCAACTGTGCCTAAGCTGGCTCCCACTCTGACTACGGGGTCCCGTTCCGACCACAAATTAGCTGAGCACAGCATTCAAGCAGGGAGAGAGAGAGAGAGAGTGGGACTTACATAGAGTTCGCCCTCCTTGTAGATGAGCTCCTCGTGCTCGAGCAGCAACTCGACGGCCTCGACAAACTCCGCATTGATGGCATGCAGCAGGGCGTCCTTTGTCTCCACTCCCATCACGACGAGCAGCTCAACCATCTCGAGGTTCTCGTTGTCAATGGCCAGAGTGAGGGCTCGCCGGCCCAGTGGATCCATGCAGTTG
This sequence comes from Drosophila obscura, assembly GCF_018151105.1. NCBI lineage: Eukaryota > Metazoa > Arthropoda > Insecta > Diptera > Drosophilidae > Drosophila > Drosophila obscura. The sequence continues at coordinate 1,664,991 of NW_024542812.1, read as the reverse complement.
ATGTTGATGTGGTGATGGCGCAGCGCCTTCTGCAGGATTCTGAATGAAAATATCCCATTTCCAAATTACTGAAAATTACAATCAATGGGGCAGGAGGTGGCTGCCAATAATGGAAATACGTATGGACAAAAATTCTCCCTCTTTTATCTCGCGTTCCACCATATTTTTTTGTCATTTCAAAGTTGAAGCCAAAGTTTCTAATTAGCACGGCCCTGGGGCTAAGGTCCAGCAAAAAAAAACAAAAAGGAAAACTTTGCCAATCAGTCGAGTGCCAAAAAAGCAGCTCCTTTCGACTCAGAGCCACAGGAAAAAAACTCCACGAGGGAATCAATATGGGTATGTGGATATTCGATCTCTCCTCCCAGTTCCTTTTGAAATATTTTCACCGATTCCATTGAAAGCATTGGGCAGGCAGGGAAAATTTCTCCGAAATGGAGATCAAGTTAGCCACGTTTCTGGACTGTCAGAATTTGAGTCTACCTTTAAGGCTGTGAGGACGAAAATCGTCAGTTTATGATCGTTTGCCAACATAAATTGTTGTAAAAAATTTCAAAGAGACTAAAATAGCAAAAAAAAAAAATTTCTACGAAACTAAAAAAAAAAAATCATTTGGTGATTAAATTAATTGTAAAACCATTTTTCTAAGCTGACTTTAGTATGGAAGCCGAAGAGGGAAAAGAACTAGTCATCAAGATGGCCCAGAAGAACAAGGGTAAGCACTAGCAAGGACACGCGTGAATGCAAAGGATCGCCTCACCCCCCAATCCCATCTTCCACTTCCCATCTTCGAACAGAGACGCAGACCATGAAGGCGGGCCACAGCAACTGGTTCGCCCAGGTTGCAGCCTTTCCGGCTGTGGGCCCGCGCTACACCGGCAACCCCTTGGCGCCTATCCAGGCATTCGTGCCACGTCAGCCATCGTCGTCGTGCACGTTCTACATGAACCGCGAGCAGGAACTCTACCGCCGGGCCTGCCGCTTGAAGGGCATCCGTCTGGGGTGCTTGCAGCTGCGCGACGACTATTCGGTGGAGCCATCAGATGAAAAGCTGCCCAAGGGCTCCTACCGCTACACTCTAGAGGAGATGAAGAGCCTCAATCCCTATCGTTTAGTGGATATTGAGGATTAAACCTACACTGTCGCCAGAAACACACCACACATCCACACTACGCACAGCCAGAGATCACATGTATGCCTGCTCCACACACAGCACAGCATAGCACACCACAGCACACCATCCAATGCGATATAGAAGATGCATCGTTTCCCTTTCGATTAAAGCAATAAATAATAATTTGTTCATGCTAATAATGACAGCCGCGTATGTCAACCGAGTTCAATGTTTCTGGATGCGTCCTTGCAGGGCTGCAATCACAAGCAATCGATAATTATAATTATCTGGTTTATCGGACCTTATTTTGGATGAACATTCGACTTTATGCGATTCTCGCAGCCTCAGAAATGTGTGTGGATTCTCATATCAAAGAAAAGGTATAAAAAGCAGGGTCATCAAATATGAGGTGAGGTCCACGGCTTTCAAATAACTTTAACTGTATTCATTGTCAGAACCTCCCCATTAATTGTGAATTTAATAATGCTGTAAACGAACGAGGGGGTACCTATGTACATTCGTACATATGTATATAGATGTAGGTGGAACATCCTCGCATTGCTTTTTAAGTGGCATGTAAGATACAAGTTCGGTAACCGTTGGAGGTAACCTCAGGCAGGAGGCTATGCAAATAATTGAAACCACCCCGCGCCCTGCCGCACTGTGACAGCAATTGATGCGATTTATGTTGCCTCACCCACATGGCCGACCCAGTCGACACCTGTTATTCCCACGGCAAGAAGAGCTATCGAACGGGTGATACCCCTCCTCAGGTAGCAAAGCGAAGGCTTGTATTGCTTAGACCGGAAACGAGGCTAATATTCCTATAGGATACCCTGTAGGGGGGCATAAAATGCGAGTAGCTACTCACCTGCGTACATTCGGCATATCGCCACGCTCCACAGCCAGCAGGAACTTCTTCTCCTCGAGCAGCAAAGGTTGCGGTAATCCCAGTGGGATACAGCATCCACCCACCATTGTTGGGGGGGCTGAGGTGCGGATCCGCCCACTGCCACTGCGTGTGGCGCCTCCAGACGATACCTGGCATATTTTAAACAGATATGTACAGTGCTCTGGTGAGTGTGAGCGTGAGTGAGTGTATGGGTAGGGTAGGTGCTGTTTGTGTGCTTGCGTGTATACGGAATTGCAAATAAATAAAAAATAAACACACACTTGTACAATGTACAAGAAAATTAAGTGCAAAGTGGCGGCTGCTCGGCGGCTGATTGTCTCGAGAGTCGAGAGTCGGCCGACTAAATGGCATGGAAATTAAATGCGCCACTTCCCACATTTAAGCTTAGTGCCAGCTAATGCCAGGCGACTTTAACAGGCGACTGGCAGGGTATACCAATACCAATACCCTTCTACGACACATATTTGATCTGCTGCTCGTACTTACACCTGTCGGCAGCTTCTTCTTCATGCGACCCATGCTGGATCGGTCTCTCCCTCCCTGTCTCTTTCTATGTGTGTGATTTTTGGTTTATAATTCACTTAACAAAAAGCTGATTGTAATTAATAGTCCATACGGTGCATGTGTATGTCCATGCAGCATGAATGTTTTCTGTCGTCGGCAAAGTTCCAGCTCCGGGAGGACTGCAGCTCCAGACAAATGCCAGGGGGACTTACCACATAGCCATTCAGAACTAAATACATATATTTAAATACACAAAGGCTAAGCCAAAAAACTCCAGCACTAAGCCCCGGCCAAATGCAACTTTCAAGTTGATTTTGCCTTTATAGTTATGTCCGACTGTGTCGGCGGGTGTGCATGTGCGTGTCCGGGGGTTTTTGTCTTGGTTTATGGCTTCTGGTTGCTGGCAAAAAGTTTCCATTTAAGCTGTTTATAATGTTTTTTCTCGTTGGTCGCCTGGGCTAAGCCCTTTTTGAGTTCAGCACTCCAACTTTCCAGGAATTGCAAACTTAATTAGAGAACTCTACGGATCAGAACGGACACTACACTGGCCTCCGCACTCGTCGTGCCCCCGGCAGCATCAATCGCGGCACTACACAGAAAAGCACACATCAAAATTTACATACGAGTATTTCAGCAAAGAAATGTTTTCAGTATTTCACTCATTTCCACAAGAGGTACACACGAATTATTATTATTTTTCCTATAAGCGAATTTATTTGCATTAAAATGTTCTCACTTTAGGCGTTTTTCTCTTGCCTTTCCAGCTGCTGTAATTTTTATTATTATTTCTTTTGGCTTTCATTTGTGTGTTTACAGCCCCTTCAATTGGCTGGCCATTAGATTTAATTTTTATAATTCATTGTTGCGATTTTCTCTCACTTCCTGCTCCCCTCTTCCATCTCCCGAACACAGCGCAATGAATGTTTAATAAGGCTTTTTCCATCAATGCGAATATGTATAAAGTGTTTCGACTGCCGCAAATGGATAAAATTGCACTCGCACTACATGTTTTTGCTTTAAAATGTTCAGACGCATTTAAAAGTGCTTGTAGTCCGCATAAAAAATGCATACGCGTTGCACATTCCGCCGGACTTAAGGCAGCAGAAAAAAACGCACTGAACCATTGCGAGGGCTGTGGCATAAAAACGCTTCCTGTTTGGTCTACCATTGTGTGTGTACAGTGGACAAAGAGGGAATTGTTTAATTAACTTGATAGAAATATAAGTGCGTAGGGTGGCGTTTGTCGCTTAACAGATAAATACGAGTATTCACATTTATATTCGCACATAAAAGTGTCGCCATAAATTGGGTTTTATCAGGCCAGTTGATGGAAGGAAAGGAAGGAAAAAAACATAGCGTTTAAATTGGGATTGATAGTGGTTCGCTTTTCAGGATATATATGTAAATACAGAAGTGACAGATCCGTTGAGGTGTCATTATTATGCACAGTGTTGAGCGGAAGTTTATTCAAAAAAACTTTAAAATAAAAAACTTTAATCAACTTGAGAGACTAAGTGCTAATCTTGATTGTGGGCAAGTTCCACTGACAACTCTCAGTGGGAGGAAGCCCTGGCATAACTTTGCAGCCATTACCGAACGGGAGGAGCACAATGAAAGCCAGTTATTCGCCCGCCCATCCTCTGGGCAGTCAGATATAGCCACATAATTCAGCTGGCTTCTCGGACTGCTCTTAAGCCACTTACTTCTTGCATTCCAGCGCATAAAAACGTGTGCAATTGTTCAACTCGGTCGCACAATGGACGCTGGGGTTTCCCCATCCGTGTACGGATGTGCTGCGGCTTAGGCAGGGGACTGGGAATATGAATTTATATATTTTATAACAATTGCACGTTGCATACGTTACGGCAAACCGCACTGCTCATTCTTTATGCTCTTTGTGTACGAGTATAAAATTTTATTTTATTGGTATTCCATTTTTGGGGCCGAACACGGCGAGGCACAACGCGACAATGTCGAGACAAGAACGAGAACGGGAACGTGCCACTTGCGGAATTCACACGCTGCGACTGCCACATGGAAATTTATACCTTTCCCGAGGGCCAGGCCGGGCAGCGGCGTTGTAGCTAATTTAATTAGACTAAAACGTCAAATATTTGTCAGCGCATGGATACACCTGGAGGTCCACATCCACACCAGTACGCGCACCCTGAAAGCCACCACTCTCTGCTTGTTTTTATGAATTGCAGAAATGTCCAACAGTCGCGGCATCGCCTTGTTGGGGGTCGTTTGGCTATCAACAAGTTTCTGCCCTTTGGCGGCTGCTTCTCTAAGGGGATTAGGACCCAAACATGTGGAAAGTTGCGGTCATTGACTAGGACAGCTGCGACGCGACTGTTGCCAATTGAATTACAACTAATTTTCAGTGATTTGATTTGTGCTGCGTTTCCCCATGTAATGATTATAATTTGATTTTTGAAAAACACAACACACCTTTTTACACATTATTTGTTTCACAGTGCATTGTGCTTAATTTGATTTGAAAAATACTTTATACCTTAGAGTGCACTCACAATTGATAAAATTCTTTTATTTTATATTTTTCAGTATTTTACTGTCCCCTTACATTCTCTTTCCTAACTTACTCTAAATAGAAGGTATTTTTATACCTGTACTCAAAAAAGATTTAAGGGGTATGTTGTATTTGTGGAAAAAGTGGATGTGTGTAACGCAGAGAAGGAAACGTTTTCGACCCCATAATGTATATATACTCTTGATCAGCATCAATAGCCGGGTCGATATAGCCATGTCCGTCTGTCCGTCCGTCTTGTTGAGCGCCTAGATCTCCGAGACTATAAGAGCTAGGGCAACCAAATTTGGTTTCCAGACTTATGTGATATCACACTGCTAAAAGTGTATTTCAAAATTTCTCCCGCCCCCTTCCGCCCGCACAAAAGACGAAAATCTGTGGCAGGCACAATTTTAAGATCAAATTAAAACGCATTATCGTAGAGAATGACCATATCTACCAGATTGCCGAATTTGAATCAGATCGGATCATAATTATAGCCAGAATGAAGAAAAAATAATTTTCAGTTGCTTCCCCCGCCTCTTCCTGCCAGCCACACGCTACTCATTCTCTTTCTCGCTCGCACACTCTGCCGCGTTCAGTGCGCGAGCAACCCCTAGCGGAGGAGATGTAGAATCTAAATGGTACATGTACAATCTACATGTTAGAAGTAAAATATACATTGTAGATGTAGATAACAGATGTAGCGAAAAAATGTAAAATGTACATTTTTTTTTTAATTCTAAAATTCTAAAAATCATAAGCTCAAAAATGTATATACTGACTGATTACGGGTATAAGTAGAGTCGCTTCCCCAGAAGCGACTCACACGTTCCTTCTCGTTTAATTTTTAAATTATTTATAAATATTTCATTTATTTTTTTTTGAGTTTCCTTAACTATTTTCTCTTCATTTGGCAAAACATTCAATTTGGGTTTCATTTGCGTTAATTTTACTGTACAGCAATGCGAGTCGGAGTCCATTTTTAAATGGATGGAGAGACCACACAGCCGGTGGGTGCTGCTCGTATGCGTTTATGTCTCTGGTAGAGTCAGCCTTTTACAGTCGTCAACAGAACAACCAACAGGAACAAAACAAAAACTACCCACACAAGCAAATCAAACTGTAAACTCTGTCTGCATCCGGTACGAGCAGTAAAAGCAAGCCAAATTAAATCAAAAATCTCAAACTAGATTTTGATGAGATATTCGTACAATGAAATAGCACCAAAGGGGGAAACGAAACGAAATAGTAGGGGGAAGAGCAGAGCGAACAATCCGAGCAGCTTCCAGCGTCATATGCAGTATGGGGTTGGGGCAGAGGCAGAGGCAGGGACAGGGACAGGAGCTTTGCATGACTGCACGAAAACATGAAAAGCCAAACAAACAAATATCTGCAGAGGTGTAGAGGAGAGCAGTGGCGCTGGTGCGGTTGCTGGTTCTGCCACAGGCCAACTCATTTAGTGGCAGGCAGGTGGGTTGCCATGACTGCGAGTTTTATCAAGCTGCATGCTGGATCGACCTCAGGTGGAGAGGATGAATGGAGCCTGGAAAGATACTCGTAAATGTGTATGGGAATGGCATTGTTTACCCTCCAAGTCGCGGCTGGCTCCCGCGATGCTCTGCCTGTGGTGGAACAGTAGATTTTCTTATCCTTTATATCGCTTTATATCAGGCAAAGAACAGAATGTTCGCCACGTGGCTGTCTGGAGTGTTTGCGTGTGCTTGTGTGTGTGTAGCAGTCCCTTATGCAAACATAATCAGACAGACATACAGACGGACAACAAGTAGCATAGTTACACGCACGCTCACACATATTCACACCCTTGTAGGGTTATCCAGGAACAGGAGCAGGAGCAGCAGCAGCAGCAGCATAATATGATACATTTCCATAATTCACCCAGCAGTTTGCCAAACGGTCTGCTGCAGTTGCTCCAAAGCACAGCAGCAGTGTGTGGCAAATAAAATTGCATTCAATATTTCTTCCCATTTTGCTCTCCTTTTTGATGAGATTTTTTTCCCCTGGCACCAGATAGACTGCTCCAGCGCCTCTCTCCCAAATTGTTTTTCTTGCATTATATTCAGGGCCCCGCTGCAGTCTGCTGCACTGCCGCTTATATTATTTCAAGTATGCTGCCGCATAATAATAGTACTGCTGAGGGGAAACGCTGATGAATATCAGATGGAGAAACTTTTTCCACCAAACACCGGTTTCTGCATACAAATGTGTATGTGTGTATGTACGTATATAAATTTAATTATATATTAAAACTGTTTAACCATTCCAATTGAAAGGCAGAATGATTCAATTGGACATGCAGCAACGGCAGCGACTGTCCATATATCAATCATTAAATTTGTTGTGCAGTCCAATCCATTTGAAAATGACGGTAAAACAACATTAATTTGTTTATTCCATATTAAACGCATCAGCCGAAAAGTGGGCAATGCTGTTTGCCAGCTCAATTCCATGGCGGGCAACTCCTCGCTGCATACTTTTGAGCGCCGCTTACTCGCTGTTGGGTGCGCTCTTTGTACTCTTTTTGTTCTCTCATATTTCTCGTACGCCATGACAACCAAGGCCTGTGCGTGGGTGTCTGGGAGTGTGGGAGTGCGGGTGGGGAGTTACGTCATCAATTGGCATGTGGGAAATCTTTAAATATTTATCCCTCGCTGTTTTCGCACACAGCAGCCGGTAGTAGGTAGCATTGAGCTGTTTTTCCCTTTAAACAATGCAAAATTTTCATCAATGAAATGCCTGGGCCGACTTTTAGTTAAATCGAAACAAACACACAATGTTGTGTTGGGGGTATCTGTGTTGGCGAAATTCCTGCCAACCGCAGCCACAATGGGCCAAAACTGGAGCAGGAGGACGAACAGGAGCTGGAGGAGCAGCAGCAGCATCAAACAGCAATCCTTGCGGTAAAATAAATTTTGTGCAACTCATGACAGCTCCAGCAGCGCAGCTGGGTCTGAGGTGTCCGGAAGAGCTGTGGGACCAGTGGATGGGAGCGGAGCGTACGTGCCGAGATACAAAACTTGCCAAACGGATTAGGAAGTCGAGGCCAGAGGTTGTTCCCCCACCTCAGAGACCCTCCTGCGACGCACGTTCCAGCCTCTCAAAGGGTTTAAAAGGCAATCAAATTTAATTGTTTTGCGGTTAGCCGCAAGACTACTTCATCTTCTCCATTCTCTCCACGAGGCTGTTACAATCCCTTGCCAGCATTTTACAATTCAAATGTCAAAGAAGCTAAGCAGAAATACATTTTAGCTCGTAGTATTTTTATAGTTGATGATAAGCGAGTGCCCAGCTGCCTCACAGAAATGTCAATTAAATGTATTTACATGTGATGCGAACACGGCGGAAGAACACTCACCCCAGTGACGCCAAGAAATCAGGTCCAATCGGATCCAAATAGGCCAGAGTCTGGCTATAAATAGGACTCACCTGTGCATTTGTTTACACGGCCAGGCAGTTAGACGTAAACAAGTCTCGCCGGAAGTGGGCCAACAACGGTCTCAGCATCATCAAATCAACATGAATGTCCGTGTATCTGTGGATCTTTGGATCTGAAGAAGCACCAGTCTTTAACTGATTAATCATGGATGCTCATCAGCTGCGTTGTCATTGGTCCACTTTGACACAAGTTCAAGCGGCAAGGCCTGCGAGGATTGCGACTATAAATTCTCACTTTCCGCCACTCTCTAACATTGATCTCCCGCTGTCAACGAGCCGTGTAAAGGCCAAATGCCGCTTATTTTTAATAATAAATAAAAACCATCCCCACGGAATGATATATGTAAATATGTACATATTTATGTACATACATATACATATTTGTGAAATGTCATAAAATGTGGCGCCAGGCACAACAGCAGCGACAGTCAACGACACCACAACGACCTTAGTAGCTGCTTCGATACATCAAGTGCCGAGAAAAGTCAGAAAAGAGCCAGAAATACTTACGACATAGCAAATAATTAAGGCGAACTATGTTTTGTTCGAATTAAATAATTTATACCGCCATTTGTCTACGCATTCTGCATATTTTCCATTAATGACACAGAAAATAGAACTGCCTCAGAGCAGCGGAAAAATGAATTGGAATGGCTGAAAGCACTGAGATGAAAGGCGAGCTAATTGATTCGGAATGATGGCTAAATGCTAGACTACTCGATCGCAGCTCGCGATCGGCGATTGTATGGTCCGGTCCGGTCCACACATTCAGTCTGTGCGTGGGTGGAATGTGTAGAGCAAGGTCGATGGCTGCAAGAGAAAGCGGCATGGCATCCCATTGGGGAGATCGAATAGACAATATAGACAATATCTACATATATATCTGTATGCATGTACGAGTATATGTATAGGAGAAGGATCATGGCTGTATGCCTACTTTATTAGTTGCGTCAAGATCAAGTTCCTCGATCTACAAGACTAATCACCACCGTAAAGCCACCAAATACCTTGCCCTCTTTCATTAAAGCAACACGACATTTCTTCATACCTGGGCTCAAAAGTGTTGGCAAGTTATCAGTGTTGAGCTCAACATTCTTCAAATAGTATTCACCCTTTCGGAGCGGACACAAGTCGTTGCCTGTGGGCAGGTTCGAGTCTTGCAAGGATGGTTCTAAATACTTCGCGTAAAAATTCTTCATAGAGAAGCAGGGTTTTTGGCGCCAATTAATATTCATTCGTGCCCACTTTCCATTCTTCCATGTCCAGACATCTATCAATACATCATAGTCCTCGTTAAGATCCACATGATAAACTATCGTTCCGTTTACCAACCGTTGGCGTCCCACCAGCTTTAGGTAATGCTCGAATAATGTTACCTCGTCTCCTTGAACCATTTCTATCGATTCGAACTTTCCATCGAATCTGGGCGCTGCAAAGCACTAAAAGGAAAGAGTTTTCAGTTTTCCGATTATAATATTTATCTATTTTCGTGTTATCTACCAATGTGGACAGGAGCAGTAGTGCCTTTAGCCACAGCGAGAACATCTTTTGAAAAGTTTAAAAAAATTTTCTACAGCTTTCAGTTCACCTTTTGCCACCTCTTTTTATACAGATCTGCATGGCATGTTTTGCACCCATTAACATGGAATTTTCACATCACATCTGACGGATTCTAGATAACATTTGATGCTATCGGAGTAGTGTATTGGTGTGACTACATTTTACAACCTGAAATTTGATATAGAAAACAGTCCCTGATACAGCGATCCGAATCAGGTTGTTCCGCATTTTTATACCCGTACTCAAAAAAGAGTTAAGGGGTATATTAGATTTGTGGTAAAAGTGGATGTGTATAACGCAGAGAAGGAAACGTTTCCGACCCCATAAAGTATATATATTCTTGATCAGCATCAATAGCCGAGTCGATATAGCCATGTCTGTCTGTCCGTCTGTCTGTCTGTCCGTCCGTCTGTCCGTCTCGATGAGCTCTTGGATCTCAGAGACTATAAGAGCTAGAGAAACCAAATTTAGTTTCCAGACTTATGTGATATCACACTGCTACAAGTGTATTTCAGAATTTCGCCCCGCCCCCGCAAAGGACGAAAATCTGTGTCAGGCACATTTTTAAAGATACGATAGAACAAAAAACGCGTTATCGTAGAGAATGCCCATATCTACCAGATTGCCGAATCTAAATCAGATCGGATCATAATTGTAGCCAGAATGAAGAAATTAATTTTCAGTTGCTTCCCCTACCACCTCCTGCAAACAACAACGTAACTCATTCTCTTTCTCGATCGCACACTCTGCCGCGTTCAGTGCGCGAGCAACCCCTAGCGGAGGAGATGTAGAATGTAAATGGAACATGTACATTGTACAATCTACATGTTAGATGTAGAATATACATTGTAGATGTGGATGTAGATAGAAGATGTAGCAAAAAAATGTAAAATGTAAAATTTTTTTTTTAATTCTAAAATTCCAAAAAATCATATGCTCAAAAATGTATATGCTGACTGAGTACGGGTATAAGTAGAGTCATGTCCCCAGAAGCGACTCGCACGTTCCTTCTCGTTATTTACTTATTTATTGCATAGAAAAAACTTATCAGGCAGATATCTTTAAAACTTAATTATCTCAAGTGTTTGTTTTCATTATGTCAAGCACACTGATAAACAATTATATTGCAGGCAATATCATTTCTAATGATAATCAAATTTAGATTAAAATTGTAATTGTGTTCAACATTATCCCTCTGGCCTGCAAAAATCTGTGGCAATAACCCCGAGCTCTTTGCTCCCAGTACCTGACTGCCTGCCTCCCCTCACGTACGGCCACTGCCACTTCCATCAGCTGACACATTCCCAGCAAATTGGGGCTAATGGACCAATGCTGCGTTGCAGTTGGAATGAGGCTGTATGCAGGTTCCTGGCTGCTACTGCTGCTGGCTTCTGGCCTCTGCCTGCCGGACAACATAGTTTATTATTAGCTCGCAAAGAAGTTTAGCGAGGTAAACACAGTTGCGCGACTTCATGTTGCGACTGCGCCTGCAGTCGGGGTAGAACTCGGCGGAAAACTCGGGGAAAAATAATTTCGAAAATTGTGCTTGGAGGCAACTAGAGAAAGCGGCATGGCATCCCATTGGGGATATCCAATAGACAATATAGACAATATCTACATACATATGTATGTATGTACGAGTATATGTATAGGAGAAGGATCATGGCTGTATGCCTACTTTGTTAGTTGCGTCAAGATCAAGTTCCTCGATCTACAAGACTAATCACCAGCGTAAAGCCACCAAATATCTTGCCCTTTTTCATAAAAGAAACACGAAATCTCTTCAAACCTGGGCTCATAAGTGTTGGCAAGTTATCAGTGTTGAGCTCAACATTCTTCAAATAATATTCACCCTTCCGGAACGGACACACGTCGTTGCCTGTGGGCAGGTTCGAGTCTTGCAATGATGGTTCTAAATACTTCGCATAAAAGTTCTTCATATAGAAGCAGGGTTTTTGGCGCAAATTAATATTCATTCGTGCCCAATTTCCATTCTTCCATGTCCAGACATCTATCAATACATCATAGTTCTCGTTAAGATCCACATGATAAACTATCGTTCCGTTTACCAACCGCTGGCGTCCCACCAGCTTTAGGTAATGCTCGAATAATGTTACCTCGTCTCCTTGAACCATTTATATCGATTCGAACTTTCCATCGAATCTGGGCGCTGCAAAGCACTAAAAGGAAAGAGTTTTCAGTTTTCCGATTATAATATTTATCTATTTTCGTGTTATCTACCAATGTGGACAGGAGCAGCATTGCCTTTAGCCACAGCGAGAACATCTTTTAAAAAGTTAAAACAAATTTTCTACAGCTTTCAGTTCACCTTTTGCCACCTCTTTTTATACAGATCTGCATGGCATGTTTTGCACCCATTAACATGGAATTTTCACATCACATCTGACGGATTCTAGATAACATTTGATGCTATCGGAGTAGTGTATTGGTGTGACTACATTTTACAACCTGAAATTTGATATAGAAAACAGTCCCTGATACAGCGATCCGAATCAGGTTGTTCCGAATTTTTATACCCGTACTCAAAAAAGAGTTAAGGGGTATATTAGATTTGTGGTAAAAGTGGATGTGTGTAACACAGAGAAGGAAACGTTTCCGACCCCATAAAGTATATATATTCTTGATCAGCATCAATAGCCGAGTCGATAGAGCCATGTCTGTCTGTCCGTCTTGTTTGACGCCTGGATCTCAGAGATTATAAGAGCTAGGGCAACCAAATTATGTTTACAGACTCATGTGATATCACACTGCTACAAGTGTATTTCAAAATTTCGCCCCGCCCCCTTCCGCCCACACAAAGGCACATTTTTAAAGATACGATCAAATTAAAAACGCAGTATCGTAAAGAATGACCATATGTACCAGACTGCCGAATCTGAATCAGATCGGATCATAATTATAGCCAGAATGAAGAAATTAATTTTCAGTTTGCTCCCCTGCCCCCTCCTGCCAACGACAAAGCAACTCATTTTCCTTCTCGCTCGCACACTCTGCCGCGTTCAGTGCGCGAGCAACCCCTAGCGGAGGAGATGTAGAATCTAAATGGTACATGTATAATCTACATGTTAGATGTAGAATATACATAATATATGTAGATGTAGAAAACAGATGTAGCAAAAAAATGTAAGATGTAACAAGTTTTTTTTTTAATTTTAAAATTCTAAAAAATCATATGCTCAAAAATGTATATACTGACTGAGTACTGGTATAAGTAGAGTCGCGTCCCCAGAAGCGACTCACACGTTCCTTCTCGTTTTATTTACTTATTTATTGCATAGAAAAAACTTATCAGGCAGATATCTCTAAAACTTAATTATCTCAAGTGTTTGTTTTCATTATGTCAAGCACACCGATAAACAATTATATTGCAGGCAAAATCATTTCTAATGATAATCAAATTTAGATTAAAATTGTAATTGTGCTCAATCTTTTCCCTCTGGCCAGCAAAAACCTGTGGCAATAACCCCGAGCTCTTTGCTCCCAGTGCCTGACTGCCTGCCTCCCCTCACGTACGGCCACTGCCACTCCCATCATCTGCCACATTCCCAGCAAATTGGGGCTAATGGACCAATGCTGCGTTGCAGTTGGAATGAGGCTGTATGCAGGTTCCTGGCTGCTGCTGCTACTGCTGGTGGCTTCTGGGCTCTGGCCTCTGCCTCTGCCTGCCGGACAACATAGTTTATTATTAGCTCGCAAAGAAGTTTAGCGAGGTAAACACACTGACTTCATGTTGCGACTGCGCCTGCAGTCGGGGTAGAACTCGGCGGAAAACTCGGGGAAAAATAATTTCGAAAATTGTGCTCGGAGGCAACAATACGTAACGAAAATAGCGCACAACGAGGCGTTGTCAGAGGCGTACAATGCCGAGAGCCCAAAGTTTTCCCCGAAACTTGATTGAAATTGAAAAATATTTTCGAACGTGCCGAAACAGTTGCGCGTTCAATGAGCGAGCGGAGAGACGGGTCGAATCGAATCGTTCATCGGACATCGGGCATCAGACAACAAACATCGGAGTGCCACAATTTGTCAAAATATTCCCCGAAAATACTGGGAATTCGCAGTGATGTGTAAACATTTATAAGGTGAAAAGAGTGCAAATAGTAGCAACCAAAAAAAAAATAGTTTTCAAACAATACAGAACTCAGCAGCAGACGGGTGGGGGTGAGGGAGGGCTAAACGATTCCGTGAACACTAAATAACAAACAGACTTTTCGTCCCACAAGAGAAAGAGGATCTGTGTGAACACGGGCGGAGCATTCCTGTATGCAGATGGTGCCACTGGCGTGGCGTGGCGTGGCGTGGCGTGGCAAGGTGTGCAGGCGGAAGAGCAACAACAATAGCAATGACAACGACAACCAAAGCAACAGCAAATCAAACGAAACAAAGCAAAACATTTGCCTCAAACTAATAACAGAACTTTGGATGCTCTTCCCGTGGGAAAATAACAAAGATTTGGTGTATTCCAATAATACTTATAGTTCCATATATTTTCGTCAACTTGCGTCAAAAGTTGATGCACTTCTGGTAAGGGTACAATCTAAAAACAAAACGTGCCTTCCGCCATTTTCGACAGGAGAGAAAAAAGCACGCGAAGAGACCGCCAGCAGCGTTAAGCGCATTTATAGGATTTGCATTATTCGAGGCAAAGCCATGGACGGAAGCGGTCAGCGGAGCCGTGACATCAAGGCAGACTGCATGTGGGAGCCAATTCAGTTCCAGTTGTAGGTGCAGGTGCAGGTGCAGGCACAGGTCCAGGTACAAGTCCAGCTTTGCCTTTCAGTCCCTGCCCAAATCAAAACGCAGCTTAGTTCGGCAGCCAGTCTGTTTATTTTGGACTCCGGCTGAAAACTTTAAAGCCAGCCTAGGTTCCGAGCCAGAACTGGAATGGGCTTGTATGGGATGGGTAAGGAATTGCGGAGCCGTACAGAGGTTTATTCGGAATCCGGCGCCAGACCACACCGTTGTCAAGGCACGTTCGCATCAAGTGGCACTGCCCCGGCCTGCCGTGGCAGGCGTTTTGTTTATTTGCTTTTGCTGCCTGTTGGCTCAACGTGAGGCAACTGCCCAGCAGAGGGGAAAGTGAGAGGACTGAGGATGGTAGCAGTAGACCAGCAGGCGGAGTGGCAAGTTCTATGGCTGCAGCTGCCGTATATAAGTAATTTTATGGCCAAGGCTTCGGACTGTACGTTTTCGGCTCAGCCGCTGTTATTGTTTATACGGGGACTGGAAGCATTTTTAAAGCCATTTAAGTTCTGCCCCCACCACTCCGCACATTTAGAACCACTCCCCACATCCACAGACCAATTAGACAGCCGAATCACTGCTTCCACTCTCCGGTCCTACTGCTTATGCGGTTCTGGCCATGACGCATCGCATGGCTTTTTATAGCGTCGTTGTCGTGGTTGTCATGGTTGTCGTTGCGTCCGGCTATTAGGCTTTCTTCCGTTTGATAAGATACGGCTCTGCGACCACGGCCGTGAGCGTAGAGTGGAGTGGAGGGGGCGTGTCTGCTTATCGGATACGCCGTGCCGGTAACCCATATAAAAATAGAAGAGAGTAATTTAATAACGATTCCAGACACACATGTGCATGTTTGTCTAGCAATTATTTATAGTTCACACATTACCAGAATTTATGCACTTGTTTCTGGAATGCTTATGAGATTAGACAAAGACTAAGGAACGCGAGAGCAAATATATTTATTAGGTAAGATTTATAATGTTTCCGAGTACAATAAAGTTGAATGGAAGTGCCAAGATCTTGATGGTTACCAATATGCTGGGAGAGAGGATATTAAAATTCCACTTCGCTTGCACCAATCGGTGTTGGCTTTATTTATCTCCTATAAGATTTACGAGTATTTAATCTGACTACTTGTATTTCCCTTCATATCAGTCAGTGCCCAGTATCAGCGATGGTCGCCTTTGTGATTGTGTGATGCAACGAGCAGTTATTCGCCGCATGGCCGAGAGACCAGACTCAGGTCCTAGCCAAAAACGTGACACAATCGCTGATGCGGCAACAAGTTGCGAAAAAGTGACAGCCTGTGAATAGGAAGAGGCATTAGATCTGCACATACAAGTAAGTATAGTGCATATATTGGTGCTGGGTGTTGCCAAAAGCGAGGCGCGATAGAAACTACACTGAATGTGCTAAACGACAACGGGGGAAAATGATTTTCACTCGCTTGCAAACACCAGCCGCAAACTGAGCGGAAAACCAGAGAGAAAACAGATAGATGGGGGAGCAAACAAATTGCTTTGCCATTTATTTTTATACGAGTACCAAAACAGACAAAACCCACAAATACTCGTGCGAGTACGACTGCGAGTGCATACTCGTATAGCTAGCTTTTGGGAGCGGAATCGAGTGAAGTTTAGGTGTGTTTGTGCGTTCTTATTTATAGATACATATTGAATGCTCGCGAGAGTCGATCGGCGACAAGTCGTGCCAACCGCAGGCCCGTGCCTCTGCCAGTTATCATCGGCCAAAAAAAAAAACATTTATAATGGAGCGCCAAGAGCGGCCACAAAGGAACACATATGCGAGTATTGGCAAATGGCAGAAGAAGAAGCAGCAGCCAGAGCAGCCAAAGCAGCCAAAAGCAGCGGCGAAAATGGCTCAAATCAAATAATGTGGGGCCAGGCCAAAACAGTTTGAGGCAAGGCGCTCGCTCGCGATGACACAATAGCACGCTGAGGCGCAGGCGAACGAATTTCGCGCTAATATCAAGCATACGCAACGTGGTGCGCCACCGCTGCCATCGGCTATAAATAAACAAAACGGCAAAAAGCAAACAATTCTTTTGTGCCATTTTTTAAGTGCGCAGAAAATACAAGAATCGGCCAAACGAAATATCCCAAATATTCATACAATATATTTGGAAATCCAGTCAAAAGTGAAGTGAAGTTGATTTGAAAATCTGAAACGCAAATGCGAAAATGTTCTAAATAAATTATAACAAGTGCCATTAAATATTGTAGATAAAAGCAAACGCATAAAGAAGCAAAAACCACAGACATTTGCGCCCGTGGAATACTCACAAATATTTGTTCGCAGCCAACGGAAAAGTGCAACAGCTTCAGCACGGGTCAACGTCTGCGGGAAGCCAGCGCCAGGGGACGCAGCAGCATGATCTACATTGATGACTCAGAGCCGGAAGGCGGTAAGTCCCAATGGCAGTCGACCAATTGGTGTGGCACTGCCACAAGAAAAGCCACCTAACGGAGCACTCCGATAACAGGCCAACAGAAAACCGGCCGCTGTCAGCGCTACGTATACGTGTTGTGTTTCATCGCTGATAAGGGTCGCCTACAGCGCCCGATTGCCAGCGGTTATCTGTAAATGTACTATATAAGGGGTTCTATCTTAGTATACTCGTGTATATGGCTCCCGATAAATGCACCCAGATAGAGAAGCCAGGGGACTTTTGCAATTATTGTAAATTATTTTCAAGAGCTCAACTCTATGACTCTTTCAATCAGGCTTCGCACAGTTGTTTCCTTTTCATTAGTACCTTGTCTGCAGTGCAGACCTATCCACAAAGCGAACACAATAAACCCTTAAATGCCAAACTGCAAATAGACAAATCAAATCAACACAAATCTATGGCTTAGCAGATGTCTCTGTTCTCTTTTGGCCCCACCCCAGCTATCAGTATCAGCGGATAACTACGCTTTAATAAAGGGCCAAAACAATAAACATTTTCGGCCCATCATGCTGATACTGATGCAAGACATTAACTTTTATGCACAGATAAAAACCAAACAGAACCAAACCAAACCGAACCGAACCAAACCTAACGGAGATCTGTTAAAATCAAGCTGTGAATGGTGAAAACAAATGCTTAAACGATTTAGCGCCGCATCCCAATGGGCGAGGAGGCTTTTAAAAATACATGAATTTCAATAAAATACGACAATGCCCGATACTGAATGCTGGGCCTCGGATTCGGATTCGGGTTGGGCAAGGCAATGGCATGGCGTGGCATGGCATCCCCCAAAAGGGTGTCCAGATAAGGCGGGACTGTGATCAGGAAACATTTGCGACGCCGTTTCCATTGTCAGAAACAATAAATTTCACGCATAAAACAAAAGAGAGGCCAAATAATTTCACTGTTTTTCTCCTTTTGCTTTCACTTTTTTTTTGCCATATTAAAGCTGAAATGAAAGCCAACGGGAAGTAGGAAAGTACGTAAGGGGCGATGAAGGATAAATGTCACACCAGATGAACGTTAAGAGAGAGACAGAGAATTGGGGGAGGAGGGTTGGCTTGTTAGTCAGTGGTAACAGTATCTGCCGTGGAGCCCAAAGACAAAGGACAGTCCAAAATCCCAAACTCCTAAAAAACGGAAACGGAAGTGTCAAGTAGTTGGACGAAGCGGGAAATGGTTAAAAGGGAAACGGCCCAAGGAAGGGGCAAAAGCATGTAGCATGAAAAATGGCAAACGGCGGGGCAATTCCAGAAATGAACGAAACCCAAAAAGAAAAAACTTCGACAGACAGCGAGGCAAAAACCACGCGTAACACGAGGAGTGCGACTGCAGTAGCAAAGGGAAGCGGCACGGGTTGTACGAGTATACCACACACAGAGGCGTCCTGATTTAGTGCCAC
The DNA here is from genome assembly GCF_018151105.1 of Drosophila obscura. Taxonomy (NCBI): domain Eukaryota; kingdom Metazoa; phylum Arthropoda; class Insecta; order Diptera; family Drosophilidae; genus Drosophila; species Drosophila obscura. The sequence goes on along the minus strand of NW_024542812.1, from coordinate 1,646,287 downwards.
CTACTCTCACATTGCCCCCCCCGCCTCCCATCGCAAGCCAACAAGAAAGAAAGAAAACGGAAAAGGGTTACGCGTCTCGTTTTCCCAGGCTGTTTTCCCCCAAATTGGCAAATAACAACAAACGGAAATACTTGTCTGCCTGCGGCAAAGGTGGCAGAAGGTGGCAAAAGGTGGCGGCAGGTGGTAACCTGACCGATTGGCCAACCTTTTCTGGCAAATTTTCACAGTTTCTTGTCACCCTTAGACATAAATATATTTTTGCTATATTTAGCATGTGTGTGTGTGTGTATTTCTAGGGTTTTTCTCAGCTGAATTATGTGCTAATGACACATAAGCTGATTTCTCAATTTCCTTTCCCCAAAACCTCTCTGCGTAGCGTAATTATCGGAATCTTCTCTGAGCTCCAGAAAAAAGGCGAGCTTTAATCAGGCAGGAAATGAAAGCATTCGTAGCGGAAATTACCAAACCGCAGATAAATTCAAATCGCTGGCATATATGTACATACATACTTAAATACGAGCATGTATTTATAATGAAAAAAATATATTGGATATTTTTGCCCATTCTGTTTATACGAATTCTGCTCAGATGAATCGTAAATCAAGCAAGAAAGACTTGAAACTGTGTATTATTTTTCGTGTATACTATTTTATAAATACAGTTGATTATTATAAAAATTTTCTATTGCGTGTTTTGGGGGGACGGACGATGAAACAGGAGGAGCAGGCATCGATATTGTATAAACATAAAAACCGAAATCTGCATAAAAATGCTGGCCAGCCACCGATTTCTGGCGTCATTAAATGAACAAAATGTACATATTTATACATAAAGAAAGAGCAACAGTGTGTACACGCTAAGAGAGAAGACTCTTCCATAGGAATATTGTTCTAAATTCAGCCATCATTCACTGTTTTGAAAAGGGGAAACATTTTTCATAGATTTTTTTACGCCGCCACCGAAAATATTCAAAATTAAATTTATATTTTGCCTTTAATTTTTCGTACTGCGCTGCCAAGGTGAGTGTAAAACAAACAGACGAAAATCGAAAGAATTTTCACATGCTGTCTTCAAAGTTACTCACCCTCCCCTTGCACCCGTCTCTCCCAAAGACCACAAACGCACAACGAGAGACTTTTGTATCTTGAGATACAGACATATGTACAAACATATATATATATATAATTGAGATAAATTTATTTTACGTCGCATTTCATGTTGAAGGTCGTTCGTTGCTATTCACTTCAGTTGACGTTGCAAATTCCTCGACTCTGCCTCATCGTGGCCGGCGCGGCGGGGTCTCTGTACTCTACTTTGTACGAGTTGTATATAAGGACTGTTTAATGGGATCTAGTCCATAAGCAATAGCCTCGATTTGATCATACGTATATCTATTTGTCAAGTAATTATGTAAATATTTCGCGCTTCCTGCTTTTGTTTGCTATTGTCTGATTTTTATTTTGAGTATTCCCAAATTCTGTGATTTTTCTTTGAATTCCCTAGTTTCTTGGCAACTACATATACTCGTACATATGTATGTGGATATATGTATATCCCATAGATATAGCTTTCTGTATATCGTGAGTGTGTGACTGTGAGTGTGCGCGTGCTGAGTACTGAATGAATGAGAATGAATGCGGTTATGTTTTTGTGATTTTGGCTTGTAACCAAAATTTCCGAATTTATGTTTCTCTCTCTGACAGCGATAATTTATTGAACCTGCTGGGACCAGGAAAATTAAAAGACTTTTTATCTGCATATACATATCTGCGGATTATAACATTTAAATAGAATATTTTATTCCAGCCGCAAGGCACGGCAAAGCAATTCGCCATAAAAGGAGCAGGCCAACAATTGAACATCGGTCTGTTTCTCTGGCCCCAACCATGTACATTGTACAATATCCAGTCGGATTCGTTCCATTCTTTGTTGCCGGGACATGCCTGCAGTGTTGTTTAAATTTTTAATGCAAAAGTATCTCTGGCTGCTGCTGGGACGGGACCGCAGCTGCAGGTGGAACTGGGGCAGCCGGGGCAGCATTAAAAATGCACATACGAGCGTGTGAACGAGTGCGAATGTGTATGATTATAACGCATACGACATGTGGCGCAGGAATGGCAGAAACAGATGGGGCGTGGACTGCCGCATGCTAAACAAATTAAAATAGCAATTTAATGTATTGGCAGGGCTGGCAGGGCTGGCAGGCAGACAGACAGACAGGCAGGCAGGCAGACAGGAAGCCTTGGTAAGATTGCATTTGCCAAATGCAAAACTAAACAAAAACTCTCTCCATTGGCAGAGGAATCCGCTTGTTGCAGCTCAATTTGCATGTATGGATGTAGTATGGATCGTACTTCGCGCCCAAAATGACAAACGGAAATTTCCATAATACAAAGCCCTTACCCCAGTTTCCTTCCAACGCAAATGCAACTGAAAATGTTATGCATGCGGAGGGGACGCTGCTCTGTCCTGCTCTGCTCAGCGAATATATCCCTCATCCAAAAAAAAATAATCAAAATTATGTAAATTATGCTTCTATTTACTAGCAGAGCAGCCGCCTCTTACATGCCTGTCGGGCAGGTCATTTCGCTTGCATTTCACGTCATCAGCCTCATCATCGGGCTCTGCTTTGCGTCATGGTGCTCTGTGTTCTGTAATTTCCATGTTGCCAATTGGACGATTTATGGCCTCGCCTAAATGCCACAGTTGCATTCATCAAAAATCGAAACTAGCCATCGAGTGCCATGCAATCAAAAGTCATAATCAAATGTGCGAAATTATAGCATTGCGTATGCGGCATGGGGCACGGCGCACAGGCGCGGCACACGACCCTTTATTCTATCGACAGTCAGGTTTAATGTAACGCTAAATTACTGCGAATTCTGTGCGATGTTTAATTGGAGACCAGTAACTGCATTTTAAATGCAATAACTTGCCGAGTGCTTGCCCCGTTCCCAAGCGGCATATCTCTTCGGGTAACCGCCTTTATGCAACCAAACAGATCGTTATTTGGCCCAAGCTTTGGCCCATTCCGGCTGAAATTAAATGAAACGCTATAAACTGTAACTGCGTTGAGGTCGGGCCAAGAGTAATGCGTCCGTTGGCGTCCAGCAAAGGGCTGCTTCCTCCGTGGAGCATGGAGCAGAGTGGAGCACTCACAGAGAATTATGGCTTACCGCTGCTGGTAATTACTGCTCAAATGATGCTCGACATCAAGAAACGCTGAAACCAGATCTCACACATTTACCCCCGTTTTCACACCTCCGAATATGTTGCTCCTGCCTCCTGGCTCCAACTCCACTCTGGCACACACTCATCAAGTTTCAGTTGGCTAAGGCTTTGCACACTCAGTATTGAGATTATTCCACAGCAACTCTATAGTTTGCCAGGACATCTACTTACATTGTTGACTAATTACTTACGAAAAATATTCAGTTCCATTCGCAATTAAATGCTGAAATGAATTTATCAATGATTTCTGTGCAACTCTTATTCCTCATCAACCAATTATCTTTTCAGAGGTTTCTGTAATGTAAGTCCTTACTTCTGAGTTGTTCATTCCCAAAAATATCAGCTTCCATTCACATACGAACCTGCAGCCTTAATTCCCCAATTACTTACTAAAAATATGAATTTTGAAGCCATTTGCCATTGTTCATCAAAGGTTTCTGTCGTAAAATCATAGATTTTTGATTTATTTATTCCTCAAAATATCAACTTTCAAACACTGCAGCTACACATTTTGTATGATTTCATATGTACTGTCTATGGAAATAATTTGTTTGTTGCATTTTTGGACCTATTGCTCATGTTATTAGCTGTAAATTCGAGCTTTGAATTGCCATCCTCTTCCATGGCCTGGTGGCCTGTTTAAGAACCTTTGGCTCTTTGGCTGGACATGTCATTGGCTGCAATCCACTGAATATTTGAGCAACGTCAGGCAGCGTATTGTATAAATAACCTCAACACCATTAAATTGTCAAACGTGCTGAGCTCTCTCGCTCTCTCTCTTTCTCTATATGTCTGTGGGTGTCTATCTAGATGTCTCTTTCCGTGTATGCTATGGCTGTATGTGTGGGGGTCTTTCAGTACCTCTCTGCATGTGGTAGATCCGCCCACGTAGCTGGCAAGTGCAAACTTTATTTAGAGATGTCAAACTGTCGCTCAGCATGGACACGATACATTGTGCAGGAACAGGTCTTCCGTGGTTGCCTTTGCAGTTTTACAATACGTGTCGAGGGCACTACACAACTGCGATACGGGACCCACATGCCCACGTGACAGTCCAGGAGCAGTAAATAAAGCGTTAAATTTTAACAAATTGTTGTCCGAAGCGCGTGCCAGCGCCACAGCCACACCGATGGCTGAGGGACTGTCATTGAATCGATGACCTTTCAATTACCTCTCATTTCCGTTGTTCTATCGCCACTCACCATTAGATTGGTAGCAATCCAATGTACCCAACTAAAAACCTGCATCTTGATTAATCGTTTTGTTTGTGGCGCGTTAATTGATTTATCTTGCTGCCTGCCGCAACTAATTTCCACAGCTGGCAAATTATTTATGGGCGCCCCAGCTCCCTCCCAACCACATCCGCTGGATGCACTTCCGCTTCATTTTCGACAGCCTTTTTGGCCGAGCCTTTGCATTCTGCACTTTACGGCTGTTATTCAATTATGTGCCCCCGAAAACAAATCCAATTCGATTTGAGTGCAAATATGTGTTCTCACTGTCATGGCACTGAATATTCTGGCGCTATCGGAATATTCGGTGCTTCTGTTGTAGCTGTTGTCTACGGCTGTTTAAAGCATCCGCAGCACTGCTGGCTCCGTTCTCCGCCCACCAAAAATGTGTGTCTGGCCTCGCCTTTGATTCATGCGACCATTGGCCTACACAAACACAAAAATACACACACACACACACACACACACCACACACATAGGTACACATTGTCTATAATACCTCTGTTATACCCCGCAAGAGAAGTGTGCTCTGTGGAAGCTATAAAATAAAAGCTGGAGAACACACACTTAAGGCCTGAAGACTTGTGTCGTGGCTGGCCAGATTAGAGGGTATCTATTAGTCCGGAACCTCGATTCTATAGTAACTTCTTTGTTTTCTCTCATTCAATTTGTTTTCGCAGCTGTTTCGACTTCGACTGTTTGTGCTCTTTGTTTTAAAGTGCTGCCTGTTTTTGGGTCAACTTAAATAAGAACTTATCGTAGTGTCTGAAAATGTGTCTGACAGATTTTATAGGCAATTGTTTTTCAGCAAAGTTATCCACAACTAAGTTAACCAAATGGGCCATTCAAAAGAGTCACAATTCAGGGTTTACTTGATGCTACGGGCGCCAAAATTCATCGAAAAACCGCATCAAAACAGCCGCGAAGCGTTGCATGTGACAGCGGCCGGGGCCCTTGTGGCCTTTGAGCACAACACTGCGTATACGCTATAAATTAATACACTTTGCAGAAGCTGCCAGGGCGAGCCAATAATTAACTAAGCGCCATCTCTAGCCACATCACCATGGGACGCATCGTTCATTCACATAATGTCTGGAATGGATGCTATGCTAACGAGTCGCCAGCCCTCTCCGCCCTTAAATTACACGTATGAGTCATTAAGAGCAGCGAAATGGGAAATGGAAAAGAAAAAACATACATACATGCAGGAAAATATGTAGATGTGGCAGGAGAGGGACAGGAGTTGCTCATTAAATTAATTAAATGCTGATAGAAATGCTCCGAATGGCCTGAGACATTCGCACAGTTTAGCAACACAAAAATTGGAATTTTCGTCTCTTGCCGCGGTACAAAATTGTGGTTTTAATATCATTTTGTTGCATAGACGGGTAGAAAGTTTTTAATGAGTTCATTGCGGTGAGCATCGTTAGTCTGGCTGAAAATTGTTTTGCATTTAGTTGCGGCTGTTGCTGTTGCTGCTGCCACGTCACCTCTTCCTTTCATTCCCAGACAAGCCACACAAGCCAGCAAAACGAGGAAAAAATCCTTAGAAGAAGCTGGGATTTTGCAGCAGAACGAAACGGGCCTTTCTTCGGCCCAACTCTGCCCTCTATTTGTCTTGGCGCCTGTCTGCAGTCTGCATCTGCAGTGGGCTCAGGCTTTGTCCCCAGGCCCATTGTTGAACTTTGGAATTGGCTTGAAATTGCTGTGCCCACATCGATCAATTAGCATTGTGTCTGCTGATGTCTTCTGCTCCTGCATGCTTCTGCCTGTAATGCAGCTTTGAATACGTTTAAATTCAGCACTTAAAGCATTGCTGCTGCTGCTGTGGATCGACTTTCGGTGATTAAAACTGAAAACGGAATGGATGAATTCCCACACACACATACACGCAAATATCTCGAATGGCAGTGCTGATTATAAGCGCGCAAGGAGCTCACCAACACACAGCCAGGCGGGAGATTATGTGTGTGCCCACAAAAGCCAGCGTAATGAATGTGTAAAAGGATAACCAGAGAACCGGAGAACCAGAGAACGAAGGGCAAAGGAGCGGGAGTGCATGAATGGGCGAGGACAACCGCAAAGCGTTGGTAAGAAACAATTTAAGAAATGCGAGTGGGGCACATATCGGCAACACACACGGCGTATGCGTGTTGTGGCCATGATAATTGAAATGCATAGAAATAACTCGCTTAAAAAGTGAAATGAGAACCCCAATTGAAAGCGGAATTGAGGGTACCACCAATGGCACTTGCATACAAATTCTCTAATGCTAATTTCATTATGCAAAAGCAGCGAAAATTAAATGAAATAAAATAAAATTGCCACTTCCAAGGAAAATTAACTTAAAGCCATAAAAAAAATCATCCAAAATGAGAGAGGAAAAGACGGTCGACATCAGTCTCTCGCATAAATTTTGAATGGCAATTGCCCAATTAAAGAGTGTGCCACAAAAGTGCGCTGCATAAACTGGAAATTGGCTGCGGGTGGTAGGGCTCTCACCGGGCTGGTGGGTAGTAGTGATGGTGATGGTGGTGGTGTGGTGGTGCCACCACTTGTCACTGCATTAGAGGAGAGCTTAACGGGGAGGGGGAGTGGGCCAACCATCCACCCACACAGCCTGCCACTGAGACAGTGCCTCCCACTCTCTCTCGCTGTCGCACTCGCTCTCCCTATCTCCTGTGCGTTCCTCTTGATGGCTTGTACGAGTAGGGGGCATTCTCAGAGTTTCCTCCCCACTGATTATTATTTTTCATTTTTCCATAACGATTTTCGTTGTCCCTCCATCCGCACCGTGAGTTGTCGCAGCGGATTTACGCATGGCATGCAAACCACATTGACGCAGGCAAAAAATGATGAAGATGAATTGCCTCGTTGTCGAGATACAGAGCCCGAACAGGGGATACCGATACGTATTAATACGCATATACATATATCTATAAGCGACAGGACAGGGATATATGCATGTACGTTCGATATTGATTTGGGTCCCCTTTCTGTGCCCTGTTCGTGTTTTATTTAAATAAAAAATTCTGCATTTAATTTGGCAACTTTTTCTTGTCATTTATCATTTATTGAGTTTGTTTTATCTGCAAACATTTAACGCATCCAACGTATCCATTCGGTTGTGAGAAATAAATTGTCTGTTCTGCCTTCGCTTTTCACTAATCGGAGGCGGCTCTATGCGAAGATATGATATGGATCGATTCTGGCTTAAGTGGAAAATATTTTGGTCTGGAGCCGTAGAAGGTGACAGAAACGGGAGGTGCGGGGTTTGTAAGGACAAACTTTTAATTGATCAATTGTGTTCAAAATACATAAAACATTTACATAAATAGGTATAAATATATGTACAAAAATCACAGAAAGTGTTAGATCCAATTAAATCCATTGACTTCAGTCCTTATCAGTCTTAGAATAAACCTTTAAAAAATCTAGTAAAGAAATTCTTCTCAATAGATTTTAAGCGCAGTTCGTGCTGTGCAACTGCTGTCTATGGAACTGATGCCACTCTCATTTTGTGGCCAGGCAAACAATAAGTGCGGGATGTTTATGAAAAGCACTTCCGCCTCTATCCCTTTCATTTATGCATGACCATTTGATGTGCCATGTGCATATGTGACTGTGTGGCAAGTTCCGTGTAATAACCAATTTGAAATGGATGGCAGGGAAGGCTTCAGCAGGATTCTACGAAAACTTTTCATTTTTTTTTTAATTTTCCCACCACATATACCATCCCGCCGTCTCTCCCCCACTTTGGCCGTTCTCTGCTCTCTCGCTCTTGGCAGCCACTTTGGCTGATTAAAGTGCAGAGACATGCCCGCAGTAACAGCAGCCCCAGCAGCCCCAGCAGCCCCAGTAGCAGCAACAATAACCAGGCGAATATCTGTTAGCAACTGTACGAACAACAACTGTTCGCAACAGTTTTCACCATCGTTTGCCATTAGTCAGGCCCACGTCATCAGCCATTAAGAGTATTTTTTAGCCTGGTCGAAGCACACAAAGAGCAAGAGTCAACAAAAAGAACTGCTCGCCGAAGAAAGAAAGGCTGTCTTGGGCAGGCGAGGCTGTAGATACCCTTCCAGATTCCCTGTTGCCGTTTCAATGTGCAGCGTGAAGAAAAGAATGAGATATCTTTGATTAAGCAGATAGCCAATGACACACATTCGGCTGGCTACCTTAATGTTCATATTTATATACTCCCAGACAGCTTGCAACTTCTTGGAAATCGCAATATTCATTTCACCTATTTCCATAATAGAAAATCAAACAAAAGCTGCACAAGACACGCAGCACTTCAAAGACTTTTACTGTGACTGCAGCCCGAGCTAAAAGCATCTTTCAGGATGATTTTGCATATGATTTAGGTTGGGAAATATGTTCATGAGTAACACACCTCTGAGTGCCTTCCATGTACGGGTACATGGTCATAGGTGCTCGCAGAGCCTGGCCGTTAAATTGCTTTGCGTCTGGCCTTTCCGAATACGAATGAATGGCCCGAAGGGCAGGACGCTTAAGTTGTTCGCATAAAAAGTGTTATTAAAAGCGAATGGAAACAATGAAGAAATGCCATCCTCAAACTTGGTTCGCTTCCATGCCCCGGCCGGCACTCATATTAAAATGCCAACGCGTCTCGTCTGGCTCGTGGTTGTGGTTGGGGCATATGCGCACGGGGGGCGTATGCGTATTGTGTGGCACATTGACATCCAACGTTTGATGTGCAACAGTTTGCAACGCGTGTGACGCGTTTTTTCATTGCTAAATTCAAGAGTCTTCAAATTGTGTTATTAAAATATTTTCATTACGCGCATTATACCAAAATAATGGCAGCAACAAATTGCAGCCACAAATCGATGGCGTGGGAGGAGAACCAGGAAGAAGGAAGACATTCTTCCTTTGGTTTCATTCTTTTTTATTCCATATTAATATCAAAGTCAAGGCAACAGTTGCCAAAATGAGAAGAGCGAAATGAAAATTGAGGATTGGTGGGATGACTCGTGGGACATGACAACCGAAGCGAAGGCAAATCAAAGAAAAATTTGCTGATTTTCATATCAGAAAAAATTGCCATCGTTGGCACAAAAAATCGTTTGCCATTTGCATTCGCAGCAGGGGCAGTGGAAGTGGAAGTGGCACTCTATTCAATGAAAAGTGAACATGAATATACCATCTCTCTCTCTCTCTCTCTCTCTCTCCTGCCTCTCCATCTCTATAGCTGGCATTTTTATTGATATTGTGCATAAATTAAGTTTATAAAGTTTTTTGAATTGAATTTGCAACGAGTTGCACTTTCGAAAACCTCCCATGCATTGAGGCATGTGGGAAAAAAGAAGGGACAGCGAGGGAAATGGAGAGAAAAGAGAGAGCGCTGTAGACAGAAACGCTTAACGGTAATAAGCTGGTTAAGAGTTAAGTGTTGTCTGACACACAGTTCAAGCTGCACAGCAAACAAGTGGGAATCCATTTGGCAGGAATTTAAGTTGAAAACTTAAACACACAGCAGCAGTGTAAAATCAAATACACATATGGATGAATATAAAGCCATTTAATATACTCAGATCTCTCTCTAATGGAGAGCCACGTAGCCATCCATATTAATTCCAAAGTTTTACATTTCATATCCTTTTTTTCTCAGTATATCGCTTCAGAGTCTTCCCGTTCGCAATAGCGCTCCATATTATATGCAGATCGAGAACATCTCGCAGCTTAATGGATGTGGATGGCTGTGGTGATGCTTTGGCAACTGAAATTGATTTACGAAAAAACACTTCAAACGGCTCAGGTCCAATTTCGATTGCATTCGTGCTTGTGCGCTGGCTAGACGGCCCACAGCCACCCACCCCGTTCGCCCCTTCCGCCGCATGGCCATTTTGGCGTGTCGCATATGGGTTTCCCACCCCTCCACCCCTCACCGCACTCATGCTCAGCACCGCCTTGATGATAAGCGGTGGCAAGTACAGTGCAGTGCAGTGCAGTGCCATTGCCAGGCGAGAGTCGATATAAATTCATTTATTCATGAGCTCGAACCAGGAAATGAATGTGAGCCACCTGCACCCCCCCCCTCCCACCGTCGCGAGTGTGAGTGTGAGTGTATAGGAATGCGAATGTGAATGTGTGAGTCTGTGTTTGTGCATAATATATGAGTGCTTGTCTACGGCTATGGTGCAACTTTATGAGGGTCGTGGTGCGATTTATGAAATACGTATTTCGTTTTCCACTAAATGCAATGAATTATGGGTCCAAAGAGTTTTCAACTTTCCTCAAAACTTCCAGCCATGGCACTGGTTGATGTTGATTGGAGGAAGAGTCCCTGCAGGACCTCTTCAATTTTCTTCTCTAATGCAAGTGTTTGGGCGTGTTTGCCTAAACTTAAATTGTGCGCATTATTGGCAGAGTGCACTCAAATGCATTCACATGCACATTCACATACACATACAGACTCTCTCTTGGGCGGCAGCAGACATGCATAAATTGACGCCAAAAACCGTTTAAAACGAAATCCAAAAAGGAGGAAAGGAGCAGCAAGGCGAGGCGAAGCAAGGCAAGGCGTAGCGTGGCATGGCGTCAAGTCTCAGCATTCGCTGCAAACGCATGCGAGAGACTCAATGCGCACAAACAGCAAAGAAACTCACAGAGATATACACATGCCTCTACCTCTGCCTCATCCTCCATTTCTATTCACAGTAGACACTCAACTTTCACTTTGAATTTGCCAAGTTTGTGCTCGAGAAACACACACCCCCCGCCTGCGCATGCCACACCCAGCACCACTCCGTTCCATGCATTTTGCTTCGATTTTGCAAAAGTCTTTTCCCTTTGACTTTTGCCCCTGCCTGGTCCTGCCCAGTCCTGCCATGCTACTGCCTTTGATTTTAAGGATTTATCATGTCTCCCATAGCATACTTATGCGCGCCATTTACATATTAATGGGACAGACACAGGCACGGACAGGATCCAGATCCACCAGATGACAGCCTTCATAAGTGCATCATGCGTCGTGCGTCGTGCAACGTGCGTCGTGCAACAGCAAGTGCTTTACTGACTTTTCTTACTCTACTGTCTACTGCCTCCTTCCCCTCCAGCGAATTATCAATAATTCAAATTGCACATTTCGGAACTCGACTGATTTCTGTTTTCCTTCTTGTTGAAGGAGAGAGCTCTGGGAAATCCCCATGGATTGCCAATATTCTGGTCAAGTGTCAAGTGGGAATCTCCTTGGGCTCGGGCTGGACAAATATGGCGAAATATGCCCACACTCATACTCACATATTCATCACTGTATTCACAGTTGTTCACACACAAACACACATCCATGTGTACCCGACTCGTCACTCTTGTTGTCCTCGTTTCGTTGGATACTCCTGGTCCTGGTCCTGCACAAACTCAATTGAATAAAGTCATTTTTATTTGTTTGGCAACTTGCAGACAGACATTCATACATATGTACATACATATATGTATACTTATTCGAACATACAGCAAAAAACAACAATAAGGAACGAGTTGAGTTTTGAAAAGGGTTTCCTCCCGAACACAGTAAACTGTCTGCAATATGTCCTGCGATAGACGAGTATCCGACAAGCACAATCTGTTGTTGAGCTGTCAGACAGGCCGGCCCACTGCCACTGCCAGTGCCACAGCCAGTGGCAGTCCTTCATAATAACCGATATGAAATGCATTCTGGTAAAGACGAACAATGAAAATGATTGAAATATTGGAAATACGGGCACCGTACTGGCTACTGGATCCCCAAAGAGCCACACATCCTTGGCCACCCATAACGCACAATCTAGTGGAGTGAGTGCAGCACGAAAGTGAACAACAAATTTAATCTAAATCCGCAAATTAAGTGCAAGCCATCAAATCAGACAGTCGTTCGTAGACCTTATCTAACCAAAACATTTCCAGCCATAACCATAAGCCATCGAGCATGTCAATCTATGGCATTCTGCTGATAAATCACTGATAGTGGGGATTTTCCATGGATTTCCATGTTGGCTCTGATGAAATCTATTTCCGAGAAGTGCAGACTTTTATATAGTTAAAAACGTTATAAAAGTGTCAAGGAAAAATAAACATAATTCCATGTCCGATACAGTTCAAAAAGTTTTCCCATTCATCGAACTTTAACCCAGGGTCTGCAGCATTGGGCAGACTCCACAGAGGTGCCTACTACATACTACTACTACTCGTATGAACTCTGCAACTTGTTGTTTAATATGTATTCCCGTAGTGCTGGCCTAGCGCATTAGCATATATTGATTGCTTGATTTTGATTAACATAGCACTGAAACCGATGCTCTCTTTTGCAGTTCTGGAACCGGTGTTTCCTATGCGCGATGTGACCATAAATCGCAATGTCGATGCCCATAAGCTGTTCGATGTGCTGGGCGAGGTGGGACGGTGAGTACCTCTGCATCGAGATGATGCCCGATCTGGGGGCCCGAGCGCCCAGTGTGGCTGGTCGATAACTAATCCCTCTCCACCCTCTCTGTGTGCGCAGGGGAAAGTTCGGGACGGTGTACAAGTGCAGGGACAAGACGAACGGCCTGCAATTGGCCGCCAAGTTTGTGCCCATACCGAAGCGCGAGGACAAGCGGAATGTGGAGCGAGAAGTGGAGATTATGAATTCGTTGCAGCATCATCTCATTATACAATTGTATGCGGCATACGAATATCAGAAAATGATGTGCGTCGTCCTGGAACTGTAAGGAAGCGCGGCGAACTGTGCCCGACCACCAAGCCGTTGAAAAATGGCTTTATGAATGTGTTGATTTTGCCTTGTTTGTTGTTCGTCTCTCGGTGTGTGTGTGTGTGTGTGTGTTTCTCTCTCTCCCCATCTCTGCCTCTATGTTTTGATCTCTTTGTGTTTGTCATTCAGTGTTCTTGAAGTTTTGTTGTTTGGTCCCCATTGGATGTTGGCCACATTGTTGCCGCCGGCATACAATATCTTGCAATCAGTGGGCAATGTGCATAAAATGCGATTTACACGTACGCACATTATCGTAAACCAGTAAACTTCTCACCCACACAAACACACTTGCCAATGCTCAGCACTTTACGCACACACACACATAGAAAACCTTGAGCAACAGGTTGTCCCTTTCTAGCATTTATATGAATTTATAACAACTTTCATTGGGCCCGCGACTTTGGGTCGGACAAAGTTTCCTTTTCTTGTTTGCTTTTTTTTTGTGTTCCTTTTCTTTTCTGACACGGGTTGCGGGTCCTCGTTCGGGTCTCCAATGGCCCATAAAAACATTTGAGCCAGGTGTGTTGGCACTGATTAGTCCACGGCCTTGACCCACATTCCCCCCCCACCCACAACATAAATTGTGAAAAACAATGGCCAGGCGAAACAATTTCATTTTCATAGACATAGACATATGACAACACCAAGACAATGCAACCAAAAAAATGTCTTCTTCAACTTTAATTAATTTTCAGGCAGAACTGCAGTTGTTCAACATTTTGTTGTCTCAGCTGCTGCTGCTGCTGCTGCTGCTGCTGCTGCTGTGCTGTTCATCCCCGAAGTCTCGTCCAAAAGCTAATTGTTGACTTGTACTGTGTGTCCTGGCATATTCATAATACCATAGAATGTTTTTGCATGTACATATTGTACGTATATTTTCCCAAGACAGGACAAAACTTCTTCAAGCGTTGACATTCGCCCAGTCCGAAAATTGTTTATTCATTTTGGGCCTTCACAAAATATACAGTTTATGACAGAGTCCGGCTCGGTTTCCATTAGGCTAATGTCTGCCGAAGACTCTGCTACAAAAAAGGGGGCAGAAAATGAAAAGGAAAACATAAACTGAAACTGAAACAATCTCAATTTAACTAGATTCGAATGTCAGTGCCATTGTAACTATATAAATATTTAAACATGTACGAGTAGTCTGGCAAATATTCTCCTTTGCATTCATCCTGACAGCCATTGAGTTCCGTCAGGGAAATGACGACACAAAGCAAGCCGAAAATCATACGGATAAGAGTCTTAAAGGATTTTCTCGATTGACTGGACGTCATTTTGGGTTTTTATGATGATGCAATTTTAATTGAAATCGCCCCTTTTCCCAGTGAAAGTTCACACACATAGAATTAAGCCACACAAAATTCAAATATGATATACATACTCGTATGATTCATAAAGTTCAGTCTTTGGCTGCAAAACCTATTAGATAAATTGTGCTCCCTATCACTATCAGTGAGGGTTCCCTTCTCATTCAAATTGAATTAACTCAATTGCTGATTGAAGAGCATCAACGAACAAAAACAATACCCGACAAATGTTGGGGAACTGTTGGCTTTTCCACCGCTCGTTTGTACCAATTTGAAGCATCTGATAGGCGGGTTTTGTGTTACCTGCGACGGAAAATTCAAATATAAAGTGGAATTTGGCGAGCGCACGAACATAATTCCCTCCGTATCAGATCCGTATCAGATCCGTCTGCTGTTGGTTGATGCTCTTCACTCGTGTCCACATGGGATGGATGCTCATGGATTATCTGATTTTCGTGTTGTGGCAGGGCAATCGATACTCTTGTAAATAACATATTTAGAGACTAGAGTGTGCCAGGTAAGGCGATTGATTATAACCGGACCTAAACACTTCCGATCAGGTGGGGCACACTAAACCAAAGACCTTAATCTGTGCATGAGTTAAACTGTTTATGCATGAAGCTTTTTATTCTGTTATCTGCTGAGCCCCGAAGATTGCCATTAAACTGAACTTTCTCTGCTTCCGCAGCATCGAAGGCGGCGAACTCTTTGACCGCGTGGTGGACGATGAATTCGTCCTCACTGAACGCGTCTGTCGCGTCTTCATCCGCCAGGTGTGCGAGGCCATGGCCTTCATTCACGGCAATGGCATAGTCCATCTGGATCTGAAGCCCGAGAACATCCTGGTGCTCACACAGAAGGGAAACCGCATAAAGATTATTGACTTTGGACTGGCACGCAAATTCGATCCGGACAAGCGTCTCAGGGTGAGTCTTCTATACCTTCTTAAATCCAGCATCTTCAATAGCAAACTTGCTCTTTTTTAGGTGCTCTTTGGCACACCCGAGTTCGTGGCTCCGGAAGTGGTGAACTTCGATTGCATCTCCTATGGCACGGATATGTGGAGCGTCGGTGTTATTTGCTATGTGCTGTAAGTTCAAAAAGATGGGGATACATTTTAAGAGAGGGTTAAAAGTAGCATGAATCGGTTCATCATTTCATGTGGCTGGTTAAATTAAGGCCTGCGGGGCATATACATAGAATCATCTTCGCGCCCAATTTTAGCCTTCGTACAATTATTCCATTATTCCTGGTAAATATTTTTGAAACATTTATCGCCAGTGAAGCAATTACAAAATTTAATCAAGACTTGTCCCTGTATCTTAGGGGTTTGTACGAAAACTAATTAAAAATTTGTGCCAGCCAAAAGTGGAATAATCAAAGGGAGAGTCTCCGCTGCAACCCACCCCTGTCCCTCCACTCAGCATCCCCCAATGCAGTGCGAGAAAATTTAATTTAGTTAATTAAGTGTTGGCTCTTGTGTTTTTTTATGCGTTTATTTATTTTACTTACGCTGCTTTTACATTTCATGTTTATTGACTTTTCCACACCCATCGTGCCATCCTGCACACACACACACATATGATGGTACAGCATCTCGGGTCTGTCGCCATTCATGGGCGAGAACGACATTGAAACAATGTCAAATGTAACCATCGCGAAATACGATTTCGAGGATGAATGCTTCAATGGAATATCCCCGGAGTGTCTGGATTTCATAGCCAAGCTGCTGGTAAAAGACTTGAGGTGGGTGCACTTTTCCCTGCTCCTAATTAGAGTCTAGTCATAACCGCAAATCCCCATACCATGCCTACCTACCCCTCTAGCACCCGCATGACAGCCGCAGATTGCATGAAGCACAAATGGCTCCAGCAGCGGGCGACCGCGGCAGCCACCCCAATAGCGAAGGGAGCCTCTTCGGCGTCGAAGACACGCCTCAAGTCGCAGTCACCGACACCAGCCGCCTCCGAGTCCTCCGAGGAGTCCACAGAGACCATCGAGGATGACGACGACGACGTCGTCGTAGAGGGGAAAGTGGAAGCGGGGGAGAGCGTAGGAAAGCAGGAACAGGACCAGGACCAGGACGAAGAGTGCGAAGAGCTTGCGAAGCTCTGCAGTGCCGTAGACCTGGAGGTAAGTAATGGGACAGCGGCAAACCATGTGTCATATTCCACACGCTATTCCTTTTACGGCAGAACAAAGAGCTGGATGCCACCAAGGATAACCTGAAGAATTTCATTGTGCGGTGGGAGACGCATCCCAACAGTCCGTATGTCTTCGATGTGGAGGGCAATGTGATTGCGCCCCTAAACGAGACGAGCTATCCGCACCCGCGACGACCCCATGGCCAGGACAGCATCTCCTCGTCCCGAGGTGAGTACTGCCGTGGCGGCGGCTCCCAGCGGCAGCGCGACCGGCATGCCCTCATCCATGGCAAATGATGGTTGCATCCACATCCACAGCCACAGCCGCCAAATGCCAAATGCAAATGCAACTGCATCCTGCATACTGCATCTGGATCTACTCTGTAAATTACACGATTAACTTGTCAAACACTAATTGTTGTTCTTAACGTGAATGTGAACCAGGTTGGCTCGCTGAGAAGCGCATAGAAAGGCGCCCTGCTCTCTCCTCTCTGCTATACTCTACTCTTCACTTCTGTCTCTCTTACTTTCTATCTCGCTATATCCTTCACTGTGTTAACCCCACGTCTATTCTGTGTGTTTTTGCGAGAGCGGGAGGGCCAGCATGCCAGCCAGCCAGCCAGCCAGCCAGAACTGTTGTTAATCTTTAAGTAACTGTAGTCCTAAGCAAAGGTCTGGCATCCTTGTAGCGGATACCGCCTGTATTAACCATTTTGACACTGTGATAATGACAGCCACTGACAAAAACAACCAAAATATGTCCAAAATATACTTCAATTTGAATACAGAATACCAACAACAAGCACTACTCTACTTCTCTGTACTTTGTTCGAGCCACGCAGCCATATGCCAATCCACTCTGCCACTCTGCCACTCTTCCACTTCCAATCCCCCTTCAATCCTCTCCACTTCCAATCCCAACCGAAATCCCTCAAAAACTTACCCCGATCCTAGGTCAGACATAGATCAACATACTCGTACATAGCCAAAGTTTCTGGTCTGCCAGCCAGGTAAGCCCAACGATACAAATCCATAGAGATCCATCATCCACAGAGATCTCAGCAACATTCCAATATCAGCCTCATGTTCATTCGTTTTGTTGTCCTTCAGGGAAAGGTTCCTTCTTTTTGAATACACAAACTAACCCCATTATTGTCTCAATGAATTGTGTAAAACGAATATCAAACTCATTCCATTTGGATAAAATACGATCAAGAAAACTCTGGAAACTCTCTACCAATGTCGGGATCATTTTATACAACTCTCTTAACCCGAAAGCATGAACTAATTCCGTGTCTAAGCACTTCATGTACAAATTAAACGTAAACTAACCCTCTATGTATATGTGCCACTTTGGATCACCGAATTCTACTAAAAGCCTTCTCCATTTGCAGTGTGTTCGCCCTCGCCCTGCGAGTCGATAGCCACGATGACGGACGACGAGCAAGGCGATGGCGATGGCGATGGTGATGCCGAGCTGCAGGACGAGGAGGAGTCACCGGGGGGCGACAATGAGAGCCCCAGCTCCGTGTCGACGCCCATCAATGAGTCGCGCGAGAAACTCTTCCCGGCCATGGGCTCCTCCAACCCGGCCACGCCCACGCCCCAGCACCTGTTCAACGAGAACTTTGACGAATTCTCGGGCAGCGAGTCGACGGCCCAGCAGCAAAGGAGCATGAAGAGCTATCTGCACACATTCGATCGCCGAAACTCGGACACCACCTACCTGCTGGGGCGACGCAGCTCCGGGGAGCGCGTCAATCTGGCTGACGAGATCCGCAAGCTCTCTGACCATCTGCTCATGCTGGCCGATATCAATACGAAGCTAGGGGACTCCAACAACAAAAACAACAACAAGAACAGCGACACCAATGAAGCATCTACCCCTGCCTCGCCAGCTGCAGCTGAGAGCAGTTCCAGCCGCACCTCCGAGACGAGCCAGGAGGGAAACAAGTGGACCAGCCGCACGACCAGCAGCAGCAGCTGGAACCGACCCACGCCCAGGGGCGGACTCCTCAGTGCTGCCAGCAGCAGCAGCCAGCGCCACGCCACCTCCGACGATGGACAGGGCCAGACCAAGGTCAGTTCGCTGTCCGTGCGCCTGCAGCAGTCCATCGAGGAGACGCCGAAGCTGAGCAACGGCAACGGTAGCGAGAGCACCTGGTCCAAGTCGCAAGTGCAATCCCTACGCAACCAGTCCACGATGAGCACGATGAGCAGCTCCAATACCCGGAGCAGCACCTCAAGCCAGCAAGTACAAAAGTCCTCAGTGGCCTCCACGTCCAAGGTAATCTCCAGCAGCAGCAGCACCACCACGAGCAGCAGCAGCAGCAGCAATAGCCATCACATGGTCACTGAATCGGCCAGCAGTCGTCGGGCAAAGTTCCGCATCAATCAGATGAGCCGCGACGTGCCCGTTGGACTGCCCGACACGCACCAGATGGTGAATCTAGAGGAGGCGGCAAACACCACCAAGGACTGCCTGCTGCATCTCCTGGAGAAGTACAACGAGACAAAGATACGCAACCCCATGGCACGGCATCAGAGCATCAGCGTGGACTGGCATATGAGCGACAATCTGGAGTACCGATCCATGAGCTCCATCAATGCCTTCTTCCAGCGGCACAACCAAACCAATGCCGGTGGCCATAATGTCAAGCACATACAGGCCCAGCTGGAGGAGAAGGCGGCGGGGAAGTAGACGCAGCCACACTCCAGACTCCACTGTGTATATATTCAGATATATATATATATATATATGTATGTACTATACCAAATATCGGCTAATGCGAGTGCTTATCTAGTTAAACGAACCTAGTTAAAATTACTACTCTGCAAATGAAACAAAGATTAATATTTATGTATTTGTTGTAAGTAATAAATCAAATAAAACTATTGAAATAAAATGAAAATTATGCAAATTTTGTGCTCTTTCAAGGAATCCTATAAAACATTACAAATTCAAGGCAGGAGAGCTTCCTGTTGAACTTGTTCTAAAAGTGTAATAGTCACAAGATAAAGAAATGAATATGAGTTGGAATATTATCAGTTAATGAATCGAAGGATATAGTAGACAGATAGTCGTCTGTTTATATTAAATTCTTGCAACAAAATTGATTCATCCACTCCTGATTCATGTAGCAGGAGTAGCACATTCTCTTTCCACAGTTCCTTAATATCTTCTTTAAATATTTACAATTTTAAGCTTTCAAGCTGTGAAAATTAATATTCAAAAATACAAACTATTTTTACTACCGACTAAAAAATCAAAAACAATTTATTGCGATAAAAAAAAAAACAAATATCAACTTATAAATTGTACAATGTTCTATAAATATACCTACTACATAATACGGCTAGGGGCTACCACTACAACCAAAACGATGAATAGGAATTATAATCAATAACAAGCAATAACATGTAAATGATTTTGTGGATTTGCGGACTGTCTGTCTGTCGGATTTGTCACTTTTGGAAAAAGAACATTTTCTGTATTTTATATTCCTGTTTCACCATGATATTGTTTTCGTGTTTATCTGTTTCTGTTTCGTGTTTCGTGTTTTGTGTTTTTGTTTTCTGCTTTTTGTTTTATTGAAGTATGAGTTGTGTATATGGTAATTATACATCTATACATATAAATATTAGGAGAATACTTTGGATTTTGTTCTTAGTTAGGCCTTAGGAGTAGGTGGTTTTGTATAAATGTTATGAAGAATAGGCTCTGCCTATGTGTATAATAGGTTCTAGATAGTATCTACTTTTTGTACATAATAGTTGTAGGCAAAACTGTTTTCATAATTTGCCCCAGAGATCATGGCAAATCATAAAGACATTTTACCATTGGTTAAGAAATGAGAGCATCGAAAATTTGTGGGAATTTGGCCTCAATTCCCGAATCAGGGATGGCCAAAAGCCCAGACATTTACGCACTTAATCAAGGTTTGTTTTTTTTTGCTTTTTCCACTGGTCGAATTAAGGACAATGTTAGTTGGCCAAACAAAAGCGAGACAGCAATGAGCCATGTCCGAAGAGACCTGCTCAATGTGGTCCCGTTTTAGTGGCTTTTAAAGTTAGACAAAAGTCAATGTTGCTCTGGTCCGTGGTTTAGTTTGAATAAATTGCAGGACAAGAGCAAGAATGAGTTTTGTATCTAAGGAAATTTCGAAGCATTTTGAGTTGCTAACGAAATTTCAACGAATTTCAGAATTTTCAAGTTGTTTAAAGTTAGAATTTCATCGTTAGAAAGGTTCGTTTCAATATAGGTAGGGATAATTCCATATAGCTTGCGGTCTCTTGTTCCTTCTCTTATCATCTTGTTGGTTCAATAGTTTGTTTTGTTTTGTTTTGTTGGTTGTTAAGAACTAATCACTTAGTTTATGGCATTTCCCACTAGGGAAATCTACAAAGTTTCATTTAGCTCGAACTTATTGGCTTACAACTAGTTACTGGTTACGGGTTAGGAGTAGTTGAAGACTATCAATTAATATTCGCAACTGTCGCCCTTGCACTGCATAAAAAGGTTTGTAAAAAATATGAAGAATACTACAAATCGCAGTGGCTTATAAAAAATCAAATAAAATTATACAATTGCAGATTGCAAGTCTCGGTTCGGTGGGGCAGTGGTGGGACCCGGGCGCCTCAGTTGTGGCGCGGCCGCTTCAGCATTGCCCCAAAGTGCGCTCCCAGTCCGAATCCGCTGGATGCAGAGGAGGAGGGTGGTGAGCTGGTGCGCAGGCGTTTCACGGGCGACAGTTTCTTCGGAGCCTGAGCAAGTCGCTTGCGCTCCTTCATGAACTCTGCAAATTGAATAAGAGAAAACGGGGGGATATTAGTTGCATGAAATTGGTAAATTATAAAGCAAAGTCAGCTGCTGCACATCCTGTGGTGGTGGTGCCAGTTTCCTGATCCCCCCTGTCATTGATCCCAGCAGCAGAATGGAACAGCAGGCGCCGCCTGTTTTTGCACATTTTGATTCCGGATTCCGGATTGTGGCACGTGGCTGGCAGCAGCCCAGCCCCTACACACGAGGGTTGCAGCATACATACCCTACCCCCTCCCTGTCCCTGTCCAAGGGTAGCAAATAATGCCAGACGGCAGCTAGACAGTTTGGCCAGCTCAGGTAGAGACGCAAGTGAAAGCAAGAGTGGAGGTTTCCTCCGATGCATGAGATGCATAAGCCGCATAAATTACACGCCCAGCTAGGTCGCCACCAAAAGTACAGCAAGTCAAGGCTTGGCTCTGGCCAGAAACTGGCCAGAAACTCCACTCTGCCAAATGCGGGTGCATACAGAGTGCCCCGAACAGACACTTTTTATTATTATAGTCATTACACATTCATATGCGAGTGGCATATAAAAAAGCAAGCGAACGAGCACAAAGCAATCAAAGGGAGGCTCGATAAGGCTACCAGCCATGGACTTGCTATGGTGGTGCATTGAAAGCTGATCCCCCTCGCGTTCGCTCGCTCGTAATGAGGTCAGGCAATAGACAAAGCAGAGTCAGAGGCAGAGCTAGAGCCACGCACAGCTGTTGGCATTTATAGACGCTGGAGATGCAGCGAAAGAGCCCGCATGCGATCGATCTGAAATCAACCCCCGCGAGGATCAGATCAGTTCCATTCTGTTTCGTGGATAAAGAGATGAAAGGCTGAAAGAGCTGAAACAGCTGCAGGCAGCCCCAGAGTTCGTAACCCTTTGGAAAATCTCTCATAAAGCAAACGCTAATTACATAGAAAGTCTATAATTTTGGTTTAAGTCGTTCCCCAGCAACGCCCACCACTAAAAGTCCTGCTCCCACCCATGGGAAACGAAACTAAACAGCGTTGGCCGGGCACAATATGGGAAACCAATTTGTAACGTATATCGAATGTGCAATCAAGCCTGACTCTGGGAATGGTCAAGCTCTGCTGGGCATTTGCAACCCTCGTCCTGGTTCTTGTCCGACACTCACCTGTGATTTTTGGCTGTCGCTTGCGCAGCGCTAGCGCGGATGTGGTGCTGCTCAGGCTGTGACTCAGGCTGGACGGCGTGAATCGCACGGTAAGCGACTCATCCTGTGAGTCGTAGCAGGAGTCGTTGTCTGTGTTGGACTCCAGCGACGAGTTCGCCACATTCACAGTAAAGTTCTCGCGCTCGGCCCGCTCGTTGATCAGGGCATCGTTGGCGCCGGTCTCCTCGCTGGGACGTACGTGGGCGGCTCGGGTCAGGGTGTACATATTGGGGGCAAAGCTAGACTCTTGAAAGCTGACCAGTTCCCAGGTGAACGATGAACTGTCCGCCAACGGGCAGCCAGCGCGGAAGTTGAATCCCCACTTCTGTGTGGCCATTTCCTGGTGTCTCTCCAGCTCGGCATTGAAGGGCCTGCACACAGAGGAAACGCAGATTTGGTTAGGAAATCAATAAAGTTAGAGGAATATCAGCAGCAGACTTACGCTTTATTGGTGCTGGCCTCCGTGGTACTGGGGCTGCCGAAGAGATTTCGCTTGATGCGATTCACCTGACGACCGCAGGGCAGATTGCGGCTGACCGACGGACTGGCACTCATCTTGCAGAACTCACTGAGCATGACGGGATTCAGCACGCGTGCACTGACCATGTTTGGCTGTATATATATATATCTGGTGTCTGGATGTGGTGGCACTGGGGGCAGCTCTGTTGTGGCTGATTTGTCTGTTTTGACTGTGCGACGCAGTTTTGTCGTGTCTGCTTTGGGCCACTTGTTTGCGAATTGCACGACAAAGCGAACTGTCAAAGTTTTGGCGCCAAAACTTTTGTTTTCTGGCTCTCAACGGAGGGGCAGTCTCCACGTACACGCACACACACACGCACACGTAAACTGGGGAGAGCACTGGTCTCCACAAGGTCTGCTGTCGAAGCGAGAGCGAGTGAAACGTAAATGTATGCGTTTCGCTGCTGCAAGGTCTTTTTGCGTTTGTCTTTTACACTTTTATGGCCCGATATAATATTTCGTCTGGCAATTTGTTTATTAAAATCACCACTTGCACTGAGATAAAATATTCCACTCCACTCACTGCACGAGCTGTTGTTTCGAGCGAGTTGTGTTGTTGCCTCTGAGCAGGAGAGTAAGAGAGCACAATGATGTGTACAGTTGCTTTCTGGTTTGATATGTTCGTAGCACAATTGTTGTTAACTATTTGTTTATACAACTTGGAGGTGTTGTAATACACTAAAGTTTAGTTGCAATTTTTTATTCAAGTTCTGTGTAATTTTCAGCGCACTGCGCATGGGAATATGCGCCACCGACTTGCTTGTACTTTTTCTGTACCTCTCTCGACGAACTCACTCAGCAGAATAAAAACACAGATAAACAGCCAGAGCAAAGCAAAACGTCAAACAACCACCAAGAGCGAACCGAACGCGTTGGCAGCGCTGCGGCGCGCTCTCTGCATACCAACCCTCGTTTTCAAAAACGCGATCCAAGAGGAAGCACCACGTTAGCTCTTGGGTTTCTGTTTCTCGCATGCATGCGCTTTTTCAGTGCCGAGCATAGCTTAAATGTGATGCACTTTCCAAGGCACAGCAAGTAAATAATATAAATAAATGTGAATTTACAACACAATGTGAATACAATTTGTATGAACTGCTGATTGAATAATAATTCACTTATTTTACTTCCATTACGCTGCTCTCTCCCAACTAAAACATATAAATGGTAAGTATGAATATATATGTTTACATATTGTATCAGAGCTAATTGCTTGTTAAAGTGCAGCATTAAAGTTTTTCATGGGGCGGATTTCTTTCGCAGAGTGCATCCACTAGTCGACTTGCTACCCTTTCGCGTTCTCTCGCTCTCTGTCTGCTTCTCTCTCAGTTGTATACTCCGTGTGTTGGTGCTGCGCCGCCTCTGGTGGAGCTGTACTTTTGCCTGCATGCGATGAGTAGATAAAAAATTGTTTGGTATTGGTTTTGGTTTGCTTGGAAACAAACTGGATTTGGTGCAGTCGCAGAGGAGCTCGAATTGGATTCGGGGCACAGTTTCTTTTCACTTTCCTCGGGTCTCTTGGGGGGGGCAAACGAAGGGGATTATGTGGGGCAGCAACAGCATTCGACTCGATAGACCGTTAAAAATAGAGTTGCCATGGCAATAAGGGTCTTCAAATTTCCGTTACATCATTTTTTAAGGTTCCCAAAGTTCGTGGCGAGACTTTTCAAAGTTTTCCCACCTCTTTATTTGAGTGCAAAATCGTAAAAAATTAAATTACACTACCAAAGCAATAAAATGCGATTTATATTGTTTGCACAAATCCAATTACGGCACAAAAAAACAAAAAGCAGAAAGATCCGATGATGCCGTGGAAGTCAGATTCGGAGACTAAAGACATCATTTGCTTTGTCCCTTTGCACTCGACGAAATAATGGGAAAACCTCTTGGCTTTTCCACACAAAAACTGTGAAGAAAATGGGTAGAAAAAAACAGAGCCCTGGCCCCTGGAGTGCAATCACCCCAAAAAAAGGCAGAGATCGTTTGTCGATCGTTCGATTAGGCAGCATAGCATCGTCTGTCTATCCTCCCTCCACTGTCCCTTGTGGTTCGGTTTTCTGTTTATGGGACACACCCTCCCCGAGGAGAAAAAAAGACAAAAAATATAAAGAAATGAAACGAACATTTACACACCTTATAACAAATTTGAGAATTCTGGTGGCGTTCGGTTGCAGTCATGCCTGCAACATAAACAACTCAAGTCGCTGAGGGAAAGAGGGAAAGAGTTCGTGATCCCCTTAAGTAATTTCCTCCTCGAGTGGACGAAATATCCACAGGATATCCTGGCAACAAACTGGCATCTTTTATATGGGTTGTGTAAACACACGCGGAAAAAGGCGTAGAAAAGAGGTGGAAAAATACTTCAATGCCATATAACCGATGTGGTGTGAGGTGTCGAGCCCATTATAAGGGCAGATCTTAAAGGATTGTTTAAATTAGGAACGTGCGGGCACTGGATATACAAGGTATTCCATCGATTAGAGAATTTAATGCTGGTTGGAGAACTCCCAGAAAGAGGATCTGATCTAACCTCCTAAAACCTCTCTTATATCCGTCGAACACATTTTTAGAGCCCCTGACATGATAAGGTCTTGAACAAACATCATCAACAGTGCCCAGTCGAAGGTCGCGGTCTGTAAAACATTATCTCGTCTCGTGTCTATAAAAACCTCAACGCAGCGCAGTCCTGTATAAAATATACGTTACACTCATTTCAAATGCAACGCGTCTTATCGCCTCAACGCATAGCCACACAATCAGCACTCCAGCAGAGGCCCTGAGTCAACCACCCCCGAACTAGAAGGTGGCCCAAGATAGTCGCATTAAAAACCTCCTCGGCCCAGCCCAGCGCTAAACCAAGCTCTACATGCCACGTGTTCTTCAGCGTTCAGCTCGTACTTTCAGCGGGGGTTCAAATGCCCATCGAGCATGACCAGGAGGCGAAGTAACGTACCAAATTGCCGTAAGATACATTTCATATAGACAAATACTGCATATTGCAGTCTCGGTTCCGTAAGGAAATTACCATAAAAACTGTTTAGCTCACAGAACTGTGACCGCAACTTGAAACATTTTGCTAGGCAGGTGCGCTATGGTTAAGGATACTTTCTGCAGGGGTACGAGTACATGTTGTGGGTGTGTTTGCCCAAAAATAATAACCAATAATGAGAAAGGAAAGCAATTTGAGTACCAAGGAAACCAGAAGAATGAATGGGCAGTTACGATCCTAACATTGTATTCCCGTAAACGATGGTAAATTATAGAAAATATTTCAGAATTAATGAATGATCTCTTGAGTGAAAATCGAGACTATTCATCATATAAAGACCAAACCCATTTGCTGTCCAGAAACCCCATTGCCTAAGAAGGAAAACCATTTATATATCTCAAACGAAAAGCGATCCCTATCCAAACGAAGCATTTCTGAGCGTGTTCCTTGGCAAATGACCGATCATTAATATTACAAAATCTCAGTGCAGGACATTTACAAATGACTCGGGACTTATCTGGCATCTTTTGATGGGACAAATTGCTGCGGTCAGATCGAAAGGTAATTGATGAATAGCCCTTGGAGTGCAATGCAAATAGTTGGGCAAGTATGCAAATGTTTGGACTGGCTACTGGGGACGAACGGGCTAATCCTTTACTGATCCTGCGGCTACTGTGCTACTTCCCATCCAATCATTCCATCAATCAACCGGCAAGGCACTTGTGCTCACCACAACCACAGAGAGCGAAAGAGAGCGATACTGGCATGACGACTCATTTTATTGGAACAGTCACTGGATAAACACAGACACACACACAAACCAAACGGAGCCCAATGCCCTGGAGGTTGTGTGAAAAGGTTCCTCTTCCTGGTAAACGCGTGGAAAACGTGTTTGGGCGCAGCACGATGCCAGGAGAACTCGTTTTATCAGCCAAGAAATTATAAATATTTATGGAAAACCATTTGAAGAGCAAACCCAAGAAAAAATGCAGACGAAAGAAAAACAAACAGACGAATAAAGTCAAGAAGTTGTCAAATCTTATGGGGATACGAGTACCGTAGGTCAGGGAAAAAGCAGATCACTTTCCCTGTGTGTGTGTGTGTGTGTTGTGTGTGTGAGGCTGCAAATGAATCTTTGTATCTGTTTTGATTTCTGTATCTGTATCTTTGCTTAGCGCTGTTTGCCTTGACTATCTGTCGCTCAAACTACCCCCAAAAAGTGGATGCGCACTTTTGGATCCAGGCCCAAGGGACTCAAAGGTAACTCAAACGCTGCCCGCCCAGCCGAATACAAATACGTAATAATAAAACGCATTTATGACTATGATTGGTGAGAAAAGCCATAAAGCAGCGATACAATCAGCTATCGCTTGGCTGGGATATCTCCACGGAATAAAAGTAACAGAAATAACAGAAATCCTTTCGAAAACTATCCACCAAGAACAGGTTGAGAGAGCGAGCAGTGGCAACACGAGGTAGGGGAGAGCGACAATCAACCGAAGTTGCGTCCCATAGTTAGCTGGCAGGTAGATGGATGTAGGATTGTGTTTGTTTGGCTGGAGTTGGAGCTGGGGTTGGGTGTTTTCAATCACGACGCTGCGCAGGCGCAGACAAATTTATTAGAGAGGAGACCGACCACAGCATTGCAGAGCAGGGCATGGAACCCTTTGGAGTGTACTGATGATTGAGTATAAAATAAAACGAAAACGAAAACAAAAACAAATGATGAACAGAACGAAGAGTAATTGTGGTACAGTTGTGTAGTGGCTTGAACTAATAATCGAAATCTTCTTCTTCATATGTGTCTACCCATATTTCCGGGTCTGCATCTGCGTCTTCATTACTGTCAGAATTAGGTGCAGTTGTGAAGCCCTCCTCGTCATTCTCGTTCTCAGATTTCTGCGGCCAGAGTGTGATGTGGCCATCGGTCGAGGAGCTGACGTACATCTCGCCATCGGGACTGTACTTGATAGTGGTAATATTGTGCCCCGCTTTGCAAGTGGGCCCTAAATTTGAGTTGTAGCTCGCCTGTGTCGTAACTGTACTTGTAAATGAATCCGTCGTAGTCGGCACTCACAAAGCTCTTCTTCTGTGGATGCAGCGATGCGCCCACCACCTTGAACGGCATCTTGCGATGCCAGAGTATGTTGAAGGTCTCCGCCTCGAAGAAGACTACGCTTCCGCCATAGGCGATGGTCACCGTCTTACCATCGGCACACAACTCCAGGCTCTTGGCGTGATGGGGCAGCGTGATCTTGTGGCTACTCTGGCCACTCGAAACGTCCCACAGCTCGACGGTCCGATCGTAGGACGAGGCGAGAAACGAGCGATCATCCCGGCAGAAGATCACGTTGCGCACGCCCCGTCGGCTCTTTCTGTAAATGCTCAGGCATTCCTGGCTTTGATTCACGTCATACAAACGGATCTTGCTATGGCGCTCCTGGCTGCTGGTGAGCATGTGCTTCGACTCAGTGTCCAAGGCTACACTTGACACCATCTGGACATGTCGGAACTTCTTTAACTCCTGGGCACTGGTTACGCTCCAAATGCGGGCGGTGCCATCCTCGCTACCCGTCGCCACAATCGATGCATTCGCACTCATGGACACTCCGTACACGGCCCCCTGGTGACCCTCCCGGTTTATAGTACTGTCTACATTTTCACCGCGAGAATCCCGCACAATGACTAGGCCATTCTGTCCGACGAATGCCAAGCTGTAGCGGCCCTCACAGGCCTTGCTGAAGCTCAACTCCACCACAGAGTCGACGTGACCCATGAAGGGCGTTTTAAACGGAATATTCAAAGCCATTTTGGGTGATCCGTATGCATTCCGTTTCGTATAGAATTATTTTAGAGCTACTCGTCAGATGAATAAAAAGGTACTGGCAATACGAGAGTCCGTTTTGTATGATGTGAACAAATGAAAAACTCCAGGCTCCCCCGTTGCGATGTTCATCGATAAGCTCCAAAGTGGAGTACCAGAGAATATCACTCAGTGAATATGACCCGAAGAAAGGAACTCGACTCACTTGAAGCTGCGTATCTAGACTCGACTCGCAGTGCCCTTCCTTGCATTTACATTTCCCACTTTTAATTTAATAGAAAGCACACAGACCCGGGGATAAGACTGAGCAGAGGAGCCGAGCCGAGCCGAGCCCTCAATATCTCCGTGTTGCACGGTCGGTGTGGGTATGTATCAGTCATCACTTGTTAATCTCGCTTAAACGTTTCAGCGGATATTATATGGCTCACGCCCTCACAGACACATTTTTTGGCAAACAGCGGAAGTGGAAGAGCAAGGGGAAGCAGAAGATGGAGCAGGATGGCGGAATAAAGGCAAACTACTGGCAACTTTGTCGGCTGGGAGCGTCAGGATATTGGCAAGGGCAGAGGGAATAGGGTGACGCACAAAGGCCTCGACGGCGGCTGTGATGGGGAGAGAGAGGGGGGGTAATGTATATTAAATGCACTCGAGAAGATTCAATTCATATTTCAGAACGTTTTGCTTTCATTAGGCGCCGAACAAAGGAGATTTCCAGTGCTGACTTGCCCTCCGGTGGCTCTGGTAGCTCTGGTGGCTCTGGTGGCAAGCGCGTGCTCTGCTCTCGAGTGCCAGAGCTCCGTTGAGGCTTGGGATAAATTTACACTCTCAGTGTGGGTTACTCGCTGCGAGTGTGTGTGTGGAGGGATGACACCTGTGCATACAAAAACAGGCAGAAGGCACACAATGCTTTGGATATGCCGCGCCCCTGCCACAGCTCGGCTCTCAACACCTTTTGGCAATCTTTGACTTTGTACCTGAACCAATTGTGATGCAGACGGCGCGGCGGCACAGGACAAGGAGCTGTAGCAGTGGCAGTGGCAGTGGCATGAGTAACCGCAAGACTAACAAAAACACGCCCGCAATTGACTCGATTTCACTTTCATGCGCACACACAAAGTCCTCAGAGTCCTTCCTCCGTCCTTCATCTCAAGGAGCTGCTGGGTTAAACTGCCACTGGAGCTGGGGAAATTAAACGGATTTCCTCGAGCAGTTGACTTGACATTGTCAGCATATACTCGTAGTATATGCAGATGTAGTTGGTTACAAGCAGGAGCTAATTAGATTCCTTTGCCCAGATGATCCACAGAAGGAGTTACAAAAAAAAGGAACAAAGCCTCCTGTCCAGCAGAGGATAATTCCTTGAGCTATTCCAGCTTGGAGGGGAATACAAACTGATTCTAGGGCACGTCCAACCCAATCGTCAGTGTAAAAGTAAAAGAGTTTCATGTCATTCGATTTCATTCCCAATGCTTTGACTGTTTGTTCCCATAACCCACTGTCCCGCCATTGGAGGCTGGCCCACAAACAGACAATTCAGTTGAGCGCTTTTCCCTTTTCTAATTTCAATTTTCATTTTCATTTTGGTTTTGAAAATGCATTAATAATAATTAGTACAAACATGGAAGAGAGCCGAGCTGCAAAGGCTGCAGACCAGAGCCAGCGCGGAAATGCAACTCATCTCAGTAATGATGATTTTCAGATGGAAAGCGACAGCATTGGGGCGTGGTCAGAGAGGGTCTGGGACCAGCAGAAAGTCTCTTTCCCTCTCGATTCATTTGTCAGCAGAAGAGCCATCAAAAATGTTTCCAGTGTCAGCGAAATTGTTGGAAATGAATTTCTTTTTAGCGATTTTTGGCCATCAAAATATTTACTGGGCTCATAAAGTAGTAGACTTTATGGATAAGTCGACGGGAATTCTTTGTATGTAATTGCATATAATTTTTATAGAACATCAGCAGAAACAGCGTGAGGAGTGGCAATGGTACGGGGGAACAGCAAGGGGTAAGGATATGGGATAGGAAGGGAAGGGAAGGGAAAGGAGCAGCCACGGCCACTCCCATTGATAATGCGAAAGCATCCAGACATCAATCTGTCCCAGAGTATCCCAGAGATTCGTGAGTCGTCGCTTTTTCTTTTTCTCATTTTCGTATTTCGTTTCCGTTCCTCTGCCAAAGTGTCAAGACAAATCAATAAACTTCTAATTTTATTACGGTGCTGTCTTTAGGAGAGCACCAACCCAACGAAAAGAACAGAACAGAACGTTACAGATACAGATACAGATACCGATCTGTCAATTTTCATTGTCGATTTGACAATTGATATCTCACACATCATTTGGTTCGAGTGCGCACAATGAGATTGTTTATGCCATTTTTGGGTAAGCGACTGGCGAATTCCTTCCCTCGTAGGTAGCCCACGGAGCCTCTCCAGAGGCTTGGGTTCTGGGCCAGGCATCGGCTTTCTTTCTTTCTTTCTTTTTTTCATACCTTTCGCTGCTGCCGTCGCGCATGGCCTTTCCCCGATCTCTAGGGGTTGTCTCCGCTTGCGGTTTTCCTTGAGAAATTGCCATGATTTTTCTGCATTTTCTGCTGGCTTTTTGTCCACTTAACGCTACTCGCTTTCTCTCCCTCTCCCTCTCCTTGGTTCTGTTTCTGGTCAGAGTTCAAATATGGGTCCATTGACTAATGACATTTGTCCGCAAAATGCTTGCATAATCCTCTTAGATCTGATCTGTTGTTGTGGGTCAATGTGCTGGTCGATTGTGCGGTCGAGCCTGGAGAAAGCAGGCCGAAGGAGAAGGTGAAAAGGTCCTTCGTTAATTGTGAGGCTTATGGTCGGTCTTATTTGCCTATGAAATTTGCCATGTGGATCTTTTGGGGACGTACCCGTCTAAGCACAATAGATTCAGTATGTTTCTATATATTATATTTACCTTATTATTACAAATATCTATCTGTGATATTATTCTTACCTAAGACGATTCGATGCCTGTCATTATTACAACTTTCCCATAACTTTGCCACTTTCCCATAAATCCCCTTGTAAGACTCCCTTGTAAACCCAAACGCAATCCCAAAATTATGCAAAAAGCAACGCTCTACATCATGTTAAGGACTCGAGTGATCAATCCAAAATAATTCTGACACTTCTGCAGGGCTCTACAGATGCTTTACAAGCAAGAGAAAGCGAGAGTTTGTACCAGTTTTGGCATTCGCCATGGCTGTCGCATTTCATGTTACTTTCGCCGATCTCCCTGAGACGAGAGGAGAGTAAAGGAGAGTAGAGGCGCAGATCAATCAAAGTTGGTCACGCTGTCGGGAATTATGTCACTCGGCTACTCAAATTGCAAAAAGGCTGAACATCAGGATGATGATGAACTGGCTCTAGCAGCTTGACGGTTACACTCATTTGCATATGAGGAGCAGCAGCAGAGGCAGCAGCAGCAGCAGCAGCCAACAGTTTTCCACGGCAGCTGCGGCCGAGTTTTCCCATTAACCCAAGGTGGGGTTGACTCACAAAACTTTCATTGACAAAGGCCCAAAGTTTTTCTGGGTATTTTTTCTAGATTTTGTTGTACAGTTTTTCCACGGTGCTGTCAGCGCATCAATCATGAATTTTATGTTTGTGTCTTTTAGGCAGGCGATTTCCTAAAATATCTTTTGTAATTCTTTTAATTGGAATTTGTGTAATATGATACTTTTCATTTGGTGGCGGGATTAATCCCTTCTATACATATGGTAATCCCGTCAAGAGCAGGGAGAGAGAGAGAGAGGAGATCCCAAGGACTGAGCATACTTTTCGTAGAGAGTTTTGATGTTGCGCCTGCGCAGATGCAAGCCCCGCTCCTGCCCCATAAATTGAGACATATATGAGGAGGAAATCTTGCCAAAAGATGAGCCGCCGCCACCCCTCCCTCCCATATATCAATCAATTGTCAGGGTCCATAAACGATTTTATAATGCGATTCCGCTGGCCAGCTGCTCAAAAGTGATATAAAATCATCGGATACTCTCACGATGGGCAGGGCAGGACAGGACAGGGCATACCGAAATCGCACTTTATGGCCATACAAAATTACTTCATTTTCAGTCACCGCCACAAGCCAATGTCGAATTAAATCCAAGACTCATGTAAGTCCAGGAATTATGGGAGATGTCTGTTGTCTGTCGTCTGCCTCCTACCCCTGGCAGGGCCCTGGCTGCCGCCACTTCCTGTTTGTGCGTCTTTCTTTGCTCCACTAATTGCTGGAAGGATATGACAACGCTAAAACAGGAAGCGGAAGCTAAAGTAAAGTGGGAGCGATAGCAAAGAGGAGGGCACAGAACATCTCCTAACTAAACGGCACTAGCCGGGGGCACTACACCAAAAACCAAACAAGAAACACCAAGAACAAAACACACGCAATCTCACTAAGCAAATTTAAATGACGATTCGCTCCGGGTGCATTCATTAAGGGTCTTCTCTGCTCGATAATTAACGCCCTTATGTCCAGGGAATAACATCAGAGCAGAGCAGGAGCAGGAGCAGGAGCATGGAATGCCACAGAGAATGTAAGAGAAACGAGCCAAACAATTCCCCAGTCAGCAATGAGAAAAGTCGCGACTGAGCGACCCGACTCTGTGTCCGGTATTCGTTGTCCACTGTCCACTGTCCATTGTCCTGTGTTCTGTGTCCTGTGTCCGTGGGCCATTGTGACTAATTGATTTGCCTGAACTGAATGTCCCATTCATGTTCGTACTCTCCCGCTGCTACCCTCAGCTTGTCTGCTTAATTTGCAGTTTCAATAGCTGGCCGAAAGTATCTGAATTTGCGGCGTCTAGTTAATAGGATTCGAATGCCGTTTTGAGGAGACTTTCGGCAATGACAAAAGTCAATTTGTTATGGGAAGCGCTGCTCGCAAGGAGATTCATTAGAGAGAACAATATGAACGCATAAAATATTGAATGTAAATTCAAAAGGTAATTCAAAAGCCAAACAATGCAATTCGGACAACGAGCTTCATTTAATTTATTTTATGTTGACTATTGAATTACATACTTCGAATCTCACCACAATTTTTGTTAAAGAAACTTTCAGCTTGCTTCAGCATTTAAGTGTAGAAAATCTATGCGTTTACAATTTTATCCTAGAATTTATTTTGACGTTAATGAAAGAAAAAAAAAAGAGGAAACATTCCCCTCCTGCTGGCAGCATCGAAATCAGGTTTCATTTCAAATCAATTTGCTGTGCCTGAGAGCATTTGCTTAAAATTGCGGCATCAAACGGATTTGAATTTCATTTATTTTTAGTTCAAGAAATCCTCAAAATTTCGTTTAATTTTAGGTAAGGAATATCTTAGAGTTTCCTGCTCGAAAAACAGAATTTTTTAATCAAGTTTTGCCTGGTCTAAAGCAAAGCATCGACACAAGTTCCAAGCTGATGCTGGGCAGATTTATCCCTCTTACACGAACAACAAACAACCCCTTCAGGCTGACCATCGAAGGTGAAGATTTTTCTCGCTGATTTCCCATAAATGTCCACGGCGAAAGTTATGACAGCAAAAGGGCCTGCCATCGGGGGAAAGTTCTCAATGCCAGAACGCGCAAGGGATAACTCGCATTTTCTCTGATTCTCTGAGGTGCTCGAAACCCTTTTGTTTTTCCCACATGACACATAAATAACTGCCGCTGGTCAGCCAGCTTCTGATGCGCAGCCTCGGCTTCCACCGCTGAGCTTCGCTTCAAATTCAAATTCAGCTTCAGCTGTTCTGTTAATTGAATCATTAGGGATGAGCAGAACGGACCGAAGGTTGAGACAATGGCACCATAATCATTATGAGTGACTGCAAGGGCAGACAAAAATAAAAACAAAAGGGGCCAAGGAGGCCTTTTAAATCAATTTGAATAAGTCACACAGCCACAGCTGGCCAACAGAAGCAGAAGCAGACGCAACTCATGTAACTCTTGTAACTCCATAGTTGATGGACTCTATCTCATCCCCTTGTAATCTCCGACAGTTCCGATGTGCAGCCGTGGGCAAGGGTTTGTCTAAAACGGGAACCACTTGAGAAGCGGGTTTTCGCCTTGCGACCGATCCAGAGTGGCGGGGAGGATGTGACTTGAGGATTTTCCAAACTGATACACACTCGAGTGCCCCCCTAGCACGGGTCAATAACTTTCCTTATCCGTCTGTCATTTCAATGATATTATTTCTGCGAGTGCATAAGGTCGTGGGCTGTGTAGCTGTAATATTAGAAAAATAAGTAGAAGGTACGTTGTTGAACGTTTATTCTGGAAGATTTAATACTCACCTTCTGAATGATGAGCCTCAACAGAAACTTACTTGTTATTGTGTCTCAAGGGACCAGCTGCTACTGCTGCTGCTATCGAAGCTCAGTGTTCCTGCTGCTCGACTTAGTTTCAGTTACAGTTTCGTTTCAGTTGGAGAGTCTCACAGTTCGAGTCTCGTCTTCCAGGTCGCAGTCGTGTCGGCTTACTTGGCTGCGGCGGGATATCATGTCAACGCTTTGACTGGCAGTTAACTTGCCCTTGTCGCCTTGTTTTATCCCGTCTGCAACATTTAAAAGGCTTAAAACTTTAATTAAAAGGAGTGAACCCCGAGACTGTTGCTGGGCCTGGGACTGAGGCTGAGACTTGGCACAGCTGTGCCTGGTCTCGTTTTCCTGCTGTTATGCATTTGATCTATGCGCTGACAGGACACAGGACGAAGGTTCCCACTGTGCGGAGTTTCTGCGGAGTGCATTCCGTAATCGGATACTTTTATTGCTGAAAGGATAAACCACAAAATGCTTTGTATGGCCATCACATAATACATTTTATAAAGACTTTTTTCCTGCCATTTCTCCCCCTCTCTCACTCTGTGTATCTGTGCACATTGCATAAGCAGCTTAAAGTCGCTGCCAACAGCAGAAAAAACTTTACGACAGTTGTAACGTTTCCTTCTTGGTTTTTTTTTTTTGTCGTTTTCGGGGAGTCTCCTTTGTTTCAGGAAGTGTCATCAATGCCTGGCGCTGATCTGAAATAAAAATATTCTGCGTTGGCAATAAAATTGATGGATTCGTTGCGCGCGGCGCTCAATAAAAATGCTGCCAAAAAGAAGCATCCAAAATCAAAGGGATTTAAAACTGCAACGGGTACAGAGAATGTGCCACAAAGTGCGCATCGGAGTCGGAGTCGGAGTCAGAGTCAGAATCAGAGAGCTCCGTCCCAGACGGGAAGTGTTTAACACACGTTTAGTTGCTCCTTTTGGGACGGCAACCTTTGAGCCTAAGCACATTAAAGCGTTAACTGAGCATTATTCAAATCCCGGCCACAGCGAGCCCATTAGCCGGGATTAGGCATGGGCAATAACACGAACCGAACGGAACGGAACTCCGGAGACTGAGACTGAGACAGAGCCTCGGACGGGGCCATTGCCACTACATATGCAAAGCACGGAGCCAGGAATCCTCCATCTCCTGCGATCCTTGTGTCAGTGTGTCAGTGAGTAAGGCAGGGTGCTGATGCCACAGAAGGGTTGTGTCCGGGCTCCTGCATTTTGCAAATTCCCATTGTCTTCCTCGGCCTGCTGCAGTTCGACGCAATCTTAAGTAGGGTTCGATGCGATTGAGGCCCTGTGTCCTGGCGAAATGAAGTGTTGAAGGGTGGGCCCAAGCCCAGGCCCAGGCCCAGGCGTTGTAATAAATGTTTACAAATTTCTGCAAAATCATTTTGCATGTGCCAAATGCAATGGTGAAAAGTTTTCAGTTGATTTATTGCTCAATGAGTTTCTCCCAAAGTGGGAACTGCGAAAATTCGATTATTACTTGATGGCTTGATCAAATGATCGAAGATCCCAGGCGAATCTGTTTGGGGAGTGAGAGTGAGTGCAGTGCGTTCTCTTTTGCATAGAAAATCAGATGCATAAATTATATTATAACTTGAAATTAGCTTAGCCTCCCATCGAAGCACAAAAAGTTATTAAAGATTTACCCACACGTTCTATTAATTATTTAATATTCCTGTTTGTATATTTACTAGCAGACCCGCGCGCTTCGCTGCTTACTAAATGCATTTAATGTTTAGGAATTCATCGACATTAAACAATGATAATTAAAAGCAACAAATATACTCACACAAAGTGCAATTTTTTCAGAAAACAATTTTTCGTACAATAAGGTATAAAAACAAAAGCTATCATAAAATGTTCTGTTCTACAGAATGACACAAAATGAAATGATTCTTGAGAAACCTATATATAGAAAAGTACAAACAAAAACAGCATGCAATTTGGTGCACGCGTTGCGGAGATACACACAGATTTTTTTCTACAAATAGAATCTACAATAGAATTGATTATTATTATTTTTATTTATTTGTTCCCAAATATTAATTATTATATCTTACCTACAGTACAAAAATATGTTTCTCTTTCTCTCTCTCTTTTTTTTGCTATATAAATTATCAACTTTTTCCCAAACAAAATTGTTGAACCCATTAATCTATGTTGAATGAAATTTGAATAGCAAACCCAAACCCCCCTCCTTCATTCGGGTCTAATGAAAAATGATTCCCGATTGAAAAATGACTCCTCCGGTCCGGGCGATCGTCAGAATCATATGCAAATTTCCACCAAAGACAGAAGGGAATGGAATCTCTTCTCTCGATATTCGCGCATTAATTACAAACGCAATATTTACAAAACAAATGTGTCGCTTTATGCCGAATGTACAGGGAGGGGAGGGACTTGTACGTTATGAGGAGGATGGGAGTGAGCAGCTGTCCCCTGTCAACCCCTTAGCCCTTACGCAGGGCCACTGCGAGAAGTGAGTGACAAAATTACAAAGATTACAACTTAATTTCGACTTTCGAGCCCTCGTCTGAGTGGTTGGACTCGCATTTACATACATAAATCTAAGATCTTGGCTGGTCTGCCTGCGTCTGGGTCTGGGTCTGGGTTTGGGTTTGGGTCCCTGGAAAAGACACTCGAAATTGTTGAAAATATTTTGTCGTGCCCTGCATTGTCTTGGCCCCGCAGTGTCAACCCCTTTCTCTGGGAAGAAGAAGGGCCAGAGCCAGAGCCAGGTACTACATGCTTCAGCATTTGCATTTCCCTGACAGCTCTCTAGGAGCGACGCATTGTCCTTTCACACCTCGAGAGGTACGACAACGACAACGACTACGACTACGACACTTTCCATTTGGAAATGGCAGTTGTAATGCCTCTTCTCTGTCCATCGCTTACACTCGAGTGCATCCGTAAATATTTTGACTACATTCGGTGGGATTTTCGTCTACCTTTTTGTCTCCGGAAGAGATATTGCAATAAATGTTACTCCTCCCAAACTGGAGCCCCCACTTTAACTGCATTTATAATTGGCTTTCCTTTGGAAACATCAGGCCGAACTGAGGACTAGACTTCCTGCCTGTCACATGGAAAGTAATCTACGAATTCCTTTTGAATGCAAAGGAAAACTTCCTTCCAAAATGGACCTCAGTTCAGGCTGTAGCTCCCCCATGGGAACCCTGCTGCCAATTAGCAGTTGACTGTCCCTCATCCAGGCATCAGAACGCACTCACCTGTGGCCGGCTGTCTCCGTCTCCGGCTACGTCACCCGCCCTCGTAACAATGCCAGCGCTGCGGGCCAAAATCAAAATTGCACCCAGACCGGAGACGGCGGACACTTGCTCAAGTGGAGGTGCGCTCGCCCCTCCTTGATTCACACGTTACTCAGTGAGCATAAAGCGGCGCGAATTTAGGCCAGCAAGCAACAGGGGAAAGACACTTGACCAGATCGTCCAAGCGTTGGATTTGTAACGTATTTTCCGTTTAGAGTCGTGAGTGTGAGTGTGAGTTTAAGGGTGAGGGTAGGGTTGAGGGGAACTGCAACAACCGCCAGCAGCAAAAGAGCCAGCCAGTAGATGGAGATGGAGCTGGAGATAGAGGAGACACTTCTGTAATTGTTTCGACTGTTAATATTTACGCTGTGTCTTCTTCTGCCCCTTGTCCCTCGTCTTTGCGGGTCTCTCTCCTGCTTATAGATTGTCGGGTGACGATAAAATGCATTTTCCCAGACAATTAAATGAAAAAGAAGGAAAACCGCCGCTGCCAAAGTCATTTGAGAGGCAATACAATGATGTTGTTGATCGCATCTAGCGATACATATATGTATATGTATTTTCCTCTTGATAAATGCAATATGAGACAGTGCAGTGGGTCAGGAGAGCTCTGTAGATATTATGGGTGGACAGGCAGGCTTTGGGTTGGTTTTAAGAATAAAAAGAGTAATTGAAGGCAATGAAAGTTCATTAAATTAACAAGTGAAGATATAGCAGATCATGGATATACGATTCTGAGGTTATTCAGAAAAAACTACAAGAAGATTTTAGCAAAATTCGAGTGCTTCGGTATGAATCGAAACTCTAGCAAATATTTAATCTTAAATGCATTTTTAAATGGATAAATCTGCAACTGCAGTGCTGATGTTCCGATATTAATCGTTTTTCTTATGGAAATACGTGAAAATAGACCCCTACACCCCGCTGGATCTTCGGTAGAGCTACACACCTGCTACGAGTATTGACCCAACATAATTTTAGCCCCTAGCCTTCACGGATATCTTTAGTCTGTGCACAATTATTTGTCTTTGAGGGAAGTTCATTTCTATCATCGTGACAACTTTGCGGATATCTCCATTGATCCTTATCTGATTTCCGTGGTTTTCCCTTTTCTCTGCACATAATTCTGATCTACTCTTAATTATTTTTAACTGCCTTTTTCCAAATTCCCAACACATCCCCCTTTGTATCATTTTTCAAAAACTAAACTAAAAACTAAAAATATTTTCTATAGTTTGCGCACATGTCTAGCTGCATATGGTTGGTGCCTACCCTGATGTGATGACAGCCCCGAATATAATATTTGGTAGAGGCAGCCATTTTCCCCCGGATAGGGATGTCGGACTACCAGAATTCCAGAAGTATTCAAATTACATTCCAAAATTGATTAATGGGTGAAAATTTGCATAGGGATGCGAGGTGGGGTGGCCATATGTGATGTGAGGCTTAATTAAGGAAGAGCAAGGGGATGGGATGGTATGGGCTGTGGCTGTGGCTGAGCCGGGGCACGCGATGCAGGACATCTGGTGGCAGGACACCCCCGCTTCGGTAGCACCCGCAACCAGGATCAGATCAGTATGCTAATTTGTTGTGTTTTTCGGGCCTGTCCACGCGACACAAGGACACACCGCACACGCGATAAAGTCCGCGGCTAGTTCGGGCCAGATCCTATCGCAGAAAGCAGCCCGCGATCCCATTGACTAAAATTAGAGCAGAACTCAGGGCCAGCAGCAGCAGAGGCAGGAGGGGGGTTGCGTTTCGCGCAGCTGTAGCTGTAGCTGTAAATTAAAATGCATTTTACGCAACTGTTCCATCGTATCCTCGGATCCTGCAGCTGTTGCCCCTCGTGCCGTCGTGCCCTCGCCATCCCCCCTCTAATGGCACGCACTCAACACTTGAAAAGGACACCCCCACATAAACACAAGGAACTGTTTTTCCGTGGAAATTTACGCATTTTCATGCTCGACTACCGTTGAGCAGAGAGCCCGAGCCGAAAATAGATTAGCCTCACTCAAAGGATATTGAACTCTGGGCCCAGGGCCAGACCCGAAAAAGCAATAGGGACAAGGCAGGACCTCACTGTGGGTCACTTAGTCCTGGCTGGATTGTCCAGCGATGAAGGGCGCGTGCCACGATCTGCTCTGCTGCAGGCGCAGGATAATTGCCCAACGTGCCAAACAGATTGATGAAAGGAAATTTTCAACCATTTACAAATTAATTAAAAATTTAAAATCAATCACAGCTGCTGGGCCACTCACTTGCGAGGCGGAAGTACAAATTTATTTTACTTTCAACGCGGAAATCTCTTCAGAAACTTTATCAGTCAGTTAATGATTTTTATTTTTTATTTTTACATGAAATATAAGGCATTAAATCACTGAACAGCTTCAAATTACATCCAAGCAACAGTTTTCGATCAATTAAATCTCCTTTAAAAACTGAAAAATGCGAATAAAACTTTATATTTTATTGTTGGGTATTGTTGAAAATGTATACTCCATTTTTAATACATTTTATCAAACTATAAATGTAGCTTCTTGCCTAATCTAGCAGCAGCCAACCAGAAGTTGTATACCATTATTTTCTTTAAAAACACCAGCATTCGCTTGCCAATAGTCTAATTTTCGTAGACAGCTAAGTTTCAAATCAATTTTTGTATGATATTTCATTAGAATATACATTTTCAAACATTTTCTTCTATAAATATAGGGCGCCTAATTCAAATATTCAAATAAAACCACTTTACAGCACTTATTTCACTGCCAGGCTGCCAGACTGTCCAAAAAAGAACATTTTACGTAACGTAAGCCATAAGCCATGCAAGAGCGCCCCCTATGTCTCATTTGTTATGTATGTCACAGCGAAACGTAACAATTTGAATGCAATAACAACAACAAAAATAAACTGTCATTAATTAAAGGAAATAGGGTACCGCGGGCTACAGGTACACATGTACAAATGTGCGTAGGCATGTTCAAACCTGCCCCTCATAAGGGTTTTAGTAGTTCATGGAATTGATGATATGATAGCTAGGCTCAGGTTCGAGCGGGAGCTAATGAAAGCAAAAAATTATTATTATTATACCCGTACTCAAAAAAGAGTTAAGGGGTATATTGTATTTGTGGTAAAAGTGGATGTGTGTAACGCAGAGAAGGAAACGTTTCCGACCCCATAAAGTATATATATTCTTGATCAGCATCAATAGCCGAGTCGATATAGCCATGTCTGTCTGTCCGTCTTGATGAGCGTCTATTTTTTTAGGGAATAGGGAATTGGGATCGCGATCAGGTACCAAATGTACAACCCTTTTTCGTTTGCTTTGTTCCCAATTGGCAGTTGGGCCCGCAACCTTCCAAAAGGTATTTTTTGTTCATTTTTTTCATATTTTAGGTTTGGTTACGTATTTTAGCCTCAAAGTCTCTACATAGATTTTAATGAGCGATACCTTAAACGACGCCAAATTAATTCACCTATACACGAAAAAAATAAAGGACGCAGGATATATTTTTTTCGCCTTTTCCTGAGTTTTCAAAGTCAAAATTTCGTAAAAAATACCGCACTAAAATCATCATTTTTTCATTTCAATGCCTTATATTTCCCAGACGGTAAGCTGAAATCACAAAGTGTTTGGGCTCAACTTCTAGCTATTTTAATTATCTTTTCAAAATAGCGTCTTTACAACCAAGTAAGTCTGGGCGGGAACCTCACCATACTTATGCCCCACCGGGGTGCCGGGGGGGGATAGCCCAAGGCGGGGCAATAACGACATATTATAACTCAATTGATGAATAATATCTCGAGTTAAGAACTCATCTTCAACTGTGACAATTGCCTCTTCGCCAACTTCCATAAGAGAAACAAATGCAAAATCACTTTTTTCGCGATCGGAAGGTTGGTCTTTCCACCAATTTATAAATTAATATAAATTTAAACCAAATCTGCCCAGCCGTTCTCACGTGATGATGCACTTCTATACATTTGTATCTTGTTGATATTTACTGGTTACTAACCTGATTAAATAGAGCGGGGTTAAGCTATTTTTTTTCTAGGTATATTTACGGCATATTTTGAAAATGACGTTTCTCAGGTTCCAGTCACACTCGACAAAACAAATCAAGTGAAATACTTATTTTTCCATATACTAATATACGTTTGAAAATGACCGCCAAACTCATTTAGCGCACAAAAAATACTGACATTTTTCGCTCTCAATTCGTGGTGGTTTTTCAAAAGTTTCTCTCTTTTCCGAGGTGAAGAGAGTCATTTCGTGGTGACTTTCCCCTCCTTTTCGTGGTGTGAGCCACATGCATCTTACGGGAACGTTCCCGTAAGATACATTTGATTGTTAAGGGAAAAATTTTAGCAACATCTGGAAATGAATAGGCAGCATTGTTCTGCAACTTTGGCACGAAATGAGCAACAAATCTGAATATCTTGGGAAAATGGATACTATGTACTTGAGATATTGTTTGTAATTCCAGGGTCAAATTAATGCAGAAACTACTCAGTCTCTGTTTTCAGGATAGTAACGAAATTTTGCAGCTCACGGGTTCCAATAATAGGTATCAGAACCAGGATAAATGTATATATAAAACACAAACATGTGCATTTATAGATAAAAAACATGTCAATGTAGGATAAAATCATAAATAATGTTTCAATGGAGCTTGGAACAAAACAT
The DNA here is from genome assembly GCF_018151105.1 of Drosophila obscura. Taxonomy (NCBI): domain Eukaryota; kingdom Metazoa; phylum Arthropoda; class Insecta; order Diptera; family Drosophilidae; genus Drosophila; species Drosophila obscura. Next base: position 1,603,024 of record NW_024542812.1, on the reverse strand, counting down.
TTAACATCAATTAAAAGAAATAAGGTATACAAAAGTACATACGCATAGAAGAAACTTGGTTGACCGTCAGTATATTTACGGTATATTTTGATAATGACCAGGTATATTGCGGTATATTTCTGAGGGTCGGGCGGGTATATTTTGTCGGTAAGTTCGCGGTCACACTGGTCACAGTGCACCCGAGCTCGAATTAATTGTGAATTTTTGGCAATTAAACGGACGTGGAAGTGTTTAGAATCCAGGAGGGGACAGTGCCATCGAAGTAGAAGTAATTACAAAGGAATTGCTAAAACAGACGTCTCGTTCATCGTACATTCTCGTGCTCGCGCGTGTGTGAGTGTGCCTGTTCTGCGTGTGTGTTTGTGGGAGCGTGCGAGTAGCGCAGAAGACACAAAACCGCATCAGACGGACGGGGACTGCTTCTGCCGGAGCAACGAGGTTTTGGAATTTGGCAAACATTTTGGACAGCAGAAATGTCATCGATTGGTAAGCAATTGGTGGCCGATTCGGCATCCAGCAGCAGCTCGGATGCCCCATTGTGCAAAAAGCGAAGAGTTGAGGGAAACGCTTCGGCCGATGATGCCGGCCCCGGCCGAGCACCGAGCAGCGGCAACAACAACTACGAAAATCACGACAAAGTAGCAGGCGCCGTTGACATTTCAATGAAGAGTGAGACAACAATAGAGCAGCAGCTGGAATTGTGTGTATCGTCGTCTACCTCTGACACATGTGCTGTGAATACGATGGCAAAGTGTGCAAACGAAACCGGCAGAGCCGACGACGTCAGTACATCGTCAGCAGTTCAGAAAGAAAGTAGTGGCAGCCCGAAGAAGGAGAGTAAGAATTGTGTGGAAAACAACGACATCGTAGCTTCCTCAGCAGCAGCCACAGCCGCGGCCAGCACAGTCAGCTCCACCAACAACGCCAACGTTAGCTCCAGCAATAACACCACCCCCAGCAACAGTAACAGCAATCGGCCTACATCGGGAGGTAGTATGGCTGCCAGCAACTCCAACGCCGCCGCCGGTGGAGACATCGATGAGTCTCTGTACTCGCGCCAGCTATATGTGCTGGGTCACGATGCAATGCGTCGCATGGCCAACTCCGATATACTCCTCTCCGGGCTTGGCGGCCTCGGTCTGGAGACGGCCAAGAATGTGATCTTGGGCGGCGTGAAATCGATCACCCTCCATGACACAGCAACTTGTGGGGTAAGTCTCAATGGAAAATGCTGAACGGGGGGCAGAGAGAACGTCGGAGAAAATCGATATTTGGCCTTTAGAGTGCGCGGGAAAAGCCATGGACGCCCCCCCTCCCCTCCGCTGCTTCACCTAGACGAAAAAACGCTGCATGATTCATAATTAATTCCCAGAAACCTTCCTTTGTGCAGTTTTCATTCAAAAGCGCCTCCTCCAGCGGTAGCCGCAGCCCGCGAACCAGGAACTAGGTTAGGTTATAGTGATCTTCCGTTTCTTTTCACTTACATTAGTAAGCGAAAAATATATTTGTGTAATTTTTTCTTCTCTTTTTTTTGTCTATTTGCGTCAAAATGTCTGCGCCATGCGAAAAGTGTGCGAGCGGGACAACTCTATGGTGCCATACACGACTGGCTGGCTGGCTGCAAATGTTTTTGCATTCCGTTTTGTGCCGCACATTCGCTTTTGTTTTACTTGAGAACTGGACAGAAAATTTTGCTTTTGTGTGCAGTTCACTGAAGGCTTAGTCACTCTCCTCGTTCACCTCCTCCTTTGCGTGTCCCTCCGCCTTCTGTTCTTTTCTAATTTCACCATTAAAATGCTCCAACTAATGCGACATTTTCCTCTATCCAGCCGAATGACTTGTCCTCGCAGTTCTACCTCACAGAGGCGGACATTGGCAAGAACCGTGCCGAGGCCTCGTGCGCACAGCTGGCGGAGTTGAATAGCTATGTGCGTACCCTGTCCCACACTGGACCCCTCACCGAGCAGTTTCTGCGTCAGTTCCGCGTCGTGGTGCTCACCAATTCGGACACCGCCGAGCAGGAGAGGATTGGCAAGTTTGCCCACGAGAATGGCATTGCCCTGATCATAGCCGAGACTCGCGGCCTGTTCGCCAAGGTGTTCTGTGACTTTGGCGAATCGTTCACCATCTACGACCAGGATGGCGTCCAGCCCGTGTCGACCATGATCGCCAGCATCACGCAGGATGCCCAGGGTGTGGTGACCTGCCTGGATGAGACCCGTCACGGCTTCACCGACGGCGATTATGTGACGTTCTCCGAGGTCCAGGGCATGCAGCAGCTGAACGGCTGCCAGCCCATCAAGATAAGCGTTTTGGGACCCTACACCTTCAGCATTGGCGATACCAGCAAGTATGGAGAATACAAGAGCGGTGGTGTGGCCACCCAGGTGAAGATGCCCAAGACGATTAGCTTCAAGTCTTTGGAGCAGGCCACCAAGGAGCCAGAGTTCCTGATCTCGGACTTTGCCAAACTGGAATCCCCAGCCACTCTGCACGTGGCCTTCAGTGCCCTCTCCTCCTACCAGAAGGTCAACGAGGGCGCTCTTCCCCGTCCCTGGAACGAGGCGGATGCCAACTGCTTCCTGCAGCTTTGCAAGGAAATCAAGAGCGATGTGGACGAGAAGCTGGTGCTGCACTTCGCCAAGATCTGTGCTGGCAACACATGCCCCATGGATGCAGCCTTTGGCGGTATTGTGGCCCAGGAGGTGCTCAAGGCCTGCAGCGGCAAGTTCACGCCCATCTATCAGTGGCTCTACTTCGACGCATTAGAATGCCTGCCGGCTGCGGGCGTCACCGAGGACGATGCCCAGCCCCTGGGCTCCCGGTACGATGCACAGATTGCCATCTTTGGACGCAAGTTCCAGGAGAAGCTGGCCGACTCCAAGTGGTTCATTGTGGGAGCCGGCGCCATTGGCTGTGAGCTGCTGAAGAACTTTGGTATGCTCGGCCTGGGCGTGGGCAAAGGACAGATATTCGTCACCGACATGGATCTCATAGAGAAATCGAATCTGAATCGCCAGTTCCTGTTCCGTCCGCATGACGTGCAGAAGCCGAAAGCGCTGACAGCCGCCGCTGCCATCAAGCGCATGAATCCCGACGTGAAGGTCACCGCATATGAGCTGCGCGTGGGCGCCGAGACGGAGAAGGTATTCTCCGAGAGCTTCTATGGCAAGCTGCATGGCGTGGCCAATGCCCTGGACAATGTGGATGCTCGCATTTACATGGACCGCAAGTGCATCTTCAATCGCATACCGCTGGTCGAGACCGGAACCCTCGGCACCTTGGGCAATGTCCAAGTGATTGTGCCATTTTCCACAGAGTCGTACAGCTCCTCGCAGGATCCCCCCGAGAAGAGCATACCCATCTGCACGCTGAAGAACTTCCCGAATGCCATCGAGCATACGCTCCAGTGGGCCCGTGACGCCTTCGAGGGCGTCTTCAAGCAGTCCGCCGAGAATGCGGCCCAGTATATCGCCGATCCGCAGTTCACCGAACGCATCCTCAAGCTGCCCGGCATTCAGCCCCTGGAGATACTTGACTCCATCAAGGTGAGTACGAAACGGATACGAAATAACTTTGTAATTGAATCCCGAGTGCTAATCCTTTAATCTCGTTCCCTTTGCAGAAAGCCCTGATCGACGATAAGCCCAAGAGCTTTGCCGATTGCGTGGAGTGGGCCCGCCTATACTGGGAGGACCAGTACACGAATCAGATCAAACAGCTGCTCTTCAACTTCCCACCCGATCAGGTCACCTCCAGTGGCCAGCCCTTCTGGTCCGGCCCCAAGCGCTGCCCCGATCCCCTCACCTTTGACATCAACGATCCCTTGCACTTGGATTTCATCTTTGCGGCAGCCAACCTGCGTGCCGAGGTCTATGGCTTGGATCAGGTGCGCGATCGCCGGGCCATTGCTGAGCTGGTGAACAACGTTAAGGTGAGCCATCCAATGGAGAATAGCCAAATAGGAGCACTCCCCCAATACTAATGTCTGCAATCCCCTTCCGTTTAGGTGCCAGTGTTTGTGCCACGCTCTGGTGTAAAGATCGAGACCAATGAGGCAGCCGCTGCCGCCTCGGCCAATCACTATGACGACAATGAGGTGGATCAGGATCGTGTGGACAAGATCATAACGGATCTGCTTAAGAAGGCCGAAAAGCAATCGAAGATCACACCGCTAGAGTTTGAGAAGGACGACGATAACAACTTGCACATGGACTTTATTGTGGCCTGCTCGAATCTGCGTGCCACGAACTACAAAATCCCACCGGCCGATCGTCACAAGTCGAAGCTGATTGCCGGCAAGATAATACCGGCCATTGCCACCACCACATCGGTGCTGTCCGGCATAGCTGTGCTCGAGGTGATCAAGCTGATTGGCGGCCACTCGGATTTGGCTACCTTCAAGAATGGCTTCGTTAATTTGGCTCTGCCCTTCATGGCCTTCTCGGAGCCCTTGCCTGCCGGCAAGCTGTCGTATTACGGCAAAGAGTGGACGCTGTGGGATCGCTTTGAGGTCACCGGCGAGCTGACGCTGCAGGAGTTCCTCAACTACTTCGAGGAGAAGGAGAAACTAAAGATCACCATGTTGTCGCAGGGCGTCTCCATGCTGTATTCCTTCTTTATGCCCAAGGCCAAGTGCTCGGAGCGCCTGCCGTTGGCCATGTCCGAGGTGGTGCGCCGTGTCTCCAAGCGCCGCATCGAGTCCCACGAGCGTTCGCTGGTCTTTGAGATCTGCTGCAATGATGTCGATGGCGAGGATGTGGAGGTGCCCTACGTCCGTTACACCCTGCCCTAATATGTGACGCCCCTCAAATCCCACATATATTTCTTAATTTAAAACGTAAATTATTTCTATTATATCCCGTTACCGAGGCCTGGCGTCCCTAAAACACAAACACATACAAAAACAAAAATCAACAAGCAATTCGCGTAACCTATGTGCATTTTATTGAGTTTCATCAGACAGCACACCATCAAAAGAAACTAAGGGAAGAAAGCGAGAAAAGCGAGGAGCAGAGTTACAAGAGCAAACAAGAAAAGATCTATTAATTATATATATATATAAATAAATATTAAATGCGTGCGTGTATCCTCTAAGGAAACGGCTAAAGAATTCGCAAAACATACGATAAATACACAAAGACTCGACTTAAAGCAAAACACTTACTGGGAAAACTGATGAAAACTCTCTGCTCAGCATAGTTATATACATACATAAATGGAAAAACCGAAACTGAAACGAAAGAATGAGGATTTTAAATGCATTGAGAGCAATATGAAATTTTTGGTAACTGTACGAAATGTAGCAAGGAGGAGGACTAATTTTCACCATTTTCTCTCACATATAAATGGATATATATAGATATATTTTTTTTGTATATGAACATAACAACTAATTACAGCATTGTATTAAAAAGAGGAGAAAAGTAAAATGAATAAAACTGTATATTTCATATGGTACATGGAGACGAAGCGATGCCGATTCCATGGGGAATTCACTTTGTGCAACACTTGACATTTGTAATCTCATTTCCCATGCCATAACCCCCTGCCTTCCACAACTTCGCAATTGTAATGCATACTATATATCCTATCCTATCCTATCCACCCACCCCTGCCATCAGTTTTGCAGAAAGTTACGTGACACAATTAAATATTTTATGCCCTCTTTCACTCCTCTCTCTCTCTCTGAAGACGTTTATGGAGGAGGCTGCCACTAAAGTGCAATTGGCAAGTGCCGTAAAGTTGCGCTGCAACTGGCAGGACGACGGCTCCTGGATGCTGCCGCTGCTGCTTGGATGGATGGCGCTGGGTGGCTTCTTATAATTAAATATTACACGCAATGCAGCTGAAGTATAGTCAAAGTTATGCCTCCGTCCCTACGCATTCCCCTCATTCTTCTTTTGCTGCTGCTGCTGCTGCTGCGGCTTTTGGGGCAAAAGTTGCTCAAATTATGCACTTAATGAAACAAACAGGCAAAATGCGTGCGCAGGAACGTGGGACGTGGGACGTGGCCGAACTGCCAAGACTTTTCAGGATCTCCCTGTTGGCTGTTGGCCGTTGCATATACATACATATGTATGTATGCAATAGAGTCTGTTCCGGACAGCATAATCAAAGTTTTGGGCTCAACCTTTGGCTGGAAACTAAAATTTGATAATGAAAACTTAAGTGAAATGAAGTTACATTTAACCCTTATGAACGTAAGCTTCTGCCTACAACTTTCAAACTATAGGATTATTAGTGGTTAGAGCAGCTTTAAAGAGAATACTGCTAATCTGTATCAAATACTCGATAGAGTGACTGGTGAGACCCGAGGCTTAAAACATTAGATGTCATATGACCTATAAAGCAGGAAATCTGCATAGAATGGTTGGCAGAATAGCTACCTATATTGCTGCTCAAGGAACAATCGCAAATGCTACAATATCTTACAGCTCTCTTAAGAAAACCTCTAAGAAAAAACAATCAAAGGATATACAATTTTAGACTCTGAAGAATCCCACACGAACTCCCAAAGAAGCCTCTGACTCCATCCTTTCTTGGGGAATTTCAGGATAAGCTGCACTAGTATTGTTTTATGGAAATTTCATAAACGTAATACCCACTTTGTGCACCAGAGATAATACGTATTTTCATGATTCACATCCATATATGCAGAATAAGGTTCTTTGTTGTACATATTGGCAGTATTGTGTATTATTATGCGTATTGTGATGAACCACTACAACCAGCAGAACTTGGGTAAAAATTCTGATTCTGATTTTCGTATGTGCGTCAGCGCTTTGGTTGATGATCAGCCAGCCACTAACCCAAAGGCTGTTGACTCATGGGGAATGGGGGAACCGCCGTGGGAAAGCACCCAGCCATAGAGCCGCTTTGCTCTCCGTCTCTCAGGTGTCTCAGAAAGATCGCGAAATGTGTGTGTGTTTGTTTTTAATGCTCGCTTTAAGCAGATCAGCTATAAATTTCCAAATCGAATTTCGAGATGGGAGAGTGCTCTTGAGTGCTCATCGAAGGAAGGGAATTGGAGCTTGGGTGGGATTCCCAATCAAATCTGTTGTATCCAAAAGAAGGGCATTGCATGTTCGACCAAAAAACGGTGGGGTATTGGCAGTCTTTTGTTTGTGGGCAACCTGTTTGGCTAATATCCAAAATATGCTGCCATACAGAAATTTCTGGCAATTTCTCATGCAAAACGGAAATGGAAATGAAATTTTAATTTTAATATTAAATTGCTTTAAATTAATGATGTGTTTTCCTTTTGCATTTACTTTGAATGGATTGCATTCAATAAATTGTCACTCGGCCGTGAGACACTTTCCGTGCGATAACGAGCCGAATTTGATTAATTAACATGTTGAATGGAAATCAGAAACAGCCAAGGAAAGCCTCTCCACTCTCTCTCTCTCTCTCTGACTCTGACTCTGACATGGACATGGACATGGACACACGGGCAAGGCAAGGCAAGGCAAGGCGAGAGCAATGCACGACGCATCGAAGCTGCAACTGCAATTGTTGTGACAGAGTGCATTAAATGCATATTTTAATTAATTACTCGGATACTCGGATGCGGCGCACATCGGGCACAGTGGAACAAATCGCATGGGCACAAAATTAGGCTCTCCAGACAGTGCTGCCTCCCACTGTGCACTTTAGGGATCACTTTGAATGAAAAGGAAGGTCAATTGTTTTGGCATTTCCTGTCTAAGGCACTCTATGCCCTCCATAAGGCAGCAAACATAAATACAAACACACATAGTGGCTTACATGATGAATTTTTGGCCATAAAAACGTGGGGAACGTGTGCGTCATGCGAGAAAGTCTCTGCGTTTTGTACAACAGCATTAGTAATTGCTTTGATTTCCTGCCTGTGTTGTCTCTGTAGCCGGGGGAACGTGTTCGCTTTTGCGCACTTTGGAAAATGGTAGTATGTTAATCGCCGTGTACAACCCCATTCGGCGGGAGTTTGTGCATGTACCACTTCCATTTAAGATCGGCCGAGCATACGTTTCAATTGAGTCATAAACACAATTTGCTATCCACAGGAACTACTTGCACATATTGAAAAAACACACAACGTTTCGCCATATCGGTCAGACGTCCGTGCCCACCCACCCACGCAGAAAGTCAGGCAGGCAGGCAGGCAGGCAGACAGGCGACAGAAGATGCATGTGCCCCGGGGGCATTACCATACGACACTTTGCCATAATTGATATATGTCACGAACTGAAGAATCGAGGCCTGGTTCGGGATTGGCGAGGCCGGCCTGTTCTTACATATGTAACTGTGTATGTATGTACATACATATATTGCAACTGAAAGATAGGGGTATATATATACTTATCTGTTTTTGTGTGCACTTGTGGAGAAATGCAATAAACAAGATACTGCCCCACTGAGTCATTGACTCCGAAAGTTACTAACCTTCCACTTAATATGCTGCGGCTCCTATTCCATATCTGCATTTCACTTCCCAAGGCAAGGCAGGAAATGGTACGGTACGATAGCCGATAGCCAGTACGATACACGATACTGACCCTGGCAACCAAAGAACAGCAGTTCTGCTCTGAGAGTTCTGAGGAATCGGGACTATTTATTTCCAGCAGATGTGGCGTAACCACCAACCGTCCATTGAGTAACAAATTGGGAGGTGACTGATCTGATAAGTTAGTGATAACAAAGTAGTACATACCCGCATTGGGCATGGTTACGTAGGAAGGTACGAGTATTTCCCAGGGCTCGACCATGTGTCATTTATTTATTTTGGTTCTCATTTTGTGGGTCAACTGCAGAGGGAGCTATGTATGTATACGCGAACGTTCATACGTATGTGAAATCGGTTTTGCATTCAATTTCGTGTTCAATTAGCGCTTGAACCCGAGACCTCCCATCTACAGAAGTACCCAAATGGCCGGCAAACAGTTTTGGATACTTATGTGTGGAGACAGTCCGTTTCAGAGGCATATTTCTGCTGAAAAGATCTTAAGATGGTTAATTATAGCCAAAGTACAGAAGTGATTCGAAGACATTTTTTGTTCTATGGTTTATTATTTAATTTATCGGACTAAAAAAATGTTCTTAAGGTTCCCTAGAATTGCGTTCAGATATGTTTAATTTATGATACGCACTGTACACAAATGGGGTTATACATACATTTATGATCGAGTCATCAATACATTGCCGTACTTGTAGATCTACGTGTATCTCTTGTAGATTGGCTATGATTAAGTGGCAATAAATTGAATTTAAATGGACATTGAACATGATCCTCAAATTTGAAAGATATAGAAATACATATATACATATGCATATGCAGAAATTTACGGAGGCTATATTGATTGAATATTTATGAATGGTTTATTGGGTTTTCCCCAGACGATTGTGATATTTATTTAAGTTCAAAAACCAAATGAGTAAGTGGTACGAACTACGTATTCGATGATGAGTCGCCAATTAACAGGTTTGCCATTTCATTCATAAATCCAACTGATGCACGATACACTTGAAAAAAATCGTATATAATTTATTTTCATGCTAATTTGATACTTGGCATTCGTTTTGACCACCCATTGAATTTTATAGAGAAGCCTAAATAATATTTTCGAGATGACAAATTTGATATCTTGAGAGTTAAAATGTAGAGTTTTGCTCAGTGTATACGATTTTTGGCAAATAAACATAACGGTTACCTACGCCTTGTGGTGCGAGAGAGAGCGAGACAACTGGTTTTCGCTTCCACACTTCGTTTTGGTCATTAACTCATTCGGGCATTCAAAGAACTGTCAAATCAATCATTATCATTATTATTATTGTTGTTAACCCGCAGCAGCAGGCAGGCTGATCAAAATTGGCCATCATCTGCTTCGTGATCCGAGCTCCGTTCCATTGTGCAACACACAAGTGGCGCCAGGTCTTAGCATAAACGTGTTAAGACTCGCACCACTACGGACTTCCAAGTAGGTTTCCCAATTCACAAACAACCACACGGTATCACCCAAGGCGTATTGAAATAAGGTGTGGATCTCCTCGAGATGTTCTCCTATTCGACTTCGGTGCAGATCACACACAGAGCGAGAACGGGAATTCCTCACCTGGTATAAATACACCTTCGTGTCACCCACATCGATCTCTCACATCTCTCTCCAAACCACTGCCTCTTTATCACTTCGGCTGCACAGCAATCTCCCAGAGAGAGGAAGAGAGTTACAACAATTGCACCAAAAGACGCGTCTTATCCTTAGTTAATCAGCGCATTACAACATGCTCTCTGGTCTCTGATCTCCGACGCTCTCTCTCTTTCCGACTCTGGCTCTCCGCTCGTTTAATTGACCAGGCAGGCCAACCAGCAGCGTCGTTTCCAGTCAAGAGTCACTCTTTCCAGACGGTTTGCGCGGAGCGGTACCCGCCGCACTGTAACGCGAAATAAATAATTCAAACGCGATTTTGATACATACACAGGAATTATAGGCAGGAATAATAAACGCCACACCGTAATACGAATAAAGACGCATCGGAAGAGAGGCGTATGTTTTCGTTGTTCTTGCTGCAGTGAGTGTGTCGCCGCCTACTTCTCTTCTTTTGTGAGGCAAACAAAAGCCATCCGTCAACGTGTGTGTGTGTGTGTGCGTGTGCGTGTCGTGTGCGTGTGTGAGAGCGAGTGGGTTTCGGATCGGCACTGGAATCCGCATCGGGATCGGGACGGTGCTCCGAACAACAAAGGCTCCCTCCCTCCTCTTTGTAAATAGTACGTCGCGTGCCAATTGAATTGTGTTCTTGTTGTTGCAACAGAAAGCAGTAATGGAAATGGAATAACATAAGCTAATGTGTATTTAATAGTGCGTCGTCTCGTGTGTCTTGCAAAGTTTAAATTTAATCCATTATTCCAACACATACATACATACAAGGCTCCCCCACCACGCCACACCAGGAACACTCCCAACACAGCGGCCACTAGCCCTGGTTCTCCTTCCACTTTTGCCCCTTCCAAGGCACACATTGTGTGCGTCATTCATATGTAAAAGAGGAGCAGGAGTTAAGCAGAGAGAGAAAGCTGAAGGAATAACGGGAAGACGAGCTGGACAAAGAGCGCGCTCCAGGAACAAAAGGAAAGAACAGCTGGAAAGCAGTCGCGGTTCACAGACGAAGAACTTGGCCACAACAAACCCGAAAGAAGAAGAAACACGAAACAAAACAAAGCAAACTATAACCCCCGACCACCACCACTGGCCACTGCGCTTAGTTCTTGCTTCCGTTGCTTCTGCAGCTGTTTTTGCCACTGGCGCTGGTGCCACTGCGCGTGTGTCAACCCTCGCGGCCGCGTCCAAACGAAAATTAACAAACAAAAAAGTGAAAGAAGTTCAATTTACAATTACGAATCGTTAGTCCAACACCGAAATTAATTCCAGTCCGAAAAAGGGAGTAAACTCCTATTTAGTGAAGTAAAGTGAACGGTTTTTTTTTTGGTCCCAACAAATAAAAGAGCTAAAAACAAAAACGAAAAAGAAATGTGTTCCACATGTGTCGGCAGCCTGCTGCTGCTGGCTCTACTGGTTGCACAGACATGCACCGCCATTCAGGATCTGCCCCCCGAGCACCAAAAGCATGCAGAAGAGGAGCAAAACGACGTGCAGAGTGGGCGGGCCGGCAAGCCGAAGAGCGTCATCTCTGAGGATCTTATGGTGAGTGTGGGTTGTGGATTGTATTCCATGTATGGAAAGAACTGATTCCACTCTCCATAAAATGTGCTCTTTGGGATGGAATATCTTAGATAAATACCACTTTCAATGAAGTTTAAATGGAACCAATCAGTTGGTGAATGAATGGCTGTAGCAACATTTCACACAATTCCGAATCTATGCAAAAATATTCAAAATATTTATTCAGAATGTGGAAAAGTTAATAAAAACGAACTGCTGCAATCGCCGCAGTGCAGTGACATAAATAATTAACCATTATGGATCTGCGTGGAAGAGAAACCAAAATTAAATTCCCAACATAAGAGAGAAATATATTTATATGGTAAATAGAGAAAGAGGGAGAGAGAGACAGAAAGAAATGCATGCAGCCAGTCAGCCGGAGGTCAGTCCACACAACAGCTGAAAATATAATCAACATGCAGCAAACAGGCCAATGCAATGCTCATTGCTGCTGCAGTTTCAGTTGCTGCTTCAGTTGCAGTTGCAGTGGCGGTGGCAGTTGCAGTGGCAGTCATTCATTCATTCCGCGCTCTCCCTCATGTCCGTATACGGAATATATGCATATTCCAGGCAGAGCGTCGGGGCGGGGAAACGGGGCAACCATCAAGATAAGGCGATTCCAAAGGCAGCGGACGCCGTGCCCCCATCGAGACTGCTTCTGCTGCAGCGGCCTCTCATAGGCCTGACCCCAAAATCCCAAAATGGTCTATACATGCCACGTACAGTGCGTATCGAAATTGTAAGACGCCTCAAAATGTTGGCCGAAAATGATTTGGATATGTTTCTGTACTTAATCGTAAACAATACCAAATTTATTATTAAAAAATTATTTTTTTCGTATCAGTTCACTCATGAAAAACTACGTACATGTTTCGAAGTGGTATTACACCACTGTAACGCACTGTTCACTGTGTGTGCATTCATTTGGTACAAGAAATGAGGGCCAGACCCCCCCTATCCAACCGCCGTTCCGTTCGTTCCCCAGTCTGGGTGGCGAGTGTGTGTGGAGCCCCCATATGCACAATGCACGCTTATTGTTTCGGCGGGGCCTGCATCCTCAGTGGCACTCGATGCATTTGTGTGCTCGAGAATGTGGCTCCACGATAGGACATTTGCTTGTGGCTCGGTCTTGTGTGGATAGAGTTAATGAGCGCGGGCGCCTTTTTAATCAAAATAACAAAATATGAGCAATTTATTCTTGGATTTTCCTTCCTTTCTTTCGCCTGTTCGTCCCTGTGTGTGTGTGTGTGTGCCAAGGAGTCGCCGTGGCAAGTTCTTAAAGGCGCGCCAGGACGTTGAACTTCTCGCCGATGAGTCAGCAGGGGCACCACCAGACAGAGGCCTGGGCGGACAGGATGGCACTACTGTTTATGTATGCGAGGCGGTCGGCTCGAAAGTTGGCATTTATTAAAGTGCGAAAATGGTAATTGGAAGGAAGGGAGGAAGGAGGGAAGGAAGGGTCTCTTCCTCAACAAAATATGAAAGAATAAAAATAAGCAGAGAAAGCGGAAGAAATGGTATAGGGAGCGTCGGCGGTCGACCTCCGAGGTGCCCGCATATTGTTTATTTAGTAAGGATATCGAAGGCAATGGATGGATGTCCCAGCCGCCGCTTGAGTGGTGGGATGTGCAAACATATGTGCCATATAAAGTGTACATATGTACATACATATATGTATACAGGGACATATATGGAGCATTTGTAGGGAGTGTAGCAGTAGTAAGTAGAGAGAGCGCAAAACAGAGAGTGAAACAAAACTGAGAAAGAACTGAGAACAGAGCTAAAGCTGCTGCCACGATGCTGCTGCTGCTGCTGCTGCTGTCGTCGTCGTCGTCGTCGACGTCTTCGTCTGGCGGCTATGTGTCGCCAGCTAGGCGCTGCCGTATGCGCCATAGCCTCCCGCTCGGTTCAATAAACGCACTCATACACACACACACACAGACTGCCAACGAATTGTTCGCATACACTCACGCACTGGCAGTCTCAGTCTCAGTCGCTGTCGCGCTTATGAATGGCGTGTAATCAAATGAAATGATGAAAACGGGTGGCAAAAGACGTGTTGGTGGGGGGAAGTAAGACGTTGCGGGTGCAGCAGGGTCACGGCATACCCCAGCGGAAGTTGTGCGGAAAATACTGTACTAGAAAGTGAAGTTAACTTTATCTTTCTCTCTCGCTCTCTCGCTCTCTGCCCACACGAGCAGACCACAAAACACACATTTGCATATCCACACGCACTTCAGTTCTATATATACATACATTTGTATGTACATATGTACGTACAATATATTCTTGCTCCCACTGACACTGAGACACTCTCACTCTGGAGACACAGAGTGGATCTACAGAAAGGGAGTGGGAGAGGGACAGCGGAGAGCCCTAACAAACTGTTGCAAATTTACTTTCAAGTTCTCGCAAAATTCTAATTGGCAAAACTCATGGAAATGGAGCAGGAACTCCAGAAGGAAGTCGTCTTGTCATCAACAGAATTTTGTGGACTGTCCAACTTTTATTTGTACTTAAATGATTGGTGATTGCTGTATGCGGGGGAGGATGTACATAAATAAATGCATATGTATGTACATATCCATCATATGCATGTGTCTATATAGAGGAATGATGGAATGAATCGGGGAAACAGGTGGATTCTATTCTTCTGCCATAGAATTTTTAATGTTTCCATATGGAACTCTTTAGGGATTTCATTGGAAAAGTAAGTATTTAATTTAAAATACTTTTTCGGTGGGTTTTAATCTTTCAAATATGTATTCCTGCTTACATATTTTCCACAGTATATTTCCATTCTTATCAATTCTCATAAATTCTGTGGAATGTAATCTTTGAGAAAGAGAAAAAATTTATTTTCAAATTTTGATATTTTTATATTTATTAAGATTTATACGGAAATCAGTACCAGAACAGTATCAAAAAGTTCTGTGACTGTATGAAACAATTATACCAAAATTGTCAACTGTGTCAGAGACACCTCTCTGAGAGGAGTGCCGATCCATTCCATTCCCGTTCCCCAAAAGGAAAGCCATAAACAGTATTAAAATTATTCATAAACATTCACCGCATTACTCATATATAATGGATCCATTGTGAGGAGCCTACAAAACTGTCAGAGAGGAAGGCAGTTCCTCAAAAACATCCCTCGTCCGCCTCCTCTTTGGGAATGCAATTAATGCAGTTGATGCCGCTGATGGGCTGGGGGCATTCGAACGAATTTTCGTTGATTGTTTTATGGCTTCCTGGTAGGGGGAGAGGCCCGTCTCGGCCCAGCTCGTCCGTCCGCCAGAACTTCCAATTCGATCGGTTTTATGGGCAGCACTCAAAAAAACAATACAGTGAGCCGGCGTACCAATAAATGTATGCCTCTTAAATAGGGCTTATATGACAGTTCTTGGAGCGCCAGTTGAATGCACTAAGCGACGACAGAGAGCGAGAGAGGGAGAGAAAGAGAGAGATACAGAATTTTGATCGTATAAATGTCAGCTCCATATGCGATAATCAGAAACAGGAAAAGAGTGGCAGATCCGAGACTTGAAACAGATTAAATGTGCTGTTATTAATTAACACAAAATGCTGCTGAGTCACTGTTGCAACTGGGGGGGGAAAGCTTTAATAAATTGAGTAGCACATTAACGTGATTATCAATTACAATAAAAGATATTTCCGTTGACAGTGCTGACTGTTGACTGTTACTGTTGTTTCGTTGGAATAAATTTACATTATTTTAAGGCACAAGTAATTTGTCAGTCAGTCAGCAGTCAGCAGTCAGCAGAGGTGTACGAATAACGAATATCTGTTTATCCCAGTGACAAATGCCACTTGACACTAGTACCTACTTGTGTGTGCAAATGCGTTAATGAGCATCGGAATCTGCTAACTGAAATGATTCGATACGTTTCGAGAGCAGGAAATTCCACTTACCAGCTACCGCCTTGTGACTAATAATTTAATAGGATTTTTGTAAAATTTTTGCACAAAATATAAATGAGAACTGGCAGCTTACTGGTTTTTTTTTAACCATAGAATTATATTGGTCAGTATATGTATTCACAACAAAAATATATATAAAACATTTAAATACAGTTTGCATAATTTAAATTTAAATATTTCCTTATATGTTTTTGCAACTTCAATCTAACTTCTGTTATTCGGACATCCCATTTCCTAATTAGAGCAGTTTTCAAAAGGGGGTAAACCACTCTTTTCCAACCAACAACAACAACTTTAATCAAAGGACTTTTCTGGTCAGTCATGCAACATCATGC
Organism: Drosophila obscura; assembly: GCF_018151105.1. Taxonomy (NCBI): domain Eukaryota; kingdom Metazoa; phylum Arthropoda; class Insecta; order Diptera; family Drosophilidae; genus Drosophila; species Drosophila obscura. Next base: position 1,587,051 of record NW_024542812.1, on the reverse strand, counting down.
AACCTGTCGTCATAAGAGCTTTTATTTATTTTTTTATTAAATTTCGCTTTCCATACAAAACAAGAGAGGATTTTGACAGGAAGCGATAGACGAAGCATTAGATACCCTTGCAGCTCCATTCGCTTGTGCATAGATTATGACCGATTTTAATACCTCCATATATAATTATAATCTATTTATGTCTATGTACATACATATGTGGAATGTGATACAGCATATACTCTGTGCGTTCTGTGCGTTCGGTGCGTTGGCAAACGCCATTCCAATAATCATATTCGCCTCTCTCCTCACAGCAAAGGGTATGGACAAAGTGAAGTTTTATTTTCTATTTATTTTTTTTTAATTGTGTCACGTAGGTAACTGCATTGGGCCATAGAAAAATCCTGCATCCTTTTTAGCAGCAACAGCAGCAGCAGTGGGGAAACAACAAAAACCAAAATGGAAAATACAGCGAGCTGTGTACTCCTACCTGTTTGTGTGTGTGTGTGTGTGTGTGTGGGGGCTGTGTGGCTGCTGCTGCACGCATTGAAATTCAAAGAGCGGAAATATTTTCGAGCCGAGCACAAGAACAAATAATTCCCAATTTGCATTGGCCAAAAGAGTACGCGGAATGCACAAAAAACTCCGCCGCGAATACCAATGAATAGTGCTGCAGGAAAAGCAAAAAACAAAATAGGCCTATAGAAAATGTAATCGAGATGGGGCTTACCTGTAAATGGGGATTCATATTTAAGCTGAACGGACGCCCAACGAGAGATTTCTCTAAATGTGTCGCAGAGGCACGTGTTCCCTCTGTACTGTGTATACCCCTTGGGCACGTGGTATCTCCATGGAAACGTGCTTGTTTCACCTAAAACAGAAATCAAAGTATATAGGAAGTATTGCCAGTTGTTTATATACACGATTAATATTCTAAATTAAAAGCTGATAACAGAAAACAGTTCCAGAATCCCAGAGGAAACACTCAGCTTACAGATAAGCCCCTAGACTACGTTCCGTTCCCAAGAAAAGCACAGGCTTTCGGCTTTCGGCTCTCCGTTCTCGATCCCATTATCATTATCATTGTTGTTGCTTTTATAGTATAATTCATTAATTTTTATGTGCCATTGATTGATTTTTAATGTCATTGTGGAAGAAGGGGAATGGGGAAAGGAGAAACGCAGAGACCGGATAGAGGAATCGCGGAGTGGCATCGTCTGGCCAACCCACGGCGTATGATTGATGCATTTATGCTGATTTTCCTTCTCTGCTTTCCCCTGTTCTCCGCGCTTTTCTCTCTGTTTTATGCACTTTGAGTATCTCCATCATTATGGAATCGCGTACCCAAATATGAGCCATTTGTTGTGCATACAAAATTTTGACAGTCTCCCCACGAGAACTGCAGACTGAGACGGGCACTGAGTCTCAATCTGCATGCACATTAGCCCTCTCCTCCCAGATCCCCGTCAGCCACGCCAACGCGGATATGCGGACACCAATCTCAGTCATCGCTGTCACACACGAATACGAATACGAATACGAATTTGCTCGTGGCATGTCCATTGTGTGGTTGCACAATTTTTGGGTTAGAAATGACAATGATTCATGCCACACTAAGGGCCAAGAGAGGTGGCAGTGGCAGTGGCAGTGGTGTTGTTGGCGCCTGATGATGCTATCTACTTAGGTGAAATCCTTGGCAAATTTGTTGGGAACAAAAGTATGGAACGAGAAAAGGAGAAGCATAGTGGGGATGGGGAAACTACTCACGACAATAAAGGGAAAAATAAAACAGAAAGGATGAATGGGAATGTGTATGTTTAAAGGCAAGGAACACCTGATGGCAACCAAAAGAAGAACTTTTCTCTGCATATAATTGCTTGCCATATTACAGCACATTACTCTTGGTTATAAGAGAAGATTATGATAGAATCAACTACCATAGATACCCGTTTTTATGCCCGAAAATCAACTGTTTTTGTAGATTTATTTTGACTGAATAAAAGTCTTCCTTCATAACTTCATATCGAATAGGATTTGACAGTCTCTCTACCCTCCCAAGCCACAAATATGTGTCGCAATATTCCCCACATAATGCAGACCTCTTTATGTAAACATACAATATATATAATGCATATGTACATACATAAATACATATCACAACATATCAATCAAGAAGTGAATGCTGACAAAAAAAAAAAGGGAAGACGAATGCATTATCGGAATTGCACAATCGGTTACAGTTATTGTCTGTCTGTCTGTCTGTGTGTGTGTGTGTGTATGTTTGTGGAAAGTTTTTCGCTTTATCTTCGGCGACCGGCACTTCCACTGGGGAAGTGCAACCAAGTAAAGGATGGATATAATACGTACAGGCGAATGTAGGGAGCGGAAACGGGGGGGAAAAGCGACTGGGACAGCCGGACGTCCAGCCATTAGCCGAAATAGAAGAAATTCACACTCCTCTCTCACCCACCCACACACACACACACACACACCTTCGTCGCTGACACTCTAGTATGCAGATTTTTTCGCCTTGCCTTTCGGCTAACGGTTTTTAATGGTTCCGCGCGAACAGGGGCGAGGTAGAATGAATAAAAGTGCAATAAATCCAAGAGAATTTCGAACAAAACAAATAAGAAGGAGAGAGTCGAGCAGTACCGACTATCAGATACCCAGTACACACACGGAAGTGCATTCTAATAGAAATTGAATGCGTAAGCTTATATTCCCTTTGTTATTCCAGCAATAATTCGTATTAAACAGCTGGATAAGGTCGGCAATCATTTTATATTCCATAAAAATAAATATTTTAAATATTTAAATTGATGGCATTATATTTTTAAAATTTTCAATGGGTTTTCGCTTGTGAAGGCGTCTTTTATGTTCAACGACATTCGGTAAAGAACGCTTCTGTTGCATACAGCTTTACGCATACAACATACCTTGCTTGAACTAAAACTGTATAGGGTAGTAAAACGTCCGGTGGAAGTGCATAAATAAATGTATAGCATCTAGAGAGAAATTTGTTGGGATAAATTCTAAGGTCTCGTAATGTGAAAAAGGGCGACTGCTGTTGCTGCTGTTGCTGCTGTTGCTGCTGTTGCTTCTGCTGCTGCACAAAAGAATTATAAACAACAACCAAAAAAAAAAAAACAATGTAAAAAGCAATTGGATTTGACCCAGATTCATTGCCTTCCCTTCGTGTTGTTTCGTTCCCATTTTTGCCTCTGTTTTCGGGCTGTGCTTTTTTGTTTTCTTTCTGTTTTCTGTGTTTTCTGTGTTTTGTATTAATTATCACATTTTCGTGCTTCGACGCGCGCTTTTGATTGCAGCAGCAAATACAACAAAATACACACAAAAGCAATACAAAAGCAGCAGAAACAACCGAAAACAACAGAAAACAAGAATCAAGAGCATATGGACATACATATGTATATACAATATATAAAAACAATTCTGCTTCGATTTATTTATTTTCGGTGAGAATGTGGCAGCTAACGGCAGTTTGTTGAGCCCCCCAGCAGCAGCTGCAGGGGGCCCGTCAGGGAGACAGAGAGAGAGAGAGAGAGAGAGAGAAAGAGGGAGAAAGCCAGAGGAAATGAAAAATATTTGACATTTTGGCAAGAATCTGAGTTGGTTTTAATGATGCCACATGATGCCACATGATGCAGCATTGAAGCAGCATCAGCAGCAGGAGACAGACCTTTTCCAGCGAAATTCTGTGGATTCTTGCAATCTGTTGCAACAGCCACAAACAGTGACAACAGCAACAGCAACAGCAACAACAACGATGACAACGCCTTTTTTGGGTTACATTTGTGCAGCGTGCAGCAAGTTTCCTTTTAAGCGTGTGTTGCCTGTGCCATCAATTATGCTATGCGGCAGCATGTTGCCCCAAACGAGAGTCGGTGAAGTCAGCCTCAAAGTCAGATTCAGCTGCAGTCCGTCCCAGCCTCGGCCTCAGCTTCAGGCCCAAAGATGGTATGTAGGTGTATCCATGTATCTGTGTGTCTGTGTGTGTGTGTGTGTGTGCTGCGTGTTTCCGTCACTCAAATGATCCAACAACGCCTTTTGGCTTTTGGTACCTGTTTCTGCCACACCATCCTGAGTCACACCAACATTCCTTTCCTCTCTCACGGTGTCTCTCCCTCGGAAGCTGCGGTTCAAAGTGCACAAATATTGACCAACTCATTTGGCCATTTAGCGGGGATTCACTTTACCCGCGACTTGGATACACTCATCCCCCATGATTGCTGCTAATTTCATCAAAAGAGTCGCCACAGAAATGAAACCCAACCCAACCCAAAACGGGTTTAGGCCAGATGACAAAAAAAAAAAAACATTGAATAGCTGAAGTTTAAACGTAATTGGAATCCATAATCGTAGCAGGAGAGTGGAGTCGATAGATCGGCTATACAATAACCAGACCTATAACAGTAGCAGCAGCAGCAGCAAGCAGAGCAGGTTTTTGTTTCTTTATTCACTTTACGGGAGGAAAATGTCGAGATATTAAGCAAATAATTTGCATAGCCAGAAAATCAAAACTAAATGGTGGATCTCAAAGAAATGGAATGTAAATGGTAAATCATTTCATTTAAATACTGAAATTCCTTTGGTTTATCTTGAATCTGCTCGACCGAAGACCCTACTGAGAATCTCTTTAAAGAGCAACAACTTTTTGTCGACGGGTAAGCTACACCCATCAGGCCACCCAATCAAGCCACAAGGGCATTAAATGAATGAAAATATGGCTTTATCAATTGAATTATTAAGCGAATTTATGCCTCAAGCACAAGCTAGGAGCTTGGACTCCAAGGAGGGGCAGGGGCAGGGGCAGCAGGAGCAATATATCATTGACCATATCGGGTTGCTGCTGCTGCTGCAGCTGCCTTAATGTTGCCTCTGCAAATGGTCTTAATGTCAAAAGTTAAACTTAAGCAAAACCTTTCTTAGCGTCGCGCGTTCTACTCCGATTTCCTACTTGCTGCATGAGGTGGGATTTACAGCCCAGAGACAGAGAACAGAGAACAGAACCCACAGCCATATGGTCTCTGCCACACAGACAAAACAATGCACGTTGCAGTGGCACTCGCCTGTGTCCGCACTTGTGATTTCTGTTTATTTAACTGTCGCGTCAAGTCATTGAACGCCTCGATCGAGATTGTATGCAGACCGTAATTATTTATTGAAAATAAAGATTTATTTGTTTATGGCAAAATGCGGAATGCTCCGCGCGAGTTAATCAACATCTGCGCCTCCCCTGGGGGCTGGCTGGGGGAGACCTTGGACTGACGTCTCATCAATGGGATTACAATGCTCCTCGCGAGTCTCCACATGAGTATTCCCTGCGGAGCATCATCCACAGATTATGTTGCTTCAATCTGTGGCTTTGAAGCCTACGTCTCCACGTGCACAACCTTTGTTTTACGTTATTCCCATTTTCTCCATTTTTCCCATTTTTCCCATTTACCATTTAAATTTATATATTTTTTTCCCCCGTTTCTGCTATTTCTACCATTGACGCAAGTTGCTCGGAGGAAACCGCAGGAAATTGATTGGCTGTGGGGGCGGCATGTGGCAGGATGACTTGTTGCTTTCACTATGCGACAAAGTAAATGCGTCAACCTGGCACACCGGCGTACACCGGACTCCCCGAGTCCGCTTGGCGCGAATATCTCATCACTTTCCCATAAAAACGTTCGAACCGCACACCCTCCTGGGGGAGGGAGGAGGAGCAGTGGCACCCGCTCGATACTGCAATTTACGTTCGTTTCTGCGGTCTAATTAAAGTGCAAGCAAAGACTGAACTTGTGGCAAAGTGTCAGCGTCAGTGCCACGGACAGAATGTTGCGTTGCGTGTTGCACCAGCTCTGCGGTCCCCAGATCCATTCATTGGAGGCGCCTCTCCGCTTTTCTTTGGCTTCGCTGTTCGCCGTTCTGATCCCACATTAATCAATGTTGATTTCAATTAATTTAACCATCTCTTCACTCTGCTCTGTCCGTTACTCCCCGTCGGTTCGTCGCTTCGTCCGTTCGTCCGTTCGTCCGTGTGTCTGGCCTTTTATTAAATGTTCCCCGATTGAGGGCGGGAACCTGTGGCCCTCAGAACACATTTAGTTTGTTGTTGTCTAACGCGAGTCCTTTAATTGGATATTTCCAGTCTATAAATTTATGTTGCTCCCAGCTGCCACTCCCAGGCAGATGAACTCGCGGCGCACATTTTTCTTCAGGCAAGAACTTTATGAGACAGCCACAGGAAATGCATGGAAATGGAAATGGAAACGGAAATAGAAACAGGCAATGATCTGGGTTGGGCTCTAAAGCTATATAAAAAAGCCTCTCAGTGTGCCATTGGGAATGGAAATCTCCGCAGGAAAATGTAGATTAGGCAGATGTACGGGTGTCCGTTACGCATCTGGATACCTGTAAGCCTTTTCGTTACCTTTAAGGATTTCTCACGGTTTCCACTTGCCACTTTTTGTTGCACTAGAAGCACTAGAGGCCCCCCAAAAGCCACAAAAGCGAACCATTTCCTGTGGCAGCTGCAGTTGCGGAAACTGCATTTTGGTGCATTTCTCAGATTTGTTTACCTTTGATTTTCGCAGTTTTCCAATCACTGCCTCAATCCGATTACTTTTCAGTTTGAATGTTGTCAATTTTCTTTGCAATTCGAATCCCAATTGTTTGCCACAAGGTGTTGCAATTTCCGGTTAATTCTGTAACCATTTAGTGAGTTTTGTGGCTGCTGCTGCAGTTTCTAATTACTGACCCTGAATAAGTGGCTTTCCTTTCGCCTTGCCACTTGGCAATCCATTTGAGCATTAATGCCATGGAAATGTTCTCCTTATTTTCCGCTTTTGCAGTTGTTGACATGTTTGTGCCATCAATTTGTTTTCTGTGGGCGGGGGAGGGGCGGCCTAAAAGGTGATGCTCATACGAGCACGAGGAGTACCTGTTGTTGTTGTGGCAGTCGGGGAGGAAACCCCATCGAGGACCCATATCCTGTCAACTTGGCCCCAATTTCATGCTTTTTGTGGTTTTGCTCTCCTTGCGGCTCCTGGTGCCTGCTTGCTCCTGTCTGCAGCCTGCCGCCTGCTGCATTTTTCCTTTCCATTTTGCGCATTTGCCCAGAATTTGTTGCCGCTCTCGCTGTGTGTGTGTGTGTGGGGCTGTGCGGTTTAGATGGATGCCCTCGTTTGTTGCAGTTGCTTGTCATTTTTATAGGTTTGTTTGCCGAACCCCAGGCGGACATTGTGTCCGGTGTTCGGTGTCCGGTGGTCGAGGGCGGTCGCCTTCATTTTTATTAGCCCTCTGCCGCATGTGGAGCCGAGAATTATGGCAGGGAGATAAACCAATTTGATTTGTTTGTGTGGGTCCCAAACTCTTGATTAACTGAGAATTTTCCACCCACCCTCTACCCTCTCTTTAGTAATTGACTTCAGATTGACAAAGAAGGGGGAGTATTGGGACGCTAAGAAGGGAAGATACTACAAAAGAAAGGAATACTATAAGGATCGGATCAGTATGAAGGTGTCAGGTGCGGATCCTTACAGCTGCTGTAGTATAAATTTCCCATATCCAGATTCTACAGTGGATAAAAGTTACACAGAGAAGCTTGTTCTCTTTTTTTTGTATGTGGCATGACCCAACCCTACCCTACCCTACCCTACCCCACAAATTGTAATTATAATCCAATAAAATAATAAACATATCGCCCTCGTTCATCGTTTATTGCTCAATTTACTTTCACACTTTCACCGAAGGCCAAGAACTTTTCCCTGTGTCACGAAAACTTAACGAAATTAAGCCCCCAAGAAACAATTATGGAAAGAGTGTGTAGAGTGGGGGGGTGGAGTGGGAAAGCAATATACAATATATATACTTTCTTTCACACTTTCCCCCCCCCATGACCCCCTTAACCATCGTCCCTCGTGGCACTCGCACTTTTCTCAATTGTTTTTCCTGTTATTGGTTTCTGTTATTATATTTTGATAAGATGATTTTGTTTACACGACAAATACTCACGTAGCCATGTTTTACTGTTATTGTTTTTGATACTTCACCGTTCACCGTTCACCTCATCCCCCCATTACCACCCCACCCCACCCCCGAAGGAGCTGCACTCTACACTCTACACTCTCCAGTCTGTTTGCAACCCATTTTTTCCATTTTTCTATTAGTCGGAATCATGGCTTGGCCACGTACCGTCGTACGACTGGGCTGTGCTGTGCTGTGCTGTGCGGTGCCGTCCCCCCCGCACTTCTTTTTGATTTTCAAACACGTAGTAGCTTGGCCGACACAGCATTTCCCATTAAAAACGCAAAGGCCAATGCATAAATGATTGCCACTGGAAGCTCCACCCTCCCCTTACCCAGCAGGGGACTTGTGCAATTCATTCACTCATTCGAAGCACTCGACGCACTCATCCATCCAAGCAGCCAACCATCCAGCCATCCATTCATTCATAACTATGAATTGTAGTTTATTCGTGGTCGTAAAATGTTTGGGCCATGATGATGGCGATCATCAGGCGGCTGGGCTTGAGGCACAGGCACTGGCATTGGCACACCTTGCTTAAGAGATATTTATAGCCAGAAAAAGTCTTCTTCGATTAGCCAAATTGACAATACACTGAGCGAAAATAGAATAGAATTCCCACTCTGAATATGGGAAGGGTTTAATGGTCAACAGGAATTGCATCACTTATAATGATAATTTCTTTCAGTGTAGCTGTGAAGTGCCTCGTCTTCCATTCATTAAGAAACTTTATGCGTCGCTCGCTCTCTGCGACAGACATTCGGCTTCCGCTATATGCCACATTATTCTTCGTGCCCCCACCCCGTCCCTGTCTATGCCCGCCAGCAGCCACATATCATCGATTTTGTTTTTGCATTTCAACATACAAACATAGTTTTTGTTTTTTAATTGATATTGTTTTCGTGTAGCAAAAAGAGAGGTAGATAGATAGAGAGAGAGGGAGAGCAGTACTGTAAGCCATGGGGCATGGGTCGGAGGCACGTTATATGAATTTCAATTTGTTTTGAGTGTGTGCGTGGGGCGCTTTCTTACGTTTACGTTACTTTTGCGAAGCATAGCCGAGTCTTATGCTGCTGCTGACGCACTCCCAGCAACGTGACTATCCATAAGGGAGGGGGCGGATCTAACTTTTTTCGTGACGCACATTTTGCTGCGCAATCTGTGCCACATACTGCCGTTGGCTCCCGTTCCCCTGATCCCTTACCTGTTAACAACAGCACTGGACTCAATGTCAGGTTTATTTCCATTGCTGCCCCTTCCTGTTTCCCGCTTGCCACTGCGTGTGTCTGTGGGGCATCAAATAGAAGCTCCTGCTGCTGCCAGGCTGTGAGGGTTACATCGTCAAAGCGAGTAATGGCTTAGTGAAATAACAAATAAAACGGAGAATGAAAAATGCAAAATAAAAAACGCAAGGAGCACTGCAAAGGTTGCCCCTAGCCCAAGGACCACCAACGGAAACGGCAATGGAAAAGGTAACAACAATAGCCATAGCACGGAACAAGAAAAAGTAAAAGAAAAAAACTATGTGTAGGTGCATCGGAAAGTTGAAAGAAAGTCACTTGATAAGCTTCATTTACACCGCAAAATGATGCTGCGCATCGCTGTTGAGTGTTACGTTTAAGCGTTAAGCAACAGTCGCCTCCCCCCGACCCCGACCACCCACCCACAGCCACACCCACACAAAAGAAATAAGGATTCCAATCGCATTGTGTTCTGCGAACAAAGCTACAGCTGAGCTGCTGCCACCGTTAACCGTTCCGTGAAGCAGTCATAACGGTACCTGATGCAGTCCAGCTAAGGCTACGCTAAGACTCTCCTGGGACTCTGCTGAACTCTCTCTTAAAGGCTTTGCTAATTGGGTTTCTCTTTACCGGAGACCAGAAAGGAAAGTGAAAAAAATCCAAAAGTCCGGGCAAAATTAGTTTAACTAAAGGATCCTGTACACCTAAAGAAAAGTGGCCTAGCAAAACGAAACCCACCCACAATTGAATTAAATATTCGATTTTGATATCGAAATGGAATTCAATTTGAAACATAAATATACTAAAAAAAAACATACACGACTTTAAAACTTATGTAAGAATTTAAGTATTTAAAATATTACATATTAGGGAAATATATTTAATCAAAATACAATAATTTATTTTAAATATGAAATATAATTAGATAAAATATTTCATATGAAATATTCCATAAAAATCTCCATTCTCGTTGCAAATATATTGGTATAAATTTTGAAATCTACAAATCTGAAGTGCCACTATTCAATTCTCTGGTCTTGTTTCTCTGGGAGTAAAATAAACACTGAAATCAATAGATCTCCCCCGAACCACAGTATTTTCCCACATTCTGATTGCATGGGCTGTTTCCTTTTTTTGTTTTTTAATAAATCAATACAATGTTCGTACATTATTTTACATATTTTTTCCAATGCTTTTTCCATTGAAACAATTTCCATAATTACGTTGCAACGCGTTGACCAAAACTTTTTAACTTTTCAATGCTTTCGGATGCCACACACGAGCAGGAAAGTTTTCAGCAGCAGTCAAACGATGAAACGCAAAGTGGATAAGCCATTCATCGGATCGATAAATCTCAACTACATAATCGGGGCGACACACACACACACACCCCACACACATCACGTTCTCTTGTATATAAGAATGACAATGGCACCCACTACTATACTGACTGGGTCTCTCTCTCTCTCTCCCTCGTCTCTGCTCTACCCGGAATATTGGCTAACGATTCTTTTCATGAAATTTTCAAATCGTTGGTTCGATTCAAAAGTTTGCTTTCTTTGGGAATCGACTGACAATAACAAGTAAGGCAAAAATCGAATATTTGTCCATCATGCAGTCAGGACAGGGTGGCTGTGTGTGTGTGGGGGAAAATGGTGCGAGTGTGACAATTTTCTTATCTGTGTGAAGGGAAGGGAAGGGTGGGGAAAATTTAATTTACAGGTCACGTAATTCGCTGGTGTATGTGTCAAGTTTTATCCCCCCGCTCGTGGCTCCCCCTTTGGTTATGGGAGTACGAGTACGGTTGGGGGGGAGCGGGAGGGTTTTGTTTGCGAATAAATACTCGTGTATGCCCGCACTCAATGTACAAAAATATGTAAATCGAGAGACAGGCAGCGCTCACATATGGCCAGGGAATCGAATCGAATCGAATCGAGTTGAGTTCTATTTGTGTTTTGTATTTTCTACTGTCACACTGTACAGATATGCGACTGGGACCCAATCCCAATACATATGCAGATAAACCATATGTAAAAGTAACATTGCTGGAGCATAGAATCCCACAAGTGAAGAAGATACTTAAATAAAAGGCCAGAGACAGGGTCGAGGTTTTTGGTTGAAATTATTGATTCGAGCATAAATAGCATAATTCTCGAATATGTATGCAAGTGAAAGATCAAAGAAGAAAACACTCCTACGTGATTAAAAGTCCAACAGATGAGAAAATGACCCAGAAGGATATTCCCCTGCCAAGCCCTCGAGAGCCTCAGCCTCTCTCTCTCTGTCTCGCTCTCATTCCATCGACATTTTCTTGCACTTTTTTCCGGTGGCATACTTTTTGGCTTATTAATGTTAAAGTTTTTGTTGTTGTTGCTGCTGCTGCTGCTGCTGCTGCTGTATCTGGCGTTGCTTTTATCATTAACTTTATGCAAAAACTTTTGCTTCTCTTTTTTTGGTAGGGTTTTTTCCCATTTTGGGCTGGGGGTAGGGTTTGTTTTTTTTTGTTTGTTGTTTTTCCTTGGTACTATTTGCAAACGACAAACAGTTTGGCTCACAAAACCACCGGCCTGGCCATATGGCAGACATCTGCATTGTTGTTGCCACTGAGATACTCGTCTACCTTTGGCACACTTCCCTAATGTATCTCTACCCATCTAACCATCTCTGCCATTTCCATTCCATCCTCCTTGCAGTACAATTACCTCATGCAGTTTGATTATCTGCCCAAGTCGGATCTCGAAACGGGAGCCCTGCGCACCGAGAAGCAGCTGATAGATGCAATACGGAGTCTCCAGGTATGTACACACCACCCAACATCCCACCCCCAACCCTCCCCAATTTCTATTATGCCCGATTTCACAAGCAACATTACTGTTCTACTTGCCACTGCTGCTGCTGCTGCCGCTGCTGCTGTTGCCTACCTTCCATCCACAATGCCACATCTTGTGTCCTGTACTCCTGTGGCGACGGTGGCGGCAGTCTTTTGGCAAGATTCCAGTTACGGGCGAAATCGACGCTGCTACGGCCAGGCTAATACAGCAGCCCCGCTGCGGTGTGGGCGACAAGAGGTACGCGTATAATTTCTCCCCCGACAATCTGGATCATGACAATGGCATTAGTGTACGTGTGCGGCGTTATGTCCTGCAAGGACCCAAATGGGCCAAAACGGATCTAACATGGAGGTGAGTCACTCGTCTTTATATATATATATATATGTGCCTACATGCCTCTAAGACAAATGATGGCAAATCAGTTTGAAATTACCATTAATTGTGAGTATTGAGATATGTGTAATTATAAACCGATTCATAAATATCTCATATCTCATAAATGGAAGTTTTAAATCAATTTAAATTTAAAAACATTTCGAAATAAATATTCCATGTCTGTTTCTGTTGATATAGAATTGGAAAGTTTGCCATTAAATTCGTAATAAATTTCAAATAAATATAAAAAAGCTGCACTAATTTCAAACTTAACTTAAAAAGGAAAAATTAATGTATGAATTTTGCCCTGATTAAATCGCGGCATTCATTATGATGAAAACTCCCATTCCTTTTGAGGGGTTTCCTCCACTCTACAGCTATGGATGTTTCCCCTTTTTTTTTTCTTGCTTTCTTCCCCCCATGAATGTTCATTTCAATTAAACTGCATGCAGTTCATTAATTTTTCAGCATTCATTTAGATGCGAATTTATAATTTTACAGGACTGCGAACTGGGGAGAGAGCGAGAGTGAGCAGGGCGCAGACCCTTGGAGGTTGGAGGTCTTTTTCTGTTGTTGTGGAGTCCCTGTGAATACGCGCTTTCAATTAATTCAAAACTCAAACGTTGCGTAGCTTGTTAATTTTTATCACTAACCATTGCACTATCCCCATCCCCCGTTGCTGCATCCCCCGTTGCTGCTTGCCGAACCCCTTGATGGTGGCCTTCTTGTATTGCATAATTTGCTGTGCTAAAGCGTGTTTTTATGTAAAACAATTCAGTGCTTCTTCCCCCTGAAGCTCATTCTACATAAGGCGGGTGGTGGTTTTTTTTCTTGTCCGGTTTTTTCCTGCCAGCAGCAAATTCCCTGTGAATTGTTAATGGTCCCGAGATGACCTGCTGTGCAGCGGAAAAGTTGGCTCCTTTCCTGGAATCAGGGACTGAGTCTGAGTCTGAGTCCGAGTCCAATCCGGTCCGGTCCGCTTCGGACCGGGGGTGTGGAACCAAGCTGACGCTTTCATTAAACACTTTGCGCCAAATTGAATTTTATGATGAGCCAAAAACGAACGCGGAGAAAACAGCATTGTAGCATCTTCAGCATCCGCGCTCAGCTCTGATTGCAGCTGTCGCGTTTTTAGTGTTGTATTTGATTTTTGATGCGCAGCTGCATAATTGCGCTTGAAATATTAAACCGGTGACCTTCCATTTTGCACTTTGATAATGAGCAGAAGTAGCTGCAAGAAGTGCAATCGATTCAAGGCGTTCTGCCATCAAATATACCCTGCATTCAGCTGGATTCTCATATTGTTAATCTCTAGCTTATAGTGAATGAAGCTACATATTTTTTCAGTATTATTATTTATCATTATTTAAGCAGTAAATATCAGGAAATTTTCTGCTGTCCTTTTGCAATTATTTTTGATCATTTTTGAATAAAATGTATATTCATGAGAGTGCAAAAAGGACACCCGAATATACACAGTTCCCAGTTTCTACAGCTTTCATAGTCTCTGAGTTTCAGGCAGAGCTATGCACATCTCTGCATACTATATACCCTGGTATTGCTCAATTACTGGGCATCAGACTACCAGTATCTGGAGGAAAAGGAGCATAGCATCTATTTGCAGCAGGGAAATAACCTTTTCATTTAGATACTGTCCTGTCCGTCGTTGTACATATAGCTGCAGCTCATTATGAAATTTTCAATTAAATTTGCATAGCTCAAGGGGCAGAAACAGCCGGATTGTGTTGCATACTTTCGGGTAGCAACGTACAGTGCACTCTCCCAGAGATTACACATACGCCATGGTGTCGTGGTGCCGTGGTGCCATGGTGCCGTGGTGCCATGGTGGCACTTTAAGAGCAAAGTTCCATGCAGCGCCTGGCTATTTAATTATTTCTTGTATCGTCGTCTACCCTTAATTGGCTATTAAGTGGATGGCGACCGACAACGAGGGCGTGGCATGTTTGGTGGCATATCCAGGGGAGAGGGCTGCAGTGGAAGGACAATATTGTGACTAAATTAAAGCATTACGCATCGAGGTCTTCACCCCAAAGGCTCACAGCGGTGGGTGCTGCTGCTGCCGCTGCTGATGCTGCTGCTGCTGGCATCAAATTGAGTTAACATCAAATATACATAGAATATCGATGAGGGTCGTGTCGTGGACGTTATTGACCTGCTTTTGGCCTTCTAGCTGCATGTGTTCCCGTTAATTGCAGCACCACAAACGCAGGAGGAGAAGGAGAACCGAATGGGGGATTGTGTTTGCAAGTGTTTTTCCATTTCCGCTCAGCATGGAAATTCTCATGGCGGAAGTTGTTCTCTAGCAGTTTTTCGCTTTCCTCTCGCCATCACCCACACACACACACACACACAAACGCAAAGCGGGTGACAACATCCGGGCAACATAGTTTGCCACATTCCTTGAGACATTAACTGTGGAAATTGCCCCACGAGAACTCGTGGGGGACACAAATCAACAGACAGCATCCAGCAGTGGCCAGCGCAGAGCTGCAACAGCGGAGCGGAGCGGAACGCCACGCAACACAACGGAAGTGACCAAAAACTTGCACTTGACGCAAATATTTAAACCAAATTGGCAATTGTTGTGCAGTGTCCGGGAAGCGGATGCCGTTGCCCCGTAATGTGGCATTTACTTTGCTGCAAATGAACCTGCCACAGTCAGCCACTGCAACTGTTGATTTTCAATGAGGTGAAACCTCATTTCAGCTCTCCACTTTCTGTCTTAATTAAGTTCTTTTGGCCGGATTCAAAGCCCCAAATGCTATTTGTTTGAACGCAGTAGAGAGAGAAAATCAACATTTACGCCGGAGAATAGCTTTCTGGCGCTTTTTCTGCCACATTTTCGACTTCCTTTCTGTCAGAAATTTTCCATTTCCTCGCCTAATGCATGTGCAAACAATTGGGGAAAGCTGGAAAATGGTGTCAATAAACCGAGAATCAGACGCAAGCAAAACCTGTTGCAATTTGCCTCGGACCAAACTTCAAGTTGATTTTCCTTTTAGTTTGCCTTCTTTTTTTTTTTTGTTTGTGTGGAAAAATTCTTCAAATATTCGAGTAAGGAAAAATTCACTTGGGAGGGAATTTGTGTCCATTTGGCGAGAGTTTATTTAGCAAATGAAATTTGCTGGTGTTGGCTTTAACCATTCTCTAGGTCCTTGCAACACTGTTGCCCTCCATTAATTGCCTCTTTTTGTGGCATTAATAAACGCTCAGGGCCAATGCATTGGCTAACAGCTCCTCTCTCTCTCTCCCTCTTTCTCTTACTCTGTGGGCCATGTCCGGTGTTCTGGGGGCATTTGTTAGAATTTTTAATAACATTAATAAAGTGCACAATGAAGTCAAAGGCGACACGCACATTCTTCGATGGCAGGACAGCAGCAAAACAGAACGGAAGCCAGAAGCCGGAGACTCCTTGAGGCGGTTGGCGTTTATGCTTATTAGCGTGCAAGAAAGCCATTAATACAATGCACCAAAGAGGCAGATACGCAGGAGTCAGGAGTCAGGAGTCAGGAGTGGAAGTGGTAACAGCAACAGCAACAGCATCCTTTTAGTCGCATGCCACATAAAGAAGCAACGTGTGCCCCCGCTCCGCCTTGTCATAAAAACTACTCATACTCATGTCGGTGTCTGTGGCTGTGCCACATCAGCAGGCAGAATGCTCACTGTCCATGTTACAATGATAAAAAGTAATTTTATGACTCGCACAAAAGAAATGTCCCGCCCCGGAATGCACTTATTTGTCCCTCAGCCAATGGCACTGCATCCCCCCGCACATCAGATGGCCACACATCAGATGAAGCTTTTAACAAGCGCCATGCGCGGCAGCAGTAACCCGAAACTTTACCCCGAACATTGACTGAGACGGGACTTTCGCTGTGAACTGTCTTTAAGTTCACTGTTTTCTTTCTATTCTGTTTTTATATATGTTTTTCAGTCCACAATTTAAAGAACTTTCATGGAATCTCTCTATGTATGTACGTACATTTTAAGTTTTCAAGAGCTTTGAAGGCAAAAACCAAACCAAACCAAACCAAACCAAGCCAAGCCACGATTTGAATGCCA
Organism: Drosophila obscura; assembly: GCF_018151105.1. Classification (NCBI taxonomy): domain Eukaryota; kingdom Metazoa; phylum Arthropoda; class Insecta; order Diptera; family Drosophilidae; genus Drosophila; species Drosophila obscura. The sequence goes on along the minus strand of NW_024542812.1, from coordinate 1,570,508 downwards.
TTTGCTGCAGCTGTTGCAAACAGAATGGTCAGTGAGTGGGATGGGTAGGGGAGTGGTAAGCGGAATGTAGCTGTGGCTGTGCCTGTGGGAAGGGTCGAAGCCAATGCTAAATCAATTGCTGGCTGGATGGCTGAATGGCTGACTGGATGGCAGCTAAACCAACATGTGGTCAGGATAATGGCTGGCCCTACAGGACCCCAACAATTCTGCCATCTCTTTCTATTTATGTACCCTCAAAATCCGCTTATTCCGTTTATATTTTTTGTACATTTTTTGTTTGCATATTTTTTAATTTGCATAAAATAATTTGCTGATCAACGCTTGCGAGACAGTTTTTCTCATCATAATTTATGCAGCGAGCGGAGTAAATCACACCAGAGCTGGCCCAGCAAGGAATGACAGAGAGGGGTATATATAGAAAGGGAGGGAAAGAGAGAGAGAGAGAGAGAGAGAGAGAGAGAGTGTGGGAGTGAGAGAAGCATTTAATGCCGTAAACAGAACATGGCAATAGTTTAATGCTTCGCACAGCTTCTGTTGCTGTTGCAGTTGCTGTTTATTTTCCAGCAGTCATTTGCAGAGTTGCCCCCTTGCCTTGCGTCCTTCGTTTCTGCTCTTCCCTTTTTGGTAGGTGGATGGACGGGGTGGCTAATGGCCGTCCATTGCCCATAGTTTTCTGACTTTTCGTATGCTGTCAAGTGCTCGGCACTCGAAATTATTATCTGCCATTAATCATGGCCATAATGTTTGCCAGCCATAAAATGGAGCAAGTGCAACCAGAAACAGAGAGCGGAGCACAGGGCTGCGGCACAGGGAACGAACTCCCCAGTCGGGTTCGTGGGGGACCGAGGGCAGCTCCATGCGATGCAAGGATGTCTGCGAAGATCTTAGGACGCTGATGAAGATGCAACAAAGTCAACGAGTGAGATGGATAAATAGAAAGACAAGGAAAATACATGCAAAGATATTTGAATACAGACAACTTTGAATAGGATTTAGCTAAAATAAAGTTCCTAAATTAGCACGGCTACAGGTAAGAGCGCTGTCTCAGTACTCCTGAGCTCTTTTCATCCAATCCAATCCCAACCCTTATGGCTCTCAGAACAGTAAGAAGTCAAGAACCTCCATTGATTGAGCATCACACAAGTATCACACGTAAATCTATCCAATAGATCTATGGCTATGACTGAGCGCATCTCCTGCTTCATTTATTCATGCCACTCCAAAGACTCTTGGAACCACCCTCTCATGCGGGTCAGATATAATTTTGTGCAATGCAATCGCTTTATTACTGTGACAATTATTTTAACTGCTGGAGATTTTTATTATGATATTTTTTGTAGTTGAAATATTCGTATCTGTTTTACTTTCTGGTTGCTTTTTGAGTCATTTGGCCATTGTCTGTGCATTTTTTATGCCCCAGACCACACGACCACACGACTACACCAAACAGAGGGCAACACACAGTTGAGCAGAGAGCAGTACAGTAGGGCACAAAAGGTGGGTGCTGCTGCTGCTGCTGCTGCTGCTGCTGGTGGTGGTGGTGGCGGCGGCTTCTTGAGGCACGAGAGGTACGAACTGTATTGTAAACTAAACTCGTGCATAAATAAAAACCCCAATTTGGGTTCATATTAAAATAGACAGACATTTTTGTGCTGAGCTCAAGGAAAACTGTGTCAACATCTGTCTGTGTGTGTGTGTGTGTGTGTGTGTGTGGCTCGTGAAAGGATTGCCACAGGATATCCAGCTATAGTATACATAAATGTGCACAGAATTTATGATGTGGCATATTTTCTTATGCTGGTTCCTGGCCCTTTGAATTTTGCATGAATTCCGATAGCATACAGCAGGGGGGGAGTGGGAGTGGCAGTGGCAGAACGAGTAACCCTTTTGTCTTAGCGCGCTCTCTCGCTCCGTGAGTGGGCAATCCGATACCGCACAAGGTGTAGCATTTCAAAATTTAATAACCAGCTAAGGAGAATGAGAAAAAGTGGGAGCGGGACCGGGACCGGGCGCAGGAGCTGCGGGGTAACAGAGAACCCAACACACAAAATGCCCATAAGCCTTCTGTTATAAGCTTCCTGTTCTGTTTCGAACTGCGGGCGTACTGCGAATTCGAGCCAAAAGATTTCAGGGAAAGAGCTACACTCGCTACTATGTGATCCATTGAAAAACCATTTGGTATCCGGTCCCCGATGACGACGCTGACATAGCTGCAAGGGGCTTGCTGCTTGCAGTGCTTCATTGTACGTGTCCCGCCCAAAATTGGTAGAGTTTTTCAGTCGAGCCTTTGGTTATCATGCCACATCAGTCACAACGCCACAGAAACATCAGGAGCAGCAGCAGCAGCAGCAGTTGCATTTTGCAGAACGGCTGTTTCTGAGGAAACTTAACACTCGCCCAACCCGATTCCAGGCGGCCTTTTTTCCACTCACTCGCTCTTGGGGGCACGTCAGTGCATCAGTTTTGGTGTGCTAATTTGTCGTCTAATTTGCGATGGACAGCAAATGTGCAGCCTCATACGACGCATAGGCCTGCTCCTGTTCTGGTCACTACTCTTTGTCCTGCCTCGTGCCTATAGACGTGTCAAAACCATCAAAAATGTGATGATGTTGCAACAGGAGCTGCATTTGCATTCAACGCCAGCCAGCAACAAGCACAATTGCAATTAGTCGGCTTTTCTGACTTAGCCAAGAAAATCACTTTACAATAAAAAAGTTAACAAGGGATTTGGGTGTGGATTTTGGTACTTAATGTTGTTGAAAAGTGCCCAAAAATCTACGGAGTTCATGGATTTTTACCAGTCTAAATATCGCAAAGAAATACTCCACGCACTTGCCATTAATCAATGATAATTATCAGCGGAATTTTATAGGGATTTTGCGAAAAGCATTTTGTTGAGCAAAATATTGTTGGGAAAAGCACCCCATATTCCTCCTCTATGCACAGATTTTATATGGAATTTCGTCCATAGACTAAACATATAGCAGAGTGGCGCAGTGGAAGCGTGCTGGGCCCATAACCCAGAGGTCCGAGGATCGAAACCTTGCTCTGCTATTGTGCTATCTAAGGCCTTATTTTATTTTATTTCTTTTATTATTTTGGTTTAAGCAAGTAGGCAATTAGGAATACATACTCCTCTTATGTTAATCAGCAACACTGTTGCTCCGTCAAGCAGTTAATTTGTCTCAAGCAGGATTGCCTCAGTGTCTTGCTCGAATCTGACAATCTTCTAGATCTATAAGAGAATTATCTTATCTATTAATTAACCTTTCCCGATGGATAAAGTCAATAAATTCAAAGTGACGTACATAAAATCTTCCATTAATTTTGTCCTGCAAGCGAATGACGCAAATGACGCTGGCTCCCAGGAATATACCTTATACACACACACACACACACAAACCTATACATACTTATGTACATATGTTGTAGCATATCTATATATGTATGTACATATATGTATATGTGATGCGCTGGCATTGGCGTAATTATGTTTGCTTACGTGGCCACAGACGCCAGAGGCAGAAACAGAAACAGCAGCAGCAGCAGCAGGAGAAGGACGAAGAACGAAGGACGGACACAGAACGAGGCAGCAACAATGTGTGGCTTGAAATTTGACACTTTCACAGTTGGTCAGCGTTTGGCTCGGGGGGCTGTCTGCATTTCGTTAGATTAATGTCCTGCTCAATCATCAATAGGTTCCAGCGTACAGTGCTGCCATTTTTGTTTGTGTGGCACTTGTTTATCGCTGCCCCTGTGGACCCTGGACCCCGGATCCTGAGTAAGAAGGGGGAGAAACGGAAGCGGGAGAACACAACTGAATAAACGATAAAAACACTGAGAAAAAAAGGCAACAACAAAATTTGATTTCGTTGCATTTGTTTTTCCCGTCACCTGCCAAGCAATATTGTCAAAGGAAATCAAAGGAAGGAGACTTCTTGCCTCTTGTGTCTTCTATCTTTGATTTACATAATAGCAAATAACGCTTCTAATTATTTGCCTCTGGGTATTCCCTCAGTGCATTCGCTGTGGTTTCTCGCTGTTTGTTCTGGTGTTTTTTTGGTTTCCTTTTCTTTGCCTTTTCTTTCTTTTTTGTAAGTTTTTTCCGTTCATTTGCTGCGCTTCAGTTTTCTTTCTCTTCCTTTCTGTTTATTGTGTGTTTGCGGCGACTCTCATTCCGGTTCGTCCTGTGCATTCATCCTTTGCTTTGTTCCTTCGTTTGCTTTTAATTCATTTAGGTTTTCTGCCTGTTCATTTTGATTGATTACCACTTTAATTGCGGATATTAAATGACAAGCGCCCAGAATAGAATGGCTTCCCCAATGAGTATATATTCTACCGCGTATCCTGCGTACCCCCATACCAGTCCCCATTTGATTACTGCATGATTTGTACTTATTCAATGAGACAGAGCGACTTGGATTTGCACAGCGACTTAATGAAAGACCAGTCGTCGCTTCAAATTGCGAGTAAATATAGTTTTTGGGGTGCATAAAATGCTGTATGCAGAGGGGGGACTTCGAAGGGAAATAAGAGAGATAAATCTAAAAGAATAAAGTACGAATTTTCATGATTCATTTAGGGGAAGAGCAGATAAAACTAAAAGTATCAGCATCATTCATAAATCATATATATGTAGTACTTAGAGCTGCATTAATGATTAACATTTATATTTATTTGAAATATAATCATCTCTCTGAATTTGTAATTGTTTCGAAACCTACAGAACTTGGCACTTGCATGAACACTGGTAAAAGCGATGCTGAAAATATAAATGGGATATCCATCTATAATTATCGCAAGCTAAGATTAAACTGTACTTACTTCTTGTGTGAAAGTGTAAACAGTAAACAGATCAAACATTCAATTAGCATATAACGCACCAGAAGCTCGCTTGGCCAATCTTTGAAGCTTTTAATTTAAAATAGAAATTGATTTTAGAAATTGGAAAAAAGTTCATTAGTTAATTTGCGGCTTACCATCTCCTGGCTTTGCGTCTCCTGTGCTGGCATCTGCTGCCTTAACATTCTTTGCGGCAGACTCAACCGTGTAAGAACCCCAAGTGGCAGATTCATCATCCGTTTGGGCATACCCCTCAGCCAGGAAATAGGCAGAATCATCGCTCGAACTAGAGGACGAGGTATCCTCCTCATTGATAATGTTCGGTTCTGTCATCACTCTCTATACAGAAAGTCTGGATAAGTGTTTAGATTTTCGAAAATAGAAAACGTTAGCTAACGTTTTTGGCACTGATACTTTTTGGGATTGTGACTCGTTTGGGGAGTGTATCGGAAAATGCCACTTGGTTTTTTGATTTTTGAATGAATTTTTCCAATTTTGATTTAGCTGTGTTCAGCTCAGTTTTTTTCTTGTGCTTTAAACCGTTTCTCATGGGCATCTCCGTGCGGAGGGACATCGCCATCGCCATCGTCATCGACAACGACATCTCCTCCTGTGATGCGACAGAGAAGAGTTTCTTGATTAAAGGTCTCTTGTCCACTCAATTTTACGCCTTTGATGTGGGCGCTGTGTATAATGTTCTGTGGGCGCAGTGCGTGGCAGTTGGATCGGGGGGTGCGCTGCAGTCGGAACTGTAACTATGTACATATATAATAATTCTAATGAAAAATGTCGAGAAGCAAATTTGATTACTTGCTTTGATTGTCAATTAAAGGCACAACAACAATTTGCCAAGTGGTGGAATCTCGTTAGACGACGACGACGATGACGATGACTACGTCACCATAAGATGCGTCTCTATATCCAAATACATACATACATACATACATATATACATGTGTATATGTGTATGTGTACATCTACTTTACGAGTATGCTATGTGTCAGAGTTTGTTGATGAGCGAATCCCAATTAATTTTGCACAGGAAGGGTCCTGCATTTAGTGACACTGTGATCCAGCAGTCCGCCTGCTCATTAGTCGTATTAATTGATAAATTGATAGCGTGTTCTTGGGGGCTCACTGTTGTATAGTGGAGGAGGGTGGAACATGAATATGAACTTATGCTATGGTTTATGCTGCATTGGACAGGCCCAAAGTTTCCACTTCTCAGGGCAGAAAGTTTGGCTGAAAGTCAAAGTCCGAGAGGAGTGGAGAGCGGAGGAATGGCAAGGAAAGTACCCCTTCTGTCCGTCTGTTTGTCTGTCTGGCTGTCAAATCAAACTTTGATTTGATTCAATATTCAGTCTATATTGTATCTTCTTTGTGAGTGTGTGTGTGTGTGTGTGTGTGTGTGTGTGTGTGTCTTTGAACTAAACTTTTATTCAAACTGACAAGTTTTGGCTGGCTTCTTGCCGTCTCTTTACTGCTGGCCAACAGCACAACAATCAGTTAATGCAGAAGGCAACTTCTGTTTTGAGTTCGTTCGGTTCGGTTCGGCTCGGTTCCTTTCTGTTGATTAATTGCTGGTGGAGTTTTAGTGTCACAACTGTCTTGATTAATGCCTTGTCCAGAAAATTGTGTTTGCTTCACACCTACCAGCCACCAGCCGCCCAGGCACCATGCCTACCTATCCCTCGTGCCACTAGAGCTAGTGCCCTGGTGGCACCTCTCTCTTTTTCCGCCTACCGCCTACCGCCTGGCCAATTGTTAATTGTTGTTAAGCGCTTTTAATTTTCATATGTGAGGAAAAACCTACAGAACAAGCAGCAGCAGGGGAGCAGTGGAGCAGACGCACAAGGGCTGCAGCAGGTTAAATGCCAGAGCCGAAGCACCGCCGAAGCGTAGCACAAAACCGAAAGCCAAAAGCCGAAGCGAATGCCGAAGTAAATGCCGAACGAACGGCAAACCGTAGCCGAAATCCATTAAGGATGCGCCTGCGCACAAGTTGAACGCTCTCTCTTATACGTAAAGCTGTCGCCGAGAGCTTTGGATCGGACCAAAGCTCGGGCAAAAGCCAGCGGCGTTTCATTGAAATACGGACGCACATCTGGCGCAGAGCTCAGTCGCTGGCCAGTGTGGGTCGGTGCTAGTGGTGCCTAGCAGCTACAAGCAGGAAAAAGCTGAAACAAAAAGATGATGGTGAAAGTTCAAGTATCCGGCCAGCCACAGCAACTGTGAACCTGTGATCGCTGCCTTCTGCCAGTCAGTCACTACTCTCAGTCAACTGCCTGTCTGTCTGTCAGAATGTGCATACGAAGGAAGGAAGGAAGCCAGCGGCAGAGTGGCAGCAGCCCACTCGAATCCTCCGAATCAGAATCAGTGGCGCATTCAACGTCAGCACATAATCCCAGGCACTTGAGCAACAGCAGCGGCAGCGGCAGCAGCAGCAGCAGCAGAAGCAAGAATGGAAGACGAAGAGGCATCGTAATAATACCCCCGATTAAAGAACAAAAAGCCAGGCTGAAGTGCTCCAAGTCATTTGTGTGCTCATTGTGCGGCGACCCAGGGCAAACAGCCAGACCAGGCGAGGAATGGAGCCAGCCCCAACGTCAGCGCCATCTTCTAGCTGACTGAATGGATGGCTGGTTGACGGAAGTGCTCTAAGAGGGAGCCCTAGGGCTCAGGGCGCTCAGTACTCAGTGTTCAGTGCAGTCGAGCCAGCGCACATAATGTCTGCTAATATTTGAAGAGTGCGTCGCATTAATTGACATGAAAGAGTCACGAAAAAATGGAAAAAAATGCAGCAGTAGCAGTAGCAGCAGCAGCAGCACTGCAGCAGCGGAACAAGTGCAGCGAACATAAAGCATGGGCCCTAATGAGTGGGACACACAGAGACACTCGAGTAGAGGCGACATCTAGACGATGGGGTAAGTGCCTTTGGCTTTGGCTTCCCTCTAAGTCTTCTTCAAGATTGTTTTACCACTCCTACCCTCCTACCCATCTCCCATCTCCCACTGCTCCTGTTCCTGTTCCTTTTGCTGCATCATCTCCTCCTCTTTCTCCCAGTGATTGTGTGTCTGTGTGCTGTGTATTGTGTATCTGTGATTTGGTGGCCAGGGCAAGTGATTTATATGCCAATAAATGCAGGCGGCTTGGGCATTAATATTAGATTGCATTATCCCATCCTTCTCCTGCTCTTCCTCTGTGGCTGTCCCATGAACACCATCTGTCGCGATGGTCGGGAGTGGGGCCATATATTTTATGCCAAATTAGCCCCAGTCCTGGGTCGTCCTGCCACTGGACTACCGTGTTAATTTACTGCGGTTCGGCTAGTTATCAGATTCTCTTCATAAATTACACATTTCTCACCCGAACCCCCCTCCCCAACCCTTTACAGCCATTAGCCTCATTGGCATATGCCCGCAATCAATTTGAAATTATATAGATTCCACAATTTGTTGTTTGTCTGAACTGCCAATTAGGGGCATGCAACATACATATACACACACCCAATCAAAATGCAAATATTTGAATAGAACAATTTTTTCGATCCGCCCTGCAATCAGTTTTCAATTGTCAAACATTTTTTTTATAGAGCATGAATGGAAATTCCTCTCTCTTTTTTTAGCGCCTAAAATGATTTTCCTTTGTCGCTCATATTTGTTGAGGCTCGTTGAGGTTTTTTAATTGCTGAATAATTAATTTCACTATGATAGCGGAAAGCATTAATTAAAATTCCTGCATGTGATTGGAATCCATACCAAACAATTTGATGAATCTATTTGATGTACAATACTAATAGAATATATTATATTTGAATTTTATACTGAATTAAATATGCAAATATTATGTATTGAATCTGAAATCAGAAAAGAGAAACTATATATATTTTCCACATATTTTTCTGATTTTTAAGCCACAAAAAAATGACAAAAATTTCTATTTTTACAATTAATACCACAAAATATTTATAAAATTCTATAAAAACGATATCTCAATACGGCAAATTTCTATAGATTAAGAAAAAAGGTGAAAATACATACATGTATGTAGATGTCTTGTTTATTCACTCGGAATGTTTGAGAATCGAGTGTGCAGAGAAAGGTAAGATCCCATATCAAAGAGTGTGACATTTCTTGGGTGGCTGGTAAGTTCTTAGAGTCGCAATCCCCCATAATTGCTACCTTAAAGCCCTTTGCCTGCCCCGCACCACGACATCCAGTAAAAACTTGAATCCCAAAATGTGGCCCTTTCTCTCATTCTCCCTCTCTGTCTGCCTGTCCCTTAATTCCCTGTTAATTTGTGACTTTGGCTTTGTTTACGGCGGCTACACACAAACAAAGCCCACAAAGTTCTACAAAGATATTAAGCCAAAAAATAAAAGAGATGCTCAAACAACTGGCAGCATCTTTTCGCAGATTTTTGCCAAAAAATACAAAGGCTAGCCTCAAAAATTCAATTAAATAAAAAGGAAGTGAAAATCGTTTGTCGCTGTCACAAAATGTTCCATATAATATTTAAATGGAATTAGTTTTAATTAAGTCCCCGGCTAGCTTATGAGGCAGCCACAAAAGGAAGTTTCCTTTACCCTTAAAAAACAAAAAACCAAAAACCAGTCGAAAAAAGCAACGTTAACAGACTCAAATTACCAACTGCTGCTCTCCTGCTCGAAAGTCCAGAAAAAAGAAGCAACAACAAAATGAGACCAAAAATGTTGCTGCTGAAGGAAGTGATTAAAATTTTACCTAAACCCCAAAGAAGCAGGAACCAGGGCCCTGACCGAAGGCCTTTTTTCTACCAAGTTTTGCTGCTTTTCCTTTCTTCTGAGCTTTGCTCTGCTTTACCTTTTTTTTGTGTGTGTGTGTTTTTTTTTTTTTAATTTCTTTCATTTTTGTAATAAGTATTAATTAATGCAAAAATGAAGACAAGCGAGCGCTGAGGAGGCGTAAGTAGGGCTTCCTGCTGCTGCTGCTGCTGCTCCTTCGCCTTTTGCTTCTTGTTTTACAAATGAGCAGACGCCGCCGTTGCTGCGTTGGAGTTTTATTTGAATTTTTATTTTACCCGCTGAAATTTGAGTCTGTTGGTCAAGCAAAGTGACGCAAATTAAGAGAACCCTGGCTCCGGGCAGGACCTAGTCAAGCAGAAGCAACTTAATGAAAATGAAATTGACACCTCGAATACCTGAGGGTTCACGCGCATGTACCTGTACTCGTACCTGTCCTTTAACGGGAAGCCCCGTCATATGCTCCCTTCGATGCTCCCTTCTGTGTCTGCCGTTGAGTGACCGCAAGGTAAAATTATACGCACGTCTGAAGTTACCACGGCATATATAGATATACATATATAGTAGATGATGAGGGCAATTGAGGGGTCGGTGTGGGGGGCGTGTGGGGTTGTGTGTGTGTATGTCCTGTTGTGTGAAAGGAGGACATGTCGTGTCAATAGTCGCCTGGCTGGCACTTCCGTTGACATTCTGTTGCCCATCAGAAAACGACACACACAATCCTGTTGTGTCCTGTGCTCTGCTGTGCCCCATAAATCTTTCCATCGTAGTGCAACATCCCCATTGCGTACATATGTACATATGTATGTTTCGTATGTGTCGTATGTTTTATCTTTACGCTTCCGAGCCCAAATCCGAAACTCTGGAATAACCGAAAAACCAAACACTGTCTCCAGTTATTCGAGTTTCGTTGTTTAGCTCATAAATCTGCTTATCTGCAGAAGTGAAGGGAAGGGAAGGGAAGGAAAGCGACTCCTCAGACCCCTCCCCAGCTTCGAGGGTTCTTCCCTTTGCTGCAGAAGGGCTCAAAGTTCTTTTGGTTTTCTGTTTTGTTGCTGTTGCTTTTGTTTTTTCAACTTTTCTCCTTTGGATGGAAAAGCAGCTGCGTGGCATTAAAGGCTAAAGCCTTTTGCAACCAAAAACTTGACCCTGTTGCAGTCATGCATAAATTTCTTAGATTTCTGGCCCATTGACAAGCCGCACACAGCACACGCAGCAGCAAAATATATACAGGAAAATGTGTATTCTATACATACATATATATATGTATATGGGGGGAAACAGCAATATTTGGGACCGAAAAGTTATAAATATTTTTGTGGAATTAATTAAGGTCTTAGGTTGGTGTAGAGGGGGTAGGGGGTCCTGCCTCAATGCCTTGAAATATGCACAAAATGAAATTAGTAGCCGAGAAAAGATAAAAACGTAATGAAATGAAATGCGCCCTAAATGTCGCACAGTCCTGAGAGGGTGGCGTGGAGGCGGCCCAAAAACAATGAAGAGGCAATAAAATGTCCAACCAGAAGGAAAGTGGCGGGTAGCAAAAGGAAATTGAAATATGCTTTACAATATAAATGGGTTAGAAGGATGCTGAAAGACCAACCATCCTGTAACTGAAAAGCTTGGGCTAGGGTCGGGAGAAACATTAAAAAGATTATAGCTGCCGAAAGAGCTTCAGATGATCCATTGTCATCGACACAAATTGCTGGAATGATAAATAAATGAATATGTAAGCAAATGAAACATGAAAGATTCAGGAATGTATATTACAAAAAAAAAAAAAGAGGATAAGCAGATACGAAAAAGTACTGCCAGCAGATTACAAAAGACTAACGGATATCCCAGAATAGATCTAATCAACTTGAAGTGCATTCTGTGGCATAGAAACCTGCTCGAATTTACTCCAACTTCTCTTCCAAGTGCGCCCGCTCTGGCCAAACTCCTCTTCTTCACTCGTTTTACCAACCGCAAATATCCTTGATGTTGTCATCCGTTAAACCATCCCGTCTCTGCCATAAAATGGCAAAAGCAGAAGTATTTCTACGACCGAGTGCCGACACCTAACCAAGAAAATGCTTGAGCATTTAATTTGAATTCTGATGTGCACTCAAAATTCTTTCATGTTTCATTGTTATTTTATGTATACGTACATACGTACACTATCTGTGTGCACTTCTTGTGCATTTATTTCTAATTTTAATATTTCTGTGGCCATCCATCCCCTGCTGCTATGAGGATGTGGCTGGTTCTTTTTCTGTTTTGGACACTGCAGGACATTGTCGTACTCTGCATACGTCATCGAACTGTTGACCGAGTTGGCGCTGGGCCAACATGTTGCCTGTTGCCTGTCAGCAGAATCTGCAGAGATAGCACTGGGGCCAGCAGCAGACCCAGCAGCAGGACACGCAGCTAGGACACGCTGTTTTATGCATTGCATGCATAAAGGACACAGCGTGTTGATAGCATAGGGCTTTCTGCCCCTGTAGTTTTATGCTGAGACAGCAACGGGGTTGCCACAGAATGGGTGCAGCAGCCGCCTCTACGCTCCACAAAAATCGTATATGCATTGCAGGCAGTACACTCGGCCAGGATTTGACCACAGCTCCTCGCTGCTACGTGAGGATAAGAGCTGAACAGCTCTTGTTCCTCTTCCTGTTCCTTTTCCTTTTCTGATGCCTTTCACTTCTCTCTCACCTCTTGGCCACCCCGCTGGCCTATAACCTGTTGTGGTCGCTGATTTTTACTCTCCCTTTGGCTGTGGGCATCCATCAAACGACGCCATATTGAATCAACGCAAAATAATTGCTTTTTAAATGGGTTTTTATACGAGAACCAGCCGCGTGCCCCAGTCCCAGGCCCAACTGGAAAGCTCTCTCCCACAGTAGCAAATATATGAGGATTTGGAGGCAACACTCATAAATTCAAGGCATTTCAAACCAGCCAGCCAGCCAGACAGCCACCTTCCTGCCTTACGGCAAAGTTTAAACCGTGTTTCGGGGTCTCTTCTTGGCTCTTGGTGCTTTGAGTATCTTTCTGGTTTCTTTCCGATTTGTGGGCTTTAATTCTCAGATTTATGCTCCAGCCGCAAGGACATTTTTAATGAGATTTCGCCTGGCCAGCACGTAGCCAGAAAATGAGGATGGAGAAGAGAATGATGGAGAGGGAGCGGGAGCGGGAGTTTGAGGCGTTGACAGACACAGATTATGAGAGATATGCCAAAAAGTCAGTGCGGTTAAGCAGCAGCCGCTCGGATGGACCATGGAGTGGAGCAGAATGGAAGGGAAGGGGCAACGGATGATGAGGGAGGGAGCTGCTATGAAAGCAGACTTAAGTTTCCCATCGGATGCTGTTGCTGATGTTGATGTTGATGATAGTATACATATTTTCGCCCCCATAAAAGTTTCTGGTGTTTTCAGTAAATTTGCGTTTAGAGTTGGGCAACTCCTCTCCCTCTCCCTCTCCTTCTTCTCTCTAACTGGCTGTTGGGGAATGCTCCAAAATAATTAACTCATTTATCAAGTGGAATTTGTTCCAGTTGAAGAGAATCTACAATAACCACAAACCCACAGAATTTTCCAATGATTTTTCAATGAGTTTCAAAAGTGAAAACATTATTTAAATAAATTTTAGCATCAGAGATCATTGAAATTGCTCTATGGTCACTTGGTCGAGCAAAAGACAACTACTAAGACTTGGAAGTAGAAGTAGAAAGCATGTAAGAACGAGAAGAACCGTGTGAGTCGCTTCTGGGGGCGCGACTCTACTTTTAAGTCATAAGCTCACAAATTTATATTCTGACTGAGTACGGGTAAAAAAGTAGAGTCGCGTCCCCAGAAGATAGAAAGATTGAAGTCGAGTCAATGCAGCCATATACGTCCATTAGTATACGTGTTCGACTTGTTTTATGGCCTTTATTTGTATGCAGATCATGGGAATAATATAACATTATTTATTCAAATGGTTTATTACTAGTTAATCCACGAGCACGAAATAGGTTTTTTTTACCTCTTCGATCCAATCTTGAATGTATCCGCCAGTTATGCTGGCGGCAGCCACTTCGCCCGAGCACTCTGCTCCACGCTCCCCTGCTCCAACTGATCTGCTTACAACACCAACTAAACAGTGGTCTGAGGTTCTACACGGCACGATTAGCCCGGCTCCACTGTCGCCAGGACAGAGTTTTTCATTGGATAATAGGTTAATTGTTATAGCGCCAGTTTTATTTCTTGGCTCACTGATCACGCCGGTAACGCCCGTCAAATATCCATCGGCCGACCAGGATACCACATTTGAAAACGACTGGTCCAAATGTAGCGGTCCTGGCAGGTCATATGGCAGACAAACAACTTGCAGATCTTGTCTGAGGTTTATACGCTCTTCCAATATGTAAATTCCCACATCATGGTATTGGTCGATTGGGTAATTCGCTCTAAAATCAAAGCAGTTTGAAAGAAATATATAATATGATAACAACTAAAGTACTTACTTGTACTTTTCAGCATGTCTAACCGCCTATTGGTCCAACGCGTATTTCACCTGGTTCCAGATTATTTACGCAATGGCCTGCAGTCAGTACAATGTTGAGTGCAATCAAATTTCCAACACATGTGAATCTGTGTTGTGCATCTCTTCGCTTCGTATAAATGGGTACGACCCACGAAGCGTTATGTGAATTTTTTGAAACCGCCATTTGCGCTGTACGGGGCGGCGCTATTGCTACCGCACTGATATGTGCACAGCTTATCCTGCTTCAAGCACAGCTCCTGGAAGCCCTCCCATATGCCATTTTCGTTGCATATTAAATAATTAAATAATAATTGGTTAGGTGCATAAAGCTTTCGGTGCAGCTGAATTTGGTATCAGCAATCAGAGAGTATTCGTCATTACAATTGAAGCTTGATCCATCCTTGCCATTGTAGCATGTGGGAGTCAAAGAATCAATTTTAGTCAGCTCCTCTGGTCTGCAAAGCTCTGCAAGTGTGAAGGGAAAAGCTGATACTGCGGAGAAGACACATTAAAAGACGGAATACGGTTCTTGAAGTTTATAGATAATCATGGTCGTACTGTTGTACCAGTCCATTCGACAGCCGTTTGTGCCATTCGTGTCCTGGTTTCTGTTTACAAAGGATCCGTTCAAGCAGTCTACAAGCGGAATATCTACAAATATCAACAGCAGCCACACGAAAGTCTTCCAATACGACTAGAGCCCATGGAGCATCATTATGCGGTGTTTTATTTCGAAATGCTACAACAAATTCGGCTCGAGATCCGTACTTAATTAACTCTTTAGTTTCGTTGATGAACTGAGCAGCTACTCGCGACTAAATCTTTATTTATATGAATTCGAACCATTTTTCGCAGTCAAAGTTTGGTTTCAAAGTCAAATTACACTCTATCGGGAAGGAACCAAACCAACATTCTCTGATAGATTTCGGGCGTTGAATTCTTCTGCTCGTCTTTCCCCTTGATTTGGTCCTCTTTCACCTTGATTTGATGGACATATTTTTTATTTCTGACTCATTTTTTTGTCACTGACTCTAACTGCTTGCCAAGGGAAATTACATATTTTTTCCAAAGAAAATTTCAAATTATCTACACTGTATTTAAAATCTCTTCTGTAGTCATTTTCCAGTATAGAGCACATTATTTTTTGTTTTATTTTGAGGCTCTTTAACCACTTAACTAATAGACTTTTCAGTTTACGGTTTGTTAGTTATCAAAGCTTAATCATCGATTAGATTTATTGTTGAAATTAAATAAATTTGCACACAGACATAAACAGAAATTCATTCAGAGATAGAGAGAGAGAGATAGAGAGTTACAGAGAATCAGTGACGTAGATTTCGAGTAGCTCAAATCACATCTCATCGCATAGCAGTTTCTGCCTCTCGCCTTTCTGCGGCAACAAATTAAGCCACATTCCATGTGGCATTCGAGCAAAGTTTTCATGCAAAACCAAAAATAGCTATACATATGTACAAAGAGAGACAGAGATGGAGCAATGGCTATTCATCGGCATTGTTTATGCCCGGACTTAATTGAGTTCAACTGAAAGTGTCAACTCACATGACAGAACGCTCAATGCGAGATACATCTGTGCGCAAATGCGAAGCGGCCATAAATCGTGTATGTTGGGCTACACTGAGCACAAAAATGAATAAAATCATCAACAAAAAAATCAGTCTGCCCCATTTCCATGGTCCCCTCCTTGAAGGATCCATCTATTCAAGACTGAAAGTCTCTCAAACAGGAGCCACAATAACTATGTATAGTTACTGCCTGTATTTTACCCTCAGTGTAGGCTCACATACGCATATCTCATGGATAGTTGGCCATTCAGACTTTTACAATTATCATCAGGTGGCAGATGGCGATGCCTTTGATTAGCAATTTGTAGGCATTTGTGGACGAGTTGTATCACTGCCGGATAATTGCTGTCATCAGGAGAGGCACGGAATCCTAGGGGGAGGAACTGGGAGTGAGGGCGCTTACACTGAGGAGGCGGTGCCACAAAAACGCAACGTTTTAGCATTTCCGTTGGCTGGCAGAGCGACAACCGATGACGTTGGCAACGGAAACGGAAGTGTAACTGCCGCAGCAACAGCACACACACACATGTGTATGTCTGTGCATAGGCAGAGGAGCAGAATGGCAAGAGTTCTGCTGTCTGTCTGTCTTTCTGTCTTTCTGGCTGTCTCTGTCTTTGAGTCAAGGCGTAGCCGGGTCGGGTCGCATTTATAATTAACATAATGATGGCATTTTGCTAAACACCGTTTTCCGCATGTAACACACACATACACACACACTCATACCCACTCTCACAATGCATATGCGAAAGAGGAAGGGGAGTGGAGTGGTGAAAGTGTGTAGGAGAGGGAGAGACACAGAGGACACTTAACGACGGCTGCATAGTTGACATGAAATGCCAACTTAATGTCAGAAAGTTAACATGCCACTTGAAATTAACAAGCCGCGCGCACACGGTACAGTCCTCCACCTCACATGCTACACCTCTCCCACCCGTTTTGGCCAGGGTCTCTTTTTTGCCTCTCCCATCCACTCTGGCAGGCCCTCTTCCACCTGCTTTAGGCCCTTTTTGTCCATCTGATTCTGAATCCTTTCTGCATTGTTACGTGTACGATGTGTCCTGCTAAAGTGCCCCCAACTCAACCGACCCCGTGCGACCGTCGTGTCAGGTGAGCGGCATTAAAAATGTAGAATTTCATCTTTTAGTCAGCAATTGTTACGTTTTTTAGTCCCACCCAACGAAACCCACTTTGGCTGGTTGAGTGTTTTGGGCCTTCCTTCTGTCTAAGTTTCAGGTTCTCGAGTGTGGCCAGGCTTTGTTTTTCAACTGTCGCGCTATTTCAAACCACACACGGATAGAGAGAGAGAGAGCGAGGTTAGAGCTCTTCCTTCACTTTTTGCTCCATTATTAATGCGCACGCACACACACACACAAAACTCACACAGACACATTAGCCACATTTTACATAACTAATGAAAGCGAATGGTGTGGCTAAGCAAATGTTATGCAACGGCCACAAAGGATATTCACCTGAAATGAATTTGGCCTGCTGCCCACGCCCCAGAGTATCGCCTTTGCTTCATTTTCCATTGATTGGCTGAAATAGGTATTTTCCGGGCATTAATTTAACATTCGGTATGGGAAATATTACCCAGGGAATGGAAAATTTCAACCAATTTATATATTTGAATATTTAATAATACGTGTAAGGTAGAGATGCTGCGAATAGTGGTCCTGGATAACTCTAAAATGTTTATAAATCTCTAGTATTAATTTTTATCTTGAGTTAGAGAGGAAGGCAAATACAGAGCGAAGAATATTTAATACAGAATGAGAATTGGATAGTTGCAGTAGCTTAACTTTGACTTAGGCCTGGCAGCGCAGATTGTATATAAACTGAACAATATTTTGTAGCATACTCATCAGCGCATAAAAAAGTTTGCATATTAATATTAAAGTATTTCAATTAAAATTTAGCGCATCTGAAAGGTATAAAGGGACGTTTGGTTTTTGTTGCCAACTCGCTTTTAAATACATTTAATTTAATATTTAATAAAAAGCCACAACAAAAAATCTAGAAGGCAAGGGGGACAGAGTTTTTTTTAGGCTCGTTTCGCTTGGGGGCTGCCCCCAAATTGGTCGTTAGCACATTTGACGACATCCAGAGGGGAGGATGGCTCGAAAAGGTCCCTGCAAATTACACGTGACAGGCCAAATGGGGCAGTGGGGGTGTGGAGGCTGCGGAAGGAAGATGTTTCCTGGCTTGACAGACGCACGCATCTACGAGTGTATCTCACTCCCCCTCACTCGTGGGCTGTTGGGCCAGAATGATCATAAAATTAGCGCACAAAAGTAAAACATATGAGACGCGATTTGAATTTGACGCCATTACCTTCATTTTGGGTACAGTCGCCCGCAAAACAAGAAAAAGTGAGAGAGAGAAAGGGAGAGAGAGAGAGAGTGGGATACGCATAATGACACGCCGGGCGCCAAAGTCATTTGCATATGCCAACCTAACGGTAAAGTACAGAAGGAAGGCGACGGCAAAGGCAAACTCCATAAAACTCAGTAGGTGGATGGGGAAAGGGAAGCAGGAGTGTGAGTATATGTACATACATACATATGTATGTACGTATGTAGGATTTTTTTTTATTGGCAGCTGTCTGGCATACTAAGTGAGCTTTTATGCCTCTCTCCCACTCCTCCCAACCTCTCTCTCTCTTCCTCTCTCTCCGCTAATAATAGTACATAATAATGTGCTTGCTCACTGATACCGTTAATTATGCAGTGTTGGTCTGGGCGGGGGGGGCGGGGGCGGTGCATGGCGATGTGTGGCAATGGTAGCGCCCGCCTCTAATTATGATTTGTGCTGCCCACTTGCTGTCGCTGGTGTACTTTTAATGAACACGTACTCGTTGTTCCGTGGGAGGGGGGGAGGTGGGGCCAATCAATGGGGTCCAGGTCCATTGTGTTGGTTCTCAAATCACTCGAAACTTTTGCTCGCTAAAATGTGCGCAATCTACAATCGTTTGATGAAGGTAGGTGGCAGGGGAAGGTGTTCAGGCACTGGTTAAAACGCCACTTGAGGGCAAACAAAAGATGCAGGCGGCGAACAGAATGTATCTGCCGGATGCGGCAGTACCACAATTATGCTACAAAACGTTGCAATTAAGCAAACTGTAACAAAGGCATGACCGGCGCACCCCCAAACACCCTCCCCCAACACTCTTCGAACACAAACTGTAACTGAATATGTCTGACAAAAAAGGAGAATATGAAAAAGTAAGAGCGAAGAGCGCAGGAGAATCAGCAAAAAAACTTCCGTTGTGTGCCGCTGTCAACGTTGTCTCTCTCTCTCTCTCTTTGTCTGTCTGTCGCTTTATCTGGCTCCGGTCATACTCGCACTTCTAATCTGCCCTTACCCGCCGCTCTCTCTCTCTCGCTCACTCCCTCTCTCTGACGACGCTGCTTTCAACTCTCTCAAGTGCACTCTTCATATTTTTTGCCTTGTAAGCTTGAGAGCTTGTGAGTGTGTGTGTGTGTGTGTGTGTGGAAACGTGTTCAATTGATATTTCTGAGCGCGCAAAGAAAAAGTTATAAATACCAAGAAGAAGAACCCGAAGATGGTGGGGAAGGGAAGCAGCAGCAACTTGAGCCAAAACTGCAATATTGCTGGTGTTCCATCGCTCCCTCTCCTAGCTGCGCTTCCAAAACAAAAGCCAAGCCGAAGCATTTCATACTCTTCCACATACATATGTACATATGTATATGTATATGATATTTGGCTCTTGAAATGCTTTTTTGCCTGCATTGCAAGCCGTTCCACCCTCAGAAAGTGTATCAAAAAAATAGACTACTCTTAAAAAACACACGACAAACCCAAAAGTGTGAAAGGGGCCACTTGAGGCGGCAGCCACTCCTTACGGTCTGTGAAGAGGGAGCAGCAGGAGCAGCAGCAGCAGCAGCAGCAGCTACTTTGCCACAAGTCTTGTCCCGGGGCCAAGAAAGCCAAACAAGTGGCAGACTTGCTCGCATATTGATTGCTTAGCCAGTGCCGCTCCAGGGTGCAGTCTAGTCACTTTGTCCCCCACCACCACCACCTTTAACAGACCTCCTCTCGAGCAAACTTTCATTTAGGTGTCACACCACCCTGGCACTGCAGAGAACACCAAAAAAAAAAAACACAAAATTGGTGTAGCTCAAAGGCTGTGCCTCACCTGGCGACAACCCCATGCCCGGACATGACTTTGCCAAGTTGCATATTGAAATTTTATTGCATTGCAGTTAGAATGGGGAATGTGCAGGTGCAGGAGCTGCTGAGGCACGCGGAGGAGGAGTGTGTGTGTGTGGGTGTGTGTGATAGCCAGACGGAGAGAGGAACAGAGCTAGTCAAGCGGCACAAATTCAAACATTTGTATTGCTGAAATTGAAAAAGGTGTCGGGATGAAAATGAAAAATTATATCCGGATTGCAGGATTGTCCCATAGGGTCCTGCGTAGATCGAGGGCGCCAAGGGTAGCGCAAGCTGATAGACTGGGCGGCCGAATGGTCAGCCTCGATAGCGGCCATGTTTTTGTCTTCACTTTTTGTTGGCCCTGGCTGTGCAGTGTTGATGGAATGCTCTCGATGTCTGATGATGTCTGGCCGGGACCGTTATGTCTCGCCCTCTCTCCCCGTTTGGGCAGCACAATGCAGCTGGCCGACAGGCCGGTGGCGATGGTGCGGTTCAGCGTGGCGGAAAAAGCCGATGCCCTGCCAATTATTGCAGAAATGTTGGTGGAAAAAAACTTTAAACGCTGATTGGTTTCTGGTTTAATTGGATTGTATGCATACGGCAAACATTGCAAGGAAGGATTATTAATGTATCAAACTGAAATACTATCGATAATTGATCGATTACACGCGCTTATGGCAGTTTATTATGCATTCTTTAGCCCCTAGCCATCATAAATCATTGCTTCATTTTGCATGCCAACAGCATAAATAAACAAAGATAAACTCGCATTATCGATGTATGACCGTAAAAAACTATTAAAAATTATTCATGATTTATCGGTATATTTTTATAACAAATTAATTTGCCATTGGTGTGACTTTTTATGATCAGGAATCAGGGGAATCCAGGAAAAAATGAGACTTAAAAACTCGCGTCAAATTGGTCCATGAAATTCTTTGGAATTTTCAAGTTGTTGAGGATATCCCTTGCGTATCCCTTGTCTAACTATCCGTCTGTCCATTGCTCTGTCCGCCTATCTGTGTGTTTTCAGCGTATTTGCTAAATTTATCTTTCATTCCGAGAGTTTTTCTGTTGCTGCTGCTACTGCTGCTGCTACTGCTGCTGCTGATGGTGTTGCATGCATTTATGCAAACATATGCCGCGCGAAGAGCAAAAGTCGTGACGCCAACATTGGGCTAAAAGCGTAGAAACATGCCAAAAAGTTTTTGCCAGCCGCAGCTTTTCCTCTCTCTCTCTCTGGTGCCCCTGCTCTCGCTGCTCAGTGCCTCAGACAGCTGTCAACAGTCAAATATGCAGGCAGCAAACAATGCGAGAAAGGCCCAAAACCCAGCAAAATCCTGGATGAGGATGACATGTGCCTGACTCTGTCGGATAAAAGGGGGTTAACCAACCCCAATATCTCCAGCTAGAGCCATGGATACATTCCATTGGCGGGGGATGGGGCTGCTGTTTGGGAAAATTCGCGGCAAGCAGCTGTCTGGCAATGCTTTTTCACACCTTTTGTGGCGCCTGCCAGCAACGCAAAAAATCCAACGATTCAACGAATGGATGCCAAAGCACTTAATCATTCGCTGGATTTATTGCTCAAGCTGAATAAACCAATAAAAACAGCTGACTCTAATGTCAGTCTCTCCAAGTAAATTTCAATAATTCTAATTTAACAACAGCAACAACAAAAACACACACCAAATGATGATGGGGCAGGCAATGGGGCAAGCGATGGGGCAAGCGATGGCAAGCAGGGGAGGACAGCGCTAAAAATGTTTACCAAAAGTAAACAGAGCTCGTAGAAGCAAGCCAGGGAAGGGACACAGGACCTCCCACGCCATAAGAACGTGCCACATCACTTGGTCGTTTTTGTTATTTTGGCTTTTTCATGCACCATTTATATAACCAGCGTGGGCTGCTGCTGCTTCTGCCCCTGCTCCTCCTCCTGCCCAGGCAGCTGTTCTCCCTGCTCGCTCTGGCCAAAGAATTTGACGTGTGCTCGTTTATCATTCATTTTGCGCTCGCTTACATTACGAGTATTTTAACCCAGCCCAACCTGAACCTGAAGCTAAAGTTGAACCTCAACCTTAACCTGAAGCTGTAGCTGTAGCTGTAGCTGGAGCTGAAGCATTAAATT
This sequence comes from Drosophila obscura, assembly GCF_018151105.1. Lineage (NCBI taxonomy): Eukaryota > Metazoa > Arthropoda > Insecta > Diptera > Drosophilidae > Drosophila > Drosophila obscura. The sequence continues at coordinate 1,548,496 of NW_024542812.1, read as the reverse complement.
TTAGCACGTTCTGGTCTAACGTGCGCTCATTTCAACTCTGGCATTACGCACGCCATAAAGCTTAGCCTTTTCTCCTCCTCTCTTTACTTTCCTTACTTTCTCTGTGGCCCTCAGCCATCAGACATAATGAAGTTAAGTGAAGGCAGCAGGCGGCTTAACAGTCTGGCTGTCAACTCAAAATTTTTAACAACAATAGCCTCAATAAACAATAATGTCAGGTTCGACCTCTTGGCAGGAGGATAAATGGAAATGGCATTAGAGAAAAATGGCAGCTTTGGAGTACAGTTGCGTCTGTAAGAAGTATTTTATGGACAAATAAACCTATGACAGCGAAAAAGAATGATCAAAGCTTTCAGTTTAAAGCAGAGGAAAAACCCTGTCGAAGTCCGAAGCATTCTGAGATCACCTGCACATCGCCTGACGCGGTGGTTGCTGCTCGATTTTAAATTGAATTCAATTGTTTCCGAAGGTCGCATATTAATTTTCCCGGAGTAAATTTCAATCAATGCACTTGACTGCAACAAATTGTATACGTAAATGTGTATGTATATTATGTTATTGTCCAGCAGTCTTTTATCCATAATTAAACTACTTATACATATGTACACATAGCACAGAGAATATAAATATTTATTCAGTGGAAAAAGGGTCGTTTTTCTTGTAAACTTCGTTCACTTCGTTGCCCTGTCAAATGACATGAATTAATTGGCTTTTCTGCACAACAAAATATGACATCGCTTTGGGTTGATATTTCACACTTATCTTTGTTATTTTTCACCGTATTTAAACCATAAATTCATTCGTATTTTATTAGAATGCCATGCACTTTTCGAATTAACGAATATTTATTGATTTACTTTTGGATATTGGCCTCCACTTTCAATTCGCTTTTATGCTGTTAGCATTTCCATTAGCAGCCAAAAGCAGCAGCAATTTAATTTACATATATACGGGAGGCTATGTATTATTCATGGGGACATCCTGTTTCACTCCCCTCATCCTGTTGGATCAAAAAGTATGTAGGAAGTAGCGCAAAGCTTTTAAGTAATTACGGGTACAGGTAAAATACGCTGACCATTTCCGTTTTGTACTCTCATACTGCACGGCCCAAAACAAATCCGCTCGCATTTTTGTGACATTTTAAATTCAATAATCATAATTAAATAGCCAAGGCCAAAAGCAGTTAAGTCCGAGTGCACATTCCGAGAAGGGGAGCGGAGGAACCCGACTGCGAAAAATCAAAAATATGAGCGCAACAGCAGAAGCAGAAGCATAACTTTTAATGTTTCTAACTACTCGCCAAAAGGAAAGTTGCCCGCCGATGCCCGATGCCCGATGCTCCCGATGCTCTCTGCGTGTGGCCGTATAATGGAAAACTTGTTTAAAACTTTTAAATTAATTTTATTTTCGTCCAACTGAGAGAGCGATTCGCAAGAGGCAAACGGCTTGGTTGGACATGGCGGCAGAAGGGGAAACTTCAACTTCAGTTTTCAGCTTTAGTTTTAGTTCCAAAATGCCAGCTCCGCATATATTTTCTGTTTCTTTTCATTATTTGTTGTTTCATTCATTTGCTTGCCTTTCTCCAATCTGTCGGGGTCCGTGTCCTTGTCCATGTCCGAGGCAGCAATTAAAATAAAACAATTGCATACAAGTTTCGGGGCGCACATCTCTATCTGCATCCCCTACGACTTCACTTGTTGTATCTCCATCTGCATCTCAATTTTCGTTGAGCCCCCAGCCATTTTCCCCCTTAGTTATTGCAGTTGCAGTTGACTCTCGACTTGACTTAAGTTTTGGAGTTTGCCATTCCCCGGCTCTAAGCCAATTGCCTGGGGTGCTGCCTGTAAGACGGCGCGATGTTGGCCAGCTGGGAATTAGTTTTGCCCCGAAATGAAAGGCTTGGTACAGTAGCAAACTGATTTAATTTATTCTTCATCTTTGTAGGGCTTTATGTACATTTCGATTTCGATTATTCACAATTTAATCAACAATTAATTCTCAGCTCTTTCACTGGCTTTCACTGCTGGGAAAGTCGCTGATTATTTTCGCACAATTTGTTGTTCATAATTTATGCTGTTGCTATGAATTTGTGAGCCCTTTTTGGCGTCGCAAAAAACACCAATTGGGACACCATGCAACACTCGAGCGATTGACGCTGATTGGAGCCTGTCTGGATCAATATTGTCGAAGGTTCGCTTTCAAAGTGTTAGACACGCAAACAGCCAGGACACAACAGCAGTTAACCGTATCCGGCCGGACCCCCCAGGGCGTGGCTGTCTGACCATAGCTGCCCCAAACCATAGTGGTGTCGGGCACTTTTAATGTTTCCTTTGTTTGCAGTCGCTGTGTGTGTGTGTGTCGGTGTCGGTTCTAACCCACCGATTGACACCACAACACACACCACACAGCACAGGGATACAGCCCGGGGCCAGGCAATAAGTGCTGACGGATAAAACACGCCAAACTTTGATCGATGGGGTCGTGGGATGGAAATGGGTGGGACATCGCTGACCAAGTACAACATTGCTTAACAATACAAAAAAGGGAACAGCCAACGAAAAGTTTTCAAATTAAATGTATTTCGTTTTTTATATGGATTCCCAAAACTCAGTCAGTGCCAATGGTTCCCAGGGTGTTCTTTAGAAATCGTATTTTTGTCTGGTTTTAACAATTAACATTTTATTGTAAAATTAGGTAACTTTTTAGACCGTTTCTTGCCACCAAGCACCAAGCACCAAACCAAGCCAAACATTTACTAATGCAACCATCTCTCTTTCTTTCTCATTGCAGGTATGTATCTATATATCTATCTATCTATCCACTCAACTATTGAACGGCAAAAGCGAAGCATCGAAGGGGCGGACGGACGACGGGTGACAGTTTCCGTTGCCGCAGCAGGCTTTAACTTGTCGTTTCCGACGTTGCTATCGGAGACAGATATAGTAGTCGAGAGCGAGAAAGAACTTTGCAACATGCTGTCATTATGGTGGGGTGGCCAGGCGACAGTCTGCCTCCGCTGCATCAGACGTTGCCGCGTTGCCGCGTCCTTCTGCCACAGCCACTGCCACTACCACTCGTAACTGTAATTTCTTGGCGTTTATTTTTGTGCTTTTTGTGGTAAGTTTTTCGCCTGCCAGTTGACAAAGTTTTCAAGTGTTTGCCTTCTAATGTAATTAAAATGCTAACAAATGTTTGCCAACAGCGATAAAATAATCATTTCAAGTAAAGAAAGAAAGAGAGAGAGAGGCAGAAAGGGAAGGAGCCAAAGAACGAAAGAAAATATGGTTGGGCCGGAGGGGGGGTGCCAAAATAGAATTAAAGTTCAAGTTTGGCGGAGAGAGGAGTGGAACAGGATAGGACATAATGTTATCAGCATCTTATTTGTAGCATCAAATAAAAATCAAATAAAATTATCAGTGCAACGTGTGAATGCTTAACAAATTGATGTAACCCCACACACACACACACACGGACACACACAAAGGAGAGAGAAAGGACACAAATGCTGCTTCGACTGAAGCTCACTTGAGCTTACAGCTCACGTAGGCGATAATGTTTGCCTGCCAAGTGAGACCCACGCCCCGCCCTGTCCCGCCCGTTCCTTCTGCCCTTCGGCCTGACATGTACCGTTAAAAAACTGCAAAATAGTGCGACGTGTCTTGTCGTGTCTGCAGCAGGCCTAAACTTCTGCCGTATGTGCCATGCCACCACTCCTCTCCACGCTCTATTTTCATACTGTTTGCACTCGCATAAATTTCCCTCTTAAACATATGCCAGGAACATGATTTAAATACGAGAAAAAAGCTTACATTTGTATGTTCATTCTGTTTTCATGATGTCAGGAGCTCTTTGCACACATATGTATATACCTACTCGTATGTACATATGTATGTGCTTATGGTTTTTTACTGTTGATTCAGTGTCATGTAAATAGCTGCAATGTAATTAAACCAATTTGTAATTGACCTTTATTTATAAATGGCTCAACATTTCAATTAATTATTGACTTTATTACGTGACCCGCAGAGCTTAATGCCGCAATAATGAGAAGCAAAACTTAATTTAATCGGTGAACAGTAGTAATCCGATAGAGCAGATCAGAAGATAATCCCGATTTGCTTGACTCTTCAGGGATCAAACTCTCTGACGGCTCCTGTGAAGCGATATGCCGCATTTAGATATCGTGCCATTTAGCGACATCTCACTGTATTACCATGTGGTGTCAGCCTGTTCCATCTCCTTGTCACTCCCGCCCCACTGGCCACTGTCACGCAACCACAAAACAAAGAGCAACGGGGAAAATCGAATAACGGGGGAAAAAAAAGGGCCATAAAGCCGCTACAATGCCAGATATTTATCTGGCTTTATTGACACAAGCGTTTTGTCGATTGTTCAAATAAATTATGCCTTTATCAATAAAGTCTAGTTGCCATCCACTGGCCGACTGACTGCTCCATTGCCTCGTGCCTCCCCCTGTACCCCCCCTCAGGGATGTGACTACGTGACGTTGGCTTTAGCCGTGCCAAAGATTTGTTATGGCCATAATTCAGACCAGACCAGACCAGACCAGAGCAGAGACCAAAAGCGGAAAATCAAATCAGCTCGGATTTATGCGTATTTATGAGCTGTTCTTCGGTGGATATGGATGAGGGCAAGGGGAATGGGAGGATGGCGGTGAAGTGCTGATAAAAACTCTATAAATCTTTAAGGAGGAGGACCGACCACGGAGGAATGGGCGGGCGGTGCTGGTACTCTGGCTGCGACAGGCAAATCAAATATCAAATTGTTTAAGTGATTTTTCATCTTTCGCTTTCACCTTGTTAACGGTAACATCATTTCAGGGGCGGGCGCCCACTTCAAACAAAACGCCGGGCAAACGAAGAGCAGCAACAACTTCATCATAAGTGATTTCTCCTCCTCTCCTCCTCCTCCTCCTCCCTTTGCTTCCTATTATTATTTTTCTTCACGCCGATATATTTTGCTTTCAATACCCTTCAAGAAGACACTTGCAAGGTATATACAAGATATACAAAAGTAATCAAACCTGTACATCCATCCACTAGGGTATTCAAGGCTTCGGTCACGCTCTTGAGCTTTTTTTCCAACGCTCACGGGCGCTGTCGTTCTCTCTCTCTCCCCCTCTCTCCTGCTGCTCTCCTCCTTGATATAGATTGTTTTGGATGGAGACGTACGTGAAGTGAAGAGAGCAAGCAGAGCAGCCGTCATTTAATTTTATCGTGCGGAAGTTCTAAGTGCAATGCTGTTATTTTTGTTGTTGTTGTTGTTGTTGTTGTTGTTGTTGGACAGGTGTGTGTGTGGGTGCGCTGATTGTGGCCTGAGGAGGGTGGAAAGTGGAGGGTGTGTGTGAAGTAAAAAAAACATTGCTTAAAAGCGCGCTAAAATGTTCAATTTACGTTTACTTTTCACATTTTTTTCCTCCCGTCTGCTCTTTTTATTTTGAAACATTGGAAATAAATTGAAACTGTTGGCTGCCATGTTTTGCCGATGCGTCCATCCCCCCACACTCCCCCTAATAAAAGCTTCATCGAAAACAGGACCAGCAACGACAATGTTAGTTCGAGGGTTTGGGTTCGGGTTCGAATGTGAATTTGTATTTATTTATTATGAATTTCATTCGTTTCAAACAGCAAAAAAAAAAAAAAATAAAAAATAATAATGCCGAAAATGTTTGCCAGTGAAAATTGGCACAAAATGTTGCCTCTGGCAATTTTTTCCATTTACTTTCGCCCAACGCCCCAGACCAGACCAGACCAGACCAGACCCCTCCCATGGGGCACACCCTATGAAAACAATTTGTGTTTTTCCGTTTAATAATGCAAACACAAACGACAAAAAACAAAAAACAACAAAAACAAATAAACTTGTTTGCCGCCTGTTAATATATACGCATTACAAAAAAGGTAAAAATAAAATATAGAAAAGTAAAGTATAAAATATATGTACATATAAACTGTACTCGGGGCAGGGAATGCAATCAAAAAAAAAAAATGTAACTGTGTAAATATTGGTTAACACAGAGGCACTCGGCCATGATACACGGTAATGTTAATGATGAATGATGATGATGATGATGACGATCAGATTACGGGGGAGGAATGCCGCAAGGGCAGCGGATGGTTGGGTGAACTGTGGGCGGCAGGTGAGAAGTCAAGGAGCAGATAGGCGTTTGAAAAGGTATTCAAAAAGCCATAGATATTATTTTGTGCTTAATCGAGTTCACTCAACTACACGAACAACACGGACTGATAAGCTTCAAGCTTGGATCTTTCCAATTTTTAAGCTTTTCGGCTTTGCCTCTATCGACTAACGATAAAAAGCCAAGCTGATTCCGATGAACATGTCAGTGCAGAACTGATTAATTGCAATGCCTGGATGAAGACTTATATTTTTACACTCGCTCTTGCCACCCTTCAAGGAAACTGCACGCTCGTCTGCTGCTTGTAAAATGTAAATTTGTATACAGCTTTTGTAAAATCCCCCGTTAAAATATCTGCTCAGGACTTCTTCTCCACTCGCAGGCCATATATCAAGTAATTTTTCAAGCACTTGTTCAAGTATAAAGTCAGTTCAGCTGCAGCAGCAGGAGCAGCAGCAAGGAGAGTTCCGCCTCCCCTACATTTATGGACGTGTCCTCAGCAGCAGCAGAGGCAACTCAATAAGCCATGCCACAAGTTTCGGAACAGCATAAAAAGAGCATACAAAAAAGTGTATACATATAAATATAGCCAAGCGGACAAGAAAAACTTTTAGCAAATTTTTCTTGCATAGAGCGGAACAGAGGAACATTTTGAGCGCATATTTTAACTACATCGCATTATGTTTGGAGTGATTTACGGGGCAGAAGGAGCGGAGAGGAGAGAGGGACAGCAAAAACAAACGACTGCAAAGTGGCAGAAAGTGGAGAAGGAGAGAATGCAGAAACAATAGGTAGCGTAAATTTAGCGAAATAAAATACAAAAAAAATATGGCATCACTTAAGGGCTGTCACGATGCATACATACCCCCTCGTAGAGGGGGACTGCTACACAAATGTATGTATATTTAGATATATGTAGTGCGAGTCCATATAGCCATCTACCATAGGGTATCTATAACTTCGGTCACTGAACCTTAATGTCCTTCCTTCTTGTTGTTGATGTTGCTTGAACAAATGATTTGTGCTAGTGCCAGTGGCAGACTCACACCCAGGGGTGGTGAGTAGAAACAAAGCAGAAAGTCAGAGGCAGCGACCCAATGCTAATGCAGGAAAGTATGCTACACAAGTTTCGTGGCAACATAGCCCAGTGTTTGTTTCGCTGCTGCGCTTCCACTGCCATTAGTGTCGCCAACTAACTTTTAGATAACTAATTAGAGACGGTGTCCTGGTCCTCCGTAGCAGAAGTAGAAGTTCTGCGCTAACCTTACGCGCAGCTAATTACATTTAATGTGTCGGGTAAGCAACTCGGCAAAAAAGGAGTTGCGATGGGTGGGTGAGATGGGTGGGTCGTGTGCCACGTACATAGCCACATACATGGCCATGTGATCCGGAGTAACGTAACTGTATTGCCAGCTTAAGTGTTAGACTAAAGGAGCTCGCTCCGTGCAGCTTGTGCCTCAACTTAATTATAACTAATTTGTAGCATATGTAAGAGAGGATAGCAAGAGAGAGAGAGAGAGAGAGAGAGTAAGAGAGGGTGAAACAAACCTCAACTTTTGCGACTCAAGTGGCCATTAAAGTATTAAAGCTCTTTCTCGCACACAAATGATAAAGCAATTAGCCGCTTGCATGTGTGTTTCTGCTCGTGTGCGTGTGTGTGTGTGCGATGTTATTAGGGGCGGCAACATATGGACCGAAAGAGAGAGAGAGGCCAGCGTAATCGTATTTGTGCATCGCAATCGCATTTGCATATTTATTAACGTTGATTTTCGAGCACCATTCCAGGCCTTTATCCACCTCCACCTCCCCGCTTTCCTGTACAGTGTACACCACCCACGCTTTAACCGCTTCAACCATAACAGGCCAAAACCAACCAACTAGCCAACCGACCAAGCGAGGAACCAGCGAAATGATTGAAATTAAAACCACAGGCGTACATAAAAAATCGCTTACGTTGAAAGCTACCACTGCCACTACCACCACCACACTATCCGGCCAGCAGCAGGGAGAGCGAGAGATACGGCACGAGAGTGGTTGGTGCGGAAATGCGAGAGGGCAAATGAGGGACTGGCCGGTGGCGGGGGGCCGGGGGTTGTCCGGCAGGAGCAGCAGCAGCAGCAGCAGCAACAGCAGCACTCGAATGAATTCACGTAACCGCATAAAATCAAACGAAATAAGCCAAACGGCAGGGCAAAAAATGGCAACAAAATGCACTTAAAGCCCGAACTACAAATGGAACCCGAGGCCAGCACCCGCCGTCCCGCCGCCGAACACCCACCCGTCCGATCAAGAGAGCGAGGTGTAAAAATAGCCAGCGGCACGCACATGGACCAGAGCGAACCTTTCCTTTTTTCACTGGCCAACGTACAAGTGCAGCAGAGTGGCAGAGTCGTAGAGTGGCAGAGTGGGATGGGAGAGTCCTGCAGAGGGTAGTAAAAACTTGCAACGACCCATAAATGTGGAAAGGAGGAGGAGGAGCAGCAGCAGCAGCAGCAGCAACACCCACAGAAAACGAGAATTTGCTTTTGCGAAAATCAAGTTAAAATTTGTTGAGGTCGAGTGCCAGCAGCGAAAAGAGCCAGAGATAGGAAAATCAAGTGGCAGCAGCAGGTAGCAGGTAGCAGCTAGCAAGTTGCAGCGTTGCACAGGCAGAAAATATTTAATTGTCGATCGGAGGAAGTGAACCGAGATTTCATTACAGTTCCCATATCCGCCTACTATACTCTGCGCCCCCTCTACTCCCACTTAATGGATGAATGAGTGCTCCGCAGCTGCCAATTTCGAACATGGAACTCTTTTGGGGAGGGGAGGCGGAGATGGCGGCAACTCTGCCACAAATTGGTGGCAATATGAAAGCTCTCGAACCGAACACCAATTAAATATTTAATGAGCTCAAAGAAGGCGATGGAGGTGTCTGGAATCGGTAGGTTCGGTAGGTAACAGGTGCAACGGCATTTGAGTATCGATAACGCTGTCAAGCAGCGACTTGCGGTTGGTTGGATATCTTTGGGAGTTTTACTGCGACGCGTGCAGCATGGGGGAATGGTGGGAGAGAGGCGAATTAACTTCTCGAAAGTCAAGTGTCGGTTTCGGCAGAAGCTTCTGGATGAGTTTGCCTGAATTTAACAGATTTCTGACGTGATTGCATTTCTTGATTCAAAATCAAACGATAATTTTCTCTTCGTTTAATCAACAACCCTCAACGATTGAAATGGCATACAATCATATTATCTAACATTTTGATTGCCAATGGGCCGCCAGCAACTGCCAAAATACGAGCATATCAATGAATGCCACACAGGACGGGCTCCGGACTAATGGCAGATTGTCAGTCGTGTATGCAAATGCGAGTGAAGATATTTGGCAGTTGCACCTAAGACTGCATCAGCCGCATCATCTTGTGTGCCGCACACTTGCCGCCTACTTATTGGGGAGGCACATGCAAATTCAGGGTAATGGGGAGATTTGTGCATATGTGCAATATTTACGCTTGGCAACAGCTTGCCTCGGCCTGAATACAAAATCGGAAATGTTCAATGGATTTGCTGCGAGAGACATCAATGCACTGAGAAAAACAAACAGCACTTACAATTCGGTAATTTTGCCAGATGCAGCATCCCAGAGTCAGTGGCAGAATCCATAGGCTAGACGGCGTTGTTTGTGCTCCGTGTAGCACTGTGAAGGGAGCTAACGACCTAAACGACTGATACGTGCTCCAATCGGAGCACAAAAGGCGCACAAAAGCCCGAATGGTTGGGTAGGGGTTTTCGGGCAGACGGAAAACCGTCAAAAAGTAAATATGCAGCAAACAATGGCATTATGTAAGTTAAAGTGCACAACAGCAGCAGCAGAAGCAGGAGAAGCAGCAGCAACAATGGTCCCGGAATCGGATTAATGCAGCTGCTCCGATAGCTGCGCGCTCTCTCTTTTCAACTCTCCAGCATTATCCACATTGTGGATCCATTCAGGATGGAGCTGCACCATGTTCTATAGACAGAGATAACGAGAGAGAGAGAGAGAGACAGAGAGAGCGTTTACTCATCCATATGGCCAATAAACAAAAGGACAAATGCGACGAGTCGCACCGCCCCAGAGCCAATCAATCGCTATGGCACTCTTGGGGCCCTGCAACCGAAACCGAAACCAAACTATACAGAACGGAGTAGCAGTTCCGTCGAAGAGATGAAAAGAGAGAGAGAGGGAGAGAAAGGTTTGCACAAAAGGAGCAGGGACGGGACTCGGGGCGATTGAACGCAACCTGACACGCGACCAGTTCAATGCACGCTGCTCCCTCGCACAGCTCCAATCCCCAAAGCAAACTAATAGATTTTTGTGTTATACAAGTGGAGGGAGAGCCAGAGACGAAGACTGAAATACCCTATATGTGATGCGAACTGAAAAGGCTCATTGGATGTGGATGAGAGATCCCTGGGATCTCTGGAATTCTGCGATTTATGAGTCATGTTTTGCCGCACAGCAGATGGAGCATTCCCCATGCGAACTCCTCCTACCCTGTACATCAGTCCGGGCTGTTGTCTCTCCCTCGCGTCGTCTAATTCAATTACATAAACCGGAACCCCCACAGAAGGAGCAGCAGGAGCAGCCACACTGAGGATTGGGAAACTTTAATTTGTATGCAAAGTCAATGAGATGCGGGAGGAGGTGGTGGCAGATCGGGTATGGTATGAATATATCCATATGTAGATGCAATGCAATGCTGTCATGTCCTTGCGCACTCAAGCGCTTAATCCTTTGAAATGCAGCACCAGCAGGAGCCGCAGGCAGAGCTGGAGCTGGAGCTGAAGCTGAAGCCACTGGGAATGATTTCGGCCAAGGGGGAAAATGAATATTACGCATACGCCGCATGTGGCAGCCACTCATAAATAAACTAGACAGCAAAACAACATTCAGTTTTATGCAAAAATGTTGCATAATAAGATTACCAAACGCTAACGGGGGGGACGAGAAATCAGTTGACAGACAGACAAAAAATACAAAAAAGCAACCCAAGCCCTTGTGGTGCATGCCCGGTTCGACTCCCTGCATAAATACTCTGGGCCATTCACCGCTCCGCTGTATTTCCCCTTCGCTTTCTGTGCAATTCATTTACAAATAATATTCGCCATTAAAATTGCATGGCATAAACGGCAGGACAGGACTGGACAGGACAGAACAGGACTCTGCCCTCTACAGTGCCGCTGGTCCCTTCCTCCGAGGATGGCCGGAGCTGGGGGGCGTAAAATATTTTTCTCATTTCCGTGGCGAGTACGAAAATATTTTTGCGATTTCCGCCCAGAGCCCAGCCCAGAGCGGACAACCAAGGGGCGACTGCCTCGCAGCATGAAATATAAATACAATACAAATAAACGCGTCTCGCATTGTGTTGTGTTGTGTCGTGTCGTGTCGTGCATATTGTACGATCCAGAAATCCACAATGTTGTATTTATTTACGCGGCAACAGTGGCTGTGGCAAACAGCCGCGCAATCGAAAATGGCAACAAACGTTTTGGCTCTCTCTCTCTTGCTCTCTGGACATGCCGACAATTTGTCAGGCGCCCATTTAGCCAAGTTAGCGGCCATAAGCGTAGCGTGTTTGCAAATGTGCTGTGAAAATGTATTTGTGGCATGTGGCATTAAACTCAGAGGCAGACACCGAAACTGCTGCTCGAAGCAGCAACCCCACCCCCCCACCGAACAGTGGCAACAATAGTAAAATATAACACTGAACAATGCAGCTGCAAACAACGACAAAATACGGGGCAACGGGCACGCTGTGGGCCATAATCCTATGGCACCCGTTCGATATCCTTTCGTTGGGCAAAAGCATAAAACGCTGGAACCTCACAGTAAAAAAGAATGAAATGTTCCGAAGGAATAAACCTTTGTTCCGTATCTTTTATTGATCTTTTAAAACTAAAATCAATTTCTTCAAAGTCGAAACACTTTTTCTTTTACATTTTCTGCATCAAATATTTACACTTTTAACTGCGTCTAAATTGTTTAATATTCATTGATACATGTTTGGAAACTCTGTATCCAATTAAATTAATTAAAATGTGTGGAATATTTTCCTTTATTCTATTTGCATTCTAATGGCCGGAATGGTATTCCCCACTGATGTGCCATCAACATGAAAATGTCCAACAAATGAAATGCATATTTCCATGCGAGTACGAGTAGCGGGAAAACAAATTCGCATAACCCCTTCATCATGAAAACTCCCACTCTTCTTATCTAGCTCTCCTCCTCCTCCTCCTCCATCTGGCAAGCAGTGCAAATGGCAAAATGCAAAGAGCGTTGAAGCAATGAAACGAATTTGCACGCGCTCATAAATATTTTACATATGCATATTGGCCAAACCCCGGGCCTTGGGGTGGAAGTAGAGGTTGTTGGCGCGCTGCTGGGGCACGTGGAATGAATACATATACATACATACACACATATATGTACATACAGCATACCCTCTGCAAACACGACGACGCTGCAAATTATTGTGACATAAAGTGCTTTGACAGCGACACCATCCAAAGCTGCCAGAGATCCCTGACTCCATCTGCAGCTCTCTGTAAGAGTCTCTGATATTTAAGCTGAATGTCGCGCCTGGCTCTGACATTCATGCGCTACATATTTCATTGCATACTTGGAGACGCCGCCACTCCACCATCCACCATCCACCATCCTGCGCCCGACATTGGAAATTCAAATGCCGCGCGTCGTATGATTAGTCGGTGGCAGGGGCATAGGAGTTCCAGAGCTTCGCCTCGGTTCGGTTCGGTTCGTTTCGGTTCGTTTCGGTTCGTATGCATATGACATATCTAAGTGGGTAATGTTGAAAGCCAGAGACGGGCCCAGAGACAGAGCTGCCTCCAACAGTGTGAAGATTGTTGCTCATTAAACCCATATGCGAGGGGGGGGAGGAATGGGTTAAGAGTGGGCCCTGGCAGAGCAGGAAAAAGCTCGTAAGTCTTTGGCAAATGCAACACATTCTCTCGCAAGCAATTACTGTCTGCCAAAGCGCCTTAGCCCGAGACGCCATCATATTGGAGCCGGGACTCGGCTCAATGGCAAATGGCAAATGGCAAGAAAGCAATCTACGAATATGCAAATTTATCTGCCAACTGCTGCTTCCTTCTTCTTCTTCTTCTTCTTCTTAATTTGCGATGACTTTTAAGTACAGTTGTGCACAGTGAGTGCCTGTGTGTGTTTGAGTGTTATCCTCTTAACTTGAGCTACGTTGCTGTGTGGGAGCCTCAATTTATGTATTCCGTTCTTGCCCGATGCGTTTGTCCGTTCGAAAGTGTAAAACTAATTACAATTTTGGCAGCATTATTGAATTAGGTACAGGCCGAAGGATGGAGGAGGCGGCGAGCACAGCAGGATGCGTGAGGATTCAATTTAAATTGACAACTCAATTTAATTGGCTAAATGTAAGGTTTGTAGGCTTAAGTGAAATGGTCAATTGCCAATCAAAGTGCAGGCTGCACTCATTCGGAAAACCATCTCCATTAGGCTTTTCATTAGAACGCATTCAAGCGGCTCAGGCAGATGTTTGCATGGCTGAGAGATGCGAATGACCAAGAAAAGCCATTAAAAGCCTTGCACCCAATTGCTGCCACTGCTCCGAGATTTATGCCTCATTTATTCCTTCGAATGCGCCGCTCAAAAATAGAAATTAGTTCACCAAATTAGCTCTCACCGTTGACACGCAGCTGAAGCAACAAATACTTTTGCCCATCTCATCTCATTTGATATTCAAAATCCCGTTACCCTCCACTTAAGCTAATCAGATCAACTGTACATCCCTCTCTCCCTCTCTCTCTCTCTGTCCCGCTCTCCTTTGCTCCTTCACAAATCACTTAAAGCCGTAACGAGAGCAGGCGAGGGAAAACAACTGTCAAGCACTTTCCAAATGCCTGCTCCTGCTCCTGCCCCTCTCTCTCTCTCTCTCTGTCTCTCTTTCGCTTTGTATCTGCCTCCTGCCCGGAGGCGCATACAAGACACTTCACGCCTCGCGCGGGCTTAACTTTTTTGTTATTTCTTTCACTTTGCCTTATCCAAAAGTAATTATTTTCCATTAAACGTAATAATGATGCCGCCAGCGTGATAGCTTGCCGGGCAGTCCCCTCGCCGTCCGTCCCACTGACTTTGGTTCCCTCGCTGACTGTGGCAAATTAAATTATGCGCCGTTTTCGTTTCTGCCGCCGGCGTGAACAGCAACAGCAACAGCAACAGTGACAACTGACGGCGGCACGACCACCAGGGAGGATGCTACGGCCAGAGAGGTGGTAAGACCTGACAGCAGCAGGCACTGCCGCAGGCACTGCCACCTTGTCCGATGCCATGCAACGGCTCAATACAGTTAGTTGCCGACGCATCAAATGACTTTGGCGGTACCCCACCCCGCTGGTGCCGGGGCCCAACTGTACGGCTCGCTGATTCTTTATGCGTTTATCGAAATCATGCCCAATATGTGCGATATTTTGTGCCGCTTCCTCCATAATTTCCCTGGCATGGCTCCCCTGCACATTATAACAAAATTTCTCGCTTGCATAAGCATCGCTAGGGAGGGTCGGGCAAAAGGGCTGTGTGCACATATTCAACACTAGAGATGAGCGCGTGAGCTGCTCTACGAAAGTTAAAAACTCTAAATCTGGAAAAGAGACTTTTTTGGACTATATTTGCACTCCATTTAAGGGTTTTTGTACTTTGTATTCCGACGGAACATTTCCATTGGATGAGATGTACATATTTTGCTGGCCATCTGTCATCACTCGTCTGGCTTATCACGCACCCATCTCAAATGGGATTGTTATGTAAATCATAAGGAAAGCTACGGAGCTGAGCTCTAGGACTAGCCTAGCTGACGCTATATCACTGAATAACAAATGGCCGACACACACACAGGGACAGGCACATGAGGAGACGGGGTGGAAACCATGAATGGCGGCAGTCCATAAAAATGGAGCGGAACTGCAAGTAAATTAACAGGCAGGGCGGAGCAGGGCATGGAACCGGGCGGGAAGGACACAAGAAGATGAAGTCGGCCACGCCATTCAAGCGAAAAAGGGACACTCGATGTGGGACCAGAGGATGTCCCATGCACAGACAACACATGGACAGAGAGCACATACATAGATAGATAAACATAGATGTACATATGAGTGGGAGGGCAGTCCTCTGTTTTACATAGCCCAACACCAACACCAACACCCACCCCCCACCAGAGGAACACACTGTCGCATTCAGTCGCACGTCGCACAGTCTCCATCTCCATTTTGTAGGGCTCTGGCTACTTAAGTTACACAATGACATTTTTCAATGTGTCAGAATTTTATTGTTGCAACTTGGGGCATTGTTGCTGACAACTGACATCTTTCTTTCTGCAGCTGTCAGTTCGCCATGAAGCTGCTGACGTCGTAGTTGTTGCTGCTGCTGTTGCTGTTGCTGCTGCTGCTGCTGTTTTTGCTGTTTTGTCTTGAAATGTTGACAACTGTTTTGCCACTTTTGCCGTAATTGAAAAAATCTATTCAAATATTCTACGCGCTGCAACAAAAGAAGCCAAAAAGCATTGAAAACATGGCAACATGAACCAAGAACCAAGAACGAAAACTAAAACTTTTATTTGAGACAGCATCGAGTAAAAGATGTGCCTCAGATGTAATTAAGAGAGCGAAGCAGGAGCTGAGCTCTGGTTTCTGAATTCGTTTGAATGTTTGCATTTATTTGGTCAAATTTCTTCGTAAAATTTCCCTTGCCCTGCAATCAATTTTAAGCCAAAACACACAGCGTTCTCGCATTTCATGTGCCCTTTAGAATTCCATTCCGAAGATGACATGCCGTGTGCCCTGTAATTTACCAGAAAATGTCCATCAACGGGTCCAGTCCATGGCGGATGAGGGGTGGCGGGGCAGTAGACTTGCTTCCTTAATGGATTGAGTCCGTGGATGAGACTCTCAGCAATGAATAAATTGTCAGATGGCATGGCACACAAAAAGCCCCAGAACAGTGGCTCCATCGGTTAACCGCTGTGATGAAGACCTCGTCCTCCGAGTGTCTGTTGCAGACGGAACATTTCAATATATTGGCTGGTGGCACAGCTCTTGACATTTTGCTCAACTCTTAAACTGTGCGGCAAATGCCAGCAGTCAACTTTTTGTGTGTGGTTTTTTGGTGTTTCGTAACTTTATTTTCCATACCAAAACAGCAGCAAAATGACTGAACTCAACCAAAAGTATTCCCCAATTCAGTCACAGTCTGGTGTGTGTGTGTAGGTGTGTGTAGGTGTGGGTGTGTGCGGGCTTTAAGGCTTGAAGGTCCACATTCAGGCTAATAACCAATTTTGCAAATCAGCGTACAAATTACCCGAAATGGCGCTGGAAATCAGCAGCAGCAACCGGCCCCCCCTTCATCTGCCTCATGCATTAAGAAAAGGCAAAAGTAAGTTGTTGCTTGCCCCCGCAAACACACACACACCACACACACAGAGTAGCGTAAAGTCATCCATATCCTTGCACACGTACATACAGTTACTTTTTCACTTAGGGTCTTTGTGTGTTGCCTTTTGGCATGCAAATAAAACGGAACAAGGCAGCAGCAGCGCCAGCAGCCCAAGGGTTGTGGCAAGATAGAGACAGAGACATAGAGAGAGAGAGAGAGAGAGGGGCGAGAAATGAGGCCAGAAAAACCGAGACCAAAAACCATGCCAACTTGAGTCCAACACGTTAGAGAGAACACTGAGCGAGCGCCCAATTTGCTTTGGACCTCCGCTCCACTCCACCCCCCCGCACATCCAGTAATTCTCCACCACATACCGCCGCCTCGTGTAGCACCGCCCTGTCGTCCCTCGAAGCACACAATAAGAAAAATGTTCAAGTGCCAGAATGTGTGCAAAGAACTCAAGTTTTTCCACCAAGGAAGCCCCCCGCCGACACACAAACTCCAGCTCCAGCCTTAGCTCCAACTCCCATTGTCGGTCCTTTCCCAGTCCTTCGCCATCTTCTTGCTTCTTGCTTCTTGCAGATAATTTAAATTTTTTCCATTTGTTTGGTTTGGCTGCTGCTGCTGCTGCTGCTCCGCTCCGGGTAGCAGGTCAGCTCAGTTTCAGTTGCATGCCGCTCGCCGCTTTGGCTGTTTTAAGAACTGTAAATTGCTTTAGTTGGCGCACATTTTCATCGCGCTTTTCCAGCCAAAAGGGCCAACAGAGGCAACAGAGCCAAGCCAAACGAAGTGAGGGACAGTGCCATATTTATGGATGCAAGTGTGTTCTCCTGCCTTTTGTTCATTCCAGCGCCACTTAAACACGAAACTTATAGAGAGCTTGTGCTTATCTATGCAATGGAATGGCACTGCACTCACTACTTCCCCTTGTTTTCTCCTCTCACATACATACACTTGGGTTCAGTTTTTCCCTAGAGAAAGAGAGAGAGAGAGAGAGAGTTGCATTCCACTGCCTTGGCATTTTTGTCTGGCACTTGAAGAATGTTTTTCTTCTTACTCGAGCAATTGGCAAAACTGGAAAATTTTTTTTCACTATATAAATATTTAATTTTTTCCAAGTACACGGCAGCAGGATTTTCCAGCAGTATTTTTATATTTTAAATGCAAGAGAAACCGCAGAGTTGAAGCTGCAGGAATTTATTTGTGCAGTATAAAAGTTAAATTTAAGATTTAATCACAGAATCTGTGGGAAAATGTAAAAGTGGAATACATACATATGTACATATGTATGTATATTTTCCAGTTCCCGTTTGGATGGTTCAGACCACCCCACAGCATTGTCTTGCCTACTTTTTGGGGCAAGCGCACACACATTATCCCCATGAAACGCTGCTGTTTATAGCTTGGAACAAACCAAACCGCCTCTGCCTGACAGCTAATGCACTTAAAACTTCACAAATGTCTTGTCAATGTTTGAATATGGCACCAAACGCCATTAGCAGCAGTTGCACCGACAGCAGCAGCAGTTGCAACGACGGCGGCACCGTCAACGATGACTTGAGTGCAAAATTCAATTAACTTGCTTAAGCACGGGGACACCAGCGCAGCGCACCCAATATTTGCATATGTGTATGTGTATGTGTGTGGGCGGTTTCGGGCTTGGGAGCTATCAATTTCATGTCCAATCAAGCCAGGCCGACAGCCAGGAGGTGGAGCAGGTGCTGGGACAACAGCTGGTAAAAGCCATGTGCAATGCCCAAAACCCCGAGCCACTTAAGCAGATGTCAACTGCGTTTCGCATATGTGACAGGCAGGAGGCGACTGCAACTGCAACTGGAACTGGAGTGGAATGGAGTGGAGTGGAGTGGAGGGGAGAGGAAGGGAGAGGAAGGGAGAGGAAAGGAGACCGAAGCGCAGGAGGATGAACACCTGGCCAAGGAACATTTTGCGTGATTTTTATCGTTTTATCCGTCTTGGCTTGACCCAAAGTTGAAGCAGCTGCGGTCTGGCACCCTCATGCCTTCCTGGCTTGTAATGTCAGCTAATTGCTTTGCGGTTCGCTGCTTACACAATGCATATCTTGTGGCCACGGGGATGGGTGGACATGTACATGTACACTGACCAGACTCTAATTAAAGCGCCGCTTTGCATAATAAATTAAACACGAAATGCAGCTAACTCTGTGACCGCTGCTGTGTGTGGTCGCAGCTGTTCGTTGTGGCGTTCATGTCACTGCCAAATCGCCTGTCAAATAAGAAAGCATTTTGTCCAAATGTTGCCGCTGTTGTGTGTGTTGGCGGAGTCGGAGGCGGAGGCAGCAACAAACAACTTTGACATTTTATGATATAACCGCCACATCCACCCACTGTCACTCAATGATTCTCTCCATCCCCCGCACACCCCACGCCACCCCACCCCCAGCCTGCCTGGCTGTCAATTACATCCAAATTGTGAATTTCTCTCTCGTTATGCATTTGACATTTTCGACTCAATATACAACAAATAACTCACATCAACGCACACGCACACGCACACCCAGCCACAGATGTAGATACATATAGATATGTATATATATGTACATTTGTAGCTGTATATACAATTGAATCTGTCAAACAATGCCTGTATACACCCTTTGCATGCCATAAATATATAATCAATGAGACTTATACAACACGGCCACCAATGGCTGACTGACTGACTGACTGACTGACTGACTGGCTGGCTGGCTGGCTGGCTGGTTTGGCTGGGGCGCCTCTCATATACGTAATACGTTCAGCAATTTGTATGCCTTTTGAAAGGATAATTCCACTTTGTTCTGATTTATATATACGGATTCGAATGGGTAAAACTAATTGGCATTCTTAGAATTAAATTTGATTGGAGTGGATGGGGATGGGATGGTGATTGCAATAGAGCGGACTGAAGTAGAATGGAATGGAAATTACCTGATAATCTGCAAAACTCTGAGAGAGAGATGCCCAACTAGTGAATAAAAATGAAGCCCTTAGCTTCAGATGCTCAACATCCGCTTGAGTAAAGCCACTGGCTCTCATAGTTCAGCATCTGATTGAGTGTGTGTGACACGTGCGTCAGGGTTGCTGCTCTGCTTTGAAATTCATGCGGATTTCTTGCGATTCAGCCGCGTATTCATTTATTCATTCATCTTGGCCAGTTGAATACCGTTTTAGCTTGTGACTCAAACTTTTCCCTCAAACTTTTTACTTCAAAAAAGGACAAAAAATATTAAGTAAATATGAAATGCAAGGAAAATCCAGAGTCCCTCGGCGCATAAATTGGGGGAAGAAGAAATGCAGATAGAAAAACTGAAGAAAAATAAATATAAATAAATGTGGAAACCAAATACTGTTATTCTGGGCTTCCCTTTTCTTAGTTTATTTTTTTTAGCAGTTCTTCTCTTCCTTTTATGCACTCCCTTGGTTTTCCATTTGATTGTAGTAGTTCTCTGTTTCTCAGCTCACTTTTTGGCTTCCTCACGAGTTGCTTTCCAGTTTCGATTTTTATACCCGTACTCAAAAAAGAGCTAAGGGGTATATTAAATTTGTGGTAAAAGTGGATGTGTGTAACACAGAGAAGGAAACGTTTCCTACCCCATAAAGTATATATATTTTTGATCAGCATCAATAGCCGAGTCGATAGAGCCATGTCTGTCTGTCTGTCCGTCTGTCCGTCTTGTTGAGCGCCTAGATCTCAGAGACTATAAGAGCTAGGGCAACCAAATTTGGTTTCCAGACTCATGTGATATCCCACTGCTACAAGTGTATTTCCCCCTTCCGCTCCCACAAAGGACGAAAATCTGTGGCAGGCACATTTTCAAAGATACGATAAAACTATCGCATTATCGTAGAGAATGCCCATATCTACCACATTGCCGAATCTGAATTAGAGCGGATCATAATTATAGCCAGAATGAAGAAATTAATTTTCAGTTGCTTCCCCTGCCCCCTCCAGCCAACGACCACGCTACTCATTCGCTTTCTCGCTCGCACACTCTGCCGCGTTCAGTGCGCGAGCAACCCCTAGCGGAGGAGATGTAGAATCTAAATGGTACATGTATAATCTACATGTTAGATGTAGAATATACATAATATATGTAGATGTAGATAACAGATGTAGCAAAACAATATAAAATTTTTTTTTTTAATTCTAAAATTCTAAAAAATCATATGCTCAAAAATGTATGACTGCTGACTGAGTACGGGTATAAGTAGAGTCGCGTCCCCAGAAGCGACTCACACGTTCCTTCTCGTTTTCCCTTAACAAATTCTAGTTCCCATTTCTATTGCCTTTCTATTTTTTATAGTTGTTCAATTTCCAACATTTCCTGCTCTCCATTTAAGTTCCCTTGATAGCCACCTTTACAGTTCCCATTCGAGTTCTCTTGCCAGTTCGCTTTAGTAAATTTTTATTGACGATTTGAGTTCACTTTCGACAACCCCAACGATACCTCTCCTGGCATCTCTCTCTTTTTACCACCTACACCTCCACCTCCACCTCCCCCGCCACCAACAACTGCAAATGCAAACAAAACGAAAAGCAGAAAGAAGAACAGACAAACAAAGGCAGCAAAAACTCGTGTTAACTACACATTTGGGTATTTGTGTATTAACACTTTGGCAGGGACCCTAACAGAAGCAGCAGCAGCAGCAGCAGCAGCAGTTCGAGGAGCAGCAGCAGACCTGTGGCCAGTAACAGGACAGGACAGGGCAGTGCAGGGCAGGGCAGGGCTGAGACCGGACCAAGGGGGAGCTAAAGTTTAATTGGCTAGTTTAATTGTCAGTGGGAAAGCACTAGGACTACCACTGCCACTGCCACTGCCACTGCCACAGACATTAAAACAACAAAGAAATTTAATCAAGCGACGAACCATTGCAGGCGAGCATAAATAAAAAGTGCAAACGTTTATTGAGTTTAACGAGCACTGTCTGCACTCACTCGCTGCCTCTTTCTCTCGCGTGTGTGTGTGTGTGTGTGGAGTGGGGAACATGAAAGCACTTTTAGCAATGGTGGCTGTCAAGCGGGTGAGGGGGCGGGAATAGCACGGGAGCACAGTTTAATTTAAATGTCACCTGCACTAAACAAACACGCAAAGCGGACAGACAAGAGGGCGTGGACTGGTGGCGGATAGGGGGCGGGTCGTGGACAAGCAGAGTATGATATTGTTAGTGACACTCTTTCAGCATTAAGTGTGTACATGACACACACACAAACACACAGAAGCAGATGCAGATACAAACGGCATTGCATATGGACCCGAACAGAACCAGAACCAGAATCCTGCCCGCTCCGAGCTAGCACTCCAAAAGCCACTCAAAACATCAATGAACCAAAGGGAATACGGCTACGGCTTTAGCATACGCTGATTGGGAATATGTGTAGCTCTGGAATCGAATAATCAATTTCCATTGATAAGTAGGGGATTCGATGCAGAGGGCACCCCACAGAGGGAACCCCATACAGTTATCCAGTAAGCAAATCAGAATCAGGGTCTGCCCTCCATCCATTTTGCGCAACTTCTTTAGGATTTTCCATTTAGGACTCTCAGCCAGCTGCTTAAATATTTGGATGGAATGAAATTAAAATAAACACAATTTTCTGTGGAGTATTCGGCCCCCTTCCACCATCCCTCCGTGCAGCTTCAGCTGCCATCATCATCGTTAGCGCGGCCAGAAATCATAATGAGGCCAATAAAAATAAATAATTGACAAGTCGGCAAACTGTGAGGCTGTGAGGATGACATTGGCCATTTGGCTAAGCAAAAACTTTTGGCAAGAGGGATGATGATGTCCTGTCCTGCCCGGCCCGGCCCGGCCTGGCCTGTCCTGTCCTGCGTGTGGGTAATGGGCCGCATCACATCGCGCGCGTCCCATATCATTATGCATCATTAAGTTGATGGTGTTTCCCGTCCCGTTCCCAGCTTCAAGACACTTCGATTTTATGGATGTAGCATATGGATGGCTGGCCCCAAACACTCCTCATCCTCCGCCTCCGCCCCCTCCTCCTCCTCCTCCGACTGCTTATCCCCTGGATAGTCTACGCCAATGCCATTAACCGCATATTACTCATCGAACAGTATTTTGTGTGGCCTCTTTTCGATTGCCCATAGTTTTATGAGCAAAACTACATTAAGGCTAATATTTTGGATGGGTATGAATGGTTTTTGTGCACAGCCAGGATGGGGCTCTTACAATACAAACTAACTTAGGGGATGAACGGAATATTGTGAATGGTACGACAGTGTCAATACCGCACATTACTATAGTTAAAAACACCATAGAAATAAACTAAAAACTCAAATCGCAAGGGAGAACGGGCAGACCTCTTTAAACCTTCAGACATGCATACATATGTCACCATTAACAAGCACCTCACCACAAGCTGTTGAGTCATGCACTGACCCTGTGCCCTGCCCTGTGGATGTACTAACGAGCAACTGAAATAATGAGCAAAATGCACAGGCAACCTGGTGGCAAGCTACAAGAAGAATCGTAACGTTATCCGAGTTACATCTAACTTAAGGAC
Source organism: Drosophila obscura (assembly GCF_018151105.1). Lineage (NCBI taxonomy): Eukaryota > Metazoa > Arthropoda > Insecta > Diptera > Drosophilidae > Drosophila > Drosophila obscura. The sequence goes on along the minus strand of NW_024542812.1, from coordinate 1,525,362 downwards.
AGGCCAGGACGGGACAGGAAAGGACAGAAGAGGACAAGTTGAACTGTCGCTTACGTCAGCTGCAGCTGTACAACGAGCGAGCACAACTGTACTTCGTCGCGTAGTGTTTTCGTTTGCTTCCCCGCCGGCTTGCTTGTTGGTTTTGGTTGGCTTTGTTTATTCGTGGGTTTGTTTGCTATAAGTTACCCATTCGCTGGCATCAACTTTTTGGCACATTTGTTTGACAAATTGTTTTGTTTTGATGGGGGGTACGTCAGGGGACTTCAGTAATCGATACATGAACGAGCGGTTACGGGATCCCCGAAAGCCTGACGCCACCAGCCACACACCGCCACACCCATTCGAATAGTTGTCACAGCAACCGCTTCTTGCAAAGCTTACGCTGTCAGCCAAATAAACATAAATCAGTATACTATATGTACATATATATAGTACATGCGAGTATGTGTGTATTTATAGCATATGTCTGAGTTCCTTATGTACTACAACTGACTAAAATTTCAATTCCCTTTTCTTGTTTCTTTGCAGGTGAGTTGTGACTTGTTTCGACACTTTGTTCGCCCTTTGGTGGGTTGTAAAATCAAAGTACATACTTTGTCCGACACCTCTCACTGGCAACACTTGCAACACAATGGGGCAGGCAGCCATAGCACTGCCAGAACGAAAAGAAACAGCAAAAGAAGTGAGAGAGCGGCAGGGGCAGCGGGAGGTAGCTGAAATCAATAAAGTCGAACGTATCCGTCTGATAGCTGTTTAATGCTCTTACAATATGTCTTTATCTGCCACACAAACACAAACACACACACACACACACACACACACACACACTCGACCATCCGTCCGTTCGTACGTCCTCTAGCTGCGCTCTTTCTCCATATAGATTTGCCTTTGACTTTACCTTGAGGCACCAGCAGTGGAGTGGATGTCCCCCACAATTGACTCTGCTCCATGTCCTGCTGCTGCTGCTTCTGCTCCTGTTTATGTTTCTTCTGCTGGATTTGCTATGCAAAACGATTCGATTCGATAGTAGGAAGCATTATGGCCTGCAGCTGCAGTTGTTATGATAGCCAAGGGAGCTGGACCTCTTCTAATGCCAAACCATTTAGTGCAGTGTCAGGGAAGAGGCAAAAGAAAAGGTACTCTTGTCGCCCATTATCCGATTTGCATTTGGGTGAATGCGCTTAAATGTGCAATTCAATTTAAGCAAACTTCTGCACAATCCAAGCGGGGGGAGCCAGCAGGCTAGCAGGCTACCAGGCAGCAGTTAACCAGAAAAGCAGTGCAAAAAACAGCTTAGAACCAGGGCCAGAACCAGCAGTACCCTCAGCCCGAGCTGACGGTCGACTTAGTGGATGAAAAAAATTCAAAGTCAGTGGAACACAGCTTAAGCGGTTTTTTACACACAGCAGCCACAGCAGGACAAGGGGGTCGCAAAATCGGGATAAACACACATGTACAACACAGTCGTCGTCGTCGTCGTCGCGTCCACAGGATGTGGATGTGGATGTGGATGTGAATGTGGCTCACGGCGAATGGCAAACGGAAACGGTAAACGGGAAACGAGCGAGAACGGAAAGCCGAGGCATAAGCAAAGCAGATTAAACACCGCAAAGCAGCCGGCGTCCAATGAGTCGCTGCAGCGCAGTGTAGTCGGTGAACGTGGCCAAAAGCTAAAGCAAAAGCCAACAAAACGCGCTTAAAAATGTCCAGCCAACGAGGTCGCCAGCAGTAGTCTCCCTCCTGCACTCTCTGCGGTTAACTGCAGCGATGGATCAACTAACTAAAATATTTAACAGCTGCAGCTGCAGCTACCACACACAACTTTTGGACATCAAACAGCAAAGTTGATCGTCATGGACGGCTCTGTTCAGATATGATAACCCCTTTCGGACAAGCCAAAATTAAATTACGCACTCGTTGAAAGTTCCCGTAATGTTTGGAACAACAAGTTAGTTGGATAAACTACGAGTATGCACTGCGAGTATAGCAGCATCAAATGCCACAAAGCGTAGCAGCCAAATGAATATCACAAAAGTTTCAAATGAGTTTTGGCAATTATATTACATGAAAAACCACAAACTACAAATTATGATAACTATTTAGTTGGTAATAGAAATTGTTTGTGCCACTTTCAAAGCATAGCTTTGGGGGTCGTACAGTTGTGCATGCTACGCTACGATTGGCACTTTGATCTATTATTACAATGGATCAATCTCTCTCTGTAGTTCTTCTTCGTTTCTATTCATCTGCTATTCCGATACACGTAAGCTCCCAATCAATTTGTTGCCTATTATTCCTTGTAAGTACATTAAAATTTCATCATTTTGTATCTGAAGCTGCAGACATTTTAATTGCCAGTATTGATTGCCCCCGATTGTTGCAAATATATTCGTGTACATTTTGTGGCATATTAAATATGCATTAAGCGGCAGGTTCCCTTCCACGACTACTCTACTCTGCCCCCAATTTGCCATCTACACCTTCTTCACCTGACTCTTTTCTGTCGCTTTTTCTGCCCATCCTCCCGCTTGCTCCTTCCGGTAATGTGTTACATTTTCACAGTTGAATTTGTGGTGTACATTTGTGTGTGTTTGTGATAGCTGAGTAAATTTGAATTTGATTGAAAAGCATCTGACAAGCGCGCTCCGTTCCATTCCAACTTAGAGCAGGTGCAACTGCCAAAGGGGTGGGGGTGGGGTCTTTTACCAGGTATACCGTTCTCAAACCTCCATCCATTTTGTGGTCTCTCTGCCTCTCTCTCCGGACTCGCCCGCGACGAGATTTAGATAACGTTGCGCATCATTTGGCGCCCGGGCTTGACTGCTTACTTTGCCACGAGAATGCGGTACGGTTCGGTACGCCTTTGCCTGTCAAATGGGCTTGTATAGATTTTTTGCCCCTTTTCCCCCATCTATCCATTTGTGTATAGATTCTACCGCTTTCCCCCATCCCGCCCGATTTCCCCGCTTTCAGCGCCTTTGTGTGGATCTTTTTCGATGGGTTTTTTTTGTGACAGCTTGTTAGACGTATCCTTCCAAAAGGAAGGGCAACGGCAACCGTAACAGCGAGAAAAACAGCAACAGTAGCTGCTGAGAGGCATTGTGCCCTGACAACGATGAATGTAAGCGATTTATTTTATGATTTATTGCGTATACTTAATGTATGTGCGACGTGCATGGATTTACTATTGCACACACACACAAACAGACAAATAGAGAGGGAGAGATGGAGAGAGAGAGCGTTGTTAGCACTTGCAAATTGTGAAAAAAGGATGGCTCTAGCTCTGGTAGATTTCCCTTTTTTCACGAAGCGAAGCATTTAAAAATTTCAATTCACTCAAGTGTCAAATTAGTGCAGGGGACTCTTTAATCCCCGCTTCCAGTTGATTTTGTATTTTTCGCAATGTTTTATTCTGCATGCAATGCCTCATAAATAAAACATGAGGCTGCCACTCAATTAGGGACCGAGGCAGCCACGACTGGCAGCGCAGGGTAGGGCAGGGCAGGGCAGGGCGGAGCAGGGCAGTCCAAGTGCCAAGTGACTTACGATTCAAAATGTATAAAACATGCAATTTGTTTGCCAAAAGTCATGCGTAAAGTGGTCCGGACTCCGGACCCTTGTCCGGACCTTTTCTTTCGAAAAACTTCACCCGTTCCACTCCCCAACTCCACAGCGATTCCAAATCTAAGCTCTGGCAAAAGTTCTACAAATGAAGTGCTAAAAGTTGACTGTCTAGACAAAAAAAAAAAAGGAAAAAAGTGAAAGCCGAGGGATAGAATTACGGGTCGAATTTTGTCTTGCTTTGACTCACTCAACCTGGGTGTGATGTTATTTCGATATGGTATCCATCACAACCTCCTTGAGTGAGCGATAGCAGGATAGAATATCCACAAAGCGGGACAACGGCACCTACGAAAAACAGTTCGTGCTAATGAAAATTAAGTAAATATTAGAAAAGTGTTTTCTGTGGGCTAATCCCATTGAGATTCAAATTTAAGTGTTTGCTTAATTGTGTAAAATAATTGACATTAAAGTGATAAAAAAAACAACAAAATAAAATAAATAAATAAAAAAATGATTACTATAACATTTTCTATGTTCTATAACAATGTCTTTAATTCATCTCTGCTGTAGCACACTAAACCAAAGGCAAAATTTATAACTTTTATTTCCATTAAAAGCAGCAAAAATATATGAAACTTGAGTGGAAGCCGGCGGGGCTAATATAATTCAGGAGAATGCCAATTTAATAATGTCTAATGGCAATAATCATTTTGGATAATAAATATGTAAACGCATATGGCAGGCAGGCAGGCAGGCGTAGGGAGAAATCTTCCACTCACCCCAGGGGTGGCTCAAATGTGGAATACTTATGTGGCAGCTTCTTGTGGCCCTGTGGCATCCATTCCCCATGTGCCTCGCCCTCTATTTCTGTGTGTGCGCCACTCCATGAGTAAAATGACATTTGCAATTTTAAACACTTGAGACTGGAGTCACCCAAGGAAGGAATGTATATCGTCTGTGTGTGTGTGTGTGTGGTGTGTGCCTGTCAATGTCCCCAACTTCAGGCTAATGACAAATTTCCATTTATTACTCTCGTACTTTTTCGTTATTTCTCTTGTGGCTACATTCTGATTATTTATTAATTAAATTTGTTATGACACGACAGGATGCCAAGTCATTTGTTGCCTTCTTTAGCATGCCTTTCTGTGTTTTTGTTTTTGTTTTTGTTTTTGTTCTTGTGTGTGCCTTGGGCTTACGGCTCTGACCCAAACACTTGCGGCCAAGTCTATGGGGCTATTATTTGAGGGCTTAGCCCAGGACTTTGTTGCTGTTTTAAGCTATTTTATTGAGATTCGTTCCCTTGTCAAACCCTTTTTGCACACCCAAAATCATCGCATTGGAAGGGCTTACATTTTTAATGTTGAGCAGACCGGCTAAGCATAATTATGTTTGCCGAAGTTCGGGGACTTGCGAGTTTGGGCAATGCAGATGCCAGCCAGCTGGAGGAGATTTAAGATTCGGGCAGGTGAGGGGCAACATGTGTCGTCTTTCGAGTTTCGCTCCTAAATTAGCCTCGACACAATACGCAGTATCGATGGCAGCCTTCGTACCGAACAAACTTTTGGCTCTAAGATCCAGAGCAAACAGACTTGAGATCCACTTTTGTGTCCCTCATAGAATGGATGTCCTGTGCTGCGCTGCGCTCACTTCAGAATGTCTCAAGTGAGGAGGAGCCATGAAGTGTAATTCACTCGATGTTCAATATATTTTCTATGCCCGAAAGATATCTATTCGAAGAGTGTGCCTCTGCGCGTGGAGAAATATTGCTGTTGGAAAGTTTTGTGCCACGACAACGAAAGATTGCGAAAAATAACATTTTTTATTTCCACTTTCCGCTCTCCACTTCCCACTCGCCGCTCGCCGCTCGCATCGTTTTAATTTGTGCGAAATTAAGCAAAAAATAAACTCATTTTGTTGGCTTTTGCGATGGCGAAACTTTTTCGATAGCTGTCTGACAACAAAACCAACAAAAAAAAAAAGAAAGCACGAAAAAAGTAATGCTGGTTTTCAGAACACCGAAGATGGAGATACCCTTGGAGATGCATACATACATACATACATATGTATCTTCATTGCTCATACGTGGCAAACATATACTCGGAATCAAAATACCCTTTAGAAGAGTTTGCAGACAAAAAATCCTCAATGCCGGCTCGCACTTGCTGCTGGAAAAACTTTTAGCGGAAGTTGATGGCAGGAAAAGTCGAGTAAAATGTGCATGAAATTGTGTCTGCGAGAAGAAAAATCTATTCGATTGAGGAAAAATTGGAAAATGCCGCCAGCCGCCCGCCGCCCGCCGCCAACTCCCCGTCCCCATCCCATTCCCACTTCCCAGCCTAACCCTTACCCTAGGCACCTTGTCGGAGCCTCTGGGCTTTTCTATTACGCCATCTCTCAGTACGGGAGCATTCTTCTACCTCATCTATTCTCCTTTTCACTGGTTTTTGGGCGGCTCCATCGACTTGGTGCTGTCTTGAAGGGGAATGCAGGGGCAAGGGGCATGCAAAGCGCTGCCATCGGTGATTTAGTTGTTAGCCTGCGGACAAACATTTCATGGGTCGATGTGTGCCCAATTCAATCAACTGGCAGTGACAGACGGCAGACAGGCAGGCATTAGGCAGGGACGAGTGTAAGGATGCCCAGATACCTGTGTACCTGTCTACCCGTCTACCCGTCCACCCGTCCACCCATCTACCTGTGTGCAATTTTAATCAAAAATCGAATGTGTGCACCGCTCTGATATATTGCGACTCGACTGCGTTGGCATAATGGTGACAGCTCGGCAAATGAGCATTGAAAATGTCCAATGTCTGCTCGATTGGAAGCGAAAAATACTCGTGCATGTAACATTATTGGGAAGAGCTTCCCATCGCGAACCCAGCGAGTGGGTTCCGTGGGCAGCCTTTGGTGATGATAACGAACCGAGCTTAGTGCCGAAAAGCCTTCGACTGGTTGCACCAGTAGCCTCGCTGGCTGGTCTAAAGTGCCATCCATGGCAACCCACTGATTCGATTTCGCAATGGCCTCGTGCCAGGAGATGCATCCTCTCTCTCATCTCTGTGTGCTTGTGTCCTTGTTTCCCGGTTTCCATCCATTTGCCTAATTGTTCAGTTTGTTTTACGTGTAAGGCTACAAATTGGCCGAGACACACGTTTCCCCCAGACAGTCGAACGGACAGGAGTCGGAGTCCGTTCCTGGCCCTGGCCCCGCCCCACAGCTAAGCCAGGTATCCATCCCATACCGTTTACAAATGCACGTTCCATCTGCCGCTGTGCAGGAACCCTTCCCTGTCTCTCTCTGTGGCTCTCTGTGCACTGAGGGTTCATAATAATTTAAATGCTCGGCACACAGAGTGACATGGCAAAGACAAACAGAGGTCAAACTGAAGCGCCACGTTCCGTCAGTGTTGCGGCTGCTGTTGCTGTTGTTGCTACTGCTGCTGCTGCTGTTTCTGTTGCAACTGTAAATGGCTACGTGACCGGATGCAGTGCAATGGTTTGCATTTAAATCCAAACGCAGTGGCAACACAATTAGCACGACAAAGGGACTCGGACTCGGTCTCGGGCACGGGCACGGGCGGCACGGGCTCGGACTTGGGCTCCGCAACAGAGGATTAGACTGGTTGGGTGCTGCGGATGCCTTGAGTTAATTTGCCTAACCCCTCTCTTGGGCGGCAACAAAACGCTGTGCAAATAGGAGACTGGGGCCACAGTCTGACGGACCGAAAGGCTTGAGCCGGTCCTGCCGCCCGGCCAGACGGACGGATCAACAGCCAGGCAAACAAATGGCGTTGCAATTGAGCACGTTTCTGTCGAGTCCAGACTAGGACATGGAAATGAACTGCGACACTGTTTGGGGCGACAGTTTCGGAGTCAGAATCAGAGTCAGAGTTCGAGTGTGAGTGTGAGTGTGAGTCGAGGTCAAGTGGCATGCAGCAGTTGCCAGTACGTGTGCCTAATGATGTTGCAGAGAATGTGTGATGTGTGATGTGTGTCGTCTGTCTGCATGCAGAGAACAAGTAGGATGATTCCGGGATGTGTGTGGACTCCCGCTGTATTCAATTATCACCCCGATAACTCGCAAGTAAATCGTACACTCAATCGCTATCGATGTCATTCATTCATTCAAAGACCGCACCCCGAAAAAACTCTATTAGCTGAGCGGCAATTTGTAGGGAAATTCCAGAACGTCCTCCCCACTCGAAGCACCGGAACGTGCCCCTGGCTCAATGGCTTGACCAATTTTGATTGGAAACAAAACAGTTAGTGGCAGCCAGACCAAAGGAAATGGCCAAAAGAGAAGCTGGCCAATTCACGTGGAAGCGATCACTGTTGCGGCAGCCAATGGATATGCCTATGGAATGCCCCAATGCATATTGAAGAACGAACGGACGGACACGCACGCACGCAAAGTCCTGTATCATAGGCAACAACAAAAATGAAAGAAAAGGAAAAGCAAAAACAAAAGCAAACTAGAAAAAATAGAATGGAAATTAAGGAACAGGAGGCCCACACGCAGCATACGGCAGGGCAGGGACAGCAGCAACAGCAGCAGCAGCAGCAGCAGGGCCATGCATCTGGTCCGGTTATCGTCCTGGGGCTTTAGGTAAACCACAAAAAAGATCAACTTTGCTGGCCCTCCTCTGTTCCTCTTCCTGCCTGCGTCTCTGTTTCTCCATTTTTTGTTGCGTTAGTTAGTGGAAGCAACAACAGAAATAACAGCAGCAGCAGACGCGCTCCGGCATAAAAGAAACATAGCTAATTTGCATAAAATGTGGAAATACAGCCCAAAACACACACACACACACACACACAGACACACAGAGATAGAAAAGGGCTCCATCTGCAGGTGGAGGGGAGCGGGGCCAAACTTTGCTGACGGAAATCGAGTAAAGCCGTAAGTGGAGAGCTGTCCTCCAGTGCCCGGGTCCAGGTCCAGGTCCAGGTCCAGTGCCCGGGTTCAGGCTCAGGTCCAGCTTCAGGTACGGTTACACATTTTGTGTATTTGCCAAAAACTTTGGCACAAAATGTACAAAACACTAAACTAAGTGAAAACCACCGACCAAAGTCCGACCCGCCTTCGTCTTTAGCCATTGCGGGCGGGCAGGCTGAAAATAAAAGAAACTTTTAGCCTGACAAAGTGAAAGTGCCCGCACACTGGGGAAGGGGGGATGGGGGGTATGTGTGAGCTCTGGCCACCATATTAGCGGTTTCTCAGTCTGTCCTACAGCGACAGATAAGCGACAAAGTTTGGGTCCAACTAGGAGAAACATTCGCATATCTTAAAGTTTTCCCTGAAAAGGAGACACAAATTATGCAAGGGAATCCTTTGCTGGTCTATTTGCTATTTTATCCCGAAAAGGGAGAGTATTTCGAGCTGTAACTGATGTCATATCTTTGTGCCTTCTTTGCCGTTTTAGCCTGGTCAACCAAACGATGCCGGATGCGGGCCAGATTCGAATGATGGTGGCCCGTGCGCTGAGCGTGTGGGAGAACAACTCCAAGCTGACGTTCCGCGAGGTGTACAGCGATCAGGCGGACATCCAAGTGCTCTTTGCACGGTACGTATTGGGGCTGGGCATTCGGGCGGGCATGGATGCCATAAAAAAACGCGTGTCTTTAGTGCCATAAACATGGGCCACCAGCCAAAAAACCCATAAAAAGTGCACTTAAAACCAGGCAAACGATAAATAAGCCACGTATTAAACCACGGAGCTGGAACAGGAGTTGTAGCCGATGACGATACCGATGATGGAATGCCAGCAATGACAATGTCGATGAACATGCCTCCAGCTGCATGGCTGTGGCAGTGGCTGTGGCAGTGGCAGTGGCAGTGGCATGGCGAATCAAAGAGTTTATGTGGCAGCTGCTTGTTCTTAGATAAGCTGTGAATATGAGCTGCCTTTAGCGTTGGTCGTAATTTTTATGCAATCCCGGAGACACATGAACTAATCCCGTAACGATACCCCCCCACTCCCCAATTCTCTTTGCTTCTTTCAGTCGCCAGCACGGCGATGGCTACAATTTCGATGGTCCCGGCCAGGTGCTGGCCCATGCCTTCTATCCTGGCGAAGGACGTGGCGGCGATGCCCACTTCGATGCGGACGAGACCTGGAACTTTGACGGCAACGCGGATGACAGTCGAGGTGCGTGTGGTACAATGTAAATGCAGTTTACATCATAATTGCATTCACCTTTTGACGTGAATTAATTAAATTGGGTTATGATCAGGTTTCGCGGTCATGTGGCAGCCACACTTCGGGCAAAATCAATATAAATTGCATTCGCGGCGACCGCAGCAACCATGACTGGCGACGCCATGTCCCATGGCTCACGGCTCATGCCTCATGCCTCGTGCGTCGTGCCGCATGCCACATACCACATGCCGCTGGCGTTTTGTAATTTAGCACAATAAATCTACAGCCCCTCGGGCCACGCCCTCGTGCACTGTGCTTCGGCATTTTTAATGGCTTTTAATGCCAATAAAAAATTGTCAGCATGACGCGTGACGTTGGCAGCCATTTTAAAATGTTGCAAGCGTCGCCATTTTTATGCCACTTACAAAGTCGTCAAGGCGACGACGACGACGACGACGACGTCGCGCTGACTTGGCCCTGACTTGGCCAGGACTCCCTGCCACTGTCACTCCCTGCCATTAACCAGTCAGCCGTATTTATGTTGCATTTCATTTGATTTGCTGCCATTCCTTGCCGTTGCAGGAACCAACTTTCTGAATGTGGCGCTGCACGAACTGGGTCACTCCCTGGGACTGGGCCACTCCTCGGACTCGGATGCGGTCATGTTCCCATGGTACCAGAACAACGAGGTGGATGGCAAGCTGCCGGACGACGACCGCACTGGCATTCAGGAGCTGTACGGCTCCAAGGAGAAGACCTGGGGACCCTACCGCCCACGCACCACCCCGAGCACCACGACCACCACCACCACGATGCGAACGCTCAGCTACTATCCCCAGAGGCCCAACAATCGGCCGCGGTATCCACCCAACTACGATCCCAACAGGGATCGCGATCGTGACTGGGAACGCGAACAGGAGCGGGAGCGGCAGAGACAGCAACGGGAGCGGGAGGAGGAACGGGCACGCGAATGGGAGCGAGAGCAGGAGCGCGCACGAGAACGCGTAGAGAGAGAGAGGGAGAGAGAGAGACAGCGTGAGCGGGAGAGGGAGGGGAGCGCACCACCACAACCACCCCCTCGAGGACGCCATCAACGCCTTCCCAGCAGCCAAGGCCGCGACCGTATCCAACCACGGGACAGCGCCAGCACCAGCACCACCACAGGCAGCACAAGCCGCGCAAGCCGAAGCCCGACAGCTGCATGACCAGCTACGATGCCATTTCCATGATACGCGGCGAACTGTTCATCTTCAGGGGACAGGTAGGCTGCCACACGCACAATCGAAACGCAAGCGGTGACTCACTCAACTCTTCTTCCTTTGCAGTTCCTTTGGCGCATCGGGGCACGCGGCATGTATCCTGGCTACCCCACGGAAACGCGCCGCCATTGGGCAGCTCTGCCCGAGAACTTCACCCGAGTGGATGCTGTGTACGAGAACAAGCAGCGCCAGATCGTGTTCTTCATTGGTGAGAAGGGAGACATTGGTCCCGGACCCTGAATTAACATTGGTTTCCTTTTCCGCCCCCCAGGTCGCCAGTACTATGTGTTCAATTCGGTTAACTTGGCCAACGGCTATCCCAAGCCACTGGCCAGCCTGGGGCTGCCCCCGACACTGTCCCACATCGATGCCACGTTCGTGTGGGGCCACAACAACCGCACGTATTTGACCAGCGGCACCCTCTACTGGCGCATTGATGACTTCACGGGCCAGGTGGAGCTGGACTATCCGCGCGACATGAGCATTTGGTCGGGCGTGGGGTACAACATCGATGCCGCCTTCCAGTACAGCGATGGCAAGACGTACTTCTTCAAGAATCTCGGCTACTGGGAGTTCAACGACGATCGCATGAAGGTGGCCCACGCCAAGGCGAAGCTGTCGTCGCGCAAATGGATGCAGTGCGCCCGCAGCGTCAACGAAGTGGACGACGAGCAGCGCTATACGGCGCCCCTGGTCTCCGGCGAGGAAGAGACAACGGAGGCGAGTGGCACAAGGGAACGTCGGCTCAGTCTCTATCTGCTTCTGGCCCTGCTGCTCACCACAGCATGGAGCAGTTAAGACTCAGCGGAGGGCTTAGGTTTAGCCATACTTAGCAATAAGCGCCACGATTCGCCTCATTTGGATTCGGATCCCTCATTTTCCACAACCAGCACTTACATACACACATAAATACATATATACATATATATACATATATATACGAGTATATCTAGATATTACTTTGAGCAGAGCGCAACTGTGTGACAGTCTGGCGCTTGATTGCCCCCAAAGACGACACCCGAGCGGCCTTTTATAGAATTAAGGGCACTAAAATCAGCAGCCAAGTGGCAGTCATCCATAGACGCAGAAGTCTAGGGCTCGCCACTTGCTGACTCATCCTTGGACACTTGCCAATCGTGGACACTGGGCGCCAATAGCACCAATAGCAGGGCTGTTATACCAGATCTATATACGATGCATAAGCTATATAGATATACATATAAAGATAAACATAAATATACATATACCTTAGCAATACGAGTATGTAGGTGTAGCAAATGCATATGCATGCATACCGGAAAAGTCGACCATTTAGGATAACCCATGATGGAAATTTCGGAACCACAACTGCCTTATAATTAAGTACAGTATTGCTTCTGAGTGACGGAACAGGCACGCATCCAGCTGAGAGCTGTGAGCTGTGAGTCATCTGCCTCCACCTGTCCTGCCTGTATCTATTTTTCATTTGACCGAACATTTCTAACTATTTATATATAAATGTGATATTATCATAAATTCGCGATGGTAAACGCGCGATTGTAAACGAAAAAAAAACTCAAACAAACACACACAAAAACCAAGTTAAGCTATTGCATTTTTGGTAAGAATTTAGTTTATTGTACCTACGCATAAGAAATACTTACTTAAAGCAAGAGTAATTAAATAAATGTAGTTCAGTAAATGCGTTATCGTTTTTATTTGTGGAGAACAAGTGGAGTCGACGTTGGAAACAAACTATCCAGACAGTCGATTGGCCAATCCATTGGCAGAGCTCCTCTAATCATGGAAAGACATGCCACGCCCAGATCGGCATTTTCATTGTTGGCACAGGCAATACATAATTCTTTCCGAGGGGAACTACTTTCCAAGAATCGTAAGGATCCAGCCTGTCGATCGCTCCCGGTCGATCGGCCTCTAAGTAGTCGAGATATAGAGCAACGAAAAATGCAAAAATAATCAGCCTCCAAATGACAAAATCGAAGAAATTCTAGACCGAGGTACCAGGCGAACAGAAATCAGCAGAAGGCAACTTCGATTTTTTTTTCAACACCCAGAAGTATGCTATGATTTAAAACTTAAGTTGTAACTAAAAGAAGGCAACATAATTTTTTGCAGTCGCTAAAGTAGCTTTCTGCTGATTCCTGTTCGCCTGGTATCATCAGATCTGAACATCTCGAAATCTCGGTTTTGAGCGCCAACAAATTGAAGGTGTGGTTGTTGTACAGCAATTGACAACAATAACAAGTAACAATAACAATAACAAATAACAACTTTGAGCCAGTGTCTATATTTTATTTGTCCGAACCCTTCTTACTATTTATAAGCTATATCCTAGATAATATATATTTGCTATATTTGCTGAAAGAACGACCTATTTTTATTTGTGGAGAAAAATATGACGATCGACTTATGAATGGTGATAAAATCCTACGTCAGAGTATACGAATCTGCCAATCTTTCTGATTCTATGGTATACCTCACTCTCAATTATGGTCTATTATAAAATGGGCATATTCACAATGAGTTGGATATTTTGATTTGGTAGTTTGGCCCTCTGTGACAAGACAAAAGATATCCCAGAAAAAAGCCCAGGCTGATAACGAAATTGTCGTGTTTGTATAGCTCCAGCGAAGCAACAAAAAAGGGAATAACAGCTAGAAACAGATGTATCATGTTCAGCGATAATATCGTTATCTCTACTATATAGACAAGGCTCTATATAGACCTCCATTTAGTGGTAGTTATGTGGAGGTGGACTTATTGATATCAGCGGCTGCGGTTCAGGTGTACGCATTGATACTCGTATCTTTCCAACATACACATATATACATAATATATAACTCCATATAGTTGGGTACTATACCTACTTATTCATGGGAATTGTATATAGAAAGTCTTCGTAATGACTTCCTGTCGGGTCATTGATTGCTGGCCATTCTGATGAAGAGGAGATTCCCCGTTGTGTTTAATCATATAAATACTGGGAGTGGCCTCCGATCAACTTGCACTATATCTTATCTCCAGGTGTTGGCTGCCGGGTTGGGTTGACACAAGGTGTTAATTTTCAGTAAAAGTCACCAGCCGCTACCTTCGGCGATCTCTCACTCTCATAAGCGCCCTCTATCTCTCCCTCCAGTTGATTCGTTCAACTGTCATTAGGCTATGCGTCACCGGCCGTGACGTCCGCCAGGGTCTCCATACATGTACTACAGAGAACCAGAACTAAAATCGGCTATTCTATGCCGAGGCGGTGGCAGTCGCGCGCCCACAGTCAAAGTCAGCGGTTCAGCTATCAAATTGTGCGACGAGGTGCCCAAACATACCTACTATATACATACGAAACCCGTCCAATTTATATATGTATATATAACTGCTAATATTAAATTAAAGACAATTGTGAGTAGAGGTCGGACAATGTGGAATTTTTACAAAGCCAGTCGCAAGCTGTATGCTAGACCAACCTATACGTATCAAGGTTTTGTGCGAACAATCTCTAACCAGACTGCAGATCCGTACTGATAAGCGATATCTTGACTTATCGCTGGAAAACTGTCTGATTGTGCCGGTGCACCCACGATGCATGTAAACTAAACCAAATTTATGGACATAACTAATCGGGGGTTACGGAACTACACCGAGTGTCACTTAATCGCTGTTTAAGTACAAGCGACTAATCTAATCGAACCCAATCACGAATTACTGGCGGTAGCCATATGGCTGATATTATCTAATCAACCAGAAGAGACACCGCTTACCAGACAACCACTTGGCGAAAATGGGGCCAAAATGGGGGACAAGCTGACTAATAAGACCTCGACAATATTTCAATAAATCAAACTCATTGCCTTTGCATTGAACAGGTAGGTGGTGATAAGGAGCGCGTTGCCATGTCCGACCCGAATTCCATACGCAGCCTGAGCCCAGAGCTGGCCAGCAAAGCCCAGAAGGAGCTGGGAGAGGTGCCCGATCGGATCGAAGAGGATATTGAAGCTCTGCGCACTTGGATCTCAAAGCAGCCACATCTGACGGCACGCCAGGATGCCCAGTTCCTGGTCGCCTTCCTGCGCGGCTGTAAGTACAGCCTGGAGAAGACCAAGCTCAAGCTGGACAACTTCTATGCCATGCGGGGCGCCGTTCCTGAGCTGTACAAGAATCGCTTTGTGGGAGAGAAGCAGCTGGGAATACTCGAAACAGGGTGAGCTCGATTCGATCACATTTCACACCAGAATATTCTCAATATCATTTACTATATTTTAGCTGCCTTCTCCGCTTGCCCCAGCCCCTGCAACCGGATGGGCCCAGGATTCACATCTCCCGCTACGGCCTATACGACTCCAAGAAGTACTCCATCGCGGAGGTTGTCCAGGTCAGCACAATGATGGGCGAGATTCAGATACGGGAGGATGACAACGCCATGATTTCCGGCTTCGTTGAGATCATCGACATGAAGGGCGTTGGGGCAGGTCATATATTCCAGTTCGATGCGGTGCTGGTCAAGAAGCTGGCCGTTCTCGGTGACAAGGCACTGCCCTACAGGCCAAAGGGTTTCCACTTTGTCAATGCCCCAGCCAGTGCCGAGACAATGATGTCCATTGCAAAGAGTCTGATGAGTGAGAAGATCCGAAAGCGAGTGAGTTATAGCCTACCCTCCTTGAACTAAACATAGCTAAATCCAATCCTTCGATTCTGATCCTAGTTTCACATACACTCCAAGCTGGAGAGCCTCTACAAATATGTGCCCAAGGAATGCCTGCCCGCCGAATACGGTGGCAGCAATGGAACCATACAAGATGTGGTCACTACATGGAGGGAAAAACTCTTGTCCTACCAGAAGTTCTTCGAGGAGGAGGTGTCGTACGGTACAAATGAGAAGCTGCGGCGAGGTGAGGCCGTCAACGCCGAATCTCTCTTCGGCATTGAGGGCTCTTTTAGAAAACTCGACATCGACTAGCCTAAGCATTTAGTAAATAGTTATTTAATAATGAATTCTAATCAATACAAAACAAAGGAAACACACTCCAAAAAGGCACTCTTACAACATTAAAACAAATGCAATTGTAGCTGGTACGATTCCTAAACTGTTACACCTTGGCACTGACTGCCTGCTTGCTCTTCTGGTACACAAAGCTGTGGGCCTCATCGAAGTACGGGTTGGCAGATTCGCGGACACGTTCCAGCCACTTGGCTATCTTGGGAAATTTTTTCTCGCTTACATTGTACTGACAGAGCTCTGCAAATAAAATGTATCAGCTGATTGCACTCTTTGATCTAATTCGGTTCGACTTACTTATTTGATTTATTTCGGAAGCACCGAAAATATCGGCCACAGTCAGCTGATCTCCAATTAGAAAGTCCTTCTCCAGCCAGAGGCGCTCCAAGAGTCCCAAATTGGCCTCCACATCCTTAATCATCTTTTGAATCTGCTCGGCCTTAGGCATTGGAGCAATGCCATTTACGGGAAATAGCCAGGCACTCCGAAAGAAAAGTCCGCATGTCAGTCGAATGCTCAAATGCTGCCACTCCAAAAACTCATCGACACGCGCACGTCCCTCCAAAGTCTTGGGATAGAGCTGCTCGCTGAATTGACCTTTGTCTGAAAGATAGCTGCAAGACGGCAATATGTTCGTTATTGAAAGTTGCTTTAGCCAGCTAACATGTGTTGCAGGTATAGAGACAGAGACGTACCGAACAATGGCCACACTTTCAGCCAACTGAAAATTGCCATCCACTATAGCTGGAACCTTCTGAAAACGATTGATCTTCTTGTACTCGTCCGTCAATTGCTCGCCTGCAAGAAAGGGGTCAACAAATTTATTCAATCAGCCGGCTAGTTCGCTTGGTTCGTCTGTTTGTTCTCACGTTTTCGAAGGGCCACGGGGCATTCATCGAATGGGGTCTTGCCCAACTTCATTCCAATCCATAGCGCACGGGATGGTTGCGACAAGAAATCATAATAATATTTAATTGCCTTGGACATTTGAATGCTATGCTGAATTTTTTAAGTGACGAAAGGCACGGGCAAATTATTTTGGGAACTGAATCCAGCTGACAGAAAAAGCTCAGGTCAGTACAAAGTTCACAACAGGCGCTATACAACACTAGACATACATATGTTATATTTGAAAAAGAATCCAACGAACTTTTTTAATATATAAATATACATAAAATATGCACACATTGGGTGTACGTTTGTAAAAAATATTCAAAATCTCACAGCTTGGCAGAAGCCGCCTGTTTGGACTTTTTGTACACAAATGTAAGTGCTTCGTCGTGGTAAGGATTGGCTGCCACGCGGACACGTTCCAGCCACTTGGCTACTTTGGGAAATTGTTTCCCATTCACAGTGTATTGGCAAAGCTCTGAAAGTTATGCGTATGCGTGTTCAATTTAATGTACAAAAAACCCATTTTGACTTACTAATTTGATTGATTTCGGTGGCACCAAAAAGGTCGGCCACTGTCAAATGATCGCCAATCAGATAGTCTTTCTCCAGCCAGACAACCTCCAAGAGGCCCAAGTTAGTTTCCACGTCTTTTATGAGCTGTTGAATCTGCTCGGGTTTTGGCATTGGGGCAAGCCCGTTTATGGGGAAAAGCCAAGCTTCGCGAAAGAAAACTGAGCAGGCCACGCGAATGTTCAAGTGCTGCCACTCCAGATACTCATCAACGCGGGCACGTTCCTCCACAGACCTGGGATATAGCTGTTCGCTGAATTGACCTTTGTCTGAAAGATATCTGTAAGGCGCCGGTAAAGTGCATTCCTGGTTAAATATTATTAAAGTTTACCGCACAATTGCCACAGTTTCGGCCAAATGAAAGTTTCCGTCCACTATGGCGGGAACCTTCTGAAAACGATTTATCTTCTTGTATTCATCCGTCAACTGCTCGACTGCAAGAAAAGGGTTAAAGAAGTTCATAAACAAACAGCCTTAAGAATATTGTCGTTTACTCACATTTACGCAGGGCAATGGGGCAATCTTCGAAAGGGGTCTGGCCCCACTTGAGTGCAATCCACAGGGCACGGGAGGGTGGTGACAGGAAATCGTAATATAACTGGATTGGCTTCGGCATATTGAAATATTGACCGATTTCCTATTTCCTATGCGCGCAACAAGTGGCTGAGACTCCCAGCTGATAAAATGTTGAAAAAGCTCCAGTCCGAAGTTCAATCAAATGTCGCTTTACAACACTCCTTGCAGCATATACAGTTGTCCCGCTTTAGTAGATTAAGCGCCAAATATTTGAATATTTAATGTTTTAACATTTTGTATCTCTGCAAACAAGTTAATTACCAAAAAAAAATCAAAAAAGGGTCTGCTCAAGTAATACACCCCTTTTGGTGTGACTTTGCACTTGTTTGACATTTAAACAAATTCTTTTTAATTTATTAACGCACTCAACAGGGGACACTACAATACGCTGTCATTTATAAACTGTATGTTTGTATTTCGACTTTATATTATAGGTATGTACATATGCAAGTATGCATACGATATAATATAGGTGTACATGTACATGTGTAAACTAGTATCAAAAATTAGTAGAAACGACACTTAACTAACGCAAAAATTATCGAAAAAATATATGTATGTATGTATGTTCGCATGAATGTATGTATGCATGTATGTATGCGTATGCATTTAAAATAAAAGCCAACAAGAACTTAGCACTTAAGTAGAAGACGTGGAAACGTTCATCATCGTGAGGTGAGCGAAATGCGTTATGGGGGCGGATAAATTGTCGCGGCAAAGCCGAGTACGGGCCGCCATAGCCGCCTGGATGTTAGAATGTATGTGTAAGTAAGTAAGTATGGGTGTGCGTTGATAAGGACAACAATAAATTATAATCGACATTCATGTGAGGTTTTTTTTACCATTTGATGGCGTTTCATATTCTTCTTTTTGTTTTGTGGGGTTCGCTTTTAGTGTGGACTTGTTTATAATATTGTTGGATTTGCCTCTAGGTTCCATGCTGCTGCTCGATTAGGTTTTTCTTTTATAAAATATCAGGTTCTGCCATGACCAAGGATCGCTATAGAGCTGTGGTATTTTTACATTTGTGTGTACATATCCGCATGTATGTTTGTATGCATTTTTGTATGTGTATATATAGAGGGGGGGTGTAAATAGTAGTATGTGCATTTGAATATACAACTTGCTGCCACACGACATTTATGGGCCGCCAGCACGCCAGCACGCCTCAATCGAAGTTCAGCTTGCGAAAGGAGGCCTCGTGGGCGGCGCCAGCCCCCAACGGCGGAGGGGCCCTTTCCTGCTCCTTCTCGCTGGCCTCACGCAGCTTCTCATCCACGCCGTAGCGTTCCTCTTCCTTGAAGTACGTGGCAAAGCCGGTCAGCTGGGTCTCATAGCGCGTCATTGCATCGCCCAGAGTTCCATTATCCCCACCCAACTCCGCGGGCAGGTACTCCTTGCCGATGACGCGCTGCAGCGACTCGAGATTGGAGTGGATGTGCAGCTGCAATCGAAAGGGCGAGAGAAGCAGACGAAAATAACATACACAATCGCACATCTGGCCGTAAGGATGGACTCACCAGCTCTTTCTGCTTCATTGCATTGCGCACCAGACCGAGCACAAACTGCGTCTCGCGGGACGCGTTCACGATGTGGGTGGCAACTAAATTCGTGGGTATGCCGTGCTCGAGGAAGGCGTTCATGCGCCGGAACATGCCTGGGTCGAACTGGAGGAGCAACGAGTAGGGGATCTTGGTGAAATCAATTATCTCCACCACACCGGCAATGTTCCAGTTGTCGTCCGTGTTGATCTCGATTTCGGCGCGGAAGGCATGGAAGCGGAAAATGTCGCTCACACTGTGCTTCGAGGGCTCTATGTGGCCCATGCGTGTGTAGTGGATGCGGGGGCCGCCGGGTCCGATCGGATTGGGCAACGTGGCGAAAATGCTGCAACAGAAATAATTACAATTACAATTAACGAACAATTAATGAACGGTATACATTTTCGGGGATTCAGATTCCCCCACTTACCCAGAGCGAGCCATCTCCAGTAGCTTATCGTCCACCAGGCGACTCTTGAAGAGCTCGCGCTCTTTGGACTTGTATGTGTAATAGAACAACACGCGCTTCTTGGCTTCATCCACGTTCCAGTGGCAGTGGCGCAGGAAGGCCACCAGAAACTGATCGTCGGTGCGCGCCTGCAGGTAGTTAAGTTCAGTGATCCAGGCACGCAGCGCCTCGATGCACTCCGCCCTGGTCGTCTCGTCCTCCTTGAGCTTTATGCGAGCCTGCTCCGCCAGCTCCGGCACCAGCGTTCGGATATTGGTCATTGTCTTCGGGGTGCTGTAATATTTGCATATGCCGAAACTATTGTAAAAAATTTGGAAATATGCTGCCAAAGGGGTTGTGTGTGTGTGTGTGTGTGCGAGTCTTGGTGTGTGTGTGTGTGTGCTCTGTCCAGGTGTATGCACGACTAATTGGACTGTCGATGCCTGCTTCGATTGAGCACCCAAAACGAACTGAAAGCGACTCGCGGCTCCCCCAGCTAACGCGGGCGGGCACCTCACAGTGGTGTGAAAGTGCTGGAAAAACAAGCAAAACCATCTGCCAGTGTTAGTTCGGACCTTGAGCCACCCACTGCCGCAGATAGCAATGACCGATAGTTGCCAGTTTTCTGTAAAACTAGTCAGAGAGTTCATTCATTGGAGCATGCACTTTACAACAGCCAAACTCTGGCTGGGGTTAATCTCTTTTAGGGCTGCACTCGAGAAGAAAAAGCGATTAAAAACGAATTCCCATAAATTGGCATTTCCAGCCAACTGTGCCGCACCGATACGGCGATAAGATATGGCCAGCAAACATTGAACTGTGTGGCGGACAGAGACACTATCTAAATGTGGGTATATTGCTCCCCATTTACAGCTGCATAGAGTCCGATCCGATGCAGGAAATTCCCCCCGTTTTATCTGCCAAAAAGAGAGCCGCCTTCGCCCGCCCTCATCTGCCCACGAGAGAGCGAGTCCGGCCAAGAGAAAGAGCTGGCCAAAAGCACGTCTCACTATCAGTAGTTCACCGATTGGCCATAAAGGCAGTAGATGTAGATTAGCATTTGCTGGATTCGGCTACGGTTTGGGGTCCAGATTCGGTTTCGGTTTCGGTTTTGGCTTTGGCTTTTCACTTGACTGGAGACTCGTTTCAGTAGCCGCACAGCTGCCAGGGAGCACAGCACCGACTCCTCCCCATCCATCATGGCCGAGCTACGTCCATTGACCGCCGAGCTGCGCCACATTGCCGAGACGGAGCTGAACGAAGTGAGGGAGCGGTTGCCAGCCGACTTGGATGCCCTGCGCGAATGGCTCGCCAAGCAGCCGCATCTGCGGGCTCGCCAGGACGACCAGTTCCTGGTGGGATTCCTGCGGGGCTGCAAGTTCAGCCTGGAGAAGACCAAGTCCAAGCTAGAGCACTTCTACACGATTAAGACCTTGATGCCGGAGCTCTTTGGAAATCGCGTGGTGGACGCCAACACGCTGGCACTGTGTCGAACGGGGTGAGTAGCGGTTGGATCAATCAATCAGTCAATCAATGTGCAGGTGGAGAATGATGGGCATCCTCTTTTCAGTACCTATGTGCGGCTACCCAACGCCTGGGGAGCCGCGGGACCACGCATCCAGATCACCAACTATGAGAATTTCGATCCCAAGGTCTTTAAGCTGGTGGATCTGTTTCGCTACCAGACGATGCTGTCGGAGATGTCCATATGGGAGGACGACCACGCCAATGTCAGCGGATACATTGAGATTATCGACATGGCCAAGCTGAGTCTGAGTTTCGTGGCCCAACTGGACTTTAACCTCATCAAGCGAATGGGCGTGTTCGCCGAGAAGGCACAGCCGACCCGCATCAAGGGCATTCACTTCATCAACTGCCCCAAGGAGGCGGTGGCGCTTCTCAATCTGGCCAAGGGCCTCATGCCCAGCAAGCTGCAGCAACGAGTGAGTGTATTCGGTCGAAACAGTGGCAAATGCGAATTCGAATGAATAGCTCAAGTTCTGAGTAATTTCCCCCTCCCAGCCCCAAACTACTAATTTATTTTCGTCGCTTATCGGACCCTTATCACGGATTATCAGCCAAGTGGCTGCCAGGCACTTGATAAACGTTGAAGCGCCCACCCTGGTGATATTTACATATACATATATTTTATTACAGTCTGCAGATTTGAGCTATTCAGAACCATTCAGAATGATTCAGGCAGGGTTCAGAGTCAAAGCTTGGCTAGGTCAGTGGCCAACCTCTGCAGCTGGGCACTCGTACAGAGCTCTCGTAGGGACTATAATCTGATGGGATTTATCTCTGACTAACTTGTATCTTTTCTCTTCTCTTCTCTTCCCTTTCCCCAGTTTTATGTGTATAAGAATCTAGAGCAATTAAACAAAGTCATACCACGCGAATACCTGCCCGATGAGTATGGTGGCAGCAATGGACGCGTAGCCGACATTCAGGCACAGGCAGAGCGGCAGCTGCTGGGCTACAGCGACTATTTCAAAGAGGATTCTCAGTATGGGGTGAATGAGCAGCTGAGAAACGAGGGGAAACGAGTGAATGCCGATTCTATCTTCGGCACGGAGGGCTCTTTCCGCAAGCTGGACATCGACTAGAGATTATTTTATTATTTATCAGGCGTACTAGTGAAAATGTTTTCAATTAAAAGTGTTCAATGGAAACGTTGAAACGTTCAATGCGCAGATTCAGCAGATTCAACAGATGGCCACCCACTCGGGGTGTGTGCGTTTGATTCATTGGCTTTTAGTGGGGCACTATCAGTGACAACTGTTAATGGCTTTGTCAATCAGTCAACTGAATTATGTCGGCTCAAAGGTGGCTCATGTTAATTTGGCTGTAAGCAGCAGCAGCAGAAGCAGTCGGCCCCCGGACGCCTGCAATGAAGGAGGCGACACCAGCGAAATGACTGCCACAAACGCAACCAGTTCTGAAGTAAGTGCAGTGCCCGAGAGTAACCCACCTTTAATGCATCTTCAACTGTAGTTCGACTTCAGCAAGTGGGATTTTCCCGCTGAGCGAATTTGGCTGCACAAGTCGAACGAGGAAATCGCCTGGAAGATCTGCACCTTTGTTCCGCTGATTGGCTTTGGGCTGTATGGGAACTGCATCATGATCTACCTGATAGCCGTGAACAAGTCGTTGCGATCGCCCACCAACCTAATCATAGCCAACATGGCCGTGGCCGATCTCCTGACTCTCTCCATCTGCCCGGCCATGTTCATGGTGAACGATTTCTACCAGAACTATCAGCTGGGATGCGTGGGCTGCAGGATGGAGGGCTTCCTGGTGGTGGTGTTCCTGATCACAGCCGTGCTCAACCTTTCGGTGGTGAGCTATGATCGCCTCACGGCCATTGTCCTGCCCAGGGAGACGCGACTGACCGTGCGCGGTGCCCAAATTGTGATTGTCTGCACCTGGATTGGGGGTGTCCTCTTGGCCTCGCCCTTGGCTCTCTATCGGGCGTACCGCGTCCGCGTCTGGAAGAACTTCACCGAGCGCTATTGCAAGGAGAACACTGACGTTCTGCCCAAGTATTGGTACGTGCTCATAACCATACTGGTCTGGCTGCCATTGGGCATCATGCTGATCTGCTACATTGCCATTTTCTACAAGGTAAGCGAACACCCGCCACTCGAGATCTCCTCTCCTCTCCCGCCCTGAACTGACCGACCGCTTCACAGCTCGATCGGTATGAGAAGCGGGTGCAGAACCGTGAGAATCCCCTCACCGTTAGCTACAAACGCAGCGTGGCCAAGACCCTCTTCATCGTGGTGGTGGTCTTTGCCGTGCTCCGGCTGCCCTTCACCATTCTGGTGGTGCTGCGCGAGAAGTACTACTCCGCCGACACCACAGTCAACAGCGGAATGCAGCTCTTCTGGTACCTGTCGCAGTACCTAATGTTCCTCAATGCCGCCGTCAATCCGCTCATCTACGGCTTCAACAATGAGAACTTCAGGCGCGCCTATTACCATATCTCGTGCGTTCGACGACGGAGAGAGGCAGCCAAGCTCAAGGAAAGTTCGAGGCGTCAGCATCACTGCTGCTATTGTGCCTTTATGAAGAAGAAGAGACAACAGCAGCAGCAGCAGGAGGAGGAGGTACAACAACAGCCGAAAAACGTGGAGGTGGACTTGAGCAAGGAGATAACCACATCGGAGCCGCTGGCCAGAATAGGCGAAAGTTCCGAGGACGTGGCTGTGGCCGAAATCGAAGCAGAGGGATTTATATAGAAAGACAATAGCCTAAAGGGGAACACACTAAACAACAACACAATAAATATTAAATGAATATATAATAAATAAACCAATGACACCCCTCAGTGCTGATATTCCCTTCGACTTGCAGGGTAACTATTAATCTGACAGTGCAAATGCATCCCTGTCTCCCACGCAACACGCGAAAGGAAGCTTTCGAAACAGTTAGGAAAGCTCAGCTCGGATCACAGTCAAAAGCTGCGGCTGTAGATTGCACGTGCACGTGCTGAATTTTGTGTGTGTGTTTCGTTTGTGCATTATATTTAAGAACTCAAGAATATATGCCTCAAATGTGTCGTCGTGTGATATTTCTACTGATTTTCGTGAGTGCCTGGCCCTGGCCCCCCGGCAATGCCTTCGAGGTGCACTTCCAGGAGAGCTATCCCAGCGAACGTCTGGCCACAGACCAGGAATCGGATCTGCACAAGCGATCGAGCGATGTGCCACAGTTCTTCGACAAAGGTTTTATCAAAAATCAAATAACAACTTTTATTAGAATTTTGTGAGCCCTCCACACTCAGGCTAAGCCAAACAATTCAGACTTCATGTAGCCAAAGCCGTGGGCCTCCAGGAACTTGATGAACTGTCCCATGTTCATGATTCCCTCCTCCTCGTTGAACAGCTGCTCGCTGAAGGTATCGAAGCCCCGCCTGCGCTGCCCCGGCTCTGTCCGCACTACGCTGATCTTCTGCCAGCGCAGGGCCTTGATGGCGCGCCAGAATTGCTGTACCTGTTCCGCCTGTCCCTCCACGCAGATAATGCCAGGCTTGCCGGGCCTGCTGAAGCCGGTCAGTTCCAGATGGCGGGCCTGGCGTACCAGCTCCTGTCGCTTGGCACTCGACTTGATGTGGTGCGAGTAGATCCACAGCCGCTCCAGATGGGCTGCTGTCTGTGGCGGCTCCAGCGGCTCCGGCGGTTCTGGTTCCGGTTGCGGTTGTTCGAACTCGCTGACCGGACGTTGGATCAGTGCCTCAATCTGCTCCTGCAGCCAACTGAGAAGTTGAAAGATGTACGGCTCTGGGTCCTCCTCCCGCCTCTCGCACAGATATCGATCTATCTCGACCTTCAGATGCTGCTCCCTGGCCTTGCCCAGCAAGGGGCTGTGCACACTGACGCGGGCCTGCTCCAGCAGTGGGTACAAGTGGGGCAGTTCTATGCGCACCTCCAGACTCTGATTGGCGGGAATGCTCAGCTTAACCATGTACTCCAGGTGCGAGCGAAGGCTGCTTGGCGGTGTGTCTGCCCCGAGGAACTCGTTGAAATCGGCCACGACGCCCGCATCGAGCATCTGCAGCTCCCCGGGTGCGCAATATATGGAGCTGAGCATCTCCAGCTCCTCCAGCTGCTGGCCAATGCAGCGGAGATAGGCTTGCAGCTCCTCATCGGCCATGGCTGACGAAGAATTAGAGGAAATCGTTTGGTTTAGTCGTCGCAGCCTATCGAGGGAAGCTCTTAAGAAGTACGAGTAGAGTGGTATTGTATCCCTATTGTTTGGTATTCCTATTTCCAGCCAGCTTCAGCTTCGATGGCCTGACCCGTGTGGCATCCGTGCCAGTTCTTTTTCCCCTCGACATTTGCATTCTACAGCTGCCTGCGGTCAAATACGCGACGGCGCTGCACAAGGATGTGGCTGGACAGCGACACTTTGCCGTTTACGCCTGGCGCCCGGCGGAGCAGAGCTACGAACTGCTGCTGGAGGTGCCAACGCCCAAGGCTGTGGCTATGGATTGCCTGGCCTATGCTGGACGTGGCTATGTGGCACTCAGCTATAATCTCACGCAGCCAGTGCACTTGGCTCGCGAGGGTTCTCCCATCTATGAGCTGTCCCCCGAGACGGGTATACGGACCGTTCAGTACTTCGGCGGACTGCGGCTGCGGGGAATGTACTTGAGGATCAGCAGCCAAGAGCTGACGCTTCTGCAGGCCTTCGACTCGGCGCAGGGCCAAGCGGCAGTGCAGCAGGACTGTCCCTACTTCAAGTGGACGGGCGGAACGTTTCAGCGCCTGGGAGCGATCCCCTGCAGCAATGCCCGCCGCATGGAGGCTTTCGGCATAGACTATGCCGACTATGTGGCCGTGGCCAACTACGCGAATGCCCAGGGACGAACTGCCACCCGCTCGGACATCTACAAGTACAATCCAAAGAGTCGCCGGTTCCAACTCTTTCAGCGGCTGCGCAGCAACGGAGCCGTGGACGTCAAGTACTTTAGTCTCCCGGTGAACGAAGTGAGTCGCAGGCACTTCCTCATTCTGGGGAACAGCATCGGAGGTTCTGGCGCCGCAGCGGGCGAGGCCGATACCGTCATCTATGTCTACGAGAAGGGTCAGTTTGTGCCCTATCAGCGGTTGAGTTTCTATGCCCTGGAGCGCTTCCTTCCCGTCCAGGTAGCAGAATGTCTTTTAGGTCGGTTTCACCGCAGATTCACATAGGGAATTATTCTCCACAGCACTCCATATCGGAGAAGTTTCTGCTTCTGGTGGCGTGCAACAAGCAGGATGTGAAAATCTACAACCTGAACGACTGGAAATTCGAAGAGTCCAAGGTGCAGTTCACCGAAGGTGCCCTGAGTCGGGGCGTGGCCCGCATGCGCAGCTACGAGGAGCAGCAACAGAGCTACCTAGGCAAGCCATCATCGACACGTGAATCACAAATGATTCCCCCCCGACTGACAGTGATTTGTGTTCTTTCAGTGATTGCCAACGAGAACATGGCCGCCAATGAGACTAACATTTTCCAACCGCTCTACAAGCAGGACGAGCATGCCAACATACTCCGCCAGCAGATAATCGACTGGGCCCGGGAGCAGCAAAAGCGGCTGGAGCAGATCAATGTGGAGCAGCTGTTGCACGGCTTGCAGCAAAGAGCGAAGCAGCGGGAGGAGATGCTGCTGCGATCCCTCATCAAGCGGGTCAAAGCGAAATCGGTGAGTGAGCGACGAGGGACGTACCCAAAGCATCTCTCTAATGCATGCACCACTAATCCAGCTTGTAGATGAGCAAATGAAGCTGAGCTCCAACTACTGGGATGCCTTGCAGTATGCCAAGCAGGCCTTGGATGTGATCGAGCAAGATGCCACAGCAGCCCGCACCCGACAACCCATGAAACGAGCTGCTGCCGAACAGCACGAATTCGAGGAGATTACTGTGGATACCCTGGTGGTCTATGACGGCATGCAGGCAAGCAGTATCAATGGGTTGGATGCCAAGGAGCCGGTGTACGAATCGGTGACTGCCAGCAAGGTGTACGTCAGCGAGGAATACAAAGAACCGGCCGGGGAGAAGCAGAGACCCTTCCTGCAGGAGCTCTCAGTGCAACAACTCCAGCTGGGAGGCACTCTCAACGGCCTCAACTGGACACAGCTTCTGGAGAAGACACTCAAACGGAACAGCGCAGACGTGCAGTTTATCAAGTCCGCCGCAGACATCACACATCTCGGTGCGGAGGCTGTGGTGGTAAACAGCAACGAGATCAACGACCGCTCCCTGGGCCACCTCATTCCGGTGGATGGCGGCGACTTTATTGTCCAGCAGGAGGTGCAGTTCTCCCAGCCCATACAAGTGAATCGTTTGCTCATCAATCAACGGCTCAATCACATCCACGTGGACCGCCAGCGCTTCGACCTGCTGCTCCGCGAAGCCAATCACACCCAGGTGATTGCGGGATCCAAGCGGCTGGAGAATCTTCGCGTCATGGAACCCATTACCATTGCGGTAAGTGCTCGTCCGCTAGCCTGATGTAAAATGAAATCATTTCGCGTGGGTTTCCTTTCAGGGCCAACTCCTGGGAGCAGAGCTACGAGCCATGTCGCCTGTAAAGATCACCCATCAATCGCTGGAACTCCAAGGGGACTTTGTAATTGATGGCGATGTGACGATTGGAAGGCTGCTGCAGGTGGGGGATTTGCTTGACGAACCAACAGGGAGGTCGGCTGCAGAGACATTGAGGCAGGGTCTGCGGCTGGATCAGACACTCCAGGATGTGAATGTGAAGTTTGAGCAACCGCTCGTGGCCAACAACACGGAACTGAGCTTCGTAAATGCCGAGGATCTGCAGAAACTGGTCAAGTTGAATGTGGAGGAAGTGCAGGTAGTGGAGGGCAGTAAGACATTGCCGCAGGGCCTGGAGATTAGGGAGGGCTTCGGTGAAGTCAAGTGGCTCAATGGCATTGATGTGCAGAAGCTGCCGGAAGTGCTGCTTACCAAAAGCGGCAACCAGAGCATCCCGATTGCGGTTCAGTTACAGGGATTGGAGTTGAGAGAAGTGAAGGCGCAGCCGCTGGTAATGAATGGCTTGGAATTGGACGACTATTTGCAGGTAAGCAAGGAGCAGCGCTCGAATAGCACGCTGTACGTGGACCAGCTGGATGGCGGGGAGGTGAACCTCGAAGAATTGCATATGAATGGCATGCTCTTTGGCCAGCCACTGGCCTCCATCTACTCACATGGCAGTCAATCTTTGGACGGCTGGAAACTGCCGGCCAATTTCAATGGCAGCATTCGCGCCCGAAATGTGTGGCTCAAGGGCAGCATTAACCAAGTCAATGTGGCCCAGTTGGAGCAGCAGCTACAGCAGCTGGCTGGCAACATCAAGTATGTGGGTGACTTCAGCTTCAAGCATGCGGTAAACATAAGCAGTCTCAGCTTTGGCCACTCCCTGAATGGCATCCAAGCCGCTCAGTTCGGTGGCAACTGGCTGGAGGCCAGCGGAGACCAGAATTTCACAGCTCCGCAGGTGCTGGCCGCGCTGGAGAGCACCGGGGGTGTGCTGCTCCAGGGAAAGCTGAACAATTACACCCTGGAAGATTTGGTGAGCCGCAGCTACAGGCTGAATGCATCGGAGCATCTGCAATCAGTGCGATTTGGTAAGAAAATTCAATGGCAAATCCAATTCTGTAACTGCAAATAACTGCATGACAAACATTACCTGACAGAGAATCCCATTGTACTGCAATCGGAGCTGATGGTTGGCCGCGTGAACGGCTTGCGTGTGCCCGAGGACATGCTGTACACAGATGCCGGAGGCTTCTTGTCGGCACCGGTTACCATCAATGGTAACCTGGAGGTGGCAGAGCTGTGCAACCTGACCAGACTGAATGGCTATCATCTGGCGGCGCTGGACAAGTACCTGAACGGGGAGCCATACGACACTTTCCATGCGGAGAGTGTGAAGTTTGAGCGGCCGCCCACTTACAATTATCTAAACGGTCACCAGCTGCAGCAGCTGTTGGATCAAGTCTGGCTGGACAGCGAGCGAATTGAGCTGGGTGGCACGGAGCAGAAGCTGGAGTTTGCCTCCACCGCTTTCGAGGGTCTTCTGGACTTCCGAGTGAGTGCCAGCAGACGATATGGGACGACTATCCCAGCCCTAACGAACTCCCAAGCAATCACACACTTTTATGACCATCTTGCAGGGCCCCATTAATGGCTTCCAGGTGGACCACATCAAGCGGAACTACTTCAGTCGGACGCGCAGCCAGCAAGTCAGCGCTCCGTTGGACTTCAGCCATGACGTCACTTTCGCACAGCCTCTGACAGCACGCGTGGTAACGCTACGTGGCAGCGTCAGCAATGGAAACGACGCACTTGTTGAGAGCATGGGGTACGTGTTACCATTTTGTTTAGATCGGTTTTGGGTTTTGGGTATTGGGTTTCACTTTGCAATTGTTTACGCGCTTTAAAACCCACAGTTTTACCAGGACTGGCCTGGTCGTCATCTACCCCCAGAAAAATCAGCTGTGTGCTGTGCATAGCAGCAGGCAGGTGAAATTTCTGTACACGTTTGCAAATGGCGCAGATGGGGTATAAAAAGTGGAGAGTGGAGTGCATTTAATTACCTCGTGTGTGGCTGATTTGGTTTGGTTTAAATGCACTTTTAATAGTCCGGTCAGACAGTTTTCAAGAATGGTTCATTAACTTCGCGACTAGCAAACAAATGGGCTGAAAGGCATTTTATTGCGAAGAAGACACTCGACAGCGGTTCTTAGCGATCGCTGGAACGTTATTTTAGTCAATTTATTATTATTATTTTTTTATTTAGAGTGAGTGTACGTCAGCGTGACCGCGGTTTGTTCAATAAAAATTTACCGCCTGACCCTCAGAAATATACCGCAATATACCTTGTCATTATCAAAACATACCGTAAAAATACTGACGGACACGACAAGATGCGGTAGTATTCCTCGATTTGGATATTCGGTCTAATATTACTAGCTAGTTAGTCCTCTCAGCCCTAAACAAATAATTGTATTCAATTCATCAATCAATTTTGTACAAGATTGGCTAGTTTTCAAAACTCTTTTGTATTGTATTCTTTACATAATAAGGTTCAAACAAAAACGGCCAAAGCATAAAACGAAAATATGTACCGGAATGTGACGGCATTTTGCTGGTCAATCAGGTTTCAGCTATGCGTATGTACATTTGTATACCCTATTTCCTTTAATTAATGTTAAATTTGTTGTTCCAAGCTGCTTTGAAACATTAACATTGAATTAATCTTATATTCATGCATATGTCTATACATTTAAAACAGAGATTGAGTAGTTTCAACATTAATTGGAGCCTGAGATTAAAAATATTACCTCAATTCTATATCCATTTTCCCAAGATCGTTTTAGAAAATAGAAAACCAGGTCTGTTTTTGAATTTATCGAAATAGGGACCTAATTAACAGGTCAAATTCAAATTAAAAAATAACGAAAATTATTCAAAATGAGCTGTTGTTTTTTATATACAAAAAATACAAATATAAAAAATATTTTAATTTATGACTGTCCGTCTGTCTGTCATTCATATATCTATCGTGTATGTTGAGCAGGACAGTCTGAAAGAATAGGATTAGCAATCTAGAATGTAGTATCTAAAATAGTTTATATTTAAATAATACATACCAGAACTTGATTTGAAAAAAAAATGAATTTTTGTGCAAAACTATTTCAAGCAGCTATCGATAGCTTGCTGGGAAAGTACTCGAGTACTCACGAGTACTACTTACTATCGGCGCGAATAGCTAATTTTCAAATAGTACTCAATCTTTCAGCAACTTCTCGCTGGATTTCGATGATTTTGTGGCAAACACATTAAAAACCGCCGGAGTGCATAAGATCACTGGCCATTGGACCCTACCGGACGCCTATGTGGAAGGCAATCTAAATAATGTGCTAATAAATCAGCTAAATTTAGTTGACGACGTCCTACGTATAAGCGAAAATAATGTCAGCTCCCAAACCACGATCATAAATGCCCTGAAAACGGTTGACAGGGCCACTATCAGTCGTCTGTATGCTAGTGCCACAAGCCTGGTGGCCAATGTTTCCATAGCGACGTGGATAAATGATGCTGTTTACATTTACGGGAACCACAGCATTGCGGGTACAACCCGCCTGCTGAATGTCAACTTATATAACGACCTTGCCGTTGAGGGACCTGTGAATGGCATCCATTGGCAGCCAGACAAATTGTTACTGCGGGACAGGGATCAGTACGTGCCGGGATCACTGCTGGTGGACAACAGTTTGCCCGAACAGCAGCAGATCCTCAGCAATAACATTGAAAGTCTCTGGGTAGAATATGTCAATGGTCTGTCCGTGAACGAGGTGCTGGAGAACAAAGCCCGCAATCGGCCCAATCTGCATGTGGAGAGCCAGTTGATCTTCGCTCAGCCGCTGACCGTGGACAAATACGAGCTGGTCACTGGCAATGGCAACTCGGAGCCTGCCTATAAATCTAAACGTGGCGTGGATATGAATGCGCTGGAGGATTGGCAGCAGCTGCAACAAAATGTAGCAGCAGTGCAGCATCGACTGGAGGGTGAGTGCAGAAAACTCTTGCAATAGGTGGATCTATAATTGGTTGCAATTACTTTTCAGAGCCTCCGAAGGTGTTGGAGAACTTTTTCGTGCTGCAGCAGCTGCCCCATAAAGGAGTTTCCCGCATGGAGACACTGACGACGGGAAATGACGATGTTCTGGCCATATGGCAGGGTCCGGAGAGGGTTGACTACTACTCGTTGGAACCAGAAGAGCACATCTTTAGGCACAGGCACAGGCTGAATACAAGTGAGTCTCATATGTATATTTATTGGAGTATAAACTTATTTGGAAATGAAGTGGAACATGGGGGTCATAAAATAGGACTGCAGTCAAAATTATAGTTAAAAATTTGTTTCAAAATATCCATTTGAAGCGACGTTGAAGGATGAACAAACTCAGTATCGCGAGAGCATCGCCTCAACGCGTGCGCCTAATAGAAATATAAATTATACGGGATTGGGGGATCCGTTCTACATAAATACCTTCTACTTCTTCTAATAAGTAAGTTGAGTTGAGTAATTAGACGTCACTTAAATAGGTAATATATATACTCGTATTGTCTGGATCTACTGGTCCAGCTCGTCACTTTGAACATCGAGAATGGTGCGCAAGATCCCCAACTCTAGTTTGGCGGCGGCACGTAATGAGATTCTGTTCATCACATTTGCAACGTATAGTCCAAGGGCTTCGTGGCGCGAAGAGTTGCACAAGTTCTTGAAAAATGTCGGCGGCAGCGACTGGTCAAAGTTGCCCAAGTTGATAATCTCTGGGGCGTTGGAGGAGTTTGTATCTTTGAGCTTGAGGAGCTTTGAATCAAAGATAATGTCGTTCTTGAAGTCTAGTTCCTCGATGTGTGGCGAGTAGCCGTTGGTGGAGGCCACTGAAGTGGAGGCAACGGTGGCAGCTGTCGAGGATGTTGGGCCACCGCCGTTGATCTGTTGTGCCGCCGGTACGGTGATGATGTTGATGCCGGGCGGTGGCGAGTGGCTGCCGTCTCGCTCCTTCTTTACCTGCATTAGCTGAGCCGTGGTTGTGTGGACGACGTTCGAAGTTACTGTGGGGTCTGGCACACTAGCAGCGGCCAAAGCAGCAGCAACTGTGTTCGCAGTCTGTTTGGGACTCTGTGTCTTCACCACCTTCTTCTGCGATGATGATCCCGAGTACTCCTCAGACAGCTTGCGCTTCAAAGAATCTGGCAACTGAATGGTGGTGCGCGACGAGGACGTTGCTCTATTGCTGTTGCTCTGTGACTGTGTCGGCGTCGATTTCTGTGCAGCTCCAGCCGAGCTGGGAGTCTTCTTCACGGTAATTCCCTTCTTCTGCAACACTGCGGCGGCCATGGACACTGGATTGTTTGTCGTGGCCCTAGGAGTATTGTTTGCCATTGTGTTAAGCAGCTTCTTCTCCTCGAACGCTGGACGCGGTGTGTCAATTATGGCCTTGGAGTACACCTTTTCCTCCTTTTCCGGCGAGCCGGTGCTGTGCGATTTGCTTGGGCTCTCCCCATCTGAAGAAGCAGAGCCAGTGGAGTTGGTGGGCTGGCCAAACTGATGAGCGTCGTCGTCCTCCTCTTGCTCCTGCACCTCCAGCATTTCATACTCCTCCACATCATCCATGGGCAATTGCTCGCTAAATGCAAAACGAAATATTACCTAACCCGCCATTTTTAGCATTTATTTCACTCACTCTTCTTTCTCGACCGCCTTGGTCTCCTGATGTATTTGGTGCATCACATTGAACAACTTCCACGTCGAATTGCCCTTGATCTTCTCCTGCTCGTACTTCTTCTGCAGCACAATGAAAATGGAGCGCGACTCGTGCACGGACAGTTTGTTGAGGCGCCCAATCCTGGCCCAAGCGTCCTCTTGCTCCTGTTTGGTCGCTCCGCCATTGTTTGGATGCAACGCTTTCTCCTTGGCAATGTCTGCCAGAATTTTATCAAGTTGTATAGCCATTTTAGTCAGCGACTTGCGGCCACCTGTTTGCACGTTTTTGTTAATTTTGAAGGCTTTTATTTATTTCGACTTTAGAAATAAATTGTATATGCTGCCGCCGCTGTTCCGCTTTTTTTTTGCAACTTTTTTTTTTCTTCTTCTGTATGCCGACGCCGATTTGGCGGAAAATGTGACCATTTCGCGTACGAATACCAAACAAAGCAAGAGTAACTTTAAAAAATACCAGATATAACTATTATAGGGGAAATAATTATGCATTTCTTTGAATAAACGTATTTTGTAGAATTGATGAAAGCATCAAACATTTGTTTTTCATCTCAGGCTCATCGTAGCAGATTGGATGGGAAAACAAAATTTGAAGATTAATTAAAGGACATAAAGTATATAAATACTATACTATACACCTAAAATTGTACATACATCTGTAGTTGACATGTAGTAAATGTGTAGTTACACTGCACAAAACTGGACATTTTTGTTAAATCCTTCCTTTTATACTTCGAATTTATTTATATATTTATTTGGTTCGTCTGCAGTGAATAGTGGTTTTGAACGACCCAAAACGTTAGTGAAGTTCGATTTACAATAAAACCATGTTTACAATCTCCTTGTCCGTTATGCACTTGACCGTCTCTTGGCGCGACGGGATATCCGTCTTGGATGGGTTGCTGACCACAAATGGAAACTCGGTCATGCCGTAGCAGGCTGCTCCATATTGGCCCAAGCGATCGACAGCAATGACGGCGCCCGAGAAGTCCTTGTAATGCTTAGCGATCCGTCGAATGCCAACCTCAGCTGCCTCCGTCGGCTTCTTGCCCGCCCGCATGGCTTCCACAGCCAACAGAGTGGGCAGGAAACGCATCATAACATCACCATCTCCGGTGGCCACGGCAGCGCCCACCTCATTGTCCGCATACGCGCCTGCACCGGGTATTGGTGAATCTCCGACTCGTCCAGGGATCTTATGGCTCGCTCCATTGCTTGAGGTCCCCGCATGGATGTTACTATCGACATCAATGGCTATCATGCCGATTGTGTCATGATTATGGTGCCCAATCGAGTACTCGGCGCGCGCACGATCTTCCTTCCAGCGCGTTAGGGGCGTCGCTTTGGGGTTGTAGGGACCACAGGAGATGGATGGATCTGGGTGAACATTTCTCCAGAAATTTGGCTGACAATTTCCCGCTGCCCAATCCTGCCACATACCCTTTGATTCGGCCGTAACCAGGGACTCGGAGCGAAATCCCATTGCCTGGGCAAACTGAGAGGCGGCATCGCCGACCAGCATGGTGTGCTTTGTGTGCTCCAGAACATGCCGAGCCACTCGAATGGCATCCTTGATAGATCTGAGGCCTGCTACAGCCCCCACATCCATGCTGCTGCCATCCATAATCATTGCGTCCAACGTTGTCTCGCCCAACTCATCGGGAGAACCGCCATAGCCAACAGTTCTATCGCACTGCTGCTGCTCGCACTTGGTGCAGCCCTCCACTACGGCATTACGCGTCTGCCGGAGACCACCCTGAGTCACATTCAGAATCCGCCAGGCCAGAAAATTGGCATCTGTAAAGTTCCAGGTATTGATAACCATGGGCAGTAAGACGCCACCGGAACTAGCCTTGTTCGTCGTAGT
The DNA here is from genome assembly GCF_018151105.1 of Drosophila obscura. Classification (NCBI taxonomy): domain Eukaryota; kingdom Metazoa; phylum Arthropoda; class Insecta; order Diptera; family Drosophilidae; genus Drosophila; species Drosophila obscura. Next base: position 1,489,720 of record NW_024542812.1, on the reverse strand, counting down.
CAGGCGCATCGCAGGTGTGGTCGTTAGGCTGTGTAGGGATACTGAGATATTAGTAATTTATGGGCCATCGACCAGCGCCTCTGCTCACCCAACCATCGTTGTGAAGCTTATCTTGGGCGTGGTATACTCGGTGGCCGATCCTGATGTTAGGACCAAGCCAACTAGCCAAACGAATTGCGCCTTGTACATTTTCGCCAAGCGATTTGGCTATTTTTTCTAACGAGGTGCGTCCTTCAGAGCGTCTTTCTTTGTCTATCAGCTGTCGACGTGCAACTGAAGTTGCCGTCTTTCTGCTTCTATTTAAGTGGTCGTCGGTCCAAACCTCACTCTACCCGCAGCGGCGTTATCAATTTTGTTTTGAAATACCCTGTGTTTGGAAAAGTTCTATGACTTTCTTCCTCCGATGGTCGCAAAATGTTTTGATCATATTCAGCAACAATATCTATCAAGCATTCCTCCTAATACGGTTAGAGAAAGAATTTACAAACAAATGGGAGTTAAACAAAGTCGCAATCTAAAATAATTTCTCCATACCAACATTAAGCGCTACCATGGAAAGTGTGTGCAGCAGTCGACACAACTAAAAACACAATTTTTTCTTGCAGGCTTATCAACACTGTTACAGCCCAACAACAATACGCATTCGGACGTATTTAGCGGGGATTCATGGATGACCAACAAAAAACTGGAGTTTGGCCTAGGAACGATTCAGTGCCAGGCAGTGCAAGGAATCAACGAACTAATCGTCAAATGCCTCGATATTAGTGGCACCAGCAGGCAAGCCGTTGTGGACAGGTGGGATGCGAAACAGCTGCTGGCCGTGGCAGCCACCAATGAATCGCCGGTTTTGCTGCTAACTTCAAAAGCCGTGGAGCTTTGGAAAATTAGTGAGAGACAAAATTACACTTTAGTTCGTCGGCTGCTGGATGTAAAGGCAGAGCAAATGGCGCTGATCCGGCGTGGCTTGGGCATGCAAAGCAGCTATGTGGCTTTTCTCACGTCGTCGCCGGCAGCAGACATTAGGATTTACAGGCATGTCTTCTAGGTCCATTGTGCATACAAAACTTGACTAAAATATTTGAAAACTATTTCACAGCTTTAGCAGCGAAGATATGAGCGACTTTCAACTGGACCAAGTTCTGGAACTGCGAGATTCCCATCAGTCGCGTGAAATTCGCTTCATGCATCTGCCTGAATCGGACGACCTGCTGCTCTGCGTGTCCAATGCCTTGCCCGAGCAGCCGCTCACAATCTACCAGCATCAAGGCGCAGCGGGATTCCAGAAAATCCTTGGCGACAGCGCCTTGCCAGAAGTGCAGTTGTTGGAGGTGCTGCAGCTTCCCCACAAACAACGTCACTTAATAGCACTGGCCACTAGCAATGCCGTGTACTTGGTGCAGCCGCAGATTAATCCACTTTGAAATCACAGTTTAGTCACATTTTGTTAACACTTGTTTTTGTTTTTCTCTAAATAAAAATTTACTTTTTATTAACCGTATTTTGGGCTCTCAATTACTTTGCTTAGTCGTCGCTAGACTCGACATTCTCCGTTTGCAAATTCTTGAATGTGGACACCGGCACATAGGTCACGTAGGTGTACAATTTGTTGGGAGAATCCTCATCATCGTTGCGGCGACGCGCCAGACGCACACGCACGCGGAATGGGGTGGATCTGAAAGTGAACAGAACAGAGGCTTTAGAATGCGTTCTCCCATTGGAATTGAGGCACCACATACCTGATACCCTTGGACCAGATGTGCTTGTTGAGACGGGTGTCGATCCTGACGTCATTGGTGCCCATCTCCCGCTCGGCAAACTTGCGGATCTCCTTGATGGCGCGCGGGGCACGCTTCTTGAAGCCAATGTTGTGGACACGCTTCGCCAAGTGAATGGTGCACTCGCGGGTCACAACTTCGTTGATCGCCGATTTGTTGATTTTCTCGCCCTTGGTCTTAGTCATTGTTCCTGATTAGGCCGCAGCACTGCTATTCAATATCCTAAAATGGTAGAGAAGGCGGTTTAATATTATTGAAGAATCATTATTCATAAACAATCGAGACAAACAAGACCCATATTCAGACACCCAATTCACACACAAAACATCTTGCATTTGGGCAACATTTTAATATTCGCCGTTAGCATTTTATGTTCATAATTGAATATCAGTCATTTGGCGGCATTTGTTTTGCAGTATATTCGGATGTTTTTTGATTAAATTTATAGAAAATTGCCTAAAACCCACCTATCCGGAAATGAAAGCTGACGTAAAAGAATTGTCAAAATGCCAGGGAGCCGCAAATGTCAAAATCACATCCAGGGCTGCACAAATACGCAGAGTTGCTCAGACAAAGAAGCAACTGGCGCGCAACAGCTGATTGCGTGTAAGCAATACAAAAATGCTAGAAATTGCTGGTAAATTACTGAAATATTAAAATGTTTGAATAATAATCGTGATTTGTCGTGTTTAGTGCAATTGCTTGCAGTGGGACTGCTTTGGGGTGTGACCAACCCATTCATCCGCCTTGGCAGTCAGGGAATCGAGTCTGTCAAAGACACTGGCTCCAAGTGGAGAAATTTTGTCCTGGAAGTATGCACGATTGGCTCCCGTTGGCGGTACTGGATACCCTTTGGACTCAATCAGTGCGGTAGTGCTTTGTATGTGTGGACATTGCAAAGTGCCAGCATCACAGTGGCGGTTCCAGTCGCCAATTCGCTCAGTTTTGCCTTCACCGCGATAACTGGTTATGCACTGGGCGAAAAGTTGCCTGGGAAAAGTAAGTAAACAGAAGATTTGGGCCGTTTCAGTATATTAAAATATGTCTTTAATGTTGCAGAAGTTATCCTGGGAACGTTCCTAATCTGCTTCGGCAGCACGCTCATGATATACGACAAATTGGTACAGGAACAGAAACAAGAAAACCAAAATATACCATTCCAATGATTTAACCCTAACCCAAAGGCGAACTTGTCTTTATTACATTCGATAAAATAAGGCGTAATTGTTAACGAACAGTCGGCTACAATGCCTTGTGCACAGCCTCCACGAGTACATCCATGCTGGTGATGGGAGTTTGGGGCGTTATGCCATGGCCCAGATTGGCAATGTAACGCGATTTGCCAAACTTGTGAACCATTTCAGTGGTCAAGGTCCGCAGCTCATCGGCATTACGATACATGTCCTGTGGATCCAAATTTCCCATCAGCGTTATGTTCGGGCCCACCAGGGCACGTGCCTCAATGGGATCCACAGTCCAGTCGAGTGCAATTACATCGTAGCCCAGCTCGCTTTGCTCTTTCAGCGAGTGTCCAGCGCCCTTAGCGAACAGCGTCTGAGGACAAGAGGCTCAGATGAATCGAAATAGAAGTTGTGGTGATATCACTTACAATCGGAACCAATGGGAGAGCTTTTTTGGTCAGCCGGTCGACAAGCTCATCGCGTATCCTGCGCAAATAGGGCACAGCCCACAGCAAGAACTGCTCCTTGGTCAAATGCTCGGCGGATGACTCGAAGACCTGCAGCATTTGGGCTCCAGCCTTCACTTGCATCTCCAAGTAGTCCACGATTGCGTCCGTAAGCAGGTTGAGAAACAGTCTTGTGTCCTCCGGGTGATCCGTGAGCCAAGCCTTGGTCTTGGACATGGTCTTGCTGCCGCCACCTTCGATCATGTAGCCCATAAGGGTCCAGGGTGCACCAGTAAAGCCAATGAGGGGCACTCGGCCCTCCAACTTGTGTCGCATCATGGTGATGGCATCGCCCACGTAGGTCAGTCGGGACAATGCGCCATCTGGAGTCAACCGCTTTAGGTCCTCTGGTGTGTTTATTGGCTGGGGCAGCACTGGACCCACGCCGGCGTGCATTTCCACGGTCAAGCCAAGGGCTTGTGGAATAACCAATATGTCTGAGAATATAATCGAGGCATCCAGATCGAAGCGACGCAACGGCTGCATGGTCACCTCGCAGGCCAGCTCTGGGGTGCGGCAAACCGTGAAGAAGTCGTGTTGCTTGCGCAGCTCCTGGAACTCGGGAAGATAGCGACCTGCCTGGCGCATTACCCAGACGGGAACACGATCGACGACTTCACCGCGAGCGGCCCGCAGCAGGTTGTCATTCTTCAGAACCGGGAATGGCTGTAATGAATGAATGGTGGTGTCCGTGGTCATTAGCGGCGGCAGCGGCAGCGGCAGCAAAAACAACAGCCACATCGCTCGAAGTTCAATTGCAGCCGGGGACATGATGTAACTGTGCGAATGCCGCATAAATTAAACGTAAAAACTCACCTTTGTGTCTTTCATCTTGACAGTTAAATGCCTGTGCTGTACTGATTTTTAATGCTTATTTCTACTTTAATTTACTGTGAAAACTGCAGTGTCTGCATGAGTTTATGCTTTCCAAAAATTTAGCTTTGCTTTCAACTGTTTCGAGAGTGGCCAGACATTTCCACGTCAAGTAGTAATGTGTAGTTGATATGTAGCAAACTTGTAGTTTTCATGTAAGAATTAGTACATTTACGGTATTTTTTTTTATATTGACAAAGGTATATTTCGGTATATGTCAGTGTGCCGATTCCGCTTTTTCCGTAAATCTGGCTTTTTTTGATGAACAACTGCGGGAATAGTTTGGCAATTGCGGGAAGCGGGACTTCTGATTTTTTAGAATATTATTTGGCTTTTTCCGCTTTTTTTTATTGTACAATTTGCAACCCACCATAGTTAAGATAATCATACCCCTGGGAGGTCTTGCTAAAGAATTAAGAAGTGCCGCGATGCTTGGCTTAAAAGCGATGAATTTAAAGCTTGGGCAAGAAAGGACGATACTGATGAGCATAGGGTGTACTGCAGCTTTGAATACGGGCAACAACAAAACAGGAAGCAGCGTTGTGTCTTTTTATTGCTCAACATGCATCCATGGCACAAGTTGATCATTTGGGCAACTTGTGCAACAAACATTTTGAAGTTGGAGCTGCAGGACGAGTTAAGCTGCATCAACGAAATGCACCAGCATCATTAGAATTTTCTGGCGCGTCATTTTTCGAAGACTTGTGCAGCGATATTGGGGACTCCAAATTCAGTCTCTTACTCGACGAATCAACAGATATCAGCGTCACAAAACTACGAAGACTGGGAAAATGCTGTTTCGATTATGATGTGCCCAAAAATTATCTTCGCTTGATTGGTACGACCAAGTTGTACGATTGCGAGCCTGAAGACAATTACGCTGAGTTAGACGAATTAATGGCGGTCTTACAGTAAAAACCCTATAAAATACTACAGAAATAAAAAAATTGGTAAACCCAAAAATTACGCTTTTTTTTTGGCTTTTTTCTGTAATTTTTCAGCTTTTTTTGTGTCTTGTACAAGCCAGAAATGGCTTTTTTTCCTGATGAAAAGTTGGCAGCACTGTATATGTCTGAGGGCCTGTCAAAAAACGGCTACAACGCAAAAGCTAACCGCAACCGCATTTATAAAAAAATACGAAAGAGGTAGGTCGGAAACTGTTTTTGCACGATTAAGAGTAGCAATTGATTTAAATATTTGTGCATTGCAGCTTAAAACCTAATTGAAAATGGCTGATGAACAACCCAATCTCGTGGCTGGACACCCACCTGCTTGTAAGTGCAATTGCATAGGTATTTCTCTCCGTGAGCATGCATGTGTGTTGTGTGTGTGCGTGTGTGTAAATGTATTGGCTGTAAAATCTATTAAAGCCGCTATGGAAGTGCTTTGCTGGCAATTAATTGTGCACCCAATCACATCAATAGGCAGCAATATCTATTGCCTTATCAGTATCTTAACCTGTTTCGGCCAATGTTGATAAGAAAACGAAACAACACGCTCCCACACATGCACTTAGCAAGCGGCCTCACGCACACACTTGCAGACCTGTAGTTATTGCGACGGTGCTGTCCAAAAATACATATTTTATACATTCTGCTGACGTCATGTGCATTTCGATACTTCTATAATGTTCTATTTGACTTCCAGTGAAGGCTGGTGGTATGCGCATTGTCCAACACAAGCCCACTGCATCGGAGCGTGCCCCCAAGGATGCCGAGGATTGCACTGGTCTGACAGTAAGCGGGACCACTATATGGAAAAACTATTTGAGCACATATTACCCAACTAATTGCACATTGTAATTACAGCAACCCGTTAGCGTGAATTCGGCTGTGGTGAGCGGTGCTCCTGTAAAGGGACACACAGATTTTACGCCCGCCTCTGCCCAGGTGGCACACTTGCCCAAGCCCCCGATGTCTGTTCAGCAGAAGACCCAGAATCACATCCAACAGCCCCGCAAGTGAGGCGCATCTCCTATCACACTACATACTTTGATCTTTTGTTGAAATTCCCCAAATCCAAATGGTATTGAAATCGTCTTTGAAAGCGATTTTAGTTAACATAATGCTTATATTTTTGCTACTGCATTCCAAATGAATTTCAATATTTTGCCAATTTTATACATACTTGAATAAAGTTGTTTTTCCTTTTTGTAGATATTTATGCCTATTGGCGGCTTGTATAGCCCCACTCAATGTTTGGATAAGCTCTTCTAATTGATTCGAATTTTTGATAGCTAGTTCATTCTCTTCTGATCATGCCGGATCACGTGTGGTAGTTATCTAAATTGTTAATAATGCAAAACTGGATAAGTTCGAAGCTGTAGAAATAGTGCACACTGTTCTACTAATTCCCAAGTGCTTTTTCGCGACAATCCGCATATAAAACTGACAACTTTAGCTACTATAGTGCCTCACTGAACTTCGGTGGTCCGGGGTGCGGACTTCAAATCCGTAGTCGAAGAAATTCGAAGTGGTTCGATTCCACCTGGGGGGCGACTTTTTACAAGTCTTTATTAATTTATTTTGCCGTAACTATTTAAATTGCATTTGCTGCCTTAACTATCCAAGGTCTTAGAATAGCCACATCTGCATATACACCCGGGTAGTTATCGAGTGCACACTTGTATCCCCAGGAGACGATGCCCACCAGAAAATGGTTAACCACCAGTGGACCACCAGAGTCTCCCGTGCAGGCATCCCTCTCATCGTAGGCGGCGCAGATCGTCTCCTCCCCAACATAGTCCGAGCCGTAGCCGTAAATGCTGGAGGCGCACTGTCCTCGCTCGATGATCTGCAGCTGTACCGTTTGGAGGCTGCCGGCGTAGCTATCCTCCTGGGCTGTGTAGCCCCAACCGCTGACGGTGGCATTCGTTCCGCCTGCGGGACTTAATCTGGCCAAATTGATGGCCTTTATGGAGAGGCCGAAGCTGAGAGGTTTGGACAGACGCAGCACGGCAATATCGTAGTGGAGATACTTCAAGTCAAACTTCTCGTGGACCTTGAAGGCCGCCACAGGCACCAAAGTGCCGCCGTAGTTGTGGTGTTCGGCACCCACGCGCACCTTCATCAGAGTGACAGACTTTCCGTCCACACAGTGACCCGCCGTGATGATTATATCCTGGCTGTAGATGACGCCGCCGCACTCGTGACGCGCACTGATCTGTATGGACACCTGCCAGGGCGCATTGTGGATGGCCTGCTCAGTTCCGCCCACAATGCGTTCCTTGGTATTATCGCTGGCTGTTGTTACTCCCAGAAGGAGGAGAAGGAGGAAAACGAACGCACTGGTGGTCATGGCAGCGTACACATCGAAAGCCAAGTACAAACTGATCGAATATGAAATGGATCATAAGGCCGATCACATCGGCGCTCTTCGAAGGGTTGTAAAATTAATCGCCGGCCAATGGGAGCTTATCGCCGACTGCTCGGAAACTCGATTGGTAATGGTAATAGTAATGTACCACATTTCAGCCCCCTCACTCCACCCAAGTTGGCTGTTTGTTACCCAGGCAACAATGGGAAAACAATTCAATTGATTTTGCCATACGACTATCAACTTATTTGAGCAGCATGGACGACTTGAAGATAACGCAGGAGGAGCTGCTACGGTTGCGGGAGAGCTGTCTACAAGGCATCCGGGAGAGTGAGCTCTACCAGCTGCGGAACGATGCCAAGCTTCGGGCTGTCTACAGCACCCAGAGCTACGAAGAGTTCAAGTAAGTTTACCCTCGCCCCTCCACTTGGGTCCTAACCAAAACCAACACTTGCAGGGACATTGTAGACGCAGCTCATTTGCGTCCCGTCACCAAGGCGGACAAGGACAATGCCCACACGAAGAGTCGCCTCTGGAACTCTGCCACACGTGAATGAAACCTATCGCCCCCAATAAATACATTGGCACAGAGTAATCTTCAGCATATTGTTTTATTTCGCAAAGTCCTTAGACCGAGCCGGCGGCGCTGATCACCCAGGAGCGGAGGGCAGCAACATCGGCGTAGACTCCGGGGTAGTTGGCGTAGGCACAGCCATAGCCCCAGGACACAACACCAACGAGGACACCGCCGGAGACCAATGGGCCGCCGGAATCACCCTGGCAGGCATCCTTGCCGCTGGAAGCGGCGCAGATCATGGTGGACCTGATCTCACTGCCATAACCGTAGGTGGAGGAAGCGCACACCGACTGGCTGACGATGTTCACGTTCACGTACTGCAGGGTGGTGGGGATGGAGCTGGAGCCGTAGGACTGGGTGCCCCAGCCGGAGACGGAAGCAGCGGCGCCGTTAGCGGGAGCAGAGCTGGCCAGACCGATGGCCTTGATGGTGGAGCTGAGGGCCAGGGAGGAGCTCAGCCTTATGACGGCGATGTCATTGATCATGGTGTTGGCATTGTATCCCTCGTGGTTCTTGAAGGCGGCAACACCGACGACGGAGCCACCGGAGCTCCAGTAGGTGGAACCGGCACGGACCTGCAGGGTCGAGGCGGACACGGACTGCAGGCAGTGAGCGGCTGTCACAATGATGTTGGAGGAGTAGACCGAGCCACCGCAGGAGTGGGAACCACTGCGCTGCAGGGAGATCTGCCAGGGGAAGCTGCTGATGGTGGTGGCGGAGCCTCCAACAATGCGGCCATCCAGCTGGGGCAGGAGACCCTCTGGGATGGTGCCTCCCAGGGCGCAGGCGACAGCAGACAACAAGATCACGAACTTCAACATATTGCAAATTCAATGAGTTAAGTGGAGAACTGCTAGCCTCTTTTATAGTTGCTCACTATCTCCTCAACGCAAATTCATCAGAATTTCCCATTATTATTATCATGTGTACGTGTGGCTAAATTAGGACTCACAAAATAGAAGGGACAGTGACTTGACCATAGATATCTGGGCGCAATCTCCGATAGTAATCAAGTATATAATTCATAAGGAAGTGTGGCTTAGCATATATGTACATACATATGTACATAATTTCGATGAATTCCTAAACATTGAATTCATTTAGTACGCAGCGAAGCGCGTACCAGCAGACATGGTAACTTATAAATATGAAAAGTAGTCCCTAATTCATATAAAGATTCAACCAAGGTACATATACATAGGTACATAATTTTATTTTAAGACTTTTCATTGGTTATACAAAATGTCTATTCAAAATAACTATGCATATTTACGAAAACCAGAAGAATCCACCAAACATTCAGAGAAGACAGTTGCTCCAAAGTCCATTGATTAGAAAACCTCCTCAGAAAATAAATAGAAACGTAATGCCGGTAATAGATCATCTAAATGGAGCTATCAAAATCGCAAGGCGCGATAGAACTATGTCACTGCTGGCCGCCACTCCACAAAATTGGGAAAGTTTCCGTATCAGCATTTCGGAAAATCCCATCCCAATCACTTTATCTCAAAGGACAATATCTAGCTCTAGAATCAGTGCTTCGACTTTCGGGAAAACCGTTTCTATACCCGGTACTCGAAGAGTTAAGGAGTATATTACATATAACGCAGAGAAGGAAACGTTACCGACCACATAAGGTATATATATTCTTGATCAGCATCAATAGCCGAATCGATATAGCCATGTCCGTTTGTCCGACCACTTTGTTTGTCGCCTAGTTCTCAGAGACTATAACAGCTAGAGAAATGAATTCTTCTACGCTCCAAAAACAAAAGTAGCGCTATGTCTGAAAAATTCTTTTATCAAAATAATAAATAATAAATATAATATAATAATAAATATAATATAGTAAAATAAATAAATTGAGCGTACTAAGCTAAAATTGTATTTTTGTTTTGTTTTTTTTTATTTCAAACAATTTAACCGAGTACTTCTACTTCTCGTAAGGGCAAGATTTTGCTAAGGGGGAGGAGGATTTTTTTGAAATGATACCTAAAAAGGGATAGCTAGATTTTTAGGCGCAAAAATATAATGTGATATGTATTTAGACTTAAAAAAAAATAACCAGGAAAAATTTCCAATGTACATATGTATGTTCCCTTCGACCCTCTAGGTACACCCTCTACCACTTATATTTCTATAAAATGCAGATTTCATGGGTAATTGTCTAAAGTCATGAAAAACAAGAAGTTTCAATACATATGTAACGGAATTTCATGGGTTTTCTGATGCTCACACTCGAGTCTATTAAAATCGACGGAAAGGCGCTGGCCAAGATTATATAACCAACACCCACCGAAGCAAAATCAAGTAACCCGAGCTCTCAAATGACGAGATCAACACCCAGCAAAAACTAAAACTTAGACGTGCCAAAAGACAGGAGACCGGCACAAGGGGGCTTACGCAATGAGCACCTAAAATAATATTAAATAAATAAATATTCCTAAAAATATATTCACGAAGTTCAAACGAAATTCTTTTCCCACGGTACCGGTACACACCGATCACCTTACCTGGGACATTGGACACTTGTTGGGAGGCGATTGCGTTAGGTAACCCTCTATTACCGGGCAATCCACTCGGCAATATATATTTATGAAAAGAACCTTCAAAAATTCCCAAATAAGATAATTGTAAATAAGTGGGAAAATCGGTGCCCGGCCGATCCATAAAAGGCACTGCCTGGCCTGGAGACGAGGCAGTCGATCGGCAGTCCATCAGCCATAGCAGTCAGGCAAATAACAAACACGCAAGTCGGCAGTCCATCAGGAGTCCAGAAGTAACATACATACGCCGCGTTCAAGTAGTAAAACTAACCAATAGCAACCCGCAACAATAAACAAAACATTTAAAACTTAAAAGAACAAAAAAAGTGTTGTGATTTAGGTAGCCATTATATTTCAGCTGTTGACAAAGTTATCTTGTGATTCAGGACCCTGGACAGACTCATGCATACCTCAGCCTGAGATAGGTTCTCACAAGGTGCGGAACTTCTATTTCATTGAACCCAGCTGTACATCTTTCGAAGGACAATATTCTCTAATCAGAGGCTGCCAAAAATATTCGCACGATATTCCATATTTAGATTAATTCAAAGCCGAACGGAATGACGCAGTTGACTGAAAACTTGCGAGGAATTTCACATACACACGAGTATGATAGCGGCAATCAGTTCTGTTTCATACAAAACAACAGCCCATGACTGATTAATATATTTGACTGATTAAATGGACTTAAGGAAGAACTTGACTTGTGAATGGCGCTGAAGGGGAAATGATACTACACCATATCTTTTATACAGGTGATATATAAGCGATTGATCCCCAAAGTCCCATGCCACAGCTCTTGATATATGATACATACATATATCACCAAAGTTATCACTGATTTCAAAACTTCAAGTATGTACAAATATTATCTTAAGGTTACTCCTATTCCCAGCCATTAATAAGACTGTCCTTGTTAAGGGAACTTCGATTCAGAAATTTGAAAGGATTCCGCAAAGAAAATGTTTCTGGCTACAGCAATAGTAAAACGATATCAAATGTGCTCAAGTATTGTTTAATTTCGCAAAGTTCTTAGATCGAGTTGGCGTTGTTGATCACCCAGGAGCGGAGGACAGCAACATCGGCGTAGACTCCGGGGTAGTTGGACAAGGCGCAGCCATAGCCCCAGGACACAACACCAACGAGGACACCGCCGGAGACCAATGGGCCGCCGGAATCACCCTGGCAGGCATCCTTGCCGGTTGCCTTGGCGCAGATCATGGTGGACTTGATCTGGCTACCATAGCTGTAGCTGGAGGAAGCGCACGACGACTGGCTGACGATGTTCACGTTCACGTACTGCAGGGTAGTGGGGATGGAGCTGGAGCCGGAGGACTGGGTGCCCCAGCCGGAGACGGAAGCAGCAGCGCCATTACCGGGAGCAGAGCTGGCCAGACCGATGGTCTTGATGGTGGAGCTAAGGCCCAGGGAGGAGCTCAGCTTGATGATGGCGATGTCGTTGACCATGGTGTTGGCATTGTATCCCTCGTGGTTCCTGAAGGAAGCAACCTTGACGACGGTGCCGCCGGAGCTCCAGTAGGTGGAACCGGCACGGACCTGCAGGGTCGAGGCGGACACGGACTGCAGGCAGTGAGCGGCAGTCACAATGATGTTGGAGGAGTAGACCGAGCCACCGCAGGAGTGGGAACCACTGCGCTGCAGGGAGATCTGCCAGGGGAAGCTGCTGATGGTGGTGGCGGAGCCTCCAACAATGCGGCCATCCAGCTGGGGCAGGAGACCCTCTGGGATGGTGCCTCCCAGGGCGCAGGCGACAGCAGACAACAAGATCACGAACTTCAACATATTGCGAAATTAATACGCTGTCTGTAGAGCTGCGAGCCGCTTTTATAGGGTTTTGGCTGCTTGCCCATTCCTATCTTTTGCTATCTGACCAAACCGCAGACGGACGGAAAGCCTGTTCGAGTGGGCAGTGGGTGATAAGCTGATTAGGTGATAAGATGATTGACTTTCGGACGACACTCTCCGCGAAAGTGACGCAGCATCTACGGAGTGGAGATATAGGTGTCAATCAAGTTATTGATCTGTGTTCCTGGAACACTATATAAGCAAGGGCTAATCCCCTGGTAGTCATACAACAGCGAAACATGTTGAGATTTGTGGTACTTCTGTCGGCTATTGCCTGCGCCCTGGGTGGAACCATCCCCGAGGGCTTGCTGCCCCAGCTGGATGGCCGCATTGTCGGTGGCTATGAGACCAGCATCGAGGCCCACCCTTACCAGGTGTCCCTGCAGCGCAGCGGATCCCACTTCTGCGGTGGCTCCATCTACTCCCACGACATCGTCATCACTGCTGCTCACTGCCTGCAGTCGATTGAGGCCAAGGATCTGAAGGTCCGCGTGGGCAGCACCTACTGGCGCTCCGGCGGCAGCGTGCACTCGGTGCGTGCTTTCAGGAACCACGAGGGATACGACTCCAGGACCATGGTCAACGACATTGCCATCATCCGCATCGAGTCCGACCTGAGCTTCCGCACGAGCATCAGGGAAGTCCGCATTGCCACCTCCAACCCACGCGACGGAGCCAAGGCTGTTGTCTCCGGCTGGGGCACCACCGAATCCGGCGGCAGCGACATTCCCGACCATCTCCTGGCCGTCGACCTCAAGATCGTTGATCGCGAGAAGTGCGCCTCCAGCGAGTTCAGCTATGGAAGCCAGATTAAGGATACCATGATCTGCGCCTACGCCGAGCACAAAGATGCCTGCCAGGGCGATTCTGGTGGTCCTCTGGTCTCCGGCAGCCGCCTGGTCGGCGTCGTCTCCTGGGGCTATGGCTGTGGCGATGATAGATATCCCGGCGTGTATGCTGACGTCGCCCACTTCCACGAGTGGATCGAGAAGACCGCCGACGATCTGTAAGGCTCTCATCGTCTAGGTCCGAGACACTTCAATAAAGCATTTTCAAAAATTTTTTTGAGACATTTCAAGTCACCCATGTGTTTTTGTGCCTGTTTGGAAGCCTGGAATTTAAGCATTAGAAAACCGAAGAAAATTCGTTACATTTCCATTCAATACGTTGAACCTGAGTCTTGTTTAGGTTTGAAAGGTCTTACTCCCGCCTGGCATGGGTAAACAAGGTCCTGCCAACGCTTCAATAGGATTTGGGCCAATAATCATCAATCCAGTTACCAAAACTTTGCTCTCGTTGACGGATTTGCACTTGATTAATGCATTTGACGTTACCCCATAAGATTTCTATGAGGATAAGATTCAATGAATGATGGATGCAATCCAATTCCTGGGGAGCTTTCTTGGGAGTTTCGAATCATTGTCCTGTTGAAAGATCCTTTAGAGAGGCATTTTCTAAATGGAATGGGAATGTAATGGATTCTCCAGCATGCCTACATAAACATTTTATACAAACGAGTTTACAATAATCCGCTGCTAGTTCATATGTGCTGGGCCCATAAGGCTCAACCCAGCATGCCCAACGGTATGTTTTTCGAGAATTTGGGTGGTAATCCGATTTCTGTGAACGCCAAACATACAACTGGAGTCTATCTGACCATATCTACTTCATATAGTTGATTGGGCTAAGAAACTTCCTTCCTCTCAACATTTCCAAATGATGACCTTATCAATAGTATTTCCTTACAACGTGGGCATCATCTTTGTACCTAATTTATGCTTAAATTCGCATATAGCCGCTATTTAAAATAACAAAATGTGGTCAACTAAATTACTTTATATCTCTCTTGTCCGGCCTATCTTAGAATATGGCTCCTGCGTCTGATCTCCTCAATACCAAAAATATAAATATAAAATATCAAAAATATCGGACTAAATTGGGATCCTTCGAAATATGTCCCGTCTTGTGAATTCTTTTTATCCACAAACTTCTCTCTGGTGAGGTAGAATCAACCGCCCCCATCAGTCTTCCGTTTCATCTTCAACTCTGTATTTCTAACTACTCTGACCATGAATCTTTCCGTAGCCTAGGCCGTAATTACAATCTATTTTTCCACTTGTATTCCTTTGACACTTATGCTATCAAGGTCAAATCTATTTTAAGACCAATTCAATTCAAATTACGTTAATCTTGAACTTTTAGGCCTTTTCTCTGACCTCATTTAGGCTGTGAGTAGAACCATAGCGGCTATTTGAGCCAATAAGTCTGTCCCACCGTGTCAGAAAAATCGTTATATCCTGGACAAGTAACACTACCCGACACGATTTTTCCTCAAGGAAAAAAACCAACTTTTTCTTAAAGATTTGGGGCTTAGGAATGGTTTGATGATATTTTTTTTTCTATGGCAGAACTTTTTTTTAAAGAATTTTTGAAAACTGGTATTTTTTTTAAAGCTTTTTTCAGAGGTAGCGCTTCTTTTTTTCACATAACTCTAGTATCTTACGTCTGGTTGTAAGAACTTTGCTATTTTGAAAAGATAATTAAAACAGCTAGAAGCCCAAACACTTTGTGATTTCAGCTTACAGTCTGGGAAATATAAAGCATTGAAATGCAAAAATTATTATTTTTGTGCGGTTATTTTTACGAAATTTTGACTTTAAAAACTCAGGAAAAGTCGTCCTCTATTTGTTTGTGTATAGGTGCATTAATTTGGCGTCGTTTAAGGTATCACTCATTAAAATCTATGGAGAGACTTTGGAGCTAAAATTCGTTAACCAAACCTAAAAAATGAAAAAATACCTATTCAGGTCAAATGTTTCCTTTATATTCTCACAAATGCAGGTCCACACAAATTGGATCTTGTCGCGTCTACCTAATCATATTTCAATAAAACCAAAGTTTTAATTATCTCTTCAATAAGTTTGATTTTGTCGGGTAGTGTAATCTTTGTTGTATTTTCTATGTTTAACTGACCATTGCAAAGCCCCAAAGTCGATTTTTTTTTTGGCATAAAGTCAAAAAATTTATGAAAAGATTTTTGATTACAAAATATTCGAAAAGATAAAAAAAAATACCGCTAATATTAAAAAAAAAAAATTGTTTACCTTTTGTCAAAAATGCAATTTTGGCAATCCATGATTCATGACAACCCTAGGATGTGAGAAATGGTGTAAATTTTTTGCCAATTTTTGTATTATTACTATTCAGAAATCTTTTCAATAAAAATACATTTTTTAAAAGTGAATAATATTCGTCAATGTATATAGAATCTATATTAAAAAGAGTTAGAGTTGTCATCCCTTTGTTCGTGTATTTTTTTTTTCTTTAGTGTTGCATTATGTCTGTTGAGCTGTCTGCCTTACCCTTCAATTTCAGTTTCATATGAGTTTCGTCACTAACCATACTGTATGGTTAGTGGTTTCGTCGTGAAGCCCTGCAATAACGATCGCAGCGCCCATGAAATAATTAATTCTATGTTGGGGAAAAATCTAAAAACAACGAGAAGGAACGTGTGAGTCGCTTCTGGGGACGCGACTCTACTTATACTCAGTCAGTATATTCATTTTTATACCTGTACTCAAAAAAGAGTTAAGGGGTATATTAGATTTGTGATAAAGGTGGATGTGTGCAACGCAAAGAAGGAATCGTTTCAGACTTCATAAAGTAGATATATTCTTCATCAGCATGAGGGCCAAGATCTCAGAGACTATAAGAGCTAGAGAAACCAAATTTGTTTTCCAGACTCATGTGATATATCACTGCTACAAGTGTATTTCAAAATTTCGCCCCGCCCCCTTACGCCCCAACAAAAGACGAAAATCTGTGGCAGGCACAATTTTAAAGATACGATAAAACTAAAAACGCAGTATCGTAGAGAATGCTCATATCTACCAGAGTCTGCCGAATCTGAATTAAATCGGATCATAATTATAGCCACAATGAAGAAATTAATTTTCTGTTGGTTCCCCCGCCTACTTCAGCCAGAGACCCGCTACTCATTCTCTTTCTCGCTCGCACACTCTGCCTCGTTATGTACGCGAAAGCCCTCTAGCGGAGGAGATGTAGAATCTAAATGGTACATATAGAATCTGCATGTTAGATGTATAATATACATTGACTGACTGAGTACGGGTATAAGTAGAGTCGCGTCCCCAGAAGCGACTCACACATTCCTTCTCGTTTTTGTTTGTTTATCAGAATGTAACCTTTACTTAATAAAATTGAAACTGATTACTTTTACAATTAAATTAAATTAAATGATAATTTCCACATTTATCGATCTGAAAAGTTCTGGATTAAGAAAAACGAAAGCCTTTGTGGGAAACCCTGCCCTGTGCGTAAATTATTTGTTTCTTCTAAAAATTCTGAAAACTTTCAAGTCTGTTTCTAAACTTTTAGAATTTATGCATTGTTAAACATTAATAATAAACAATAAATGCAATAGTGAGAGAGCATCCAACTTACCGAGTTTTAAACTTCTTTATACCTCCTGCCTTTAGTTTTTAGTCGAACTCTTAGGCCTCTTCTATTTCATTGAACACAGCTGTATATCTTTTGAGGGAGTGTATTCTAAAATCAGTGGTGGCCTAATATATTCGCGCGATAGTCCGTATTTAGATTTATATAAAGCAGAACGGAATGACGCAGTTGACTGAAAACTTGCGAGGAATTTCGCATACATACGAGTATGATAGTGGTAATCACATCTATTTCATATAAAACACCAGACTATGCCTGATTAATATATTTGATTGATTAAATGGACTTAAGGAAGAACTTTAAATGGTTCTTCATCATATCTTTTCATACCCGGTACTCGAACAGTTAAGGGGAATATGTATTCGATTTTTGATTCAAGTGGATGTGCACAACTCACAGAAGGAAACGTTTGCGACCCCAAAAAGTCTATATATTCTTGATCAGTATCAGTAGCAAAGTCGATATAGCCATGTCTGTCTGTCCGTCCCGATGAGCGCCTAGTTCTCATGGACTATAACAGCTAGAGCAACCAAATTTTGTTTCCAGACTCATTTGATATCACACTGTTATAAGTGTATTTCAAAATTTCGACCAGCCCTCTTCCTCCCCAACAAAGGACAAAAATCTGTGGCATCGACAGTTTCGAAAAATTGTACAAGAAACCCGAAAACGCAGAATCGTCGAATATGTCGATTTCTACCAGATCGCCGATCATTGTTATAGCCAGAATGAAGAAATTAATTTGCAGTGGCTAAGCTTTCCTCTTCCAACCCTGAACTGCTAACTCATCCTCTTTCTCCCTCACACACTCTGCCTGTACAGTGCGACTCTATAAAAGTAGAGTCGCGGCAACTGCAGCGACTTACAACGTTCCTTCTCGCTTACAGCTGATACGAAAGTGATTATAACAAAAAGTGTCATGACACAGCTCTATGATATTTGATAAACGACATATACATCTATCACTAAAGTTATCAATGCTTTCAAACCTTCAAGGCTTTACCTCTTAAGAGGTACTCCTATTCCCAGCCATTAATAAGGCTGTCCTTGTTAAGGGAACTTCGATTCAGAAATTTGAAAGGATTCCGCAAAGAAAATGTTTCTGGCTACAGCAATAATAAAACGATATCAAATGTGCTCAAGTATTGTTTAATTTCGCAAAGTTCTTAGATCGAGTTGGCGTTGTTGATCACCCAGGAGCGGAGGACAGCAACATCGGCGTAGACTCCGGGGTAGTTGGACAAGGCGCAGCCATAGCCCCAGGACACAACACCAACGAGGACACCGCCGGAGACCAATGGGCCGCCGGAATCACCCTGGCAGGCATCCTTGCCGGTTGCCTTGGCGCAGATCATGGTGGACTTGATCTGGCTACCATAGCTGTAGCTGGAGGAAGCGCACGACGACTGGCTGACGATGTTCACGTTCACGTACTGCAGGGTAGTGGGGATGGAGCTGGAGCCGGAGGACTGGGTGCCCCAGCCGGAGACGGAAGCAGCAGCGCCATTACCGGGAGCAGAGCTGGCCAGACCGATGGTCTTGATGGTGGAGCTAAGGCCCAGGGAGGAGCTCAGCTTGATGATGGCGATGTCGTTGACCATGGTGTTGGCATTGTATCCCTCGTGGTTCCTGAAGGAAGCAACCTTGACGACGGTGCCGCCGGAGCTCCAGTAGGTGGAACCGGCACGGACCTGCAGGGTCGAAGCGGACACGGACTGCAGGCAGTGAGCGGCAGTCACAATGATGTTGGAGGAGTAGACCGAGCCACCGCAGGAGTGGGAACCACTGCGCTGCAGGGAGATCTGCCAGGGGAAGCTGCTGATGGTGGTGGCGGAGCCTCCAACAATGCGGCCATCCAGCTGGGGCAGGAGACCCTCTGGGATGGTGCCTCCCAGGGCGCAGGCGACAGCAGACAACAAGATCACGAACTTCAACATATTGCGAAATTAATACGCTGTCTGTAGAGCTGCGAGCCGCTTTTATAGGGTTTTGGCTGCTTGCCCATTCCTATCTTTTGCTATCTGACCAAACCGCAGACGGACGGAAAGCCTGTTCGAGTGGGCAGTGGGTGATAAGCTGATTAGGTGATAAGATGATTGACTTTCGGACGACACTCTCCGCGAAAGTGACGCAGCATCTACGGAGTGGAGATATAGGTGTCAATCAAGTTATTGATCTGTGTTCCTGGAACACTATATAAGCAAGGGCTAATCCCCTGGTAGTCATACAACAGCGAAACATGTTGAGATTTGTGGTACTTCTGTCGGCTATTGCCTGCGCCCTGGGTGGAACCATCCCCGAGGGCTTGCTGCCCCAGCTGGATGGCCGCATTGTCGGTGGCTATGAGACCAGCATCGAGGCCCACCCTTACCAGGTGTCCCTGCAGCGCAGCGGATCCCACTTCTGCGGTGGCTCCATCTACTCCCACGACATCGTCATCACTGCTGCTCACTGCCTGCAGTCGATTGAGGCCAAGGATCTGAAGGTCCGCGTGGGCAGCACCTACTGGCGCTCCGGCGGCAGCGTGCACTCGGTGCGTGCTTTCAGGAACCACGAGGGATACGACTCCAGGACCATGGTCAACGACATTGCCATCATCCGCATCGAGTCCGACCTGAGCTTCCGCACGAGCATCAGGGAAGTCCGCATTGCCACCTCCAACCCACGCGACGGAGCCAAGGCTGTTGTCTCCGGCTGGGGCACCACCGAATCCGGCGGCAGCGACATTCCCGACCATCTCCTGGCCGTCGACCTCAAGATCGTTGATCGCGAGAAGTGCGCCTCCAGCGAGTTCAGCTATGGCAGCCAGATTAAGGATACCATGATCTGCGCCTACGCCGAGCACAAGGATGCCTGCCAGGGCGATTCTGGTGGTCCTCTGGTCTCCGGCAGCCGCCTGGTCGGCGTCGTCTCCTGGGGCTATGGCTGTGGCGATGATAGATATCCCGGCGTGTATGCTGACGTCGCCCACTTCCACGAGTGGATCGAGAAGACCGCCGACGATCTGTAAGGCTCTCATCGTCTAGGTCCTAGACAGAAAACACTTCAATAAAGCGCAATCAAAATAGCTTTGGTCTGTTTACATTCCGTGTCGTCATTTCACTTCGTGGCTGTAGTCCGATTCATCGATCCACTCCCCCGATAACGGCATGTCTATGAGGCCTATAAAAAGGCCAAGGGGGTCTTGTAACCAACCATTCGCTTTTAACACTCAACATGCTGAAGTTCGTGATCTTGTTGTCTGCTGTCGCCTGCGCCCTGGGAGGCACCATCCCAGAGGGTCTCCTGCCCCAGCTGGATGGCCGCATTGTTGGAGGCTCCGCCACCACCATCAGCAGCTTCCCCTGGCAGATCTCCCTGCAGCGCAGTGGTTCCCACTCCTGCGGTGGCTCGGTCTACTCCTCCAACATCATTGTGACAGCCGCTCACTGCCTGCAGTCCGTGTCCGCTTCGACCCTGCAGGTCCGTGCCGGTTCCACCTACTGGAGCTCCGGCGGCACCGTCGTCAAGGTTGCTTCCTTCAGGAACCACGAGGGATACAATGCCAACACCATGGTCAACGACATCGCCGTCATAAGGCTGAGCTCCTCCCTTTCCTTAAGCTCTAACATCAAGGCCATTGCCCTTGCCTCGTACAACCCTGCCAATGGAGCCTCTGCCGCCGTTTCTGGATGGGGCACCCAGTCCTCCGGCTCCAGCTCCATCCCCACCACCCTGCAGTACGTGAACGTAAAAATCGTTAGCCAGTCGCAGTGCGCTTCCTCCACCTACGGTTATGGCAGTGAGATCAGGTCCACCATGATCTGCGCTGCTGCCAGCGGCAAGGATGCCTGCCAGGGCGATTCCGGCGGCCCATTGGTCTCCGGCGGTGTCCTCGTTGGTGTTGTGTCCTGGGGCTATGGCTGTGCCTACGCCAACTACCCCGGAGTCTACGCCGATGTTGCTGTCCTCCGCTCCTGGGTGATCAGCGCCGCCAACTCGATCTAAATGAATAGTATTCCATTGAATGAATGAATAAATAAACGTATTCCATTAGGTTAATTCAATAAAGTTATGCAAACAATGTATTTTGAAGCTCTCATTCTTTTGGGATCTAAGGAACTCAAAGGTTATACTATCATACTCGTCTTGAATGCTTAGAGAAAGAATCAGGATAATGGGTGCCTGAGGCGGAAGTTGTCTTTGCTCACAGATTTCTATCACACCAAACGCTGAGATTATCTTTTAACTGACTTTCGTCAGTCATTATAGTACGAGGTATTCGTAATGTGCAGGGGTATATTGTATTCCAGTAGAAATATACCCATACCCATTTCAAAAAATATTTATACAGACAGAATAATGGGTATTGGTTGTCTATAACTAGGTATACATATGTGTGTGGGGTGCTTTTGTTGTTGTTGTTGGTTCTAACTGATTTCCGTGGTCTTAAGTGTGCTGGTGAATGGAGTAAACATCTGCCGGTAAGCACTCAAGTGGTGTATCTAATCAATACTTGAGTGCATCGCGTGGCCAGCTTTCCACTCCATCTTCCATTGATAAGCTAAGTGATTGTCTGGACAGCTGCGTCATCGGTACATCAAGATTAATTAACCACAACATGAGAGGAACGATAGGTATTGATTGATTTGGACTATAAAAAATAGCAAGTTTGGCATAACTCTGTTTATTTTTATTTATTTACTAGCTGTGCCCGGCCACGTTTCATGCATGGATGAGAAGTGAGTCGAATAATAAGTTCAACATAAATTTGATTTTGCAATAATTTGAGGGTATAAAATACACAATATTCCATTCCCGTTTCCGGCATCTTCAGTTGATCGACCCATACCGTCTCCCGCTACGCATATGGATGCCTCATGTTATTATCTCTCGTACGGATTGCCGTTCTTCCTCATTCATATTTGAAACCCATCTTCTTGTGCAGCACCTTTATTAATATGTGTACATATATTAATGATGATAATACTCACACAAAACAATTTTCAAAACAGATCAAAAATGTATGTAACACTTTCCGCACAATTTTCCGACTTTTTCAGCACTTTTAAACTATTTTTAAACAATTAGCCAAATCGGTCTAAACAGATTATTTCATCTGAAATTTATAACCACTCTAAACCGACTGATTTTATTTTTTGATTTATGTAACACTTTCCATACAAAAAATCAAACGAATGTTTGGCCTAGTTCCTAGGCCTAGTTCATACAACAATACCAACATTTTCCCTATATTATTAAAGAAGAACCTTCTCCTCACAATAAGAAACACAACAATAAAAGAATTGGCGAAATCGGTCCAGCCGTTCACGCGTGATGCCGTGGCCAAGGGAAATAGGGATTCGTTATAACCGTACTCAAAAAGAGTTAAGGGGTATATTAGATTTGTGGTAAAAGTGGATGTGTGCAACGCAGAGAAGGAAACGTTTCCGACCCCTATAAGTATATATATTCTTGTTCAGCATCAATAGCCGAGTCAATATAGCCATGTCCGTCTGTCCGTCCGTCTGTCCGTCTGTCTGTCCGTCTTGATGAGCGCCTAGATCTCAGAGACTATAAGAGGTAGAGCAACCAAATTTTGTTTCCAGACTCATGTGATATCACACTGTTACAAGTGTATTTCAAAATTCGCCCCGCCACCTTCCGCCCCCAATTTTAAAGATACGATAAAACTAAAAACGCAGTATCGTAGAGAATGCTCATGTCTACCAGATTGCCGAATCTGAATCAGATCGGATCATAATTACAGCCAATGAAGAAATTAATTTTCTGTTGGTTCCCCCGCCTACTTTAGCCAGAGACCCGCTACTCATTATCTTTCTCGCTCGCACACTCTGCCTCGTTCAGTGCGCGCATGCCCGCTACCGGAGATGTAGAATCTTAATGGTACATGTATAATATACATTGTAGATGTATATAAAAGTTGTAGCCAAAAAATGTAAAATGTAACATTTTTTAAAATTCTACATAAATCATAAGCGGAAAAATGTATATACTGATTACTGAGTACGGGTATAAAAGTAGAGTCCGTCCCAAGAAGCGACTCACACGTTCCTTCTCGTTTTATATACATATATAGATTTATTTGTTATATTATTATTAATTTCAACTTGTGGCATATCAAATTTCAAAGTAAACTCAGAAGATAGTTGATGGCAAATTCTGTATAAAGATCGTTCTCCAGAAGGCTATCTTAACAGACGAAAAAAATATTCATCAAATACAGATAATGAAAGTTCCCTTAGACCGATTAATAATTATATAAATTTCCACATTTATTCTGGGAACGCTTCACAGATAGTATTGTTTATAAAGGCTTTTGGCAATCAGATAATTTTCAATTTAATTTAAAGTGCCTATTTTGTTTTTACGATTGACGATTGCAACAACGCCAGGGTGTGCTTTGATGAGCGTCATTCAGCTCAAAAAGAATAATACGATAGAGACATAGGGGATAGGTGGCTATCTCCGCTTTGCCACCAATTTGGTTACTTTTCAGGTTAATGACTTAAAGTAATGACTTCCTTGTAGCAATATGTCTTATTGCTGCCGTCAAACTTTGTCCATGAGTGACCTGACCTCATGGGAAATACTCACTACTCACTCGCATATATTGGGGGCAAAAGTTCTCTATTTGATCGTAAACCCCGATACGCAAAAACTAAGGTGTGCAATGCCACAACAAATTCGAGTACTCGCAATCAATCACTCAAACGATGTGAAGCCCCATTATGGCACATGACGATGAACCATCAAAGTATTTCTTATGGAAAGACAATAAGTCCATAAAAGGTGTCCAAGTGTGTACTTCCGAAATGCGGCAACAGTTCTGATTTCGTGCGGTGCCTTTGGCTGATAAGAAGTCGTGGCGATAACGCTATGCCAGCCTGGATTACGCTGAAGAGTCTTCAGGCACCGGGATGCTAATTCCCGATAATGTCAAAGCGGACCACTCCAGATCGGATCACGCCTACAAATAGCAGTGTGGGGACCAACAATTGGGTTAGTTTAGTTATTTCCCAGAATGCACGGATTAGTGGCATTGGTGGCCTGCCTGGCTGTGGGCACTGCCTGGGCTGGCACTGTCAGCGTCGCTCCCAATCCATTCGCGCGAGAGGGTCGCATTGTGGGCGGCGAGGACACCACCATACGGGCCCATCCCTATCAGGTGTCGCTGCAGACAAAGCGCGGCTCCCACTTCTGTGGCGGCAGCTTGATCGACAAGAACACCGTGGTGACGGCGGCTCATTGTCTGCAGGGCCGCAAGGCGTCCAAGGTCTATGTCCGCCTGGGCTCCACGCTGTACAATGAGGGGGGACTGGTGGTGGCGGTCCGGGAGCTGGCCTACAACGAGAAATACAGCTCCAGCACCATGGAGTTTGATGTGGGAATCTTGAAGCTGGTCGAGGACGTTGAGGAGACCGAAGATATCCGCTACATAGAACTGGCCAAAGAGACGCCAGCCACGGGCACGCCGGCGATTGTCACTGGATGGGGTTCCAAGTGCTACTTCTGGTGCATGACCTTGCCGAAGGTACTCCAGGCGGTGGTCGTA
The DNA here is from genome assembly GCF_018151105.1 of Drosophila obscura. Lineage (NCBI taxonomy): Eukaryota > Metazoa > Arthropoda > Insecta > Diptera > Drosophilidae > Drosophila > Drosophila obscura. The sequence goes on along the minus strand of NW_024542812.1, from coordinate 1,465,047 downwards.
TTTATCGTGGACTGGACGGTGTGTGCCTCGGATGCGTACAAGTACGGCGACATCATCTACGACTCCATGGTATGTGCCTACGAGCAGAAGAAGGATGCCTGCCAGGGCGACTCCGGTGGTCCGCTGGTGGCCGAGAACAGGCTCGTGGGCATCGTGTCCTGGGGCTATGGCTGTGCCTCGAATCTGTTGCCCGGCGTCTATGCCGATGTAGCCACTTTGCGTGCTTGGATCGTTGAGACTGCCAAGAATTTGTAGATATTTCATTTGTTGTTCGCACTATGTATACTTTCAGGGGTTGCAGCGAATTCTATTCCAGTAAGAGATTAAAAATCAGCCAGAAAGCTCCCCGAAGCTTAGTCAGTGTTTTTGTTTATTGTGAGGAAAAGCTGACAAAATGGTTTCACCGGCTACTTGGCAGAGATTATCGGCAATCATTCGTCCCACATGAAGTCTCTTTGTCAGCCATGGTCTTCTCATGCCCTTGGCTCTGTGAGGCTCTGCTCGTATGAGCAATTACTCTGCCATTTGCCATCTTATCGGGGCAATACCAACACCAATTTATTGACCAATTCAAGATAGTTCCAAAAGCTTTTCGCTGATTGCAGCAATCCGTTCCAAAGAATTTAGTAACTCTGCGAACAACGAAATGAACAACGCTCGAGCCGCAATCGTCGCTGGCCTTTTTCTGCTGGGCATCTGCGCCGTAGATGCAGACCCGCTGGATGGCCGCATTGTGGGCGGCGTGGATACCTCCAACTACTTTGCCAAATATGTGGTACAGCTGCGCAAACGCAGCTCCACCAACAGCGCCTATGCGCAGTCCTGCGGCGGATGCGTTCTCGACAGCCGCACAATTGTGACCGCTGCCCATTGCGTGTACAACCGGCAGGCGGAGAACTTCATGGTGGTGGCCGGGACCGAGAACCGGGCTGGAATGGACGGCGTGGTGGTGCGCGTGGAGAAACTCATTCCTCACGAGAACTACAATGCCACCACAACGGATAACGACATTGCTCTGGTGATCGTCTCTCCGCCGCTGCCCCTGACGGATGCCAGCAGGATTGAAGCGATTGCAGCAGCCACAGAGCAGCCGCCAGTGGGCGCAGTGGCCAGTGTCAGCGGCTGGGGCTACACCCAAGAGGGTGGCCTGTCCTCCAACAAGCTGAAGCAGGTGCAGGTTCCGCTCGTGGACAGCGTCCAGTGCCAGGAGACCTACTACTGGCGACCCATCAGCGAGGCAATGCTCTGTGCCGGACTGCCCGAGGGCGGGAAGGATGCCTGCCAGGGGGACTCGGGTGGCCCGCTGGTCGTCGACAATCGGCTCGTGGGCATCGTGTCCTGGGGCAATGGCTGTGCCCGGCCCAACACTCCCGGTGTCTATGCGAATGTGGCCCACTTCAAGGACTGGATCGCCAAGCAGCGGGCAACGTATGCGTAGGCAAGGGGTTCCAGGCTGCGATCTCTGTTTCCATATTCGCACTAAAACATTTCAATAAATAAAACTATAATTTAATTAATTAATGTGAAAGGAATATTTCAAAAAGGGAGACTGGAGTTTCCCTTCCCTTCCTTCCCTTTGCTTTCCATTTTAATATGCGATTCTCAAAGAGTTTTAGGATAAGGTATATGGATTTCCTGTACAGTTATCGGATATAGTTATCGGCACCTATTGTCGATATAGCTCAATCTGCTCTAGTTCTAGTCCTCAGAGAATATTTTGATTGCAGACTCCTGTGATATCAAACTGAAACAAATGTAATTCAAATTTTCGACCCGCCCACACAAATGGCGAAAGTCTGTGGAATCCACAATTTTGAAGTGGCGAGAATCAAAAAGAATGACATCCACCAGGTCGAAGAATCTGTATCGAAGATCAGTCTGAAAGGAAAGTTGAGTTGAAGGCCCTGAAGCAGGTAATCATTCGTTAGGAAATCGAAGTCTTCATAAATGTAGAACATATGTTTACAAAATCCATATACAAATATCGTACGCATTTCAAGTGGTAGAAAGGTCAAAATAAGACGGATTTTTTAAATTGTTTTACCTTTATGATACATCTTTTGACTTGCCCTATAAGTGGCGCTAAGGTCCATTTTGTGCAACTATTCCTCTTCGAGATTTTGTCAAAAAACTAATGTGGAAGTGGTTTTCGTGCCGATCAATTCAATGCAATATGTTGATGCGAATTTCTGTACTTGTTGTGCATTGATGTAGCTTTAAAATGGTTATAGTTTAATTTAATTAAGACCATATTCCCACGGAACATGTCGCATGGGACAAAATTCCTAGGTTATTCACAGTTAAAACTATCCCTTTGGCAGATATTGAACCATTTTTCTTGTAGTTTTTTTTAGATAGTTGAACATGTTAGAAAGATTTTGTGGAATAATTTTTTTCAAGAATTATCTTTTTTATAAGAGGTAGCAGTAATAGAACAAATGGCTAAAAACGAAACAAAAATACCAAAATAAAATCGGAAAATTAAACTTTTGAATAGGTTTTCACATCAAAGTTAATGAAGCTGTATGTCAATTGGGTAAACTAGTGGTCGATCACTTAATTTAGACTACAATACCGCAAAGGAATTATATGGAAATGGGTTTTCATAGACATTTAAATTGTTGTTCTCGACGGACATCGCCAGAGAAATGCATCCATATATGCATATTCTTTATATATCCTGGCTCTTTCATAATGTGCAACGATTAATGATATCAAAATCAGATAAGGGGTCCAAGCGTTTGACCATGAATGGCACCAATTTCGAAAATGTATTTGCTGAGATATCTTTGAGGTTGTTCTGTCTGGACTCGAAGAACTGTTTCTATGGTTTTTGTTGCGCACTGTTATGGACTGCCCATAAAGCGTATCGCCCCCGGGGTATGGCTCTGCGAGTGCCAAAGGTATCCAGAATATAATTTATGGTTTATGGTTGACCGAGCCGACTGCTTGATAAGCCTTACAATTGTCGACAATGCCGCTGGGACTTTCAGTCCTCGATTCTCCGCCGACCATCGAACATGTCGCGCTCATTGCTGGCCAGCCTGTGTGCCCTGCTCTGCCTGGTGGCCGTGGCCAGGTGTTTGCCCGTGCAGGAGGATGTGGAGACCAGCCAGGGCCCACGCATTGTGGGTGGCTACGTGACGGATGTGTCCCAGTGCCCCTACCAGATCTCGCTGCGCTTTAAGGGGATTACGACGCCACAGAATCCCTTCCGCCACAGGTGCGGCGGCTCCGTCATCCGCAGTAACTTGATTCTGACTGCGGCACACTGCATCATTGGCACGGTGGCCAGCCAGTTCAAGGTGGTGGCCGGCACCAACCAGCTCAGCGGCACAGACGGCATCATCGTCTCCGTCTCGAAGATCATCATGCACGAGCAGTATTACTCTGGAGCTGCGTACAACAACGACATTGCCCTGCTGGTTGTGGACCCGCCGCTGCCGCTCAACAACTTCACCATCAAGGCCATTGAGCTGGCCTCGGAGCCCCCGCTAGCCGGCGCCATCAGCAAGATCAGCGGCTGGGGAACCACTTCCTCCGGCGGCTCTGCCTCAAACGTTCTGCTCGCCGTCGATGTCCCGATCGTGAGCAACGAGTTATGCAACCAGGACTATGAAAACTTTGGCGATGAATCCTACCAGATCACACCCGCCATGCTGTGCGCTGGCGTACGCGGAGTGGGTGGCAAGGACGCCTGCCAGGGTGACTCTGGCGGTCCGCTGGTCGTCCGCGACCAGCTCCATGGCGTTGTCTCCTGGGGCAATGCCTGTGCCCTGGCCAATTATCCCGGTGTCTATGCCAATGTGTCGAACCTGAGGCCCTGGATTGATGCGAAGATAGCGGAAGAAGCAGAGCTCTGAAGCATCACTAATATCATCTAATCTGCAAGCAACGCTTAATCTCATGTCACATGAGGGTTTATTAATAAATGGTTATTTTCCAGTTCCAAAGAATTGTTTCCAAAGATTGCCACAATCGCATTTGGATTACATCCACACAGCAACGATCCGATCAACGTGGCTGCCAATCGATTGATCAGATTAGATCTCTTTCCATCCAACTACGAAAGTACGCCCAGAAGTAGTATCTTTGCGGAGTGATTGTTCCGTTTTCGGTTCACTTATGGGTGTGTAAATACGAGTATATGTGGCATACACTTAGGGTTAATAGCGAATCGCATTCAAAAAAGTGTGGCACACTTTTCGGCCAAGCAGAGAAATTTGATCATTATTGCTCCTTCCTCCTTCTCTTTGGAGTGAATCCAAAGTCGAATTCCAATCATCCGAATGGGAAAATCTCCGCTAATCTGCACTTAACCCCCAACAACGTGTGAAATCAAGGAGATATAGATTACAAAACGATCGTCACTATGCATAATCTAGGCCCATTTTAGTCTGAAAACTCTGAGAATATGTCGGAGACTACAAAAGGATTGAACAAAACATTTGATTGTAGAGGTTCGGTGCGACAGAACTTATGTATATACGTCTCAAGATTAACTGAAAAGAGTCCGCAAACAGTCCGTAATCGTCTTTATCTCGGCCAAACTCGTACCGTGGAGCCTTGCTATCTGAAGCTATCTCGAGCACCTCCCATTAAGATAATCGATATGCCGGTCGGTGCCTGGGAGAAGTGCAAATTCGCGCCCTGAGCAATCATAATTCATAGTCAGTTCGATTCGAACCAGAGGCCCGTGCAAATCGACCGCCAGTCCACCTACCCAGCGGTACAATGTGCATCCGCATCCGACAGCTTCAGATGATGGGGCCGCTCCTGCTCCTGCTGCTGCTGCTGGCAGCGGGCTCCTCCGTCTCCGCCTCCGTCTCCGCCTCCGTCTCGGACTTGTCACAACCGGAGGCGCGAATCATCAATGGCACCACGGTGGACATTGGTCGGCATCCGTACCTGGTCTCCTTGCGGTATCGTCGCAGCGAGACGTCCAGCTACATGCACGAGTGTGGCGCAGTGATCTACTCAGAGCAGACCTTGCTCACCACTGCCCAGTGCTTGTGGAACCTGCCGGAGGGCGTCAAAGTACTGGCCGTGGCCGCCGCTAACACCCGCAATGGCAGCGACGGAATTCTGGTTCCCGTCTCCAACTGGACCCTTCATCCCAGCTTCAACTACATCAACGTCGACTACGACATCGGTGTTCTCATCCTGGACGCGCCCTTGAATCTAACCCGCTTCGGCATCCGCGCCATTGGCATTCGATCGGAGCGTCCGGCCGTGGGACGCTTGGCCACGATTGCCGGCTGGGGCTATCGCGAGGAGGGGGGCCCCAACAGCTACCGCCTGGAGCAGGCTCAAGTGCCCATCGTCAGCTCGGAGGAGTGCAACCAGATCTACGGCAGCGGTGAAGTCAGCGAGCGAATGGTCTGCGCTGGCATTGTGGCCCAGGGGGGCGTAGACGCCTGCCAAGGCGACACCGGAGGTCCATTGGTCATCGACGACCAGCTGGTTGGCCTCGTGTCCTGGGGACGCGGCTGTGCCCGGCCCGGCTATCCCTCCGTCTATACCTACGTGGCCAGCCTGAAGAGTTGGATCGATGAGACCCTGGCGGCCAGTGGGGCGCAATAAACAAAGGAATTTGTCAAGGTATCCGCTGATTGCTGGCGGCAATCGACGTTATCTTCAAGTGGCTACTGCCGACTATCGGCTGGGATAGAGCTGCCAATGTACACGGCTAATTCAATAATAAAACTGTAATAAAACCAACGAAATAATTGCTGTGGGTACCGTATCGCCAGTGCCAGTGCCAGTGCCTGTGCCTGGGTCTGGGGTTCGAGTCGATTTCTTGTATGTAACTCTGGGTAAAATTGTGAAATAATCACAAGATACATGTGTTCAAGGAGACAATCTGTTGAGCAGGGGCGTAGCTTCTGTGGTGTTTACAGGAAGTCGATTTTGCCCACATGGTCGTAGGATTCGACGGTCTCCAACAGCCAGGTGCGCAGCTCCGGCACAGAGGCATACACGCCCGGGTACTTGTCTCGCGCACAGCCCGTGCCCCACGAGACAATGCCGAGCAGCTCATTGTTGTACACCAGCGGGCCACCGGAGTCGCCCTGGCAGGCGTCCTTGCCGCCGCCGGTGATGCCGGCGCAGAGCATGCGACTGGTGAGCATTATGGAGTAGGCGCTCTTGCACTGATCGTTCTCGACCACGTTCACTTCCACCTCCTGCAGCACGTTGGACAACAGGCCGTTCTCGGTGGTGGTGCCCCAGCCGGTGACAATGACTGCTGAGCCGTGCTCCGGGCGCTCCCGGGCGAGTGGAATGGGATGGGCCAGTTCGTTGAAGATGAAGTCTCCGTCGGTGATGAGAATGGCCGCATCGTAGTCGTTGTTGAGTGTCCTGTACTTGGGATGAATGATGAACTCGCGGACAGGCAGCTCCTGCGTCTTGATGCTGATCCTCGTGGAGCCGGCCACAATGGTGAGGTCTGCTGGGCTGGCCAAAGTGCTCACACAATGGGCGGCACTGATGATTATGTTGGTCGCATAGATGCTGCCGCCACAGCGATGATTGCCCCTGTAGCGCATCGAGATCTGATGCGGATAGTGGATGATATCCGTATCCTGTCCGCCCACAATGCGGCCATCGGGCAGCGGCACCTGCACCTGCACCTGCACCTCAGCGTTGAGGTGGACGGGATCCGCCAAAGAGACTCCGACTCCGAGCAAACAGAACGCGGCCAAAATCCGTAGCATTTTCAATCAACTGACCGCTACCGGGGAATGGTAGCTAGATTTATAGATTCGCCTTATCGTCTGGCTGTAGATTGTGATTGGATTGACCATTATGTCACTATCAAAAATCTTGATAGCCGCGTAATCGTGAAATAGACACGAAGAGCCGTAAATATAGGTGTCAGAAATCCTCCAACGAATATCTTGCATTGTTTTCGGTAGATCTTGTGACTAAAATATCAATCAATTAATTAAGATTGCGACCAATTGGGAAATCAAATTAAATTTCGCATTAGTTGGATCTTTATTTTCATTTGCTAATCGATTTATTTTCGCCGATTTGTTTGTTATCTACCGATCGATATACTTAACATTTCACAACTGAAAATAATCAAAGAACCCCCAATTCTATTTAAATCTACATATTTCAATGTTTATTATGGATAACTTAGCTACTTACCATATACATACACACTGATACTAACATTAAGATTGCACATTTCCGGCCCAAGACTGCTGACATTTATCACAATATACGCATCGATGCCTCTTCGATACGATACGCACTACGGATTTGATAAACGATACGATAATAAACGATATGTGTATATGTATGTATGAATTATTGCACTTATATATCTTAGGGCTTGGGTGTGTTGGTAGCTACATATTGCACGTTGCACGTTGCACATTGCACATTGCACTTTAGATGCAGTTTCCAAGGAGTTCCATTGCTTATACATATGCATATGTATCTTATGTAGAATAAAATTGCACCTTGTGGTTTGGCAAGAATTATTTGCGAAGTTATTGCACTGATTACTTCGGGCTAACGTTAACCTAGTCTAGATGGAAGTCTTTCCCCTCTGTTCCAGTTATTGCACGTCCCTAAATCGAACCTAACCCTACTTTCCACTAACCTAACCTCACTTAACACTTCAACCTAGCCTAACCTAACCTAACCTAACTCTTTCTGATCATTTTGTAGAGAACAGAGTGGGTCTCTATGCTCTCCGCCCCGGACTCCCACATGTCCTCGGCATTGGTCTCTTCGTCCGTCTCGGACGAGCCACAGCAAGTGCTGTGCCCCCGTCCGGCCTCCTCCTCGGAGGAGTACGACGACATCGTTGTGGTGCTGCCGCGCGCATTCAGCTCCTGGGAGTTGGCCTGCGAGTGGGAGCGGGAGTGGGAGCGAGTCAAGGTCTTGTCGGAGTCGGCATCGCTCAGATCGTCGCCGGCAACGTTCTCCGGAGAGCGGCGGCTATGGCCAGGCGAGACCATGTGCTCCAGATCCTCGAAGCGACTGTCATTGGGCCCACTCTCCTCCTCGTTGTCCTCGATTGTGTCCACACGGATGATCTGCCCGCGCCCCGTCATCATCTTGAAGTTGTACCGATCGTAGACATTGCGCTTGTACAGCTCTGTGGAGTCGGTGCTCATGTAGCCGCTGTCCAGCTGCCCGAATCGCTGCTCGTAGAAGTTGTGACTGCCAGGCCCTTGGCCCATGCCAGCAGACTGTGCCGCGTTCTCAATGATGGTGGCGATGCTCTCATCTCGATCGAGGGCCTCCAGGAAGCCCGCCGCATTCTTGGTGCCGTAGGTTGGGGCCGGGCTCTGACTGGGGCTGAACTTGTTGGCCGCCATGGTGACGAACTTGCGCCACGCATTCTTCAGATCCTTGGCCTTCTTAGCTCGATCCTTCAGCCCGATGGCGATCTGCATGCCCGCCGTCAGGTGAGCCGGCTCGATCTCACAGCGGTACACGGTCTGCACATTGCTCGGATTGGAGTTCCCAGAACTGTTGGCCGCCGCCCGCTGCGGATAGGCTATGCCCACGGGCACTCCCGCATTGCGGTACATCTCCTTGGTACGCTCCGACAGGTGGCCGCTGCTCCGGTTCGAGCGCGAGCTGATCGACAAGGCATCGAACTGATTGAGATCCACTTCCTTCATGCCATTCTTGGCATTGTTGTTGCTGCCGAACTCCGGCTCTGGGTTGTCCTTGGGCTCCTGCGCCGGCTCAGAGGCTTCCTCGCGCTGCTGGCTCTTGCGCCGATTGAGATACTTGGTCAGGCTGTAGTCGTTGCGCAGGCTGTTGATCTTCTTGCTGTACATCGCATCGTAGTCGGCCTCCAGGTGGGACTGCTTGTGGCCCTGAGACTTGCCGTGGATCTCTTTCGGCTGCTTGGCATAGTTGTGGCCTCGCTCCTCAGTTGTGGCCGATATCGCGCTGGACATGGTGTTGTTGCAGGAGTTCTCGAACTCCGATGTGACCCCGGTCACCTCTGTGACCTCGCTGTGCATGCTGTAGGCATCCTCATCCTGTGGCTGGCTCTCGCCCGCCATTTGCTTGGGCGGCGGCGGCGGCGGCAGTGGCCGCTTGCTCTGCACCAGCGGAGGACAGTAGTGTTGATTGGCCTTCGGGGCATGCCTGTGCCCCAGCGCCTTGCTCTGCTCCTGCTGCTTCTCCGCCGGCTTGGGCGAGGATATCGTGATGGTTGTCTTGTTCACCCTGGCCACATCCACCACCGAGTGGGTGGGCGAGGACTGCATGCCCCGCTGGCGCCGCGAGTGCTTCGCCTCCAGGGTGAGTATGCGGCCCTCCTCCTCCGCCGTCGGTTTCCTCTCGCACTTGCAGCTCTCCTGGGCCACCAGCGGAGACTCGTAGATCTCCCGCAGATTGCGGAACGAGTGGCTAGACTTCAGAATAAAGGAGGCCGTCCGCGGCTTGATGGCCTGACTGGCTGCCGGACTCAGGCCGCGACTCAAATCTGGCAGCGAGTTGATCTGGTTGTAGTCCGAATCCACATAGGAATCGCTGCTCATCTGCTGCTGCTGCTGCTGCTGCTGCCGCCCATGGCCATCCCAGGCGTTGATGTCGCAGAAGCTCTGCTTCTTGGGCTTTCTGTCGAGAGTGTCCGGCTCGAACTGGTCGCTGTCCGTGCGCTCCAGATCCGAAGGTGGCTCGTGCTCCACCTCGATGGTCATGCTGCCCCGAAAGGGTGTGTCGTACTTGATGCGAGCCGCCGCCTCCTTCTGCCGCTGCTGCACCAGCTGCGGATTCTTGCCGGCCAGGCGCTTCTTCAGATCGCCCTCCTTGCGCAAGCCGTTCAGGCGATCGTAGACCGTGTGGCTGATCTCCAGCTCCTCCTCCAGTGGCAGGGCGGTGCTCAGGCTGGGACTCAGCTGGGAGCTGACGTCGGATGAGGGCGAACTGGAGGAGTGGGAGCTCTTGCGCTTGCTCGGCTCCAGCCGTTCGAGGCTGTCCGTCTCGTAGTCGACGATCAGATACTGCGGCGACTTGCGCCTGTAGATGGGGGAGTCCGGCTGGAACTGTTTGAGGGACTTGCGGCTGAGGGAGCTGTAGTCCGGCGTGGGCACCGAGGGAATGCTGCTCTGGGTGCTGCTGTAGATGTCCTTGATCTTCTTCTCGATGGTGCTGTCGTAGTCGGGCGTGGGTATATCCGCCCCGTACTCCCGCTTCAGCGAGTCGTAGATGATCTCCGCCGGCTTCATGTTCCGCAGCATATTGTAGTGCTGCCGGTCGAAGGATGTCAGCGAGGTGGGCGTGGAGTTGGCGGCTGCGAACTGGTCCAGGACATCGCTCCGCTTGCGCAGCGACTTGCAGCGGCTGGAGGTGCTGCGCATGGAGCCGGCCGGAGAGTCAGCCAGCATGAACTTTGGATTGTTGTAGATCTCCCCGCCCGTCTCTGCGAATCCGTACACATTGGCGGCCATCGAGTAGGAGGAGAAGCTCTCGTAGGAGTTGGCATTGGTCTTGCCCGGCACTCGCTCTGGCTCTGGCCCGGACCTGCCTGATGCTGGCTTCGGAGAGGATGAGGATGAGGATGTGGGCACTTCGGCCGCTTTGACCTTGGCATTGGGCGGCGGTGGCGGCCGCTCCTTGGGCGCTGTTATGTCCCTCCTCAGCGAGCCCTTTGTGGGCGAGCCCGAGTTCTTCTTGGCCGCCGCTGGCGTGGCTCTGTCGAGGGTCTTCTGTGGCTGTGGCTGTGTTGAGTCCGAGTTGGGGACACTCTGCAGCCACTGCTCGATGCTGTTCCGCTTGTCCCCCATTCCGCCCTTGGCCGAGAGGTTCTGCTGCAGCGAAAACTGGTACATGGACGGAGAGCTGCTGGACTCTGGCTGCTGCTCCTCGGGAATGATGTTGAGCGAGGGCTGGTAGCGCTTGGCGGCCATCTTGTACTTGGCAATGGCAATGACCTCGCGGATCTTCTGCAGAAACTCAATGGCAGCTTGCGGCGGCTCCTGGGGAACAGATGGAGACATACAGGGGATTTAGAGGCGCGATCTTCCCCACAGGGACTGAGACTTACCGCCAGCAGATGTGGCTCAAAGTAGGCCGGATTGAAGTAGAGCTTCTTGCGCACATTGCCACTGACCATGGCCCGAAGGTTCTCCATCTTCTCCTCGCTCATCAGATCCTCGATGACGGCCACGTTCTCGGGCGGCAGGCACTCGTTGTCCTGCAGAAAGTCATCAGAATCCAGGGAGGCATTCTCCTGGCCATTGGCACAGCCATTGGGCGACTTGGACGACTTGCCCAGCTGCGGATGCACCAGGACCGAGGTCTGAAAGGTAAGTAAATCCTGGCTTGAGGCATGCTGGAGTAAGCAGAGCAGCTGCGCTGCTGGCACCCACCTTGATCTTCTCCTCCATCTCACACTCGGAGTTGGAGTTGGAAATGTCACTGGCGAAGCCCGACTGGTGCTCCCTCTCGCCCAGCTGGGGAAAGTGCTGCAGCAGGGGATTGTTCTTGACGATGCCCAGGTCCTCCTTCAGGCTGGCAATGTTGGGGCGACTGTTGGACTCGCTGCCATTGCCCAGACCCATGCTGTTCGCGGAGTAGATGCTGCCCACGCGGCTGAAGGGGGCTCCGTAGGTGACCTGGTCGTTCTTCGGGTAGTTGATCTCGTTGGCCAGGTTGTCCAGGGAGTGGCGCGAGCTGTGCCGCTTGCGCTTCTTCATGTACAGGTAGAGGAACACCGAGGCGACGTAGATGAGGCCCAGCAGCAGGCTGCAGACACCAATCACCACGTACTCCCGCATGGTCATTCCGTCCGAGATGGAGGCCAAGGTCGTGGAGTTGGCTGGCTGGAAGAACACCTCTGGCACATCTGTGGATAGCATGGAATGGGTTAATGGCTGTTGATGGCTGCCTTCCCCGGGGCATACTTACTGTGCGCGTACTTCACCGGACTGCCGTTCACCCGGAATGCCACACAGGGCGAGTGAACGTTGCGGGGCGGCATCAGGGGCTCGCCCTTGCCGTGGCTGGTGGCATTCAGCGCCACCGTCATGTCCCGGCACACCAGATGCACCACAATGAGGCGGCCCTGCATTTTCTGGCGCAGCTCTGGCTCGCCCAGCCACTGCACGAAGCTGCGTCCCTCGTCGCGGAACATGCGGAACGGATAGTCCGTGTCGATGGGATTGCGCAGATCCGACCAGCCATTGGAGCCCAGGTACTGGGCGCCCGTCACCGCACACACGGGCGTGTGAATGTCTGCAAGAGAAATGCCTGTCAAGTGGCACGGCACCCGATGCTGCAATATTTGACTCACTGGCAAAGCTAATCTCCCGACTGGGGTAGATGATCTGGCCGCGCAGAGGCAGGAACACGAATGGGATCTTCTCCGACGAGGAGCCGCTGACGAACGGCGACAGGGAGCACTCTGCAAAGGGAACGGGTGGTGGGAAGAGTGGGAAAGTTTCGTCAGTGGCTGCGATAACATCGGAATCGGAATCGCTTATCAATTCAACCAAGCGCCAAACACAAACCCATGAGAGAAAATATTTGTGTTTACATTTCCGCAGAGCAGAGCAGAGCAGAGCAGAGCTCTTACTTTCCGTACGATGCGGACAAACGATGGGGACTCCAAGCCACAGACCGACTCTAAAATGGATTCGGAATCGGAATCGGACTTGGAATTGGAAGTGGAATCGGTGGCACAGCACTCTCGACTGTGTGTGTGTGTGTGTTTATGTGTTTATGGTGGCAGACGGCGAAAGTTTCCTTTCATTCATTAGCCGCCGCCGTAGAAAGATACCAACGAAACGATTTGTTCAATAATAATAGCATTTTTCCCTCTTTGCGTCACGTTTCGTTTTCATTTGATTTCATTCTGCAGAGCCCCCAGCCCCAGCCGCAGCCCCAGCCGCAGCCCCAGCCCGAGTTCGAGCCCTGCAAAATAATTTCTGCTGTTATTACAGCATTTCTTTCTTCTGGTTAATACTCGTCGACTCGACTCGACTCGACTGTCGACTGTGACTGCGACTGGCGGTTGAGCAACCATTGTGCTCCCTTCCATGTGACAAAACAATGGATGGATGAGACTCCCACACGACTGACTGGGTGGGAACGGCAGCGAAGCAACTCCCACCGCGAAATGGAGCAGAGCACACAATTTCGATACGAATTAGCCACGAAATCCAGACGCCAGAAACCAGCTTCCGCATACGGCTACTTACCATGGATGTCGTCCACACAGATGCCCAGGTCCTCGCGGTAGGCCCTCAGGTAGGGCAGGCAGCGGCAGGTGCAGCCCCCATCCGGGTTTCCCTCCGCCTCGAGCTGCTGGGGACTTCTGCCTCGGCTCTGCTGCATCTTGAGGCGTCGGGCGAGCAGCTCCAGCTGACCGCCAGCCAACGAGGCCGCGGCCGAGTCTTGACCCAGTCCATCTATGGTTTGGGGATATACTTGGATTATGACAAGCTCAATCTCCATGGTAATCTGTTAGTTACCGTTGCCATGTCCATGTCCATTTCCATTTCCATTCCCGTCGTTCGGGAGACGCACCAGACCCGCCGTCCCGCTGGAGAGTCCAATGCAGGTGTCCGCATTGCACGCACTGCTGATGCCTGTGCAGGAGTGCGCAGAGGGAGAGGGAGAGGGAGGAGGAAGCGAAAGAGAAACGTTAAGATGGATTGACTCTGGCCATCACAACAGAATCCCCCAGCCATGGATTGACGGCTAATAAGCCTTTCCAGCCTTACTGGCCTTACTGGCGAAATTAATGCTGCTGTCAACGCATCATCTTGGCTCAGCCTCGAAGCCGCAGACGCAGACGCAGCCGCAGCCGCAGCAAAAAACATCAAGAAATCAAGGGAGAAAGCCTAGCTTCGGGTACCGAGACTTTAACTACCCTTGCCGACCGGTTCTTTCTATACTTTATGCTGATTACATATATGTTTAAAATATTTAAAAGGATTATGTGGAGATATAATCAGGTCGTGGTCCAAATCTATGACCTTTAAAAGTCTTGGATAAAACTTAAGCAATTTTAATGGGGGGGAAAGTCTTAAAATATTTCAGCTAAATATCTTTAAAACTATGGGGGGGCCAGGCAGGCTTTTAGATTTTCTACGGACTCGGACATGCTTGGACATGGATTGATATGCCTACCTCTTCTAGGCGTTACCAACCTCTAATCGAATTTAATTTAGCCCCTCCAAGTGTATCGAAGCAATAGAAGAAGATGCCACATGCCACACGCCACACAAAACTGGGCATGGCATTGACATCGGCTTCGGCATCGGCATCGGCATCGGGACAGACACTTACCGCTCGTATGGAAGACGTCTCCGTCGTGATGCCTTGTCAGATTGATGATCTGGCCGTTGGGCTGCTGCAGATCCTCTAACAGTAAACTCTCGGGCACCAGACCGCCGTCGGATGGCTGGCTGCTGAAACTGTTGCCGCTGTTCCGATTGAAGTTCCTCTTGAAGTTCCTCTGCGGCGTGGGTGATCGCGTCGTCGAGGCGGGCGTTGCCGGTGGGCAGAGGGAGGCGAGCAGGATGAGCAGGAGGAGCAGCGGTAAGGAGTTGGTGGGCCACATCTCAGCAACAGCAACATAGCTGATCCGTGCCGCACTCTGGGGTATTGTCTGCGGCCGCTCCGGCTGAAAGAGAAGAACGCAAAAGAACGCAAAAGCCAGGCCACAAATTAATTAATTTCAAAGAAATCCTAATTTGTAGTCTAGAGCAAGGCGAAACCAGCCCCGCGGTTGACATTCTTTGGGGGCCCCGGCTAATGAGGCAGAAATTGTTGCGGCCCGTCCGTGTCCGTTGCTGGAAATGGAGCAACATCTACATCCAGTTGGTGTTGCCTGTGTCGTTAGCTGCTAACGGACAACATTTAAACAAATGTTGCAATTAAAACTCGTTCTACCAGCAAATGTATAGTTATAGAAAGAGATAGAGAGAGAGACACAGAAAGAGAGAGAGAGAGAGGGGCTGGGGCTGGGGCAGGGTGCATCAGAGGTGGAATTATGTTGCATTGGCACTGGAGCAAGTGCGTCGCAGTGGGAAAAATGCTGCCATCTGCTGCCTCTCCTCCTGATGCGGCTGCTGTACCGCTGCGTGCCGCTGTGAGTGCTGTTTACCGTTACCAAATGCTGCTGCACTTGGTCTTAGAACACCCCGTTTATACCGCTAATCAGTTGCACTTTAGCGGCTGCTTTCGGCCAACCAATTTACATAAATATTTCACACACACAGCGGAGGCAGAAGCACCAGCGAGAACAACAAAAATCAAGAGAGAAAAGCTTTCATCTCGGGTCTCTGAATTTGTCGATACCCTTTCCTGTCCAAAGTTTGTACAGACTCAGTCAGATTGGCTGACAGATCAGGAATATCAAATACGAATTATGTACATATGTATGGGCTTTGGGTGTTGCTTGAAATGCTTCCCACTCTGCGTGACAAACATGTGGTTTGAATCGGAACACCCTACCTCTGCGGAGGGAGGGTATACAAAGCTTAAGCACCACAGAGTAAAAATATTGGGGACTTCTAACTGTTCATATCCAAGTTCTGCTTATCTCTCTCTCTCTCTCTCGCTCTTAGTGCGTGTGCGTGTGTGTGTGTGCGTTTGTATGCTGCTCAAAAGAAGAACAACAGTAATAGACAATGGAATCGGTAGGGAGCGGGAGCGGGAGCGAGAGGGAACACACTGGGTAATGTGCGAGGGAATGAATGAGAGAAGAAAGCGATAAAAAGCAACAGTTTGCGGCCTAATTTGAAAGTAAAATTTCTTTACAAAAACGCACTAAAAAGAACCACAACAAAAACAGCAACGGGCCCTAGTCTTTTGATTGACCAGTCACCAGAAAGCCCCAGACTCAGTGATAATCACCATTCATCTATGTATCTACATATCCATCCATCTATCACATCACCCAATGCGCTGTGCTGTACAGTTATGCCATTTAAACATAATAACAATAACATTTCTATTATTTCTCTTTCTATTTTGTTTTTTGTTTTTTTTTCGATTTGTTTACGACTTTGCCTCAGTTTCGTTTGATTTTCGGTCATCGGTTTGGATGCTTTCAGCAGTTTATCTTATTTTTAGCTTTGCCTTTGCCTTTACCTGTACCTTTGCTTTTGCCTTTGCCTTTGCCTCCTCATGCATTTTCGAAACGAATTTAATGGCAGTAATGACCTGGATTTTGGGGTACGACTGCAACATCAGCAGCAGCAGTAGCAGCAGCAGCAGCAGCAGTAGTCCCAGCAACGCCACTGAAACTGATGCGATTTTGATGATGCTGGGAAAAAGAGTCAAGAGTCGAGAGTCGAGAGAAGAGAAGGAAAACCTTCTGCTAAACAGAATCTAACCCATTCAGTTCAGTCGCAGTGTGTCGGTTCTGCGGGTTGCTCTGTCTAGTCTGTCTGCAGGTTCTGTTCTCTGCTCGGTCTCTTCTCTCTATGGGGTGCAGTGCGCAGGGTCTTGACTCTTGCGCACTTGGCTAAACTCAATTAACAGGTAATTGAACCCAACTGCATATATTAGCCAGCCATATTCCATCTGCTACATCTCACACCAGTCCATGCGATTCCATGCCATACCATGCCATACCATCCGCAGCACAGCCCAGCCCAGCCCAGTCCAACCCATCATCCGCATCCATGTACATGATCATTAATTATTGGGCAACACGAAAGAGCGTGTGCGCATTGTTCTAAGTCTGTGCATAAATTTAGCCATAATAAACAAGTGGTAACAGGGCAGACGAAGCTGATCGACGCGTGGCATACCCCTGGCCAGCGAACCGTCAACTGTTGCACCTCAGAACGGTTAATCCATAAGTAAGTGAGCCGAGATTGGATTAGTCGCAAGAACGAACTTCTCTCATGCTGCAGCAAAGGGAGTTAAACATCTTCTCATATCCAGTAACATATTCAGAAGCCTCTAATATTGCTTCACTTCCTCTTTGGTTTGGCATGCCCCAAGTGGCCCATACAATCAGGGGGTATTGAAATTACCACAACGCATTCTAACCTGGCCATCATTGCAATTCACATGAACATGCACTGCTGCTGATAGAGATGGTGATGGTGATGGTGGTGGGGCGAGGCTGTACCATTGTCTGGCTGGAGCTGGAGCTGGAGCAGCCGCTACACTTCCGAGTGCAGCCGACGTCACACTCGGAGTACTCTTAACACTTAGAACATGCCACAGCAGGCGGCTCAGGCACTCCACTCCGAGTGGAGTGCAGTGCAGCCCCCGATCCCGATCCCGATCCCCAGCCATACAGCATAATAACAAATTTCAAATTTATTCCTCTGTTATTTTTATTATTTTGTGTTAGCGTCGGCGCCGACGCTCCTCCAGGTCCATTGTGTGGCCAGAGGAGCGCATCATTTGCTCGCCGCCTTAATGTGCTTTAATATGTACTTATGCCCATGCTCTTGCCACTAGTGGTGCCTCATCTCCGGCATAGGGCCACAAATGGGGCTGTGGCTAACTGGCTAACTGGCCAACGGTTTCGGTTAGTTGTTAAAACCAAATTACGACAGTGCACTGAACGCAGGCGACGGCGACGGCGATTCGGCTCTAAGTGTGGGCAATGGCCGGTGTTTGCATGGCTCTGTGAATGGAGTTCAGCAAATTACTTTCTCCAAAAAAAAAAAAAAAGCCCCAGAAATCCAAAAAAAAACAGAAAGATTTTCCCAATTTGGGAGAGTGCCTGCCCAGTGACCTAAACTCAATTGGCAATGGTCTGATAAGCCCGACCCAAGGGCAACATAGCAACATAGCCCTTCGCCGAGATCTAGATCGAGTGGGAGATCCATCTACGTACGCGTATGTACAGTGTACACCAGACTCTTACTTACAGCAGCGACCAGTCGAGGTGGCGAATTAATTAACACCTTGGGGCTATAAATTTCCCGGATTCTGCAGATGGGCTTCGTTTGGCGAAGGACTGCTTGCCGGCGGCGGGCTTTCCTTATTATTTCCTTTTCAGTTGTATTCACTTTGCATTTGCATTTGCTGGCATTTTCACACATTTCTCTTGGAGCACATTTTGCACATTTGCCATTATTTGCGGCCACATTTTTGAAACATCTCGTGCCACACACAAAACAACACAAAAACAACACAAAAACAGCACTAGCCCCCGCTTACGGTTATTGTTTTCAGAAATGGTTTTTCTTTTGCAACAAAGAAAGCGAAGACCGCGCGGCACCTTTGCGACTTTTCTTCGCGACTCTTTGCGGCTTGGCGGTTTTCTTTAGATTTTCCTCGAGTGTTGGCTGGAACCGCACAGACGTCTATCAAGGTCGCCGTCGTAGAAGCGACTGCCACTGGAGCCAGCTGCTGGAGCTGCCGAAGCAAGCCGCTCGAGGCAGAGACCCATAGCATAGCCAGCGACATCGACAGAGAAAACTTTTCGCTCTTAAACGAGTTTTCTTTTCTGCTTTCCGCTCTTATATCCCGAAAGTATAAGTTGGAATTGTGTTTTGACAAATTGTATAAGGAACTGCAGATGTGTTGTGATGTGTGAAGGCGAAGATCTTCCACTGCCGACTAATTAAACAGGGGTATGCCGTAGCACCTGGACTGCGACTGGTTCTTCATCGCGTATGCGCCGTGTGTACCGTTCGAAGAGCTCCGCTTGAACCCATGGCGCGGGACATGCTCCAATTTGATGGAGGCCCATCCTCCGCCGAATCGGCGCTGCTTCATTTGTCATTGGTTCACCATAATTTATGACAATTTACTCATTTTAGTCACACTCCAGTGCAGCTGCATAGCATTAGGACAGATGGATGCTAGCAGATCGCGGTGGGGCCCGAGAACAAGTGAAAACTTTTGAAAATCATACAATCAGCCAAGCAGGTGGGAGCTGGGTCTGTGCTGTGCTGTGCTGTGCTGTCTGTGGTGGGGCTGCTCAAATTACACAGACAATCTGTTTGACATAAGCGAGTTATAACATATAAGGCAGCGGGGCCAACTCTTACCCGGCGAAGCCAAAAAAACAAAAAAAAAAAAAAAAAAAAAAAGAAACAATTACAGCAAACTGGTTTCAATTAAAGACAGTTAGAGCCACTGGAAGGGGAAGCATACGTACAAAACAAATAACTTTAGATGCACATATATGTATGTATAGAGAAATATTGGCATCTCCTTGTGCCGCTGCGTACGTGCCGCCTGCCTCTCTGCCCCGCAGAGTCTGATCCGCACCAGCAGCAGCCTCAGTATCAGCTCCGTTGTCTGGGGCAGTCTCTGTCTCCATTCCCATCTTGTCTAGGCAATAATTATACTTTAGTTGGCGACGCCGCTTCGAATGCATCCAACTATTTGCTTTAGCTGCATTTACAGTTTTGGTTTTTTTTTTTGCTGGTGCTGCTGCTGCTGCTGCCGTTGCTGTTGCTGTTGCCGGTGCCGGTGCCGCCCGTCATTTAGAAAGTTTCATTTTTGTAGATCTCCATCTAATGATATATACCCCCCGCCCCGTTTGGTATTTACTTCGCATTATCTCGATCCATATACAGTTCCTGAAAATGGGCCTTCGATTTTCTGTTTCTGTTTCTATTTCTGTTTCTGTTTCTGTTTCTTTTGTTTTTCTTCTGTGCACTTTTATGACGATCAACGGTCGAGGTTTGCCTTGGCCTATCTGCATTTTATGACTCCACTCTCGGTGTCCGAATTAGTTTTTTGTGTTCTCGTAACGGTTACGATTTGAATCTGAATCTTTGAATCTTTGAATCTGAAATCGACTCTGAATCGACCGACTTGTGCTCGATCGATCGTTCGTTTAGCTGTGTCTGTGTCTGTATGGCTGTATGTGTGTGTGTGGCTGGAATACATTTTGTGGAGCAGTTAGCAATGCGTTGCCTACACACAATTACCCGCGTATCTGTTTGCCATTTACCCATACATCATCCATAAATCCTTAACTGTAAAACGAAGTCAGGTTCAGGTCCAGGTCCACATCCACATCCCCGTCTACATCCAAGTCCATGTCCACGTCCACGTCCATGTCCAGCCAGCTCAACTTATGCAAACTTTGGGCACACGTCGCTGCCTGGCCTGGGGCTGCGGTGCATCGTCTGATCTGCTTTGCTTTGCTCTGCTCTGGCCTGCTGCTGCTGCTGTTGCTGCTGCTGCTGCTGGTGCCCCGTGGACAGCCGGCAAACCAGTTCATTTCTGGGATGTGCAGCAGGATTGCAACTGTCCTCTGCCCCCGTTCGCTCCCATTGGAGTAGTATATTGTAATCTGGCTAGTTATTGATACGCTCGTAGCGGTTCGGTTCGCTACTCGTACCCAGTGCTCAGGCTAAAAAAAACTTGCAATTGTATTCATAAATAACGATTGAGAAATGTGTTCTTGTTTCCATGTCTGCGGTCGTCGGGCACTTATTACGACGAGTACCAATTGCTTTTGCAGTGAACATGAAAATCAACCTGGTCCATGTTGGGTTTAGCGACCAAAACGGTTAATGGAGGATGCGAGTACTCCCCCTTCCTCTTGTCTCCTTCACATTACGCATTAATGCCGAAGGAGAGGCTGGGTCTTTGGCTGCTGCAGACTGGATTGCTGTGCAACTATTCAGTCCTTCGTGATTTGTAATTATTGAATAAATATTTCGTTATGATAGAATCATTATCAAGGCATCCATCCCATGGCGTGTGGAGGGAACAGTACTGTGGATACCCGGCTAGATGGCTTGACAGCGCGATGGGGTGGCATGCAATCCTGAACAATGGCTTTATTACCCTTCGGGCTTCGGTCTTCGGTCTTCGGTCTTCGTTGTTCGGAAACAGTTCCGTTGCAAGGCCTATCCATCCATCTGGGCCCCTGTGATTGACAGCAAACAAGCCAAATGCATTTCAATTAAACGCTAACCGCTACAAATATTTCCATTTGTGTGTGCAGGTTTTCTTCTGTGGATGTGTGCGTCTGGTCAGGTGTGCTTCGAGTGCTTGGAGCCACTTTTTTCGTGACCAAAGCATGGCAAACCAAAGTAAACTGAACCGAACCCGAACCGAACCCGAACCCGAATCCAAACCCGTAGGAGAACAATTCCAGAACAGCGGTCAACTCATCAGTATGCTGTATAAATTAGAGCATCAAACGGCGCTTTGGCAACTCGGAATACTGGTCTATACTGTTACCAATGTTGCCGCTGCTGCCCCATCAGAATTCAACGGCTGTGTGGACGTGCCTCTTGCATGTGCCTCTTGCATGTGCCTCTGCATTTTCATGTGCATGCAGTGCAGTGCATCGCTGCTGCAATCGCTCCCAGCACTTGAATCCCGCACAGAGTTCAATGGCGAGTCATCGACGCAACTTGTGCATATATTGTTGCTAAATTGATATCAATTTGTTATAATGGCTCTGCCATTATGGGCCGATTATATGGTTAAGCCTGGCCAGGCCAGTGCTGCTGCTAGCAATAAAAAACACTTTATTACGAGTACGAGTACGACTATTAGCCAAGGAAGCCTGTCTGGACTGGGACTGGGACTGCGACTGGGACTGCGACTGGGAGTCAATAGCCCACAAGTGTTTGGCTCGTCATGGGTAATCCTAGATTAATTCCAATGGCCTTGCTAAATGCAGCTAAGGAGCACCACACAGCACTGGAATTACCGTTTAAAACGGATGTTAAGTTGTCCATACCAGACACGGCATCCGAGAAGCCTGCCAGAACCAGTACCATTGCATCCCACTAGATTTGATGACTGCGACTGGGCCGTAAAGTGTGCTGGAGAAATTTGAATAAAGACCGAGGCCGCGTCTGCGTCTGCGTCGGACGTCTACGTCTACGTCCTCGTGCAACTGGATTTATGTTGTGTGTCCAATTTCTCGTTATGGATGTCCCCTGGCAGCCCGCGGGTTTGTTGGTGTCTTTCCTGATTAAGTCATAAATCACTATCCACGATGCATTTATGCAAATCTGGGCGCTGCAAGTGTGAATCCACAGGAAGTTAATAACTCAAGTTGATTGAACTTAAATCTGCGCTTTCGCCGCTTTTTGTTTGTTTTATTTTGAGTAAACCAGAGTAGAATCCCATTCGCAAGACTTTCACACATAGTTGGGCAGTTTAAGTTTGGCTCCCAAGGAGCCAGCCATCACATGGAGAGTGTCCAATGGGCCCATCACTTACAGATATCCACAATCCACAACACTGCAATGCGATTTGCTGCAGATGTTTTTCTGTTTATTTGCTTCGTGGGCGTTGCCCACAAAACGTTTCCACGTTTCCACATCAACATTGTAATTAGACTCGTGCCTTGGCCCATATAAAAAGGAACTGGCCGCCAGCCTGGCCGTACAGTTTGGAATCGAACCACCTCCGATGGCAGACCCTGACTATACATCAAATCTTCGCCTGATTCGCGACTTCTGGGGCGAGTTCCGGTCTGTGCAGCGCCAGCAGAGGCCTGGCCGAGTCCCACGTCTCATCCTGCACACCGCACGCGCCTTCCTGGCGTATGTCCAGCCACCCGGCTGCAGCCCATCTCCATCTTCAGTTAATATCTCAACTGTTCTTGCAGCGTGTTGGGTCGCTTCCCCAACAAGAAGCTATCCTCTTGGCCCATGTACCGACCGATCAACTGGCTCCTCCTGTGCAACCAGACGCTGATGTTCATTGCCATGGCCAGTGGTGTGCACGAGTCCTCGAACATCATCGACATGGGCGACGACTTGGTGTGGCTCACAGGGGTAAGCCACTCAATCGCTGCGTGCCAGTACAGCAATATCCAATACCCCCCCTGCCTAAAGGTACTTCTGATCTGGACCAAATCATTTTCCGTTCATGTGCGCGCCACTGAAATTGACGAGGTCATAAGGGATTTTTCGTACTACGACGAAGTGGTGAGGCCGGTCCACGATGACGATGAAATATTGAAATGGCAGCGCTACTCGTACATGGGAGAGGCGTACTTGGGCATCACCACCTTCATACTCGTGAACCTGTTCAGCCTGGCCATTTGCTTGCAGCCGCTGCTGGGCGAGGGCCGACTGCCGTACCACGCGTTCCTGCCGTTTGGCTGGCATCGCCAGGACCTTCATCCGTGGGCGCACTGGGCTGTCTACCTATGGCTGGGCGCCACTTCGCACCACAACTTGGCCACCATTCTGTTTGTGGATATCTTAGGCATCAGCACAGTCGTCCAGACCGCCCTCAATCTCAGGCTGCTCGGCATTGAGCTCCGAAAGCTGGGCGATCTGCAGTCCATTAGCGATTACCAGTTCCACGTGGAGTTCCGTCGGGTGGTTCGCTACCACCAGCACATTATCAGGTGAGTGTTGAGGCGTTGCTTCCTCCGCTAACCGAATCCACCTACTTTTAAAGCCTGGTGAAGAAGAGCAATCGCGCGTTCTATGCCACCTTCATTGCCCAGATGATAGCCAGCTTTGCCATGATCTCGATCTCCACCTTCGAGACAATGGTAGCCGCTCAAGGTGATTTCAAGATGGCCCTGAAATTCGTGCTCTTTGCCATCATCGTCTTCGTCCAGTTGTCCGCTTGGTGCGTGGCCGGAAGCTTCGTCCTCCATTCGGTATAAGTCTCCGCTTCTTGGCTTGCACTGCATTGATTTTCCCATTGATTTGCAGTCCACGGAGGTCGCCCAGGCGGCGTTCGAAATCTCCGACTGGCACACAAAGTCCGTGTACATTCAGCGCGACATCGGCTTTGTCATCCTACGCGCCCAAAAGCCCTTAGTCTATGTGGCCCGGCCGTTCATGCCCCTCACTCTGGGCACCTACATGATTGTAAATATAATCTACATGATTCCACCTAATACTCCCATTATTCCTACCCCCCTTTGCAGGTGCTCAAGCAGTGCTATAGACTGCTCGCCCTGCTGCGCGAGTCCATGTAGTGCACTGATAAAAAAAAGGGCATAGTAAAAATAACTACAATCGTATTTGAATGTAAAATGCGATTTTTGAATACAAACGTAGTAAAATTAAATATAATTCACTTTGGTTCAAATATAATTGTACTAAAATGTCCTTTTTATTTGATAATATTATTTAATACTTAATAATAATATTTAATATTTAATCTAAATACAAAACACTTTAAAATAAATATAATATATTAAATTTGTAGTTAAATATGTTTCATATTTAAGTTGAACATTATTATGACATGATTAAAACTTTTGATTTCAAAAATCAAAAGGAAAAATTTTTATTTTAAATATTCCATATTAAATGAAATTAAATATTTTTTGGGAAAGGGAGGGGAGAAAAGGGGGGAAAGGGAAAAGGGAAAAAAGAAAAGGAAAAAAAAAAAAAGAAAAAAAGGGGGGGGGGGGGGGGGGGGGGGGGGGGGGGGGGGGGGGGGGGGGGGGGAGGGGGGGGCCAGGGGGGGAAAAAAAGAAAAAAAAAAAAAAAAAAAACCCCCCCCCGGCGGCGCCCCCCCCGCACCCGGCCGGGGCCGCCCCCCCCGGGGGGGGGGGGGGGGGGGGGGGGCGGGGGGGGGGGGGGGGGAAAAAAAAAAAAAAAAAGGAGCCCAGGCAGCCCCGTTTATTTATTTTAAATATATTATATTATTTTTTTATGTCCCTCGAATTCCCAACTGGTTCCAGCTGCTGCAGCCTTGAATACACAGTTTAAATTATCTTGGCGCAGGGGCATAATCACGTTGCGATTATTTCTAGTTGAAAACTTTAACCTATTCACACCATGAGGACTTGAAATGTAGTCCGCGTATGCAAAATAATAACCAATTAGTTTAAAAATTAAATATATATATATATATATAAATATGAAACATATTAGATTTAAATTGTAAATATATTTAATTTAAATTTGAAGCATATTAACTTTAAATTTGAAACATATTAAATTTAAATATGAAATATATTAAATTTAAATATGAAATATATTACATATTAATATCAAAATTTAAGTGAAAAATATTCAATTTTAATACAACCACTCTTGGATGAAAATCAATGGCATGAAAATATTAAAACTTCAGGGCTTTTTTCTATCGGTGTGGATAAAGCAATAAATAGACGTCTCTCTGGGCACTAAATAGTAATCTGATGCAGATCTAACTCGGAGATTGTGGGATGTCGGACTTTCCTTATAAACACATACGATATATGTGAGCAAAGTTGGTCTTGCACCTGAAGTTTATGACTCAAGTTGATTGAACTCTTGTACGTTTCGGCTTGGCTATCATTTTAGATGATAATATTTTGCTATACGCTTCAGAAATTGTGAATAAACAGAAGCAGAGTTGAATTTAACATGAATTTATATGACATTATTCATTGTTCTTAATGATGCTGATGATCTAATGGGCCAGCCGAGCAGTCACGCGAATTCCGAGCTGGGTTCATTGAACGATCCAACCATTCGCACATAGAGACTAACTATAAGTTCTATCGTACTATTATAATCACGACATGTCCATGATAGATGTGACAATCGATCGATGTCGTGCAAAGTATATTTTCCCTTTGTTTCCATGTTGTTAATGTTGAGGGTCTCTCCTCTGTGGCTCAAAAATGTGGCAAGAAATAAATCCATTGCCTGATTTCTGACTACTGGGAGGAGTGCCACCATGCACCGCAGCTTATCCTCCAGAATTATAGTTATAGTTTTCTGCTGTACCTAGTACTATGTCCGCATAGACCAGGGATGACCATATGTGCAAGTGATTTGTGAAAATAAAAGTCGGAGCAACGGAGTGACATTTGCATTTGCATTTGCATGGCTCGTTTGGCTGCTGCCGCGCCCAATGACACTCGGCTGCAACAATGGGGGCGGCCCACGCACACCCAGCGGCGACAGGTGCACCTGTTGAGTAGGAGGAGATGCTGAGTGTCTCTGGCTGTTAGCTGCAGCCAGCCTCGAACTTATTCAGACGTGACACGCATTGTCATGATCTGACCCAACGCGGTACAATGAAAATGAAGAGCGGTGATCGTTTAGAGCAGAGCAGACGCTGCTGCTGCTGCATGCCCTTCAGAGTTGGGAAAGTCGCCCATGTCCATGAAACGTTCAACGGCCAAAGTGTCATTCGGCCAGAACGGAGAGGCTGAGCTGCTGCCTCAAACAAGCACGGGACGGAGACTCAACACACCCAACACACCCAATTCGGGTGCGAGAGTCGGGTGGGTATATGGAGTTAGGGGATATAGAGGTTGGGTGGCTTTTGTCAACTCTGTTCTGTTCTGTTCTGTTCTTTTCTGGTCTGGTCAGGTCTGGTCTGGTCTGTTCGCCGCACTGATTAACATTTGAATGGCAATCCCCACACATGTATGTGCATGCGAGTGTGGATGTGTGTATGGGGAGCATTTAGAACATTGTTCAGTTTGCTCTTTGTTGCCGTCTCCACATCTAATTAATTCCCCTTTCTGCCCATTGTTGCCATGGAGTTGCTGCCACGACTGCTGCCCCCGCTAACGTTAATCGCAATGGCCAGAACTGTGGCCCAGCACAGCACAGCACAGCACAGCACTGGCAATGGTAATGGTAATGGTAATCGTAATGGTCCAACCACCGATCCCACTGCAGACCAATGCGGAGTTCAATTTCAGAATTCAGTTTGTCGCGCCATATTCTAACGATCGGTCGGGTCTGGTCCCCAAACCCAACATTAATAAACACTAGCCCCGCCAGTCAAAGTCGGTTCAAGGCGATCCATTTAAATTGATCTATTGGCAATATTATCCTTGCTGCTTTCAAGGGTATGCACATGCAATCTGTATGGGGTGTTTGGTTGATTCACTTGATTAGTTATGTGCTTGATTAAATGAAAACGAAAGGAGCCTCAACAAGCCTCAATTTAGATCTAACTCGAACTCAATCGAAGTATATTTAATTTGAATTTCCAATGTGAACCTCGTGCCAAGGACTCTAGAGATTAAAGTTTCAAAGGATCCCCAAATAATAATTAAGTGACAAAAATAATTTTAGCTCTGAAGGATGCATATCCTTTTATACAAGGATACGTATAGGGAATTATGTGTGTAAATAGTGTTGTCTCCTTTTATAACCAGACTAAGGGATCCTCTCCCGCAAAGAATTTCACCAAAGTTGTTAAATATTCAGTGGAAAATTGGACTCTTTTTCGAGTGGAAGAGTACAGCCACCGCTCAGTTGTTGAGGTCAATGGCTAACGCTTTTCCACAAAAAATGGTAGCCCCACTCCGGCCGCCTTTGTGTGTGCTCTGGGGGAGAGCATAAATAGAAGCGTGGACAATAAGCCGGAAGCGACATCCGGAGTTGTGGATCGATATGAGTCGAGCGACACGTAGCATGGTTAGATTTTAGTTTAATGATCCAAATTCACGTTACGCACTGTGCACATTATGGCAACAGTCAGAAATTTTATTCCACTTTTCATGTGTTTTTCCTCCCAACACTTTGCTGGTTCTGCGGCGGGAGGGGGACGCGTCGTTTGCAGGGAAATTCCGCTTATTGAGGTCGCATATTTCGTGTGTCATTTTGTCAGCCAATGAACTAATTAGATCATGTCGGATAAACCAGCGGCACTAACCACCACGAGTTCTGTTGCAAACTGTAGGTTGGAAAACACGCAGCAGAGCAGCAGAGCAGCACACGAGCAGCAACAGAAACGAGAGACGAGACCCCACAGATCGAGGCCAATAATGCCGCGATCCAGCTAGGAAGCCCCACAGAACACAGAGACCGATATCGATAGCGAAACTATTATAGAATGAGACCCAAACGGGCACTGCATACGCTGCTGACGACCCTCCTGGTCTGTCTCGGCCTGACAGCAATCCAAGGTGAGTGAGCGAGTTCCAGGGGAACAGCGAGAGTCCTCGTGAGGGTAGGCTGTGATGCTCCCAATCTCTGCTTGCCAGGCCAAACCACCTGCAAGAATGGGCTGGGGCGCGTGCTCTACGAGCGACTGCCCAACCAGCAGCTGCAGGGCTACGATGACGATGTGGTGCGGGACACGGCTCCGCCCTTCCGGGTGCTGGAGAAGTGCCAGGATCTGTGCCTGCGCGACCGGACGGGCACGAACAATATGGTGCGCACCTGCACCAGCTTCGACTTCCAGCCGGGCAGTCGGATCACCTCGTTTGGCGGCAACTCCGAGTACGAGGAGTCGCTGTGCTATCTCACCGCCGAGCAGGCGGGACCCGAGGGCATTGGCAGCCTGATGCTGGTGCCCAACAGCGTCCACTTCAACGAGATTTGTCTGACATGTGAGTGCGCCCGAAGGCCGAATGCAATGTGCAATGTGGCTGCAATTGTAGCTGTATGAATCCCGTTCTCGTTCTCGTTCCCGGTTCCGTTCTAATGCAGCCAGTCGACCGGAGCGGGAGTGCCCCAGTCGGCGGTACGTGTTCGAGCGGCATCCGAGGAAGAAGCTAAAGCTGCCGATAAGCGACATCAAGGAGATCACGGCCGCCAATAGGTCGGACTGCGAGGACAAGTGCCTCAACGAGTTCTCCTTCGTCTGTCGCTCGGCCAACTTTGACTCCACCATGCGCTCCTGCACACTGAGCCGGTTCACCCGACGCACCCATCCCGAGCTGATGGAAGATGACCCCAACTCGGACTACCTGGAGAATACCTGCCTGAATGGTGAGACCCCCCCACTCTGTGCGGCTGCTTCATGCAGGTCTAATCCTAATCCGCTCCCCAATCCTAATCCATGGCACAGCTGAGAGGCGCTGCGACGGCCTGGCCGTGTTCGTCAAGGAGGAGAACAAGCGACTGGGTGGCCCCTTCGAGGTGGACATCTTCAACAACATGACGCTGGAGGAGTGCCAGACGATGTGCCTGCGTGCCGAGAAGTATGATCTGGCCTATACCCCTTCCATATTAGCCATTTGGCTAATAACAATTTGGCAATTGCAGATACTTCTGCCGCTCCGTGGAGTTCGACGACCAAAGCAAGCAGTGCATCCTCTCCGAGGAGGACTCCATCTCGCAGAAGGATGACATTAGCATCAGCTCCAGTCCCACACATCATTTCTATGATCTTGTGTGCCTCGATAATCGTAAGTGGCTCCCGTGCAGAGACTCCAGCCGTGGCTCACTTGGAGGCAGCGTCACCGTCACCGTCACCGTCAACGAAAACGACAACGACAACGGCGACAACAAGATTATAGTGGAGAGCCTCGGCTGCAACGGTTGCTTCTTCTGAGCCATTTCCACTTCCATTTCCATTTCCATTTCAATGTCTATGCTGTATGTTGTGTGTTGTTTTCCCGTTGCAGAACGAGCCAACGACTATCCAGATAACTCCGTCACCTCGCACCTCTTCTCGAGCGGCCGTCGGCCAGATACAGCATTCCAGCGTTACCGCAACTCGCGTCTCGGCGGCGAGTTTCACTCAGAGATCACCGGCCGTTCTCTAAGCGAGTGCCTGGACGAGTGTCTTCGCCAGACGAGCTTCCAATGCAGGTGCGTTTCATGCCGTTGCCTTGGCCTTAGCTTAACCGTTGCACACACATTACCCTCTGCTCTTCGAACAGAAGGGTATATCCCCTAAGCGTTGGTGTATGTGACAGGCAGAAGATGTTGTCCTCCGTGTCAATATTTCCCATTATTAATAGCGGGACAGGGCAGGGCATTTAATAGTCGGAGTACTCGACCAGTGCACTCAGTCTTGCTCGTTTTTTTTTTACTGTTGCTTTTGGCATCGTCTTCTGCTCGTCTTACAAACCCACGACGTACCTACGATGTACGATGTTGCACGTACCCATCCCCGCTCACTCACCCCACCTCACCTCCCCTAACCGATTCCACTAAATTGCAGGTCTGCGGTGTATAGCGATCGTTTTCGTACTTGTCGCCTCAGTCGGTACAATCAAAAGGACGGCATGCGCATTATATACGATGCTGATTATGATTACTACGAGAATCTAATGTGTAAGTGGCTGCGAGGAGGTGCTAATGGACTGACTGGTAATCTCTGGCTCTCCCCCCTCTGTCCATCTTCCAGTGAATGTGGTGGGCGGCGGCGGCGCCGATGGCGATGCTGGCCACGGTGGCAGCGGCGGTGATGGCAAGCGACCTGCAGATCAGTCGGGCAGCAACTGGAGACAGCCTAATAAGCACGACGATCGCTATGGGTCAGGTGGTTCAACTGCCGGTGGAGGCGGATCGCATGGCGTAGCGGTGACTGGGACAGGCGGTGGTTCCCGTCTGCCTGCGAACGAGGGCATTGACTACGGGCGCCCATACGATCGCTATCCAGACTTTGCGGCCAATGAATATGGTACCTTTATATCCTCCCAGCTCTACTTTTCTATCCAGATGATTTACTATTGCTCGTCCCCTAGCAGATCGATATCCGTATGGAGGTGGAGGTGGAGGTGCAGGCGGCGGTGCTGGTGCTGGCGTTGGAGCTGGTGGGGATCGCGATCGAGATCGTTATCCACCTGATCGCTACGGCCAGGGGGCAGGCGGAGGTTCCCGCTATCCCAGCGGAGGCGGAGGCGGAGGTGATGGCATGGGATATGGCCGTCCCTACGATCGCTATCCCGATGATTATGGTAAGTGAGCTCCCCCGTACACCAGAAGGCACCCTAAAACCGAATTAATGACACCCAAGACAATGAATTGAGATCACCTCGCCACACTGACAACTAATTAACTAAACTAACCCCCACCCCCACGTCAGATCGGTACCCGGCGGGTGTCAGTGGTGATCGTGATCGTGATCGCGATAGGGACCGCGACCGAGAGCGCTATCCCGGCGACCGAGAACGCGACCGAGAGCGCTATCCAGGCGATCGGGAGCGTGATCGTGATCGCTTCGCTGATCGTTATCCGCCCCCGGATCGCTATGCGGATAGGTACGGAGACCGGCGCTATCCGGACAGGGACAGAGAGAGGGAGCGCGATAGATTGCCCTTCCGTCCGTTGCCGTATCCGGGCATCAATGACAACACTCTGCCCAGCGATCTGCCACACACAAGGCCCTATCCTACGGACGAAGATGCGCCCTTTAGGCCCTACGGCTATGGCGGCAGTCGCTACGGAGACAACAGATACGACAGTCGCTATCCGCCACGCTATCCGCCGCCAGGCAGGGAGCGAGATCCCATCGGGGGCTACACTGGACGCGATGCCCCAGACAGCATATTTCCGGACAGACGGTACCGGCCGTCCTCCATGGACCCGGCCAGGTATCCATACGCGCCGGACTCGAGAGGACCACCGGGCCGATACGACGATATTGTGCACAGTGCCAGGCGGCCGGAGCCGGAGTCGGCTAAGCGCTATCCACCGGCTCCCATTGCACCCACGGGCAGTGCCAGCAAATACGCGTCGACTCCGAACCGATTCCCGGTAGGTAACGATCGCTATCCCATGGACATCTACAAGTACGGCAATCGGCTGGGACCCAGCGATCTAGGCAGACGTCCGGGTAAGTACACGGGACTAACCAACTACCAACCCAACCCCTATCACCATTAACCCCTGTGGAAAGGCAGCACTGCCCCGCGGAGATCAGCACTGACACAGACTCTCTCATTTAGGACTGGATCGCCCGCCTCCCTTCTACGACTACGACTATGAGGAACGCTACGGCGACAGGTACGGGCCCTACGATCGGGAGTACGATGGACCACCGGGTCGCCGACCCCCCGTGAGTGGTCCCTACGGACGCTATGACACTCCCTTTAACCGTCCCTATGGAGGTGGGGGCGGCAACGGCCTCGATGATCGTCCCATTCCGCTGCCCGGCATCGGTCTGTCCCACCCACCCACAGCTTACGGGGCCAATGCTGGTCATGTGGGTGTGGGCGTGGGCGTGGGCGTGGGCGGGGGCCTTGGCTCGGGCCCGCCACGACCGCCGATCACCCGCTGCGAGGAGAGCGACAATTTTAAGCAGATAGCCGCCAGGCACAAGATGCGCCGCCACTATGTCCGTCGCACACTGGTCGTGCCCAGCCTGATCCAGTGCGAGCGCGAGTGCATCGAGAGTCGCGACTTTGTGTGCCGCAGCTTCAACTACAGGTATGTGTGTGTGTGTTGGCTTAGGCTGTGGAGGTGTGGAGGCTGAGATGTGGCGAGAGATACATGGGAGATGCTTGTTACAAGAGCGACTACAAATAAGCAAACGCGAATTCAATTTGCAGAGACACAGCCGCCTCCAGCTATGAGGATCGCGATCGCGATCGCGATAGGGAGTCCTCCAATTGCGAGCTGAGCGACAGAGACTCGCGGGAGCTGGACATCCACGATCCGGGCACCTTCGACGCCTCCAACTATGATTTCTATGAGCGCAGCATCGGACGCAGCGATGGCGAGTGCATGGATGGTACGAGAATAATATTTAATTGAATGCATAGCCCACAACTGATGAGTGAATGACCCTACTCCACCCCATTCCTACTCCACCCCACCCCACCCACAGTGACGCAGACTTGCAACGAGGAGGGCATGGAGTTCACTATCCGTACGCCAGAGGGCTTTTTGGGGCGCATCTACACCTACGGCTTCTACGATCGCTGCTTCTTCCGTGGCAACGGGGGCACCGTCAACGTCCTGAGGATCAGTGGTCCCCAAGGCTATCCCGACTGTGGCACCCAGCGCGTGAGTCACACACACGGGCCAGAGATCCAGCATCAGGTATTTAATCACTGGTCTTGTCTTCTAGTACGGCGACACTCTCACCAACATCGTGGTGGTCCAGTTCTCGGACAACGTTCAAACGAGCCGCGACAAGCGCTACAATCTGACCTGCATCTTCAGAGGGCCCGGTGAGGCCGTTGTCAGCTCCGGCTACATCGGAGCAGGGTAAGCTATCAACTTCCCAGTCTTCTCTTTTGTGCAAACCCCTCTACCCACCTCTACCCCTCTACCCACCTCTACCCCTCTTTGCTACCTTTGCAGATCCGGCAGTCCTATTCCCATAGAGTACCTACCAGCCGAGAATACGCTTAGCTCCAAGGTGCGCCTCAGCATCCTGTACCAGGGCAGACCGACCACCACCATAGCCGTGGGGGATCCCCTGACATTCAGGCTGGAGGCCCAGGACGGATACAATCATATCACGGACATTTTCGCCACCAATGTGGTGGCTAGGGACCCGTACTCGGGTCGCAGCATACAGCTCATAGACCGCTTTGGGTAAGTCTGTTCGTCATTATGCCCAATCTCTGCCCGCTAACCTTTGGACACGCAGCTGCCCGGTGGATCCCTTCGTCTTTCCGGAGCTGGACAAACTGCGCGATGGCGACACCCTGGAGGCACGTTTCAATGCGTTCAAGATACCCGAATCGAACTTCTTGGTCTTCGAGGCCACGGTCCGATCGTGTCGCGAGGGCTGCCAGCCGGCGTACTGCCCAGGGCCGGCGGGTCGACAGGAGCCCTCGTTTGGGCGCCGCAGACGCTCCTTGAACACCACCGACATGGCCGAACTGGAACCTCTACCCGCGGACGAGGACGAGGACGGATCCGGAGCTCAGGCTCTGGCTCTGGAAGGAATCAAGCCGTTGGATGTCGCCAGCTCGGAGGACGTGATCATTGTGAACAGCACCACGGTAAGCGCCACTCTGGGGCAGAGCCAACTGAATGAGACGCAGACGGGAGAGAAGTCCAAGGAGAACGAGGAACCGGAGCAAGTGCGGGAAATGATTGAAGTGAGCATGGGGAGAGGGGAGAGGGGAGACTGAGTGTCGGTGGCTGATTGATCCCTTCTAGGTGTTTGAGACGCGCGAGGAGATCGAGAAAGAGTCCTATCCCCGCAAGCTTGTGGCCCCCGTGGAGACGGTGTGCATGACCCCGGCAGAGTACCATGGCCTGATCACGGCCATCATTCTGCTGATGATCCTTCTGTTCAGCATCACGCTGGTTGCCGGCCTGGGCTACAGGTGAGATCAGTGGGAATGTCAATGTCATTTCTCGGGACTCAACTACGATCTTCCCCCCTCAGACGCTACTGGAAGTCCATCTCGAAGAACCGCCTGGTGGACCGCCACTCGCCGATCCACTCGCTGGGCCACTCCCACTCTTCCATACGCACACACGAGCGCTTCACAGAGATCGGACACATGCCCAACATGAATGGGGGAGGTGGTGGAGCAGGGGGCGGGGTCGGAGCCAATCAGAGCGCATCGAATCGGGCCTCGAACGCCTTTCGCACCAACATGTCCATGTTCGGCGGCTCATTACACAAGACTTTTGCCACGGGGTGAGGATCACTATCTGGCGGTCTGTCAGCCAGCCGAACCGGTCCACTTATGGGGTGTTTAATGTCTTTACAGCAACTTGGCGCGCATGTGCCAGCTGCCAGTTATAAATCCGATGCGTTCGGCGGGACAGAGCAGTCACCAGTTCGAGGATCCCAGCGAGCCGATCTACACCGATCCCTCGCTCTTCGAACGCTCCAGGCAAGTGGGCATCCAGGCCAATCCCATCCCTAGGAAACCCGAACCAAACCCAGCCTCATCATCATCATCATCCAGCCATACAGCCATACGCAATTGTAAATATTTTCAAGATCCCGGCATCATTTATTTCGATGTGGCACAATCACAAGGGATGGCAAGTGCAGAGTCCAGCCGGATTGCAAATGCCATCCCGTCCGCCTGCTATCTGGCACCTGGTGGAGCACCAGTCGCCCTGCAGGTGGCACACGTTCGGGATCGTTGGCAAATCGCCTAAAACTAAACACAACAATAAATTAACTCTCATTCAGTTCCGTTCCGTTCAGTTCCGAAAGGAGCGACTTACAGTTTTGGGCACTGGCTAACCAGACTAACAATAGAACGAGAAAGAGCCGCAAGTACTTCATGCTGACGTGCGCTTATATAGACGGACAAGTCGAGACTAAAGTCAAGCTGAGGTCTGGGCGGCGATAAGCCCTATCAGGGCAACGAATCTTGTGCAACGGATCTTGTGCGCAACTCTCACTCTTTCACGAATACTAAATACTAAATTGCTTTAAATTATTTTAAATTGCTGATTAAAGTTGCCATTTCATTTCATTTCCATTTCCATTCTATGCCTATCCCACAGATCGCTGCGAAGTCTGACCATGGTGGCCGAGTCCGAAGACAATCAGGAGGTCTAAAAGTGCACAAGAATATCTGAGATGTCTGATCGTCCTCTTGTGATTAGTTGTAAATAAGCTAACAGTTTTAAAACTCCACTTAATCCAACAACCAGAAATACGATCACTCAATATTTATACGCTAGCTAAATGCGTCGGCGACCCTCGCATATGCCTGGGTCCAACAACTAGCCTAAGAACTGCACAACAGCCCCACGCTATGCTCCCAAATCTACATATACGTAATATCAAACATTCTTCTTATGAACGTATGCTATTAAACATAGTTTATCTAAGGCTAACCAACGCAAAACAACACAAATAAACAATTATTCTCTATACCAGCTAAGATACATTAAATGCAATAAAACCCAAAGCTATCCATATACGAGTACAATATTATCGCGACTTTACTCCGCCAACGGAATGCAGCAGCAGCAATTAATCAGGGCCCAAACGGGGGCTGGATGTCCCGCCAGTGGCAACAGTAGGCAGCTTTGCAACTTCTCGCTTTGGGTTAACGAGCGGGGCCAAGCTGCAGTTGCGGACAGTAGCCAATGGGCCACTGCTTGAAGATATGATCTCTGGCCGGCTCAGCATGATGTTTTCCAGCAATCAGTAGAGCAGAAGGGGAATCAGGAGCGGTCAAAGGCCGGCAAATAAATCAAACAGCAGGACAGATGCCAGAACGCGAACCACGCAGACAGAGAGGGAGCATCACGAAGTGGACAATCAATGCAAATGCAGATCTAAAAAGTACATTCAAGAACTACCATCACTTCTTACAATTCAAGTTTGTAATATGCATATTTCGTACACAGTTTAATAAACATTTCAGAATAAATTAAAAGCTTCCTTTTTTATACTTAGATATAAGAACATAAATTAATGCAGATACGGGTTCGATCCCATTTAGTACCAATGGAAAGGGCCTGGAGCTGGTCATGACTAGTACAGATGGAAAGTGTTCGACTGGACAGCTTTGCAAATGCCTTCTTGGTGGGATGCAGACCAGCTCGAACCAATATTTTGGACCCTTGAAGTGAATGCGAACCCCAACACTCTTACCTGATAATATAAATTATAGATTGGACTATTTACAAAGATATCGGCGGCTAGTCTGACTAATCATCGAAGAATAGTATCTCCAGGATTCTCTTCTGCGCGCTCTTCTTGCGCTCCTTGTTCATCTTCAGCAGCTCGGTGGTGACCAGCTCGCCTAGAAGGTGCTCTGACAGTCGCTGCACGCCTGGAAGATTTTGTGGGGACTGAAACTTGCCGAAGTTCGAGGGATGTGAGGAGTTGCCCTGATGCGGCAACTGCTGATAAAGCTGCAACAGGAAGTCCGTATTCGATGGAAACATGTTCTGGTGTTGCTGATGCTGCTGCTGCTGTTGGTTATTGTTGCTGTTGTGTCCAGCGTTGGCATTATTCGGATTCCCATTGCTATTTGCATTGCCACTGCCATTGCCACTGCCATTGCCATGCCCATTGGTGCGCTGCATGCCCATTGAGTTACTGTAGTGGTTGCCGTGCTGCATTATGACCTGGGGCTCCATAAGGTCATGACTATTGTCATCGGAATCCTCATCGGAGTCGTTGATAAAGTGGGGGCCATTTCCTCCATTGCTAGACATTGGGTTATGCGCATTGCCATTGAGCTGCACGCGGGGCTTTTTTAAGTGGAAGTTGCTGGATGTTGACGAGTCCAAATCGTCATTTCCCTTGGGATTGTAGACATGGCCCTGCATCTGAATGTTGGAGCTGGTGCTCGTGGAGCTACCTGCAGCGCTAGAGGAGGAATGTACTACCGGAAGCTGCTGTGCAGAGGCCGGCGACTGTTGCTGTGATTGCTGGTGTTGCTGCTGAGTGCCAGTGCCAATACCCTGCAACGGCGAGGACAGCGGCGATTTCATCGAAGATGACGTTGAGGGGAGACTGCCGCCACCGTTTTGGGGTCCAGTTACGCCAACTGAACTGTCTCGATACTGCTCCTGGTAACCTTGCGAGGAGTCGGCCATGACAGCAGCCACGGCAGCCGCCTGCTGTTGCATCTGCGACTGGGATATTTGCTGGAGTTGCTGGGAGGCCACAGCCGCAGCGAACTCTCTAAATGCCTGATCAGCCTCGATCTTCACCGGATTAACACTTTCCAGTGCTGAGGAGGCAACGGTGCTCAGTGCATTCATGGCGTGCTGCTGATCTGGCTGATGGTAGTGATGGTTTTGACCCGAACCGTTGAACTGGGACATGTTCTTGGTGGACCCGTTTGATTTATCCACCATGTATTCGTTGTAACTCGAGCTGTTGGCCGACTGGGGCGACGTGAGGAAGCTCGGGACGTTGCGATAGGATTTTCGTGGCTGAATGTGTTGGTCTAGGAACTTCATTTTCTCGAGATAGGGTCGAGACAGGTGCTCGTAGATTGGAGTATCGCCCTGCTTCCGCTGCGAGACGTAGCGTTCCCGCAGATACTTCCAGCGCTTCTTGCACGTGTCCACTGCAAGGGACAAGATTTGTATTTACCAATATATATCAAAGTCTGTATTAAGTCGAGTCTCCCTCTCACCATCCGTTCGCAGCTTCATGGCAATCAGTTGCCAGGCATCGTCCTTAGTCTCATACTTTCCACCGTTGGCGCTGCCGTTTAGGTAGTACTTCTGCCTGTTGTATATGACCCCATGGTGGGCCACTTCATCAATTAATTGTTCGTCCATCATTTTTTCGCAGCTTTATTATTTTATTTGCGATTCTTCGCTTTCCGTGTGCGTCAGGCCATTTCCAGAACTGTACCCGAGCGTTTTGCAACACTGAGCAGTGCTGGCAGAATTACATGCTAGTTTCGAACAAATATATGACAAAATGCGAGAGCAAATAAGCTAAAAATTATATCCCATAGTTATATTTAAATAAGCGGTAAATTAGGACCATCGTCAAATTCAACATCCTATCCTCTCCTACCTTTGATCATGGTATTTTATTTATTTTTTTTCAACACATACTCCAGCAAATATGCTAGATTTAGCCTAAATAAGCTAAAATGGCAGCACTGCCCAGCAGAACTGAGTCTGCTATCGATAGTCCGTGTCCAGTATTTGAAAACGTTAGGAACTTGAAGTTAAATTTTGGTCAAGGGGGGTCGAGAAGCTGTCGTTAACCGGAGAGATTTCTAATAATATTGTGAATAAAAATGTTTAAACTAGCTCGTCGGCTTCTTCCCCAGCAGCGGATATTCTCAACTCCGCTGCGTCTTCAACGTCTTATCTCCACCAGCGACGAAGTCAACTCGGAGCCTATTATCAAATCTATGGAAACGATTGGCGGCCTGTCCACGGAACTTGTCAACGAGCAGAAGTTGAAAAAGACCAGCAGGTAATCTACCGGTTTCTGCACTTGAACTTTGTCTGTATTTGTTTACATTGCCTTTGGGGGTCATTCGTGCACTTGCTGTGCCCGTGAAGTTGTTGAGGGCGGGCGTGGCATGGCGTTTGAGGGGGGAAAGTTGTTCGTGCAAGTACCAACAGAGTCACGTAGGCCAGAGATCCACTAATGTATTCACCCTTGTGTGTATGTGTATGTGTATGTATTGCATTCTATTGTTTGAGTTTTGTTTTCTCCCCAGAACATTATCAACGCTTCAAAATCACTCCGTTCCAATTGCGGCTCGCGTCACAGTGTCAAAAGATGAAAGTCGCGACTTTATGGCTGTGTTTCCTGGTGAGCTCCGCTCCGCCTTTGTTTCCACCACTTAGCATAACAGTACTAATGTTTATTCTAATTCGTTCGCAGATCTTGTACGTGACATCACTACCGTGACGAAGACCCATAATTGCAATGATGCCGCTAAGTGGTTTGCCCAGGTGCTGCAATACAATGTACCGCGGGGCAAAAAGAATCGCGGCATACTCACAGTGCTCACCTACAAGAATCTGGTGGCAGCCGAAGATTTGACCCCAGAGAATATAAAGCTAGCCCAGTACCTGGGATGGTGTGTGGAAATGGTTAGTTTTGATCGTGTGTTCTTGAAAATACCCAACCTAATCTGATTCGCATTATCCCTGCAGCTCCAGAGCTTCTTCATAATCTCTGACGACGTGATGGACAACAGCACAACACGACGCGGCCAGCCGTGCTGGCACAAGGTTGAGAACGTTGGCTTGACAGCCATCAATGACGCTCTAATGATTGAGAATGCCATGTATGCCATTTTGAAGATGCATTTCAGCCACCTGGACTGCTATGTGGCGCTCATGGAGCTCTTCCATGAGATTACCTACATAACAACTTGTGGCCAGTCATTAGATCAGCTCAACTCCAATCGAAGTGTTTCCGAGTTCACTATGGACAATTACAAATCAATTGTGGACAACAAAACTGCCTACTATTCATTCTATCTGCCCTTTGCTGTTGCCTTACACTTGGCTGGGTGCGTAGTGATATTGCAGTTGTCCAGCTTTACTGAATACTAACTCCTTCCTTCTTGTAGATATAAGGACGCCGAAGCCTTCCGCCAATCAAAGACCATCCTCTTGGAAATGGGTCACTTTTTCCAAGTTCAAGACGATTTTCTTGACTGCTTCGGGAACCCGGAGGTGACTGGCAAAATTGGCACCGACATACAGGACAACAAATGCTCCTGGCTAGCCGTGGTGGCCATGCAGCGAGCTAATGCCGAGCAAAAGAAAATCATGATCGATTGCTATGGAAACGAGGGTGAGACGATCGGAACTGCTTAGCCAGTGAAATTGGTTGGTAACAATTTTAACTTTCCAATGCAGATCCAGTCAAGGTGGAGCGGGTTAAGGAACTTTACAAGGAACTCGGCTTGCCCACTACTTTTGCCACATTCGAAGAGGAGTCGTACAACATGATTAAAACACACATACAACAAACATCGCGCGGTGTTCCCCACCAAACTTTCCTGCAAATCCTCAACAAAATCTACCAGCGAGACTCCTAAACTATTCAGATCTATCAAATTTTGAGACGAGAACGTTTTTACTTAAATTATAGCTTTAGAATTTATACAAGGGATGCGTCTGAATTGTTTAAGCAATTATAACCGAAATTATAACTTTATCATACCTACATTTATTTTAATAGACACACTTAGACTGTGAAGTCAAATGGGGCAAATCCCTTGCGGAATTCCGATACATAAGTCGTCTCTTCGTCTTTCTCGAGAAGGCATTCCTTCCAGTTGACTTTTTCGTCACAATTAAGAAGATTCTCCGAACAGAAAACGTCCCTGCAAAATACATTAATCAAACAACAATTGCAATAGAAGCTAATCTGTAACGCACCTAGCGAAATGCAGGGGGAAATGATTCATCTGCCGCGTAATTAGCGTGCTGTCATCAGGGAGCTCGGTCAGAAAATAAGGTCCAATTTCTGGCAACATTTTCGGAGAATCTAATGCCGGTAGCGTTTCAAATTGAAGATTGAATTCCTCCGCTTTGTCCTTAATGATTAAAGTGACTAATTATAATGATTCATAGATGAATTTGAAGAGATTTTCATACCTCAAAGCTATGCTTTATCTTCCATGCATAACCTTCCTCGATGCCGAGAACGTTGATCTGTAGGTGGAATGACTTGTAATGGCGTTCCGTGAAGCACACCACTTGACCGATGGTTTTGAAGAACTTTCGCAAGGCGTTTTTAAATTTATCCAGCTCCTCCCAATCCTCAGTGCTCAGTTGGGCTGCGCAGGGCAGATGCTTTGTGGACAAAATCATGACATGGTGTCTGTTAATTGGACCCTTGGCTAGGGCCAGATAGAAACGTTCTCCGACAGTAATAATTAGATGCTTTTCCACATCGGGTGATGATAAACAGAACCAGCATTTCTCTGAAATTGTATAACATATGAGTTGCGACAATACGAGAGCTACTGTCTGTTGGCGTACCCTGGTCCAATTCTTGAATTCGTCGTTTCTTCCCGTAGCCACGCTGTCCTTTTGATTTCTTGGTGCTCATATCGTAAAAATACTGGCGGTTTTCGGACTAAAAAGTTTAGGTTAGGTTTAGGTACCATTGGTAAACACAATAAGAGGAATACTCACTGTGTCATTCTTGTCGACGGTTCCGCCCAAATCAAGCCCAGCATATGGGCACGGAATTTCATTGGTTGTCTTCTGCACCAGATCAAGCAATCGAGACTTATCGACAGGTTTTAGGGTGAGCGCGTAGATATATTTTGCCTTTTCACTGTTTCCCACATCAGCCAGAGAGATAAATCGGGTACAGAGCTCAAACTGTGTTGTCTCGTCCTTTGGCATACGAAAGGGCGGGCACTCAAAGAAGGTGCCGTTGATGGCACAAAAATGATAGCGAGGCTTGACCTCCCGACAGAGGAACGATATTAACTTGGATGCTGTTGCCTGGAATAGATAATTGATTGTTAGCGCAAACAGATCCACAGACTGGACTGGCTAATGTGCACCTACATTTTCATTCTCCTGCATCCCGTATGGCCATTGCGATGTGAGAAGTACGTCCACTCCTCTGTACTCGGTGGAGCAGTTCTTTGACACCAAACACGAATTTCTGACAGCAAATACATCCGATTTAGTGAACTCGTGGTTAGATTTAGCTGAATCTGCAGCACCAGCTGACTCCACGCCACTTAAATAGGCTATTTTGACGCCACTGGTGAGCGTGTACACGCCTCGTTTGCCGAGGTATGTGAGGTTTGTGCAAATTTCACCATCCGCCAGCTCCTCGAAATGCTTTCCATGCTCCTTCTGGTTCGGGCCAAGTATGTAGGTGGGCACTGTGACTGAAGATTGAGCATGTTAGTATATAAATGGACCATACGCTGTAGTACTTACTGTGCTTGCATCCATTCTTGTAGGCAATCAGCTCCTCGTTCTGTTTGTCATCGCCAAAAAAGTCTCCGACGCAGCAGAGAATCTCAAAGGGTCCCGCTTTTTTGTTGACCTGTTCCACTCGCTGAAATAACTGCTTGAAACGTCCGCGCACATCGCCCACAACTAGTCTATGAGTGAGAAAACATTGCATTAACTAATTTAACTGGTAAAATTCATTATTATATTTAATTTTTACATTTTGGTGCCCGCGTCCATTGGTTCCGATTGGTGGTTCAGTTCAATTTAGTGGTTCGCACCGGCTGTTCGCAAAAGAGTTTGCACCATTTGAGCGAACTATTGACTAAATATAAAATAACCAATTTGCAAATACGCACAAATGCTTGTAAATACATTTCCATTATGAAATAATATTAGTAAATGGCTATTTAAATTTATATAACTATGCTGAACCATAATTATCGCAGTCAGGGCTGGACTTGGACACGTTGGGGATTTCACATCAGAAGTTTTGGCAATTGCTGTTTAATTGCCCGATCAGTATTCTATATTCAACTAAACTTTAACCTTAGTGCAGTGTCAATGGCCCAAAATATGGAATTATATGTGACATTGGCCCCAAACAGCATTCGATTGCAACAATGAACCTTTGCTAGGTTTTCTGGTCATGCGTGGCTGGCACAATTAAGTGGATTGGATTGGTCTCTGCGTTCCATTAGAGGATGCCAAGCTGCGTGGGACATATAAAATAGACTGTGTGTCTCCAATCCAATCATTCGGTTAACCACAGCAATGTCGCCAAGTCTGATTTTGTTAGTTTCTGTTGTGCTCGGTTTGGCGTTGAGCCCTCAAAGTGCGCTGGGCCAGACAATCGACTGTCAGAGACCACCTCAACTTGTGGTAAGTTTAGTGATTGAAACGATTCATACGAGGCATTATTGAAGTCTCCCATGTTCATAGGATCCATCACTCTGCTGCAGGGACGGCGGTCGCGACCAGATCGCAGAGAAATGCGCCCAGCGGATTATAGGAGAGGGAAAAGGCTTGCCATCGCTGGAAACTGCCACAGTGAGTACCCATAGCCCTACTATACAAAAGCACAGATTAAACATTAAACTTCCAATCTAGTGTCTGGCTGAGTGCAT
Source organism: Drosophila obscura (assembly GCF_018151105.1). NCBI lineage: Eukaryota > Metazoa > Arthropoda > Insecta > Diptera > Drosophilidae > Drosophila > Drosophila obscura. Next base: position 1,422,101 of record NW_024542812.1, on the reverse strand, counting down.
CCTCAACACGTCACAGTACATTCAAGATCCACAGAAGCTGCACTTGGAGAACATCCGCAGTAGTCTTTCCGAAAAGTTTTCCAATGACACCGCTTATGTGGACGCGATGGCAGCAGCTTTTACCAAATGTGAGCCCCAATCACAACGGCGTCTTGCAGCCATCCAGCAATCGCAGCAACAACACAAATGCAGTCCCTTCTCGGCGATTGTTCTCGGTTGCACATACATGGAGTACTTTAAGAACTGCCCCGTAAATCGATGGACGCAGAATGCGGAATGTGCCTTGGCTAAGACATATGTTACTCAATGTGGATTGGGGGCTTAGACTTTTGTTTGTTCAAAAAATATATAATTTTAAATAGAAAACGGCTTTGGGACTGTCCACCTACTCATCGATATCGATAGCCCAAACTGTTCTTGAAGCCCTGGTTCGTGCTTATTGCTCAAAGAACCGAATTGACCATTTTTGGTTGAACCTTCTTATATAAGCAAACCAACAAAAAAGAATCTGAAAACTAGCCAATCTTTTGAAAAAATTCATTTATAAAATGGATAAAATTATATGCTTAGTGCTAAGAGTCACAGCTAGCTTGTAATACTAAATCGTATATCAAAAATGGAGGAATATGATTTTCCTCGGTATATTTACGGCATATTTTAAAAATGACGTTTCTGAGGTTCCAGTCACACTCGACAAAACAAATCAAGTGAACTATTTATTTTTCCATATATATACATTTGAAAATGACCGCCAAACTCATTTAGCGCACAAAAAATACTGACATTTTTCGCTCTAAATTCGTGGTGGTTTTTCAAAATTTTCTCTCTTTTCAGAGGTGAAGAGAGCGTTTTCGTGGTGACTTTTCGTGGTGTGAAAAGCATGTATCTTACGGGAACGTTCCCGTAAGATACATTTGATTTGTATGGGGAAAAATTCAGCAACATGTGGAAATGAGCAACAATCTGCATACCTTGGGAAAATGGATATTATGGACTTGAGATATTGTTTGTAATTTCAGGCTCCAATTAATGCAGAAACTACTCAGTCTCTGTTTTGAAAGATATTAACGAAATTTTGCAGCTCACGACTACCAATAATAGGTATCAGAACCGGGATATATGTATTTATAACACACAAACATGTGCATTAATATGTAAAAAACATGTCAGTCTAGGATAAAATCATAAATAATGTTTCAATGGAGCTTGGAACAAAACATTTAACATCAATTAAAAGAAATAAGGTATACAAAAGTACATACGCATAGAAGATACTTGGTTGACCAGCAACACTGACGTAACATTTAGTCAACATTTAAGTTTTATGCTTTGGCCGTTTTTGTTTGAACCTTAATATGTAAACAATCCAATAAAAAAGAGTTCTAAAAACTAACCAATCCTGAAAAAAATTTATGTATCTATCGGATAAAATTATTTGTTTAGGGCTGAGAGTCCTAGCTAGCTGGTAATATTAAACGGAATATCAATATCGAGGAATATCAACGTCGAATGTTTTGAAAAAACAATCGATACTATCGTGATAGTATCGGGCTGAAATAATTATTTAACAACCATTGAAACCTTTTAGGAACTTGTCTATTGTAAAAATTAGATGCCACCTGTCGATTTGTTTACAAATTTGTCTTCGTATTTTATAGCAGCCAATCCAAACATATCAAAAGCGCAACGACTGTAGCTCAATACTATCATGATAGTCTCAAAACCATTGATAGTAGCGGCTAGCAGCAAAACATCGATACTATCGATAGTGCCCTCGATGGTTTGACACCTCTATTGGGCGCGCGTTTACAGAAATTTTCTTAATTACAGCTAATAATTCCTTTTAAAATGGCACAGTCTGATAAAATTGAGGCTTTTAAAGCGTGGGCCACAAGTCTCGGCTGCCCGCCCAGTGTCATACCAGCCGATGAAGATCTTAGAAAGTAAGTTCGAAGCCAGAGGCGCTGGGACACTAATGATTGTTGAATATCCGATCGCAGCATCTTCAAGTCGGGCTCCCACCATCTTTTTGATCAACTGCAGAGACGTATTCGACCGCGTGAAGAGGTGGCGGAGCTAAGGGCCAATCTGCTCATCGCCGAGGTGGAGCGTCATAAGAGCCTTGCCCTTATGCCCCTAGCATCGCGCAGCCTTCTGCCACCTCAGCTTCAAAGGCTGCATCAAATGAAGGAGCTGACGAAGCAGAAGGAGACGGCAGAGCAAACTCTGAAGGAGTTCAGACAGGAGTATGAACAACTTTCCGCCAGCATTAAATCAAAGAGTGAGCAACCCGCAGAACACAAAATAGCTTCTTCCAATATCCTACCTTGTCCACAGACATACAAACTATCCGGGCCAAGAACAAGAGAGACCTTCTGGAGTCCAAATGCAATATGCTGGAGCTAAAACTAGAGTCTATGAAAAAGTCGTATGAGCAGGAGCTGAGGAACAAGGCCCAAATCTTGGCCACAACACCGGTCAAATTGAATTCAGAGAACGCCAGCGAGAAGAAAGCCTCCAGGGTGGTTGAGCAGGCGCTCAAGGAACTAGATAAATTCTATGGTGTCTGCAATGACGAGACCAACAATGCCCACCAATTGGCCCAGGCCAAGGAGCGGCTGTGGAACGAAATGCGCAGCATCTTTGCTAAAACGCCGAATGCATCACTTTTCAATGTAATAATGAAGATCAAGGAGGAGCAGTTGCAGCACATAACGCAACTAAGTACGGCTAATAAGGGAAACACCCCAAAAGCCAAGCCCCTGTTGACCAACTATGAAGCGAAACTACTGCAGACCAAGGCGGAAATGCTGGGACTGGCGGCCAACTACCTTTCTGCTGATAAGGAGCTGCTCAAGCTGGAAGCTCGCTTCTGCCAGGAGTATACTCCTTTTGTTGACGAACTGCAGAAGAAGGTGAACAGCTTCAATCCCAGTGCCGACGTGGACAGCACTGAGGAGCTAATCAGCGACTTTCTTGTGCAGTTTACCATGCGAACTTTCAATATGGCCCGCAACGAGTACCTCGGCGAGCAAATTGAGCAGTTGCGCCTAGAGTTGAAGGCAGGCAGCAAGCAGTTGGAAGATCACGACCTACTTCTGGGCTCCGTGAAGCAAGTATACAGCGATATAAGCACCTCCATCCATCGCATACAAGAGGACATGGGTCAGCTCTCGCAGATAAAAGAGAAGATCCTCTACTCGAGGAACATGATGAAGAACTTGCTCGATGACATGCATGCAGCCACCCAGAACCAGAAAGCCAAGTCTCAGCTGATGAGCACCAAGCTAAAGGTCAACAACATGTCGATGCTGGGCTCGGAGAGCTTCTACATGGCCAACGACAGTGTGTTCTCCAGCACCAAGCTTGAATTTGATTGCAACACCAGCATTGCGAACTTCACTCTGGTGCCTGGTGCAGCGGGCTCGGCAGCTGCTCTCTCATCTGGTCCCGTCAAATTTGTGCCCTGCCACCTGCTCGAACTGAACACGTTCGCCGAAATGCCGCTGGTTAAGTTAAGCTTCATACCCCGATCCTGGTAAGTGGATAGTCCGATAGTTAATACTACCCCCAACATAATATTCAATATTTTTGTATGCAACTCAAACTCCTCTTTGGTAGCGCCCATTTGCTGTCGGCCAATCCGCTCATCGTTGAAGCCCAGGAGCTGGCCTCCACCGTTCAACTGGTGCCGGGCCATCTGCTGACACCCTTCGGGGCATTGCAGGAAGTCCGTAAACGCATTTTGTGGGCGTCAGCAATTGCCGCACACACGTCTGACTTGAAATTGAGTTTGCAGCCGTTAATTGGTAAGCTCGCATTCTCGACCCTTCCGAGTAGACATTTTGTCTCATTTCCGTGTCTGACCCCATCCATCTCTCCCTCTACTCCCTCTACACAGTGGATCCGCACGATTTGAAGCTGAAGGCACGTCGCCAGCACGAGGAAATCGAACAAAAGCTGGACAGCCTAATGGCCATCGCCGTGAAGTCCAAAATTTATTTGCAGAAGGCTGACCGCATCTATCGCTTCATTCTCGATAATCCGCTGCAACGCTACGTGCCTCCCACAAAACTCTTCAGCAACGGCACCTTTTCCGACTACGAGTCGGAGTTTAATCTCTATTATCGCATGACCACCATGGGTGCTTCGATGAGGGGCAACTAACTAAGCAATAAATTGTGAAAAATGCAGGCAATTCTGGCCCATGGAAATGCCATAATATGTTTAAGTTATGTACTATCCCTTGAAGGGAAATATAATACAAAACGCTCGTTACTTTTATATATTTTTATTCATTTTTTTTTGTTTTGTTTTGGTTTTTATATTTTAGTACAAAGTCGAAATAGATTTTTTTGCTACACCCTCATTAAAAATAGGGCGTACAATTTGTCGGTGTTCAAAAGACTTTCGAAATGCGCTTAGGAGCTAATGATGTACACAACGATGTTGCCTTCATTCGGATATGAATTTAGCCGCGATACCAATGCAAATTTGTAGTTTTGTTTTGGGGTGTGGTGTGTCATGTTTTGCAGAACGAAAATACTTTAATATTTATTAAATAAACATAAAATACTCCCATAATTCTGAGATGTGTACTTGGAATGCTGTGATGTGTGTCGTCGTCGTCGTCATTGTCATTGTCTTTTGCTTAGAATAAAATACATATTTAAAACATATACAGAGCCAGATCAGAAAACAAAACGGACGAATGTGGCGGCTGGGTTCGGCTTTTAGGTTCTAAATAAACTATATCGACTGTTCTGATCTAGTTATCGTGGGCCCTTTCACTTAGCGTACTTAACTTAAGACATAATATTGGACGTTTGAAGATTGGACAGGGCGAAACGGAAAAGGAAAAGGAAACAGAAACAGAAACTACAAAACAAAGACAGGAACAGAGGGAAAGAGAATCGAAATGAAACATTTTCTGGAGTCTGGGTGGTGGGGAGGGGGAGGGGGATATTCATTTGCGACGTCTGTTGGTTGGATCTGTATATGATGTAGGTTACTATATAGCTATGTGTGTATAGTATATATTTATGTATTCGAGGGCTGATTGATGTTTTGGACTTGGAGCGTTTGTAGTCAGAGTCAGTGCGGGACCATTGGCTTATCTGGTGAAGAGCAGCGCCATCAAGATGCCCACCAGGGCAAAGGAGGAGGCAGCCACATCCTCGGCTCCGGCATAGGACGCCCGACCACAGGCCGGCGGGCACACCGGAATATTGGTCTCAAACAGATTCACACGGGCCTCGGCCTCGCCAAAGCGATTGGTGGCCTTGCACACATAATCTCCGTACTGGCGCTTCTCGATGGTGATCACACGCAGCGTCGAGTCGGTGACCTCGTCGGTGGTGGCAAAGTGCGAGATGCTGTAGTGCTGGTTGTTGGCCAACTGGATGTCATCCTTGGTCCAGACAATGGCCGGCGGTGGGTAGGCCTCAATGTGGCACTCCAGATCCATGTCATACTGCAGCATCTGGCCGAGACGGGGCCGCGGCGCGGTTATCACTGGCGAAAACTCCACCTCCACGTTAATGTTGCGGCGATCTCCCTTGCTGACACCGTTGTCGGCCACACAGTAGTAGGTGCCGCGGTCCTCCTTCTTCACCGACTTGATTCGCAGTATATTACCCACATAGGTGGCACTATCTGGAATGGACAAAAGACAAAAAAGAGATGCGATCATTAGTAAAGTGTAGGTATTATATATATTTATTTGTTTAAACATTTATTTATCTCTTTCAGTGCGCGCGTTCAAGTGAGAACAGGCCACGCGATTAGTGCATGTATTAATGAAGCGGCTCTAAGCGGATCGGGCCTCTGCCCTTTGTGTTTGTGCAGTCAAAAAAAATAGAGTCAAAAATGTAATTTTAATGAGCCAGCCCGGGCCACATCCGTTAGCACTTTGTGTGTTGTGTGGGTGACCTTTTCACTGTCGTCCACGCTCTCCCCACTCCCACCATTCGCTCCACTAACAATGGCAACGTTAATGACCTCTAACAAGTAAACCATTTTGTTGCTGGTGTGCCTCTGCCTCTGCCTCGGCTTTGGCTTCGACTTCTGCTCGTTTTGTGCTGCCAACTAATTTTGAAAAACTCAGAGCGCGCCTGCACTTAGTCATAAGTGCACCAAAGGATAGCACAAGAGGGGGCTGGTGGTGGTAGTGGTGGTGGTGCATTGCAACAAGCAACTGAAGCGTAAACGGGAATACGAATGGGGAATAGGAATTGCAGTGCGAAAGGTGCGCTCAGCCTCAGTGTTGGTTCGGCTCATAACCGGAAGTTGGCTCAGCGCAATGAGAGATGCAGAGAGATGGAGATGGATAGGGAGAGGGAGAGCAACGAGTGCAATGAGCCCAGGGATCTCTCAGTGCAGTCGCTCAGTCTCCACCCCACCCCTTTCAACCACACAGAGAGATGTACGAGTGCTCGTTGTACACACAGGGTATGGATGTACGAGTATATGTGTCTGTGGCTGCTCTTCAAACATTTGCCAAAACAATTCAGGCTCAAACAATTGACACAAACTACACGGAAGGAGGCAGCAGGAGAGAGTGAGAGAGAGCATTGACCAAAACTCTGGAATGCCCTGGAAATATGTTGCAAGCGAATTGCATGCCAAATGCGGGCCGAAGGGATTGAGCGGGAGGGAGGCATGCTCGTGCCTACTCGACTGAAACATTTCAAATTAATTGCGACTGGGAATCGAAGTAACACATTTCATTAAAATTGGATTGACAGCCTGTCCCCCCCTCCTGCATAGTAATCGACATGGCAATGGGTTAAGGCGGCCGGCCTCCTACCAATTGCAGCAAATTGAACAAACGATGCTCTTCTGCTGGCAGGGGGCATCATCGTGATGCGGGCATTGGAGGAAACAACGCAACGAAACTCATTTCAATATTAGAAAAGCACACACATGGCAAACACTACTCACTCAAGTCTCCGAATACTACAAATATCCATGGAAGACTCCAGAGAGTGACGCAGGCGAGGGCTTTGTTTAATTAGTCCAATGGAGAATGATTCACTACGGAGCAGCGTGAATAGAAAGCATTTGTCGCCCCAATTGGACACTAGCCAAAGCCCAGCACTTCAGCAATATACGAGTGGAGCGAATGCGAGAGGGAAATGGAGCTACTTCTTCACATTTCTGGGGGATCAGATCATTATATACAATAACCCTTGGGTGATGATCTAACTCCAGGTTTCTCTGGCAAAACCCTTGTGGAATACGAGTATATGTATATATAATCATCTTCAGATGAATAATTGATACAACTAATGGATACTTTTGGAATGGAATATTATATGGAATATCTCTACCCCCCCCCCCTATGTGTATACTTAATACTGATCTATTATGATCTTAATAATGCAAGCCACACAAATAATGCAAATCATATTTATGCACATCAAAGTACAAGCTGTAAAAATTAATTTTTCCCTTTGGAAAAAACCAATTAAATTTGTTGCGTTTGTATTTACGAGCGTTTACTGTGCCTGTGCCTGTGCCTGTGCCCGTGCCTGCCAGTGGGCTGTCATGTCATGTGTACTCGAATAGGCCCAAACAGGTTCTTTCTCTATCCCTCTATCCCAGTTTCTGTTTGTGTTGCCGTTTCTGCTTCTGCCTCGCAGCGAAACTTTAAGTGCAGCAGCGTGACTGGGCCTGGCCCCGATCTGGTCTTGGACTTGGTCTAGGTCTCAGCCTAAGCCTAAGCCCCAAACGCAGCTGCAATGGCACAAGCTCTGGCTCAGGGCTTGGAGTTCATCGGGGGAGGAACCACTCAAAATGACAAATGTCCAACCGTAGTAAAGTGTTGAGTTTGTTTTGCTCTTTTACTGTTTGCTTGTAGGTTTTTTGAATTTATTTTTTGTCTATTATTATATGGACAGAGCATTTGCTTTGATGGACGCCCGCGTGTCTGCTGGAGCACGAAATGATATGCAAGTCAGGTAAGGCAGTGGAGTGGAGGCAGAATTCAGAATTCCAGAATTCCAGAATTTCAGAGTTCTTTGTGTTACCCAAAAAATGTGTCGCCTGTAAACCGTTTTACCGTTAGCATGTAAACTATAGTTATTTCTCTCTATCCCTCCCCCCTCCTTCCATATGATTCCATATGCTTGGGCTTTAGTGTTGTGTGGAGAAGAGGTCGCGCATGCGCATAATTGGGGCGTGTCAGAGAGTGGCAAATATTTAATTGCTAATTAGTTATGCGACAGAAGAGAGATCGCACACAGAGAGAAGGAATGACAGAGAGAGAGAGAGAGAGTACACAGATGGCATTTTCTTGCAAGTTGAACAATTTCCGAGTCTGTTTGTAATTAAACCCGATATAAATGCTCTCCGAATTGACTCCAGATCTGGTTCATTGTCTGCGCCCCACTCTCCAGAGTTCAAATGGATCGCATAGAAGAGCAGACAGTCATTGAAGCAGAACACCCCTCAGGATTGGGCAATGTAGTGCGGGGAATTAGAGATATTTGGGACTGTATTTATGAATCAAAAAACATTGTAATGGCTTCAAATTACAAACCAGACTCATATATCACTAACAACCCAAACGAGAGACAGGCAAGGGTTGGTCTACGAAGATCTACCTATGCGGACTGTACCTCTGCCTCTGGCTGGTCTGTTCTGTTCTGCTGCCAAAAAGCAAACATTAAATATTGACAAATTATGAAGAAAATTTCAGTGCAATCAAACTAATGAGAGAGCCCCGAGCTGAGCGATGCTGCAAGCAGCCCGCATGTCATCAGGGCCCAATAAAAGCGAACCAAAACAGAACCGGAAACACACAGATCTATAGAACCTGCAGCACATACATACATACATATGCACATACATATGTGCATACATAGTATCATATCCACAATCAACCAACCATCATCCATCATATAGAATCTTGGGCATGTGTGGAGTAATTTCAGTTACTAATGAGAGAATTAAAAACACTTTGCTCGGCAGGATGATGCGGCTGCTTTGCTTCCAGGGGAGGAGTGCACTCTCTGACAACTAATGAAAGGAAAACAGAAACAGAAATGAAAAGAAAAGACAGAGACACCGCGGAGGAAGACACCGGAGTGTGCAGAGCCCAAAGAGTCGGCACAGAGTAATGAAAAATCAGACAGCCCAAGCAGGCTGGCAGGCAGGCAGGCAGGCAGAGGAGGCACCATTTGTTTTGGTCCGGACCTGGCCGGGAACAGAACCTGTCTGGGACTGTCTCCGCCTGCCATCAAACAAAATGAAAACAACGTTGGCAACACCCTTACCCCCATCCCATCCCATCCCAAGTCTATCCCCTCTCCCCTGGCAAACAGCCAGAGATAAATTGTCAGTTAAAGGCAAACGAAAACAAGGCCCAAGGAGAAGGAAAATTGTGCAAAGTGCAAAGGCAAAGGCAAAGGCAAAGGTGAGAAGTGATGTGGACGAAGTGCAAGCAGGTAGATATCTGGAGCTACAATGGTCTGGTCTGGTCTGGTCTGCTTCTGACAGGATCCCAGTTATAACCAGGAATGGGAACGCTACTGCTACTCTGCCCCATTGTGCCGCCACAGCGATGACTCTCGAAAAGCGAGCGCAAGAGGAAACGGAAAATGCATTGAAAACCTTGACAGGGTTCACCTGGTAGGGTCTGGTTGCCCCTCACTGTGGCAGGTGTATGTATGTGTAGGTAGGAGTTCTGTAGCTGTTCGCTTGTGTGTGTGTGTGTGTGTGTGTGTGTGGGTGCATTCTATGACCCAGGGTCTTTGGGTCTTTGGCGCTTGGATGACTTTCAGTGGCCGTCAACGGTTAAATGCGTCAGCGTTATGAGACGGGCGCGCTCGCTTGGAAAATTTGTGACAACTTGTGGAAAGGAAAGGAAAGGAAGGGGTTAACGTTACTCGATTACCGCCACCGTTTCTAATGGTCTTAAACTATTTAAAAGCCGGCTGACGGCTGCCGCCGTGCCCGCCATTTTGTGAGCAGGAAACCACCACCGAAACATCCTGGAAATGGAAATCGAATTTGGCATGCAAAAAAGTATGTGCACCAATCACAGGGCAGGGCCCAGACGCCCGTGAGGGAAAAATTCGACCAAAAAACACAGTAGCAACGGCAACGGAAACAACAGCTAGCTGGAAAAAACATTGATGCAAGCGCTTTCCCTTTCCCCGTTTCCCTTTCCCCTTTCGCCGAGAGAGCTGTGTCCGTTGAGGGGTGTGCGCCTGCTGTCTGGGCCCGCAGCCATATTTGATTTTCATTTTTCCTTTTCAATTTCCTGCAATTTGGCAAGGAAAGCGCACTAGACAGCACCTTCGACTGCAAACTTGAAATGTCAAAAGATTCGGAGCAAACAGTTCCCTGAACCGAACCCGTACCCGTACCCGAACCGAGCTGAGCGGAGCTGAGCCGAGAGCATCGTCATGTGGAAGTTATGAATGTTAATGCAACGCGAGCTGCGAGCTGCGAACGGCGAGTGACTCATCGTCATCATAATCCAGTGGCGAAACGGGTGCGCTTTTAATGACGCTTCGCATTATTCGCGCCCACTGCACACACTCACAAACTCCAGGCACGAACCCCAGCATATTTACACCCAAACCCATTCCAGTCCCAGTCCAATCCAATCCATCATGGCTCTAGGCGAGTCACAGATGGGTCATGTCTCTCATTTCTACCCCCTCTACCCACACACCCACTGCTGGTCCCACCTTCTCAGTGCTCTGTTGCCTGTTCTGCGTACGGACTGGCAAAAATCCAATTAAAAAGTGCACACAATGTTTTTCCTCTAAAATGATTTTCACTTTTTCTCATTTCGGTTTCGGTTTTTTTTGGTATAATGGGATTGACCAAATCCTTCCATTTTTACCGTGTGTGGGAGATTGATTTGATTGTGAATTCAGCTTTTCAGCTTGATTGCATTAATAGGCGTCGAGCGAGACCCCGACGCTTCGGTTCTGAAGGGTAGAAGCTTTTCTGTGTGCATTCCACGCAAGAAATTAATTTCTAGATGTCAAGCTACTTGGGATTACTTAGAGCTATGAATCTCTTTCCCGGAGTGCAGTTTCCATGAGGTCACCAGCTGAATTTTCAAAGTTCTTGTCTTGCCCCAGAAGTCAAGTGTGGACAGAGTTGATTAAACCCACGACGATGATGGGAGCGTATGTCAGCATCTCTCGTTCCTCGCTCTCGCCAGCACCAACACCTGGCAGAGGCCGTCTAAGAAGCCGCAAAGTCTGCTACCCATCCACATCCCCAAACATCATCATCATCATCATCATCATCATCATATGGTGATAATCATTCTCACAGTCATGGTTATATTTTATGGAGAAAATTGCATGCCTGTGCAAATTTGTCGCCTCTTCCTGTTTTGTCACCCAAACTCATCAAGGAACATCCATCCACATTCACGTCCACATCCACATAAGCTAAGGGCTTTCCTTGTGTTGGTGTGGGGGGTAACCGCTGCATACACACCCACACACACACACACACACAGATGCACACAGAGATACTCATATATCGAGCCTATAACAAGCTCTTGAGACATGTGAATGCACCCACTTTGGTGGGTAGCGCGCGCGCCTCAGACACTGCCTTCGCCTTGAAACCGCACACAGCGACATGGAGACACCCTCCAGTTGCACCCCCTCTTCCTCCCACCATACCCCATAGAGAGAGAGAGAGAGCCCCGTCCATGTCCACCGCCCGACCCAAGAGGCAGACTCTGTTGTTGACTTTTCAAAAGTGATTTTCTTCTTTCGAGTAGTACATTATAGCAACCCGAGTTATGCGGCCTGGCATGCCATTTATTGGATTACACTCAGCACTCACTCTCTCTCTCTCTCTCTCTCTCTCCACACTCACACTCTCTCGACTCTCTCCTGTGTCTCCGTCAACTCAATTGATGTTTGCTCTTCGAATGGATGGGTCTGACTGTACCGTAGCACCCGCTTACAAAGCATAAATCAAGGCATGAAAAGAAAACTATTAAAATAGCAATTACGCCAAAAAAGAAAACTGGATAAGCGAGCGAAGGAAGGTTACACAATGTATGGCATACTCCTCGTATGTAGATCCCTTGTGAGCCCAAGTGCCTAAACAAATATTGACTAAGTACCACAGCAAACAATGTGATTGCAGACTGCAAAGAGAGAGAGAGAGAGAGAGAGAGAGAAAGGAAAGCCGTGTATCCTTTGTGAGTGTGATAAGGATTAAAAAGCCGGTCGGTTGGTCGGTCGGTCGGTTCGAAGGTGAAACATGCAGCTAAAAGTGCTAAATAAATACAGGAATTGACGCACAAAGAGCGCTCCGTGAATTGAAATGAATTCTATTTCTCTTATTTCTCTCACTCTTCCTCCTCTCCTCTTTCTCTGGTGTGATAAGCTCCGTAGGTGAGGGGTGTGCGGGGAGCGGCACAAAATGGCTTCAGTCAGTCCCACAAGGAAACTGGGACGACAGACGGACGAGAGCAGTTCAGCTATTAACTAACAAGTTATTACTTCAGGTTGAGTTAATACCATAAAGGGCTACGCTACCCCTCCACTGCCCTACTGCACTGAGAAATACATATGTATAGTCAGTCGTAAGCCCTGGCTGGCTGATGAAAGATCTCTAAAACTTGATCATTAAAAGGGGAATCTGCAATCAGACAGGCCATAAAAAAGTGAAAATCTAAGCACAAACTTGGCCCGGAAATAGAAATTGTATGCTTAATTATTCTATAATTTTGCGCAGTGTATGGTGGCGGACAGTGGTTGCCCCATGTTGACCAGGTGGTCGTTGCCCCAGCAACCAACATTTATAAACAAGTTTTCCATGGCAGTACGTCATCATCACATCAGCGTTTATCGTTCTCGTTCTCGTTCTTGGTCTCGTTTCGTTTCGTTTCGCATTGCTTTGACTTTGCAACAAAGAGGATGCAATTGCGGCTGCAAACAGGAAGAGGAAACGGCCCCAGAAGGACCAATAAAAACATGCCCATCATCAAAGGACTCCTCCCTCTCCCTCTGCCTCTGCCTCTACCTCAACCTCTCCCTGTACCTTCGTAATTCTGCGTGCGCAAAACCTAATTACTTGCAAATACTTTTCAAACTCATTCCCAGCTGCTGCCTCGAGCATTTGAAGAATGTTTTTTCCATTATTCATTAAATGGGAATCTGGGTTGCACTGGGGAGGGGTCCTCCTCCTCAAATCGGGCAACTAATTTGGCCATTGGGCACACGCCCTGTTGAGATCTGGAGAGGAGCATCAATTGCGCATCGAAATGTTTAAGCGTAAATATTATTAAATTTATGATTTGCTTTGCACCCTTCAGAAGCTGTTTCACCCAGAGAGTGGCAGAGAGAGTGGGTGAAATTGCATTTGTATTTAAGGGCGCGATTGGAGTACTTGATAATGCTCACTTGAGTTTAATTCGCAATTTGCCATACAACAATTTGCATAAAAGTAAATCAAGAGCAGCAGAGGGAGGGGTGTCCATAGAGCTACTGTGGAGCGAGCAGAGCTGATCTAGCCAAGACTTGAATTAACCTAGAACCATCCATAGGAGTGGGAGAGTGGACCCATAGAGAATATGCTATCCCAGCACTTTCGCTGGCTCACCCATAATTGCACAATTATAGTTAATTGACCATGATCCGAGGATCTCCCGCATTCAGTATCTCGTATCCATGCCTCGATCAGAGATAAGTATCTCTGAGATGCTTCACTTCCTGTTCTGAAACTAAACCAAACAATAACCCAAATTTCGACAGCTGTCTGCGATTGAAGTTTCAGCTAAAATATTCAAATCCGAACTCAGCATTCTTTGCAGAAAACAAACGCCGACCGTTCTGTCCCTCCTCACGTGAGTAGTAGCTCAAGGTGAGGTTTATTATGGAAATACGATTTTGCTGTGGCAAGCACGAATGCCAGGCCAGGCCAGGCCAGGCCAGGTGTAAGTGCAATGCACATGTCTTTGTTTACTCATTCATACACAATTCTTCTCCCTCGGGGCTATCTCTTGCATGGCGCTGTTTGGCTGTTCAATAAAAAACGGAGAATAACCAATTGATTTGCATGGCAACACACAAATTGGCATGGACTCCCGACGCTCGAGTCCAGCCCAACACCCCGAAAACTGCTCTGCTGGCAGAACGGAAATGGTTGATTAGGGGTTCCTCCGTTTTGGTTCTTGGGCGGGACGCAGGCCCGTGCTTCTGGTACTGCTACCCTTTTCGCCTGGGGGGGGTTAGGGGTTGCTTAGACAGGGGATCGGATCGGATCGCATCGCGGTCGTTGTTTGTTTGCACTTTACACAACACAACACAACACACACACAAGCATACACAAATTTGCCCCCGGAGCCATTGTTTGGGTTACCTTTTTAGCTTGTAATTTATATATTTTGTATATTTTGTATTCTTCGATTGTATTCGCCGGCTATCAAAATAAAAATTATGTAGCCAGGCGAACGGAAGGTAGCGGCAGAAGGAAGGCTGGGGAGGGGCAGAGCCAGTCCTGGCCAGGGGTGTGACAGAGGGCGGGGCAGGGCAGGGCAGGGGCAGAAACCATGCTCTCAGGCTCGCTCATTGTTTGTTGTTTACTCTTTCTTTCATTCACGGTTCTCTGGATTTTTTGCTGCACTGCACCCCCCGCACCCTACCCCACCCCACCCCACCCCACTCCAAAGCCTAGGCCGTGTCTGATATGTATGAACGTAAGAAACAGCCCTCCACTGCAAAAAGCATTTGCACGGGCCGTTTGTTCCTCCTGATGTTTGCTTAAGCCCATACCTTTGCCCATGCCCATGCCCATGCCCAGGACCTAGGACCGGAGACCATCAAACGTTCCGTGGTATATACGGTACGTTTTCAAGTTGCGGAAGCAATTGCGCGTGCTGAAGTTGTCGAATGCCTCAAAAACTCGGAATGGAAATGGAAATGGGAATGCTGCATAAAGCACAAAAGGCAACAACTCCTCCAGTTCTCTTCAGAGCACGCCTTCTGCACTGCCATCTCATCTCTCCACCCTTGCAGTGCCTGGGATGGTTCCTGCATGGATGGATGGACGGATGGCTGCATGGATCGCCTCGTTGGCGCATTTCAAAGCCTGGGTTTGTTTGCTTAAGCTCTTTAAATTAGAGCGTGAAAAAGTGTGAAACTCCACGCAGAAACCTCCTGGTAAACACTGGACGCCCAGACCCAGACCCAGCCACAGACCCGTACCCTGGACCCACCCTAGGGCCTTTGATTTATGGGAACGGCAGGAAAAAAAAACGTTAAGCCATTTCTGACTTGCCATGAAGCGTATCCACGTTATTGTGGTTCAGTTTATAGCTTCCGAGGTCCATTTTTGAGCATGCTACTCAAGTATGGTATTGGGTTTGGATCCCCGCTCATAGAAGCCAGAACAGAGTCAATGTCAATTAAAGATTGCACAAGTTCAGTTCAGATACGACGCCCAACGAGCAGCGTACTGTGTAGTGTAGTGTAGTGTAGTAGGGTGTGCCCGCCATTCCTTTCCAGGTATTAAGCATTAAGTATCTATCGGATTAGTTACACTAATTGCTTTTTGGTTGCCGCTGCTGCTGCCACTGCCGCTGCCGATGACGCTGCGATCTTGTTAAGAAACCATTACGGGATGGTTCGGAGTACGCAGGGTTCATAGTTCAGGTAGAGATGGAGAGATAGAACAGCAGCTAGCACCTGTACGGGATTAACCTTGTACAAAAATGGTGCATTCTACCTGTGGACCAAATTATTTTATTAGCTTTTCCCTTCTTTTCGGGAAAGGCTCTACAAGAAATACAAAGAAATGGAAGAGACAAAGCATTTGGCACTTGTGCAGCATGGAATTTCCAATGAAATTTCACAGCGTGCACCCGCACAGCAATAAAATCAAGGGCCTCTGGCACTACCACTAGAACCGCTCCCTCAACGAAAACAATTGCGAAATAAAGCCACCGAACAGGTTGGCTGTTTGGGGTTGCTTGTGGGGCAGAAAGAAGGTGAAAGAAGACAGCAGGCAAAAGGCATAATAGCAACAACTAAATAAACAAAGCTTGAGAGGTGACGCCTGAGTGAGTCACGGTCACTCACACACACACACACAAAAGCACACTCTCTCAGCTATGGTCAAAGCGGGACAGACAGACAGACATGCAGAGAGAGAGAGGAAAGAGAGGAGAGCGCCAGAACAGAGCCCCCCCATCAAACGTTGTACATGTACTACAATGCATGGGTTAAACGCCCCACATCCCACATGGAAAACGGTAAATAGCAATTTCGAAATATAAAAGTTTGTGGAAGAAAGACTCACCCGTTGGCAGAATGGCATTGTTCTCGCGACGCCATGTGATGGACGGAGTTGGGTAACCGCTGGCAAAGCACTCCATTTGGACCTCGCTGCCCTCGCTGGCCACAATCGATTGCGTGGAGTTGTCGGAGATGACGGGCGGGCGGCGCACAGAGAGCTTGACTTCGGCGCTCACCTTGTGCACGGTGGAGATCACCACCTGACAGGTGTAGGTGCCAGCGTCCGTCTCCTGGATGTCCTTGATTTGCAGCTTGTAGGTGGAAGAGCTGGGATCGTAGCGCAGCGAGAAGCGCGAGTCTTTGATGACGAGCGTGGAGCCCGTGGAGAGGAAGACGGGATCCGAGTCGGTCTTGAGGAAGAGTACGTTGTACTCCTTGGCATACTGAACGGAGCAGTCGAACTCGACAGTGCCGCCGATGTCCTTGATCTGCTCCTGTGTGATGTACGAAATGGTTGGCGTCCTCTGCGCCTCTGCCTGCGTGGCGAGGAGGGCGAGTCCCAGCAGAAGGGATCCAGCTACCGTGCCTCCCACGTTATTTACCATCTTAGGGCGCCACATATTATTGGTGAAACTGTGTTGAATGAATTCTCCTGAGTTTCGCGTGCGCCAAATGTGAAAAAGCGCCCAGCACCACACCCTACACTATCGAGAGCTGTTAATAACGCGCGAGCGGAGCTGAGAGCGTGGGGAATGGAATGAATTCTTGGCTGAAGAAAAGACGCTCGCCAAGCTACGCTCCACGTAGAAGAGAGAAGCAAGAGAAGACGACTCCAAAATAACACAGGTAATGCTGTTTCGCTTGCTTGCACGGGCAAGAGCGGATGCTGTTTGCAAGACACACTTGTCGGCTCGCTCTAAGCTGGTTTTCAGACTCTTTGGTCTCTCTCAGTGCCGTGCCTCTTAACTGGTTGAGTATGTATGCATGTAAGCCGAGTTTGATCAGCCAGAGTACTTTTCACACACGACGCGACAATTAACAACTTGACTCTTCGAATGGCGCGCAACGAATAAAAAAGTCACTTCGAAAATTGCGCCTCTATAACTATACAGCAGTGTGACCGTGGATTCATCGATCAAAATACCGTCTCACCCTCAAAAATATACCAAAATATACCTTCTCATTATCGTAAATGTACCGAAGAAAATCATATACGTAACTACACACTTGCTACATGTCAACAACATATTTACGAAGTATGTATGTGAATACCTCTAATTAATGTTAAAATTCATTTTTCTCAGATAATCATATATTTTAATATAATTAGATTCTTCTAAATATATCTAGATCCTGATTCATGTTGTTCTTATCTCCAGGAATACCTTAACCTGTCAAAATTGGTTGCTTTAAAATTTGAAAATATTTCTTGTATACCTACTATGATGGATCTCGTTAGTTGGAGCGACTTGGCGGTAACATCCTTTTATTTAAAATAAGGCTATGTTCTTTACCATACCTCCAAAAATTATATTTAATAGATTGATGAAATTGATTATATATAGCATTCTATTCGGAACCCAATTTCGACGTTAAAATATCCAACCGTCACTCCTGACGAGCAATAATTTGTTAGTGAGGAAACGATATTGCTATCTATCGCTATTTTGTATATAGAGGTGGCGGACATTTTAATTTGTATCACATCACACATACGATATATCGTATTGACCGTTAAATAAGTGGCAGCGCTGCGTGCATTTCAAATATTCCTTCCCAAGGAAACCTGGGTACAGTCAGCAAGGTGGCCCAGCCCAACGCAGCACAATGCAACCAACATAATAATATATTTACCTAATAAACGCATAGTTACAAGTGGCAGCGATGTTTTGCGAAAAAGGTGACTTGACTGTGACCGCACCATGGAGATCTACAGCAACAGTTTTGTCTATTCTCTAAATACAAATTAGAAGTCCAAGTCACTCAGGCTGCGAGCAATAAGTTCGACCAGGAGGAAGTTGTTTTAGAGGCCAACCAAGGATTCTAAGAGCCTACTGCGCCTTTAGGGAATTCTCCCCGCAGGGCTTTGCCTTGGCAGTGACATCCTCTTCGAATTGCCACACATTACATTCTTCTTCTAACGAAATATTTTATTCCATAAAACGACATGGTACAAGTTACTTAAGATTCTAGGTATTGTTCATCGAAACTCCAGGACAGCGTGGAGCTACTTTTTACACATTGTACAAAATGAGGCTTCAATACAAGTTAATCGATTGGATGGCAACGACCATTGCGGCGGTACAAATCAAACAATTATTTCAATATCCGTTTCGATGATCAACTGAAATCGAGGATTCGGAGCGGGAGGATTGAAGAAAAGAAAGCAAAGGTTAAGAGCAATAGATTAAGCAAACCCTCTCTGTAGCTACAACATGCAATTGATGGGTTATTGGGCAAAAAAATAGGGACAAACTAAGAGATGTTCTTATGTTTAGCTACAATTGGGGATATATATATATATACACATATACTATACATATGTCATTCAATATGAATGAGTGTGCCAGGTTCTGGTTACATACATTTCTTCAGTCAGCAGCATCTAGAAATTTTGTTAAGTTTTCTGGGGAGGGGTGTGATAAAACAGGTGTGATATTTCATTCATTGAGTAAATCTTCTTGATCAATGTTAGCATTATTGTGTGTGTTCCCTATACAGTCTTTAGAAAATGCAAATAGGTATTCATATTAATAGCTTCGTTGTTTCGGTTGTTCGGTTCTGTTCGTTCATGGTACAAAAAGAATACAGGCACATAGCACATACAAAATTAAAAATTAATATCTTGTTAGCAACGTAAAAAAACAGAAAATGTTTACACAAAAATGAATATTAATGAATAGAACAGAAGAACATGGCAAGGAGAATGGCAAACGTCTAGTAACAAATGGATGAGCAGTGAGATGATATGAGACTCTTCGATTAATGCTGATATAGTGGCCGACGACGTCAAATCAATTGTTATAACTCATTCTCCATATTTGAGCGTACGTTTCGCAGCACATTGTGCGTTTTTAGTATTTGATTCTTGATGTCTTTTTCGACTTGTGCTTTTGCTTTGTTAGCCAGACGCAACTTTTCGTAGGTGTCTTCGAATGCGCGCTTGGTGCGGATTAGTTTACGCTTCAATTCGGCATTTTCTTGATCTACCTTGGCACAGTCGTGTGCTGTTGCTGCAGATGGCTGCTGCTGCTGCTGCTGTTGCTGGGACACATTCAATTCAATGTTGCCAGTGTCAGGCGAAACGGGTTCTGTAAATGGAATAATACAAAGATTTAGTGGATGGTTCTCCCTCGAAGAATCGAAATCTAAAATGCTTACCATCTTTAGCACCTGACAGCGTCTCACTCTTCATTTCCACAGTCGTGAGTAGGGCACGCTGTGTGGCTGGACACAGCTCAACGCTGGAGATCCGGCCGGCGTCGCTCTCTATACCCAGATCTGGCGAGAAGCTGTGTACGCGCCCTCCCCCCACTGCCATGCTGGCCGGCACGGTGGAGTGATTGCCAGTTGGTGGTCCCATTGGCACTGCCACCTCCTCCGACGTGTATCCCGACTGCGACACATCGCTGCTGTTGGAACGAGCTGGCAGTTGGCGCTGCTGCCCCCCTTTGAGGAGCTCCAACTGCAGCCTCAGCTCCTCTGTGCGCTTCTCCAGCTGCAGTTTGTCGCTGTAGGCCTTGGTCCGTTCCTTGACCGCCTTGGAGGCCTGCAGAGTGCTTTCGTCCAATTGTTTTTTGAGCGAGCGCGTGGCCAGCTCGTTCTCCACTAGAGTCTGCTTCAGCTCCAACTCGTTCTCCTGGTGGCACTCCAGGGACCTCTGCAATTCGATCAGCTGTTGGGCCTGCTCCTGGTATAGGCTCAAAGCCACCCAGTCTCGCTCGAGCGCCTCCTGGTGCAGGCGCTGCACTTCCTCGAGCTTCTGCGCTGCCTCCAGCCTCAGCTCCGCCAACTCGGCCTGTGCCTGGTCCACAGCCACGGCGTGTTGTTCCTCCATTTCCAGGAGCTGCTGCTGTGCGGCCTGCAGTTCCATGTCCGTGATTTGCGCATCTGCAGTCAATGTGCTCTGGGCCAGCTCCAGCTGATCGATCTGCTTGGTCTTTAGATCGACCAGACGTTGGAGCTCGTCCATCTGCTGATCCTCCTGCGTTCCGATGGCCTGCAGATCGGCCGTTAGGGCCTCGTTGACGGCGCGCAGTTGCTCCATTTGCAGGGAGATCTCCATGCAGCGCAGCTGCTCCTGCTTGTAGCGATTGTCCAGATCCACCAGTTGGCATTGCACGTTCAAGACGCGCTCATCCCTCTGGGCTATCTGCTCCTCCAGCTGAGCAATGCGCTCGCTGGTGCGACTGCGCTCCTGCCTGGCCGAGCAGGCGCGCCGGCCCTCACTTTCCGATTCGCTGGGCCGGTTTTCGGTCGTCGCCAGGCTGTGGGAGGTCTCCTCCAGTCCGATGCGGGCCAGGGAAACCTTACGGTCCGGCTCGGACCAAGCTTCCGATTCGCTCTGGTTGTCTAGCTGCTGGGTGGGGAGGGGCAGGGAGCGGCGCTCCTTTCGCTGCTGCTGCCCGTCTGTGCTGCGACGCTTCTCCAGCTCCCGCTTCAGCGCCTTGTTCTCGGCCTTTAGATGCTCCAACGTTGGACTGATGGAGGCACCACCGCCAGCAGAGGCGACGGCGCGTATCTCCTCGTGGGAGTTGTACGTCTTGTGGCTGGCATCGGCCTCTGCATCGGCATCGGCATCTGGATCGGTGTACAGCATCTCGGAGAGATTGCATAGCTGGGCGAGACTCTGATCGGCCAGCGAGGCGCCAGTGATGTTCAGCGTCATGTTGAGGCTCTTGGACAGGTCCAGGCTGCGGTCGACGGCTCGACGCATGGCATGCCGCCTATCTGCGGCCAGCGCACCGAGGACATCCTTGTGCTTGAGCAGCGAGTTGAGGAACCCGGCCAGCTCCTCCAGGCGGTTGGTCAGCACACCACAGACATCGGCGCACTCGAGGCGCCACTTATTCGCGCTCTCGGCGTCCGCCTGTACCTGGCGCAGCTCCTGCCGCAGTTGTCCAATCACCGCGCTGTTCTGCTGATCGTCTCCCAGACGATGGATGAGCACGTCCACCTTCCGCTGCAGCAGCTTGTTGCGTTCCAGTGCCTTGGAGTACTCCAGTTCGGTGAAGGACTGCTGCAAATCAATGGAGCCATTGGATTCTTCGTTGATCTGCGGCAGGGACTGCTGCTGGGTGGCGGCCACCAACTTGGTAAGGCGCTCCACCTCGCGGTTCTTCTCCCACAGCTCCCTGTTGACCAGATTCTGCAGATTGGCCGTCTTCTTCTTAACCTCCGCCTGCAGCTGTTTGATCTTCAGCTCCTGCTCGGCCATCGTGAGCTCGTACTGTTCCTTGAGGGCCGAGGATATTTCCAAAGAGCAGGCCTCGTTGTCACTCAGCGAACGGCCCGTTGCCGATGGCGATATACTGGCCTGGCTGCTATTATCGTTCTGCAAACACATGGACACATAAATTTCAGAATTGTTAACAGGCAATCCATCCCCTGGCAGCACTCACTTCTTTCTTAACAGAATTCTGCTCTGGCTGGTGCTGCTGCTTCTGATGCTGGTTGAGCCTTTTGATCTCCCTGTCCTGGCTGCTCAACTTCTGCATTAGCTTCTGTATGGTGCGGCAGGCCTGCTCGTGGATGCGTTCGCGCTCCTTTACCTTCTCCTGGGCATCCTGCAGCTCGCATATTTTGTCCGCCAGTTGGGCGTCCATCTCCTGCTTGACCTGCAATTGAAAGCAAACGAATGTCTAGAGTCTCTTTGGAGTAACAATACTCGTATTTATTGCCTGAAACAGCGGTTCGAATAATTCAAAACGATAAATTTGTTCCCCCCGAAAAATGTTGCAAACAAAACCGAAACTATTAACCGAAACTCGATGTATCCACGATGGTTACATCAAGTTCATGTTGCCCCACATTTTGGCAAAGAACTGGCGGAGTCCCGCAAGGCTGGGCAGCGAGTAGGAAGTTTGTAAGTGGTTCCCTGGCGCAGGGATTGGCAGCCGGAACAGTTCTCGGGCACAGTCATTATGCAGCATCCGCTGATACCGCTGACCCTGTGGGCGACGGGGGCGTTTAATTGATTGACAACTCCTGGCGATGAGAGGGTTAGGGGTAAGTCACCTTTTCTGCATCCACTGGCATTGCATAGCCGTTGCCTCCAATAATACTGACCGACGACGCCGAGCTTTGTTTGCTGCTGCCCAGCACACTGATCGCCGAGAAGTTTGAGTTCAGCGACGAGTTGCTGGCAGTGCGCTGCAGCCCAGGCCCAGGCCCAGGGTTGCTACAATAGGCGTTGTCCAGAGGAAACAGAGCCGCCTGCTGACGCCTTTTAGCGTTGAGTGAGGCAAAGGGGTTTTGACGCCGCAGCAAACACAAATCCACCTCCTGCCGACTGATGTTGGCCGCGTACTCATCCAATCTACTCTTCAGCTGCTTTCTTTCCCATTCCATTTTGTTGTTGTTTACCTTACTTACATTTGCCTCGTCGCTGCACTGCATCCCCTTCTCGAATTGCTCCAACAGTTCGGCGTTCTTGATGGCCAGCTCCTGGATCTTGGCCTCGCAGGAGGACAGCGTCTCCTGATGCTCGGCCTGTGCCGATTTCAGCTGGTCCTGGCAGGCTATCTGCCGCATGCCGGCCTCGACCAGCTCCTGCCTCAATCTCAGCACCTCAGAGTCCAAGTGTTTTAGCTTTTCATCCAGCACCGCTCTGGTGTCTCCCTCCTGGGCGGCTTCCATTTCCTGAAATGCCCAAGTGGGGAATAAAGACGGGAATTGGACGATCCGATCCAACCTTCAAAACACTCGACACTCACCTCGTAGTGGCGCAGATGCTGCTGCAGCTCATCGATCAGCGCTTGGCTCTCGGTTTCCGCCTTCATCTGCATCTCTTCGTGCAGGGATATGGCCCGAGCGGCGTCCTTCAGCAGCTCCGTCTTCTCCTCGACCGTCTTGCGCAGCACCTCGGCCTCAATCTTTGCGTCGATCAGCTGCTTCGACAGAGACTCGCCCGAATGGTTTGTCCGATTGTGCCCCAGCTGGCTCTCCTCCATGAAGTAGAGGCGCAGCTTCAGATTAAAGTTCTCCTTGCGCAGCGTCGACATCTGCTCCTCCACGTTCCGCATAGAACGGCCCGGCATGGCCAACGGCGAGTGGCTGTCGCCTTGCAGGCGGCCCGCATCGAAACTGGCATCTGTGGGAGAAACAAGGAAACGTCCAGGACACAGTGAGTGGACTGACTCTAAAGGAGAGTTTATGTTCGGTGCGCACTGCAATTGAATGAATTTCGCGACAAGCAGCGACTGCTTCGCGGCTTCCGTTCCATGCTCAAGTATAGATCCGTATAAAAATATATATATTCAAACTGGGAAGACCGCTTCGATGTGTTGCCAAACCCTAAATACTATAAAAATCTGTGGCTTCCACATTAACATTATTCGGGCCACCTACTGGGATGGGAAGCCTGGAAGCTGGAACTTCCCGCTGGTGCCTGGTACTTACATGAGTTTTCCATGGTCACATCTTGCAAGACTCCGGGACTGGTGCTGGAATGGAAAGAGTGGAATGGAATAATTAAGGCTCTGGGATGATGACCTCTGGATGACACAGCCAAGTAAAAAAAACACTCAAACTCAAACTTAAACGTTAATTAATATTTTATTTGCACACATATTTCGGCAGTGATGTCATAAATCCCACGAACCCGCGCCTGACCCCGTCCATACGTCCGTCAGGCACAATCTGCCAGCTCTGACTCACTCTCTGCACAGCCGCTGGTGGTGGTTGTGGTGGTGTTATCATTGCCCGTCTGGAAGCACTCATCGATGCCAGCAGCGTCCAGCGTGCCGTTGCAGAACTGACCGTACACCGACCAGGCCGTCCAGCCCTGCTGCCTCCGTATGACCCTCGCACACTGCACGGCCATGGTAATGTCGTCGCTCAGCAGCCGCGTGCAGTTCACGTTGCACTCGTTGAAGGCATAGTAATCCGTTTGATTGGGCGGCGAGCACCAGAAGCGATCGCTGATCTGGAACAAGCCATAGTCCCGGGAGCCATCCGCATTGGCCTGCCCCACCGCATGCGTGTTGAAGCGGCTCTCGAATTCCGCAATGCACAGCCACAGTGGCAGCTCCGACTTGGGCACGTCCAGGATGTAGAGCTGTCCGGCCAGATCGCAGGGCTTCAGTCGAACGGCCAGGGCCAGAACCAGGAAGCACAGGCATAGCAGCAGCGGCAGGCATAGCACTCCACCACTTGATCGGGCCATTCCAAGTGAGTTCCAGTCACGTACTGGGGCTCTGAGACGCTGGCTCTGACTCTGACCATCAGCTGTATCGAAGCTTAATCGGAATCCAAACCGGTTTCAATTATTTGGCCCGATCTGTTAGTGGAAAATCTACGGACAAATGCAACACTATTCTATTTGTGGCTTGCATTGCATTGCACTTTAGACTGGCGGCTATTAATTAATTAATTAGCTCCCTGCCTCCCCCTTATTCGTGCGCTGGAAACTAGAAGTGAACTGAATGTCCAAAACAATCCTAGGCCATATACGCTATATGTACGAGTATATTCGTATACTTTTAATGATCTCCAACTCTTGTAGGCTCTCAACTGAAGCGTAAAAATTGTAGCTCAGTGGGTTTTTATGGCATTAAAACTCTTTTTTGAAACTGAAATCGTTTGATAGCCGAACCGAACCGAACCCTCTTCCATGATCCACGATCATTTCGAACTATCTTACAGTTCTGGTGGCGGAACACACCCATTCAAAGTTCTGTTCTTTTTTTGGCAAACTGAATTTCAGTTCAATTCACAGTTGAATGAGCACAAGTCGTATGATGCTTAGAAGTCACTTCCGCCCCTTAAATCTATTCCCCATTCAGTCAAATGAATGAACCATTTACTTACCAGAATGGACTGCTGCCCGGGTTTAATGAGAATCGCTTGTACGGCGAGGAGCCCTGTGTTTCATTTGAGTTATTCAGAGACGTAGATCGAAATATACCCGCCATAGCTTTCACGTTTTCTTCAACATTAGACACTTTTATTTATGTATGTAAGCATGTACATATAATATTGTTCACTTTTTGAAGTAGGGCTGTTGCGGAAACTCTATATTTGATATTTAAATAGGTTTTTTTTTGGTTTATAATTAAGAGCAGACACGTCACCGCTTGATGTTGATGTTGTTGCTGTTCTTGGCTTTATTCCCTAAATACCGCGCGATGCTGCACGGCACACGACAGAAGATAGACGACAGACCACAGACTATGTCCCGTCCCAAGGGGCAGCAAACTATGAGTCATTTGCTGCTGCTGCTGCTGTCTGCTGTCTAAGGGGAGCGCAGTGAGCCGTAGGGCGGAAGAAGCTTCAAAGAACCCGACAACCCGGTGGATAGGCATAATATACTTCTATGGATTGGATGGACGGCGCACTCGATGCACATTTTAGCACAGACCAGGCCCCTGCCATAGATGCAGCAGCACTTGGACACTCTCACACACAAAGACCACATTTATTTTGGGAAATTAGCAAAACGAGCAAAGGAAGAGCCGCACGGCAGTATAACGAACGACAATCGCTGGCCAGGCCAGAATACACAGGGCGACGAAAACTCTGCCAAACATTTGCACTCATTTGTTGTGGCGACGGCTCTGTCCGTGCCATAGCTATGGTTACTAGAGGCGCTCTTGAAAATCAATGGTCTCCCGAACAACAGGTGGACCCTAAACTGTGCGGTGGGAGACGTGTTAGGACGTGTCCTGTTGACACCTGAATTGAACCCTCTCTTGGCTTTATAGCCCCATACCGCGGCAGGTAACCAAATTAATCCCATTGCCGCCTCAGTCATCTACCTGGCTACCTGGCGCGACTCTCGAGTGGGTGTCAGGCTATGGATAATGGCACACAAAGGCGCCTGCAGTCTGCAGTATTCAACAGAGCGATACAATAACAATAAACAGTAGTGCAGGAGCACAGCATATTGAGTGATATGTGAGGGTTGGGGGGCACTTAATTTGCCGTTAATGCGGGGACTCTGAATATACATACATACATATGTATGTACGTGCATCAGACACTGTACTTTATCCCGGCAAGGGTAGGCAGCCACACAAAGGAAGCGCAAACCCCCTTCCATCCGATCGGTACACGGGGTTAATCTCCTGCTACATACGCGTGTAGATATTAACTACACACATGTGTCACTTTCTGTTCGTCTGATAAGGTGGGATATCTACGGTTAGGAGGGCTTGGCGCTGCTGCTGATATGGGTGTGGATTGTGGATTGAGCAATTGGGAATCCGCTATTCAACAACAAATTAATTTCTATACTTTTCCGTGACTAAAATTAGCCACAGCATCGCTGGCGACACAACAAATTAACAACAACAACAACGACACTGACGGGCGCGAGAGATACTCTACATGCAGCGATGTACATACATATATGTATATATATATATATTTCGTTGTACATCCGCGCATAATCACACAATATTTTGTTCGTTTCGCATCCTTTACATGTTATCTACAGATGCAAATGCATTTATTTACATATATTCTGTAACCGTATAAACAATTGTAACTTCACTGTTATCTTCACTCACATATATGTATTTACACACGTACGATAGGCGACCCTTTTGATTATTTAAACTGCAAGTTTGTTTTCTTATTATTTACATATGCATGTGTATGTATTTATGAGTGTGTGTGTGTGATATATAGAACAAGAGCGAATGGCGCAAGCACAGCAAACGAATAGAATATCAGCGCGAAATTAATTCAAAATATTCTACGTCCAAATAAACCGAAAGCCAGAACATAAATGACTGAACAGAAACACGGAGAGACGGAGAAAAACCAGCAGCCTCATCTGCTCTGAAAAAGGAAAATGCGCTCAGTAAAACTCGCACACACTGAAAGCAGATGCTACGCATTTCCCACTGTACCCGGAGCGGATTGTACGCTGCTCTCGCTTGCTCTCGTGAAACTTTTGGGGTGGGTAACAAACGCGACGGGGCAGAATATGTATGTATATGTATGGCATGTGGTATGTACATAAGGGAGGCTTTCACGGACTCGGAGAGCCACCGCAGAGAGCGTATTGTATTATTCTCCGATCAGCAGATAAATATATTGCTTGCGCACAGTGGGTAAGATCGAGATGCGATGGGCGTACATATGCCCATCATCTGTTCTGGGTAAAATAAAAACAGTCTTCCCACATATTGGCAGGTATTATTATGCATTTTGGCTACTTACTCGTCCACACTTTTGGACAGGGCTTCTGCCAGTGTCCTCAGCACTTTTCTGTCTATCTCGGCCGCTCCATTCTCCTCGAGGAAACTGGTGACAGTCTCAATAAGAGTAATTTCCTTCAAGGACGAGGCGCAGGTGAGATTTGCGTTGTCGCAAATGTCGCGAAGAGCCTGCTTGGACTGATCCATGTCTGTGGGTCCCGCTCCGGTTGATTTTTACTAATCTGTGGTATTTTGGTTAGCTTATTTCAGCGAAATTTTAGTTTTAATTTGATAAGACACAAAACACAAACAAGTATTGTTTTTTTTTTTTGGAAAAATTACCGCGCATTTTCAGCTGTTTTCGGCGTCTGCTATCGAAACATTTTCCGGATGCAACCTTGTCAGTAGGTGCTGCAAAACCATCGATGGCACTATCGATAGTATCGACTCTGTCGTGTGTCGATATTGTGTTTACAAAAAATTTACATTTTTCTGATAAGCAACTAGCACACTGTGGAGACAGATATAACGCAATGCTATAAACGCTCCACAGGCACGTTTATTGAGCGTCCGCCCGCACAGCTAGACCATTCCCATTCGCTTTGCTTGGATTCACAGGCATACACAAAAAGTTTCGATTCGCAACAGCAGGAGGACGGCCCGCCTGGCCTCGTAATAGCAGCAGTTATCAGAATAGAATGTTTGCGACGCTGAAAAACAAAATCAAGGAGGAGACCGGCGAAGATGTGTCTACGTCGGCATCCCAGCCCCAACAGCAGCAGCGCTACGCTAACAACAATAATTATCGGCTACGGAGCCGTCGAGTTAGCATTAATTCCAACTCGGCTGATGATATGGGCGGTGGCAGCATATACAACGAGGTAAGATCCAACAATATGTCTATTTTTGTGTGTACAAACACTGGGATAATGGTTTGACATCTGTTTTTTTTTCCATACGATACGCCTTAAGTCTGAACAACTGTGCCAGTTGCGGAGCCAATGCAATGAGCTCACCACCAAAGTCTCCAGTCTCGGCCAGAACCTGCTGCAGCTGCAGGAGGAAAAGTTACGCGTCGACAAGACCAACGAGATCCTATTGGAGAGCGTGAGGGTGGCCCAAACGCAGAAGGATATGTACTGCGAGGAGCAGGAGAAGATTCAAAATCTACAGCAAGTGGAAATAGACAAGCTGAAAAATCTTCTCAGCTTCCGCGAACAAGAAGCCGTGGATCGGATGGGCTCGATGCGTCAGCATAGTCAGCAAATTGAGAATCTGGCCGAGGAACTGGAACGCCTGCGTCCGATTGAATCAGTTGCAGAAGACCTGCGTGATGAGCTGCAGCGCCTGCGACATGCCACACAGCAGGAAAAGAATCTTCTGACCACCACCCTGGCGACAGTGCAGGAGGAGAACAGAAATCTAAAGCTGCGCATGGATATTGTAGAGGAGTCTCGACTGGAATCCCTCACCAAGCTTAGCCCAGAGCAGCAAGTGCAGGCGCTCATACGAGAGCACAAACTGCTCGAGCAGCATTTGGAGGAGGCCCACCTGCAGCTGTCCGATATCAAGGGTTCTTGGAGTGGACAAAACCTGGCGCTGGAAACGCAAGTTAGTCGACTATCAAAGCAAGTGGCAGAGGAAACGACTGAGAAGCGTAAGGCGCTCAAGGCACGAGATGATGCCATAGAGACCCGCAAGCAAGTGGCATTTGAGCTGGAGAAAGCCATTGATGAAGTCAAGCAACGAGATGATAAGGTAAGCATTCATATAGCGCAGCGCCAGTATTCTTATGCCTTGTTTACGCAATTTGAGTGCAGGTTAGGCTACTGGAGGAGGAGATCGATGAGCTGAATCTGGCTCTGAAGGAATGTCGAGAGGAGAACGAGCAGCAAATCCTGTTTGAGCGAAACAAATCTGTGAGTATGTCCAATGAAGCTGACGACTTGCAATGGGACTTGTCGCACTAATTAAACCGCATGATTGAGTACTAACCCAAACCTGACTAGTAGTTTGATTTGTTTCTAAAAACCCATCTTTTGGCTAAATGAACTATTAACCAATTATGTATGTACCTTAATTTAATGGTTTTTCCTTTCTATTAAACTGTTTCAAACTCGAATTGGTAGCTTCTTTCCTTCAACAACATTCCCATGTGCCTATTCCTATGTATATTTAACTGCCACGTAAACGAATAAACTGCATTTTCTTAGCAAATTCTGGAAACAGAGGTTAAAGATCTCAAGACACGCCTCGCGGCAGCCGACGACAGGTTTGGCGAATATTCCACCAACGCCGAGCAGGTGGCAAGGAAACTGCGAACACAACTGAGCGAAAAGCAAGACCAACTCGAGGAGACCCTCATCCAATTGGAAGTCGAACGCGAGGAGAAAATGACGTCAATACTTCGAAATGCGGAGATCTCTCAAAGCGAAGATATACTACGGCAGCAGCTGCGGCTCGAGCGTAGTGAAGCGATCGACTTGCAGGATAGAAATAAGCAGCTTGAAAATGACATGTGCGAGGCCCGGAAAGACCTGCAGCAGGTCAGCAGTGCGGCCCAGGAAAATATCCAGAAGCTAGCTGAGTATGAAGCCGTACAGCTGGAGATCATGGAGAAAAATAAGGTGAGATGGAATGGAAGTGAAGTGTTACTGTGGTAGTTAGACTCAATGTTTCTATGCTTTGCCGGCAATCAGACAATAAAAACGCTAAATCAGCGTTTGGTAGATCTAAAAAAAACCCTGCAAAAGGAATTCCGCAGTTCGCAAATCTCCTCAGAGAGTGAATCTCATCATCAAGTGATCACTCCCTATAGAAACCATAGTGCGGCGCTCGAGTCGCTTGCTGGCGGCGACAAAGCCAACTGCATCATAATGGACGAGGTCAATTTCCAATATCTAAAGCATGTTATTGTAAAGTTCTTAACGAGTCGAGAGGTATGTTTTCACTTAATGTTTTCTCATCATAGTATACCCTGTTATCATCTGTTTGTATGCGTCCTGCTAGGTCGAAGCCCGTCACCTCATCCGTGCCGTCTCAACATTACTTCAGCTGACATCCGAGGAGGAGAAATTGATACACGACACATTGAACTGGAAAATGAGCTGGTTTGGCATGAAACCTGCTTAAAAACGCCCTTCCTAGAACCGCTCTTTGCAATATTTCACATTTCTATTTGTCTTCTAGTCTGTAGTCTTCATAATGTTCATGCATATGTACAAATTACATACGCCACCCACTCTGTGTTATTTTGTTCATCAACAAGCATTCCTTTTTGTTAAATAGTATTATTACTTTCTACAGTTGTGATTTTTATAAATAAAAACCATTTGTGTAAACGATATCATCTCGAAACGGCCTCTTTTTGGTTTGCTTTTATTCCCACGCACTCAAAGAGTACAGGGGTATGTAGCACTCAGAAGAAACGCGTTCTCGACCCCATAAGGTCTATAAATTCTTAATCAGAGACTATAAGAGCTAACTAGAGCAACCTAATTCATAAAGAACTATATTATCTACCAGATAGCTGAATACGGAAATAGAGACCACAATTTCCCGGCGTAGCGAAAGGGATGGAAGGGAAGCAGTAGTTTTCGCGCAAATAGTGACATGGGTACGGCTTTTGGCGTAATATACCGTTTTATCTCATGCCATAACTGTCATTCAGATAAGTCAGTTAGCTAAGTCAAGTCTAGTGTTGTTCCTAATATGAACAAACGATAGTCACATCTCTAGCAGTAAGTGTCATCACCAGAATCATCTAAAATAGAAAACTAACGGAAATCAGCCATTACAGAGAGCGGACAGAAACACCGCACACACACATGCACAGAGAAAGAATTGAGATGTCGACGAGCAGACAAGATAGAGATGGCGCTTAATGTGGCGTAATAAAGCCAATATGGTAAGGCATACATGGACATTTAAAAAGGGATACAAATACGTACGAATAACTCGGATTCACAAATGCGATTAATTTTATCAGGCGCCACTTATAAAGGAAGTACATTTTCAACAGGTTAATAATTTAAATATTATTTTTTTGTATTTCGACTCTCCAGGTCCAAAGCCTTTGCAGGTCCGCATAATGATAGAGACGCATGAGGCACTGCAAACGGTTGGCGATATTGCCAGGACAAGAACTATCAAGAGATTTTAGCGACGAGATCGTTGGAAACACTGAGGGAGAAAACACAGTCTATGAACGAAGAAAGCGGATGATTTAATGAACTCATGTTGCTCTTTTCCATAGTCAATTTTCCCCAGTTTCTCTGTTCATAATATTTTGCTTTACACATTTATGGAGCGAACTTGAACTATTCCGGAAAATACACCAGCAAATATTTTGCTATGATTATTTTTTACTTTTGATTTTCCATTTAATCCTAGCTTGTTGTGTTGTAATGTTTCCCCACATGTTCCTATAAATATAAACAATTGAAAAATCGAATACCGGAGCTCTGCGTCAACGAGCGGTTGACTCCTGACAACATCATCGTCCAAATATTACGAAAACTCAATAAACCAAATGTGATTTTGTTCAAAATACTGGTTTACATTTAAAAATATTGTTTGTTGTATATTCTTTTGTTACAATAAACGTTCTCTAAAATTACCTATAAATATGATATTTATTGTTGTTTAAGTATTGATTAAAAAAGAATAAACACACAAGTCATATGAATAACTAACTATTCATTTGTTTTATCTACGAATAAATCATATAGGATATACGTATTTGTAGAATAAACAATAAAACACACATTACTGAGGCACTTTTTGGTGTTTATAACGATTAAGAAGACATTTCGAATTACATACATACATAGTTGCGCAGCTGTCAATATTGCTTCCATCCACAAAAGTGTCAACTATTTACATACACTTGCCAACTAAATACATATTATTAAATTAAGTCTCCAAGTGGTAAATGCTTTCGGATCATCGGTTGAAATTATTTGTAGATACGACGACGGTTTTTGTGAAAATTTCTGGCATTCATTTGTTTTTTTTTTTTTAGAAAATTTGGCACTCTGAATTTTAAAATGTTTCTTATCAAATACTGTACTCGTATATGTATTGTATCGTATATGTATCGTATCGTATCGTATCGTATCTAAGATCTATGGCTAATTGCTAATAATTGCATTTCGCTTACAAAAATGTGTTGCAGTCTATTGTTGGCGCGTATCTTTATGATGCATTGTACTGCAATCTATTTCGGTATCTGGCAAAATGAAACTTAACGAGATCGAGAAGGTCCTCCTCAGGCATTTCCACCGCCCCACCCAGCTGGAGGCAGGTCACGGCATGGGTCGGGGCGTTGGGGGCGCTCTTTAAACTAAGATTAAAAATAGTTAAAGCCTTAAATGACCAAATTATAAACACACATACATATTTACAAAAAAAAAATATAAACGTTACAGAAAGTAGAAATAGTGAAAATTAAATTAAATAGATTACAAATTAAAACACTCCGCCTCCAATCCATCCATCCATCCATCCATCCGTACGTATAATGATATGTTTCTCAATCGCCTTCGCCATATCCATTTCAATTAATTTATATGTAAATCTCAAAACGTTACGTAAAACCTCGACTGGGCGACTGTACAGGCGATGGCGGTGGCGGCAGTGGGGAGAAGTAGGTGGAGCTCCTCGAGGACGGTGATGGCGGGCAGGAGGACTCTGGCACGATGCGCACATCGCTGTGGTAGTGCGAGCGCGGCGTTGGTGGCGGCGGATATGGCTCGCTGTCGTAGCCGTACTGCAGGCAGGCGGCAGCCGAGCTAGACGAGTGCTTGGTGGCTCCGCCGTTGCTGTTATTACTGTTCGACTTGCTCGTGTAATTCGAGTCGGACTCGTCGCAGATGTCTGTGGAGCAGGGCGTGGGTGGTGGCGGCTGATTGATGATCTTGTAGTGCCTGTACGGACGCCGCGATCGAGTGGCCGGCGAGGGCGGTGGATTTATGGGATACGCCACCATGCTGCTGCCATTCGTGGTGGAGCTGGAGGCCCCCGTAATGTGATTGCGGTCATACGAGTTCATGCTGTTCCGCGAGTTGAGCGTGGACATGCGAACCGCATCCGCCACGGAGGCAATCTTGGACACGCGCTGCGACTTGCTGAGCGTCGAGGGCGACAACGGATCCGAGGCCTGGTCGTCCTTTGGCTCTGTGCGGCTCTTGCCGATGCGCGTGCGGCAAAATTGCAGCAGATAGACAATCGAGAATATGGTTATCATGGTGGCCCCAATCAGTATCATAAATGCCCGCTTATCCGAGGCGGGGGCCATGCGTCGCTGCAGGCAAATGTCGGGCGACTCGTCCGCTCCGTCGGCACAGTTCTCCCAGCCATCGCACAGCAGGGCCGCCGAGATGCAGAGCTGATGGGTAAGGGTAAGGGGAATACGATATGGTTAGCTCCCAAACTATCTCTTTGCATTCGTCCACTCACCTTGTTGATGGGACACTGAAACTCTCCTGGTCGCTTGCAGCAGTCGGCCTCGTCGTGGCCATTGTCACAGTTGGTGGTGCCATCGCAGACCAGAGCCTTGTCGATGCACTCGCCGGACTGGCAGCTGAACTGATCCGCACGGCACGTGGGACAGCCCACCTCGTCCGACTTGTCCGGGCAGTCCTTTTGGCCGTCACAGCGCCAGGAGGCGGGTATGCAGTCCTTGTTCATGTCGCTATTGCCCGCCACTGGGGCCGCGCACGTAAAGTGATCCGGCCCACAGGCCGGAAATGCGCCGCAGTTCTCCTTGTCCTCCAGCAGCATCAGATGCTTGGGGCACGAGCAGACGTCGCGAGAGCTGCGTGCCACACCCTCCCCGCTGGCTATGCAGATGTGGGAGCACTTTGTGCGGCTGTGCAGACACGTGTGGTTGCGCAGCACTTTCGCATCCGGTGTCCACACGGCACGGATGTCGGTGATCTGCGGCAGACGCTGCAACTCCGCGGAACGGCGCTCTCCACTGACGGTGATCCGCTCCACTCCGGTCTTGTCGTCCAGCCAGTACACGAATCCCCCCAGCGCGGCAATGTTGATCACCTGCGAGATGTGCATGGAAACGAGAGTTTTCCTATTGGAGGGAAAAAGCAGATTAGACATTTGTACAGAGGATCCCCCATACTCCCCATCTTCGTTGCTCACTTGTTCTTGCCATTGATGTCTATCGCATCGATTCGCTTGCCATGGGCATAGTAGATCATGTCCGACTGCTGGTCCAGGGCCAGGGCCGTGACTCCCTCCAGCTTGTAGGCCAGCTCCACGCGCTCATTGCCGTCGACGCGGGCCCGTATGATGGCCTGATGGCTGCCGACATCTGTCCAGAAGAGCAGACGCTTCATGGCATGCACGGCAATGTTGCGTGGCTTCTCCGAGTCCCCGGTATCGATGACGCCCACCGATTCGCCCAGGAAGCTGAAAGAGGCGACGTTTTAGCAGCACAATTACGCAGCTGAATGGCAGAGAGACTCACCTGGTCACGTTAATGCTGTTGGAGAAGGAGCAGGTCCAGAAGAGCAGCCGCCCAATGATGTCGATGGCAATGTCGAAGGGCTGTCCAGAGTTGGCCAAGAGGCTCACCTTTGTGCCATTGGCCAGCGAACGCTTGATGCTGTGACTTCTGCCTTCGATCTGGAAGGAGTTCAAAAGGAAGGACTAGAGACGCCGCACTCAGATCCATGGCCAGAGTCTACTCTGTACTTACCCAGTATATGTAATGCGAGATGGGGTCATAGTCGACGGCTCGGATATTCTTGCCGGACACCGGCAACGGCACATTGGGGCAGTCTGTGGTGTTCGGCAGC
The DNA here is from genome assembly GCF_018151105.1 of Drosophila obscura. NCBI lineage: Eukaryota > Metazoa > Arthropoda > Insecta > Diptera > Drosophilidae > Drosophila > Drosophila obscura. The sequence goes on along the minus strand of NW_024542812.1, from coordinate 1,386,689 downwards.
AGTCGGCCGAAGCTGTTCCTCTGGCTGAAGATGATGTAGTTCTTGGGCGGGATGCAGGAGACCCCGTCCTTGGCCAGCTGGTAGTGGGTGGGGCAGGCACAGGTCATGCCCCGTCTGCCGGGCTGGGCCAGGCACAGGTGGGAGCACCCGCCGTTGTTCATCTTGCACGCGTTCGCCCCCACCTGTCGCTTGTCGTTGAACACCAGCAGCGAGGTGATGTACGTCATGCCCGAATGGACGAGGCTGCGGTTCTGTCCCGTCGTCTTGTGCACCCGCTCAATGTCGCCGGTGTTCCAGTCGCTCCAGTACACGTAGTCCTGGTACAGGGACACCGCGTACGGCTCGTCGGTGTCGCTGCTGCCGACCAGTATCTGCCGCTTCTTGCCATCCCAGTCGGCGCTCTCGATCTTCGCCGGCCGCGACTGTGTGGCCCAGTAGAGGCGCCTCGTCTCCTGGTCGAATGTCAGCCCCGCCGCATGGTTGGCCCCCGCTATGATCGTCTGCAGCTCTGCGCCGTCCATCGTGGCGCGGCGTATGGAGTCCGAGGGCGACTCCGTCCAGTACATGTAGCCGCGTCGCGGCTCGAGGACCAGCGAGCGCGGCTCCTCCACCCCCTTCCACAAGAGCACGCGCCGACTGCTGCCGTCCAGGCGGGCGACCTCGATGCGACGGGCCTCCGCATCCGACCAATAGATGTTGCTGCCCAGCCAGTCGACGGCAATGCCGTCCGGCCCAATCAGACCCGAGTCCACGATCCGCTGCACGTAGGAGCCATTGAGGAAGGCCCGGAAGATGCACTTGGTCTTCTGGTCGGTCCAGTAGATGCGCCGCTCCGCCACCGACACGTCCAGGGCGTGCGCATCGCGCACATCCTTGAAGGGTATCCGCTCGTCGTTGTGGTTCCCCTCGTTGTACTCGATCGAGATGCGGCCAATGTGCTCCTGGCGGGAGAACAGCAGAAAGGCGGCAGGCACCACGCAGGTCCGCTTGTCGTTGGCCAGCTCATAGTCGATGGCACAGCGACAGACGTAGTCCCGGGGCCGGTTCAGGCAGAGATGGGAGCAGCCCCCATTCCCCACGGCACACGCATTCTGGCCACGCACCTCCCTCAGGCGGGTCACCTTGAGGCCCATCAGATCGGGATACTGATCCACGACGACAATCCGATTGTTGCCCGTGATCTTGTGGGCCCGGTCGATGGAGCGCCGCTGCCAGTCCGTCCAGTACAGGTAGTCGTCCAGGATGCTCAGCCCAAAGAGATGCTTCAGGTTGTCGCTGATCACCACACGCCGGTCGGAGCCATCCATGTTGGCCACCTCGATCTTGTCGGTCTTCCCGTCGCACCAGTAGATCGTCTTGGCCACGATGTCCAGGGCGATGCCGTTGGGCCAGCCGAGATTCTCGGAGACGAGCACCACACGCTCGGAGCCATCGAGGGAGGCCCGTTCCACCTTCGGCTTGCGCTCGTTCCAGTCGCTCCAGAACATCCAGCCCAGCGACGGGGCCACGGCAATGGCTCGCGGCTCCTCCAGGTGCTCGTAGATGAGCACCTTGCGGGCGGAGCCGTCCAGGCGGCACACCTCAATGCGATCCGTCACCGTGTCCGTCCAGTAGAGGTTGCGGGCCAGCCAGTCGAGCGCCAGGCCATCGGGATGGCGCACCTCGGAGGTGACAAAGTCGGTCACAGCCGTGCCATCGGCTCGGGCGCGCCTGATCGTGTAGGCCTCCACATCGGACCAGTAGATGTGCTCCTCCACGGGATCGTAGTCGATGGCAATCGCATACTTCACCTTGCCCAGGGGCAGCGGGAAGATGGTGTAGTCCGGCGAGTCCAGGGAGATCTTGCTGATCTGCGTCCGCTGCACAATGAACAGCATCTCCTGGGAGCCATTGGCGCAGCTGTTGCCGCTGACCAGCTTGACGCCCGTCGGGCAGGCGCAGCTGTAGCCCTGGGGATTGGTGGCCAGCAGGCAGAGGTGCGAGCAGTTGCCATTGTTGTGGGCACAGGGATTGTCCTCGTACGGCTGGAGCGACGCGTCCCAGGCGCGCACCGAATTCGGGGCCTTCGGCGTGTCGATCAGCTCCTTCAGCTCGCGCGTCTGCAGGTCGAGGGCGTTGAGGGAGCCCCGCTGCCAGTCCGTCCAGTACAGGCGATTGTCGAAGTACGTGAGGCTGAAGGGATACTTCAGATTGTTGACTATCGTCCGGCGGTTGCTGCCGTCCAGCTTCATCACATCGATGAACCGATTGTTGCCATCCGTCCAGTAGATGAGGTCGCTCTTCAGGTCCACGGCCAGACCGTTGGGCCAGAAGACATTGTCCTTCACGAGGGTCATGCGCGACATCGGATCCCCGTCCATGCTGGCCCGCTCGATCTTCGGATACTCGCCCCAGTCCGTCCAGATCAGCAGACACTTGCCGGGCACCACGGCCACGGCCCGCGGCTGATCCAGCTCCGTCCAGATCAGCACCTTCTGGTACTTGCCATCCAGGCTGGCCACCTCGATGCGGTTCTTCTCGCCGTCCGTCCAATAGATCTTGTCCGTATACCAGTCAATGGCCAGGCCCTCGGGCTTGTCCAGTCCCGTCGATATCACAGTTTGCTTCGGCGCCTTCGACAACGGCAGCAGCGTGGAGGCGTTCGTCTGCGCGCACTCGATCACCTCCCGGCCGCAATCCGTCCAGCAGACCAGATTCTTCGCATAGTAAAAATCAATGGCCATGGCCTCGGCCAGATCCCTCACCAGCACATCGATCTGCGGCCCCCCCGTCGGCCGGGTTATGTTCGCCACCTGTATGTCATGCCTCGTGGTGAAGAGCAGCGTCGCCGGCGTGTTGATGAATGCATTCGAGGGCGAAGACAGCGACGACGACGACGAGGTGGACACCAGTGACGAGGCGATGGGTCCATGCACTGCAAGTAGACAAGCGAAAACAATGGTAAATGGTAAATGGGTTTAGTCAACGCTTGCTTCAGGCAGTGGGCCGCAGCCATTAACAATTAAGAGTAGGAGCACATGGCCCGAGTAGGGTGGGGGCATTGTTGCAGTAGTAAATGCCAAATGCCAAATGCCAAATGCAGTGCCAGAGCCAGAACCAGAGCTTGGATTGGCTTTTGTTTGCACACGTGGGTGGGTGGCTCCCAGCTGCACACTCCCAATTGTTGCAGCTGCCTGCAACGCTGATCTAATTGCGTATGAATAAGCGTTGCATGGGGGGCGTTGCATGGGCGGGGAGTGCAGTGGCGCGAGCAGTAGGTGGAACAAATTGTAGGTGACATTTTCCTGTACCGAATTTGCAAATACCCTCAAAAATTTCGCATTCTGATGTACATATAACCAATCGATCGATTCCTGCCAGTGTGCACACACACAATTTGTGTACATTTTCTATCGATATCGAAATTAACGCAATAACGCAGAATGAGTGGCTTACATGGCCACAAAAGTTGCATTATTGCGTCTTGGGTTATTCAAACAGCTGATTTGTGTGTGTTTGCTGACAATATTAAAATCAAATAAGTTTTTATGCGTAAACCAAATTATGGAAAACGACGCTGCTTTTATTTATTTATTATTTATTTTTAGCCACTGCTCCAAAACTGTGCGAGTTCTTTTTCAGCACACAAATATCGTTTACATAATAATAAAAGTACATATATTTTTATATTTTCTACTGCCAGCCGGACGGGGATAGTCGAACGATAGTCAGAAATAATGGATGTGCTGTAGGAAATCTGCATGGAATTTCAGTGCATTTTCAAGACAATTGTTGAGCTTTTCCGCTTTTCCAATTTGACCCAAAACGCAGCAGGAAGGAACTGGGGTGGGAGTGGGAGTGGGAGGCTGGGAGCAGTCAGGCAGGCAGGGGCAGGCACTCGTGTAATTCATCAGACTGGGGGCGGGCGGGCTGCCTATTTCTTACCCTACCCCTGCACTCCTGCGATGGGGAGACGATGAAAATGGTGACATTTCGCAAAGTGGGTTGGTTGCTTGCTTGGATGCCTGTTCATATGCCGTCAAGCGTGAATGCTTCCCGCCCCTTGCCTCCAGCGAGGATTAATGTGCCAAGTGTGTGTAGAAAGAAGTTCCACAAACAGTGTGCCCACACGGCGGGTATGTAGTACATATGTACATGGGTTTATTATAATCGTGTATAGAAGGAATGAAAATAACTTCCGACTCTCCCCGCCTCGCGCCGTCAGCTGTGGCACTTCCCCCCCCCCGCTCTATACTATAAGATTACGCTACCATATATCCATAAATCCATAAATATGCACTGTAATCGCCGATCCACCGAACGAATGAGGAATGAGGATGCTCGCTGGCTGGCTGAATGATGCTTGCACTTTTCTCAATCTCAATCCTTGCATTTTATTCACATTTTTGTATACTTCTCCCTGCAGACGGGCGGCAGTGAAGCGTCAAGAAATCAACCAACATCATTACCAACACAAAAACAGAAACAGAAACAAAAACCACATACACACAGAGAGCAGACATGGCTCCTCCAGCCAGATGGAGTCGAGTACCGCAGCCGCAGTCCCCACACTCGACCGAAATTGAAATGCAGACGCAGACGGAGACGCAGACGGAGACGGATATGGAGACGGAGATGGAACCATGGAAGCAGTCAGAAGAGGAGGCTGCTTGCTCTGCTCTGCTCTTCATTCAAACTTGGGAAAATATATTTTAATTATTAATGTATACAACCCTGGAGTTGTGTCGAGGGTCGGGCTGGGTTTGTTCTGCAGTCCAAATGGGCCTGGGAGTGGAAGTGGAGGCCAGAAGCTGCAGAGGGAGCCTGAGTATACGGATGAGCATGTGAATGATGCTGCTGACGATTGGCATCTAGCGGTTGGCTCTCATTATCGCTCTCCCCTGCTTAGTTCTGCTCTGCTCTGGTTTGTGCCACAAAATGGCATAATTCGGATGACCGAGTCGACAATTTTAGCGCCGCACAGCACAGGTCGATTACGGAGGAGCAGCAGCAGGAGCAGCGGCAGTGGCAATAACAACAACAACTGCACTTAAATGCTAAATGAGTGCAAGTGCTGTTATTGTTAGGCAACAGAAATGGGTGTGGTGTGGTGTGTGGTGTGGTGTGGTGTGCGGTGGTAACGGTAATGGGCAGCGGAACGGGCTGGAATCGGAACGGAACGGAACGGGGAATGGTGTGCCTAAGGGGAAACGAAACTTTTGCGTATCCGGCGGGTGGCTGTAGTTGTGCGGCTTGAAGTGAGCATTGGCCGGTGCCGGTGCCAGTGCCAGTGGCAGGATGTGCCACTCTGCTGCCTCTAACCAACACTGGCAGCACTCGAGCACTGCTGACTGCTGCCTGCTGCTGCGAGTGGCAGAATTATATGTCCAGGCTACAGTGGGGAGTGGTGGTGGCAGCACCGGTGGCAGCTGTCTCCATTGCTCGTTGCACTAGTTGCAACGGAAGTTGCAGCTATTTAAATGTGTTGAAGAGGCAGCCCCCAACCCCAACCCCAATCCCAACCCCACAAAGTGGTGCCAGGCAGCAGCAGCAGAAGTTCACCAGGCAGTCAGCCAACCGTGCGGTATGCTCCTTCTTCTGCTCCTGCCTTCTCTTCCTGTCGCTCTAGTTGTTGTTGCTCACATTTTGAATTCGTCCATCCGTTGTTTTTTTTTCCTCTTCTTGCTGGGAAGGACAGAGTGGGTTGCTGTGTGGTGTGTGGCTACACTGGCAACAATACAGAGCTATACAACACTGGCGATGAATATCGATCGATGTCGATTAAAAGCTTAGAAGATATTTATTCTTTGACTGCAGCCACACCACTCGGACGCACAGGCGAAAGTTGCAAAGGAGAATGCCTGAGAATTCCAAAACCAAAAATAAAGTGTGTGCGACTAAGGCTCGGCCCCAGGAATTCAACAACAAAATATATATTAATAAAAACAAACATTTTTTTTGTTGTTCTCCGCCCGAATTTACCCACTGATAACACACAGATTTTCTTGCAGTGTACTGAAGAGCTTCGCTTCCCACGCGCCATAATTAATTTCGCTCATGAATAATTTTTAATTAAATGTGCAGAAACAGAAGCAGCAGCAGCAGCAGCCCCGGAAGGGGGGATAAATGACGCTGAAACAGCAGCACTGAAAGGAGCAAATGTTCCTTACTTTCCCCCTTCCCTTCAAATACGAGTATGTTGCATGCCAATGCCATTCATAATCCAATTGAAAATTATATGCACAAACGGAAGAGAAACAGAGAGACAGAGAAGTGGCTTCCGCTTCTCCGGGAGGAGCAGCCGCCACTTAGGCAAATGAGGCTTAAAGGAAACCCTCGGAATGAATTGTGGCAACTGTGTGGAACCCTCAGCTATCTTCCATTAGGATGTCTATCAAATTTCCACTTCCCTCTCCGAGTGAGGCTCCAGTCGAATGTTCAATAATTCCTTCACGAAGAATGCTTTCTATCAATTACTCGCACCTCCACGCAACCACCACGACACAACACTGCCAGACGATGACAACGAGTCAGAGCCGTGTCCAAGTGAACGATGAATAGACAGACGAGACACCAGGCACCAGGCAGGAGCACTAGCACTGGCAACACCATCATCACATCATGATCATCATCATCGTAAAAAGCGGAAACAATGACAGGAGAGTGTCCAAATGCAATTCCCGCCCAGTAAATGAAGTTAGAGGCAACCATCCAAGTCTCCCTCTATCCAATCAAGCTGCTGCGTGTCCATACATCCCCATACATTCAGGAGTGTGGAGAGGTTTGTTCTGTTGCTAAAAGTTTCCATTAGGTTCCCATTTCAAACACACACACACACAGAGGAAACTTTCATACACTTTTGGACTCGTAATTACAAGACCCAGGGCTCTACGGGCACCTGGACTCTGGTCTAAAGTTTCAGCTTCACTTCCTTTTGGTTCTCAATCAGTATCAGAGCTGCGTACTATCCGCAAACTTATTCATTGCTTCGTCAATCGTCAATCAGGCGTTGACATGCAAGTTCCGCCCTAATGGACAGACACGAAAGGCAACAGCAACAGCAACAAAAACGGCAAACAGAAAGCCAGGTTCGAATCTAACAGAGAATGAGCTGGAACACCTGCCCCCCGAAAGCCAACTCCAAAGTTATTCAAGCAAAACTGAGACACAAATACCACACTGCACACTAAACAGAAGAACAAAGCCAGAGCCAAAGGCAAACCCAAACCCAAACCCAAGCCCAAAGCCCAACGAAAGAAAGCAATTTTGTGAAAATGTTGGTGGTTTCTGTGTTGCTTTTCTTGTATTTTTTTTGTTTGTGCATTTTACCATACAACACGAAGGAAACATGAGAACAACATAACAAGGCACACGGGCAAACAAAAAACAACAAAAAAAAAAAGGAAAAGATAAAAATGCAAAGATACAAAGGCAGTTCCAGTCTCAGTCTCAGACTCAGTCTCAGTCAAGGGATCCCAGCCAGGCAGCCAGCCATCCAACCAGCAGCTCCAGCTTCTCGTTCACTCATTTAAATTATCAACACGAAGAGGGAAGCGAATGAATGCTCCATGTTCTGGCAACGACAAGAGGCACCTCCGCACAGCCACAGCAGCAGCAGCAGCAGCAGCAGCAGCCCACAGCAGCAGCAGCAGCGGCAGGAGAAGGCAGGTGGAAGGAGCTCCAGCAGCAGCAGTAGAGACTCTGGCGAATCCACTTAACTTCAAGTTAACACATATGCTTGGTTGCCTGCCTTTCTGGCTGCCTGCCTTTCTGCCTGCGTAAGATAGTAATAATCATCCCCGTGATGATCACCAATGAAGTTTGTTTTCTCTGTGCTTCGCTTCGTGTATTCGTGATGCTTTTTTTTTCCAGCTTTGCTGTTTCTTTTAAAGTTTTACCAAATTGTTAATGGTTATCAAGGGCAAAGCGACGACGACGACGGGCGAAGGCCTTCCTCGAACATTTCGCTTTTTGTCGTTTTTTGCTGTTGTCGCCTGCTGCTGCTGCTGGAGCATCCAACCGAAAGAATCCCCCCCGTCGAATGCTGCTACAAGATGTAGATAAGGATGCTCCATATCAGCATTTCCTTGCTTCCAGCTGTTCCCATTGCATCGGGTATTATTCTTCTGACCGAGAACTCGAAAATAAAACACGAGTACATGTCGTGTGCATGACCCATTACAAACCATTGCTCGACTAGAAACCCACAAAAGCTAATACTGCAAAGGAGAATGTCCTAGAATACAAAAACAAACCAAATGCATGTCTTGTGCATGACTGAACCCACTGAGCTGTTGTGCCAGCCCTGGTTGGCGTTGCATCTGCCTGCGCATACCCATCCCATCCCTCGGAGAGCTTTAATTTAAAACCAAAATCACTGAAACGAAAAAGTTTCACACACCTACTTAAAAATGTAATCGCCGCGTGCTGCTGATGGAGCGGATGGATGGGGATGGGGAAAATAGAGGGGGGCTGGGGGGCGGGTGTGGGCGGGTTAAGTCTCCCTGTCTGCTCAACCGATATGACAACTGGCCATTAACGTTAAAATAAATACGCTACACGCCTGGCCTGGCCCCGCCGCAACGCCAATTGCCAATCCCCATCCCCATCCCCATTCACAGCCCCAGCCCCGAGTCGATGGAGACGGTCCAGAGACCATAATGATTATGTTGCTGACAGCAAAGAGCCGGACGGATCGTAGCTGGAGGCAGGAGAGCGGAGCAGAGCGGAGGAGCAGAGCAGAGGCTGAGCAGAGCGGAGGCAACGTTGATGGCAAGCGATGGAGCGTTGAATAAGAAAAATCAACAAACCACAAATCGAGAGGGAGACGACGAGCATCGGAGACGGATGTGGATGTGTGGATGGTGCTGTGTGGATGTGTTGTATGTGGATGCGGGGAAAAATGCAAAATAATCTCTCTGTGGCGTAAACCAAAATGGAAATCAACGTGTCCGTGTTCGTGTGGCTTGGCTTGGATGGGCTTGTCCTGGGCATGAAAAATAGTGAGTAGCAACTACCAATGCGAATTTTGATGGCATGTCTGGGATCTGGGATGGGGCATGTGGCATGTGGGACCTGGGCATGCGTTCAAAATGCATTAAAAGTAGTCAGCCCGTCTCGTACGTATCAGCACATCGGAGAACACCGTTCAGGCCTAAACTACGTTCGCATTAACAATTAAAAGAGCGAAACATAAACATGTAAGAGGCGTCTGATTGGTTCTGGGACATCCAGATAGCCGCTGAGCGAGCTGCAAGGCTCACAAAATGGCAAACAACATTTAAAACGATTACAAAATTGGCTCAGTGTGTGTGTGTGGGCACACTTAAGTGCAGAGTGTGACCCCCCACCACCCAGAGAAAATTACATTAAATTACAACAGTGTTGTAAAATGATAACAGGTCCAGTGTGGCCCCAGCAGCAGCAGCGGCATCAACAGTTTGACCATCCCAAGCCATTATTAAGTTAAAATTTATGCCAAAACCAGGAAAGGCAGCACAGGCCAGGCCTCTGTACTGTACCTCAGTCTTCAGCCTGCAGCCTGCAGCCCTCTCAGCCCACTTATCAGGCAAACATCATCAACTCAACAATACCCAAACCGAAGCCCTCCTCCATCCAGGAGGACGCAGGAGAACGAACCTTGGCTGCAGCTGTGCCGTGCCAAAAGTGGAAATTGCAATTGGGGGGCCCAAAAGGGAGTCAGGCAGGCAGAGAGAGAGAGAGAGAGAGAGAGGAGGCATTCGTGGGCTGGCGTTTTGTTTCTGTTTGGGGCCATTGTTTTGCTGGTTTGTGTGCCGTGCCTCTGCCTCAGCCTTGGTTCATGTTTTATTTAAAATCTTCAACATTATATTACAATGGGCGGTGGACGAATGCGATTTTCCCATTTGCTTGATGGAACATTTAAATATGCAGATGGACATGGACATGGCAGAAAAAAACAACAAAACAAAACAAAACAGAGCAGAACAGAAAAAAAAACAACGCCATGAAGAAATATGTAGATATAGTATCTCAGATGAGCTTTAGGTTCAAGTCCGGAACCAGCAATCACGAGGAAGGCGCAAAACCAAAAGAAGACGTGCCCGAAAAAAACAAAAAAAAATTAAAGTCATGAACTTTATTTTCTCTCAACTCGTTAGCATCAACACCCATCCCATCCCATCCGATCCGATGCCCTGCCATGCCATGCCATTCCACACCACTCGCTCGCCTCTCTCTCTCTCTCTCTCTCTCTCCTCCTCTCTCTCCTGTGGGAACGAGCCCCTCTCTCCGAAACGCCATTAACTCGCACAGCATGCAATTTGCACGTTCGGAAAGACTTGCCAAAACTCCACTCGTTCACGCTTTGAGGGAACGATGGGACGACGGACTGCAGGCATGAGGTGGAATGGAGGAGGGCAAAGACAACGTTGCAGGAATATGGATGGATATGCTACAGGGATTCAGCAACAGCAGCAGCAGCAACAGCAAAAGCAACGAAAAGAATTCCCTAAATTGGTGCCACACAGAGAAAGAGGCAGCGAGAGGCTAGAGCACTGGCACAGAGTACGGAGTCGTTGTGGTGGAGAGGAATCGTGCCAAAACTGTTGAAAATGTTGCACAAGCGATTGGGTTTGTTATCTTTTCCAAAAGGAAAACGTGCTGTGGGCCCCCAACAGAAAACAGAAGAGCGAAAAAAAGCAAAGAAAAAAATCCAAGGAACACACACACACACAGAGACACACACTCACACACACACTGACAAGGCGAAAGACAACACGGAAAAGGCGGCAGACATGCAGCAAACTCTAGCCCCAAACCAAAAGATGCTGAATGCAATTTGGAAGAGTCAAAGTCTACGGAGGAGCAGCAGCCACCAGCAGCAGAACAGCCCCTCCCCACCTCCGCCCCATCTATCACACCCGCCGCATCTCGATGAGAAGCAGTCTCCAGTCTCCATCGCTGCTCGTTCTGTCGCTGGTGGGAGGCGTTTTTGGAAAATATTTCTTCAGCTCATTGGTAAACCGCCTCCAGGGTCTTCAAATCGAGTGGGCTATCGAGCAAACGAGCTTCAGTCTCAGAGATCTCGGGCAGGCAGCTCAACAGCATTGGAAATGACAGTGGCCTAAAAGCAAATCGTCGTCGTTAGCCATCCCTGTCCCTGAGTTTCCCTGCGTTTCCCTGCCCTTCAGGCACTATTTTTGCGGTTGTGGGGGCTTCGCTTCGCTTTGGTTTGGTTTGGTTAGGTGTGGAGAGGTCAGTGCTGCTGCTGTGGCTGCTGTTGCTGCCGTTGCTGCCGTTGCTTCCTCTGACTGTCATTAGCTTCTCGGAGGCCCCCAAAGACATTTGCATCAATTTCGAGTCAAAGTCAGAGACGAGCACTTGGACTTCCTTCCACTCAAAACTGTGGAATTTATTCCAATGGCTTGGAACAGAATGAAATGGATATTCGAGAGTGCTTATTATTGCATGTTGCTATTCATCGACAGAGAGGGAGAGAGAGAGGACAAAAGTATCTGGAAATTAGGGGGCATGCAGCCCCGAATATTAGCGTTTAAATATAAATAATTGAAAGCTAATAGCACAGCCAATTAAGTACACTGCACACAGTACCGAAACATTGTTACATAATCAATGCTGAGTATTTATTTCGTCTCTTGTTCTGCAGGCTCCATTAGCCCATGTTCTTGCCACTATCCAAATGAACAATGAAACCAAACAACTAATAACAGAAAACCCAAATGAAGACAATCGAAAGAGATATCTGTAAATATTATGCATTAACCAGCCTGAAACTACTCGTAATAATCTAGCAGCAAATAACTCTTCAGTGGAAATGGACAAGGAAGATGGCACTATTAAACTTGGCTTTATAAGCAATTCCTTCCATCAAATATATAAATAAAGACCTGCATTTCCAATCAAAAACTATTATTCCATAAAGCTGCATCTTCGCAATCATCCCCGTAATCCCTTGCTCTGATTCCATCTTTACAGTTTGCATGTTTTTTGTATGACTTATTAAGCGCGAGGGAAACGTTCCATCATATGCATTTGTAGTGCTTGCTTAAAGCGCTTACACGTAAGCACTTCCTAATTAAATACTTGTCCCAAATACGTGACAACGGTGGCAAGAATGAAATGCAAACGCAGCAGCAGCCCAGGCAGCAGCACAGGACAGCACTGGGCATAGTCTGTGGCAGCATCAGGATACAAGCCTAGTCAGCGAATAATGTGCTGTGCATCATTATCAGCTATGGCAGCACCAGGCACCAGGCACCAGGCACCATGCACCAGGCACCAGCACCATAATATGAACTGGTGGGAGGATGAGGATCCACGATGCACTGGTGGAGACAGTACCCACATGTCAGCAGGCAGGCCAGCCAGGCAGTGGTTGAGAGGGAGGCTGTTGCGATGCGACAGACAAGCACATGACCATGCTGCTAGTATATGCTATGCTCCCCATCCATGTTCTGTTCCCATGGCTGCCGCACTCACTCATAATCAAGCAGAGGTACCTCTACCTCTTTCTGCCCCTGCCCCTGCCCAGCCATGCCCTGGTTATGCCTCTGCCTCGACACGGGGCACGACTGGGGCCGGGCTACCACCATTCATATTATGATAACGATGTGGGTTGGTCAGAAGGAGGTGCAGCACAGCACCAGTCAGCCAGCCAGACAGCCAGCCAGACAGCCAGCCAGCCAGCCAGCCATCGTTGTAGCTCGGAAAATATCGTGTTAATATTTTCTGCAGCTCTCCTCTGGCTGTTGCTGCTGCCCCGTTCCCTGTTCCCTTCCAGTTGTACCTCTGGCCAGCAGCCCAGCATCCGTTAATTTTATGGCAATATGCCTCGTTCTGCCGCTGCCGCTGCCGCTGCCACGACCGAGCATAGTTTTATAGTAGTTTCCAGCACTCAAGTGTTGCCCATCTAGATTGCAGGGCTTGCAGCAACCTCCTCGTGCTCCGCTGCTGCTGCCAGTTCGCCCTGTAAGCCTCACTGGCTTTGAATTACGAGCCAACACACACACAATGCGGGCCTGGCAGTGGTGATTGGTCGCTCTACCTGCTCCTGGGGGGGGAGACGAGGGCAGAGCACAAAAACACAACAAAAAGTTGTAAATTTAATATTTCTGCGCGCCTGCTTGATGCTTTAAATTAATTTGCAGACAGCTGGGAGCTGCGAGCTTATTAAATTTACTATTTCGTAGAAATGCATCGTTTCCACTTGGATTCCGTTTGTCAGAGCCAGTTGCAACCAAAATTTAGTAATTTTAATCAATTATTCTAATTTATTTATACATTTATTTTACTTTAAAATTTCCATTACCATGCATAGGAATTAAATTAAATTGCGAGGCACAAAATGCAACGAAATCAGTTGATTGTGAGAGTTTCACAGCATTCGGCATTCTGTGTTATGAAGCTCAAAGGACTAGTTCTCTTTTTTTTCTGGCCTTGCTCTTGTGATCCTCTCTGAGAACAGTAAAACGACGGAAATAACGGAGCAGCAGAGAGTAGACACAGCCAACAGAAGATTATACACTGAGAATAATTTCGTAGTTAAATTATTCACTGAGAATAATCATAGGATCCGACATACATACTATATAATGTAGTGCAGACAATTTTCATTTAATTTTACTCGAATTCCATTGCCTTTTTTAATTAAAATTGAATTTCTGCACGACGAAGGAATGGCAAATATTGGCAAATACCAACAGGCCATTTTGCTCAGTCTGAGATACACATACATGCATACATACATATGTATGTATGTACTTATTTATTTACAATAAATAAGTCAAGTAAATATGCATGTATGCAGTTCTGCTGCAGTGGCCTATTATGTAGATTCAATATTGGAATTGTAAAAGGCAATATGTTAATACAAATGGGATTTTAAACGGGAAAGCAGCGCCAAGCCAAGTGCCCCAAGTCTGGCTCTGGCTCTGGCTGTGGCTGTGGCTGTGGGTCTGGGTCCAATCCGTCGTGACAGGCATACAAAATGAGGCGCGAATGACAGCTTCAAGGGAAACGGAGAAGGAGGATTGTGTGGCTGGGTACTGGGTACTGGGCACTGGGACTGGGGGGCAGGCAACGAACAAATTGACATTCAATTAGTTACTTGTACAAGCATCCTCGAGTGGAGGCCTCTGTCAGAACAGAACCGATCTCCAGCTCTTGGCTCCTATCTGGGCTGGGGGGGGGGGAAGCTGTCAGAAGTAAAAACATTTGTGCAAAATGAAAAATCTATACATACTCGTATGAATAAAGCAGCAACAACTCGAGTACTCGAGCGCACAAGGGTACAAGGGTACAAGAGTGCACAGAAAACAAACCCAAAAGCCAATCGATGAGACTGCCAACTGGGGAGCCATTGAGACGACTTCTCTTCTCCACTTGTGGCCATTAGCAGCGAGCAGCGAACACCGAACACCGAACACCAGGCACCACCAAGCGGTAGCTCGAATTGATTTATATTGAATTATTGAAACTGCCAGGCCAGGCCAGACCAGGCACTACAACATCGCAAGTATTGAAAATATTTGCACACTGATTGAAGGGAATTGGCATCGAAATTGGAACTGGAATTCGAGCACACGAGCTAAAATTGAAATTTGTACATTTAGCAGCAGGGGAAAAGAAGACGAGGAAACAACAACTGACATCAAGATTTACTTTTGGTTAATTGCCAAGCAGGCGGCAGCAGCAGCACTTGACTTGTCTTGCCAGCTGCTTGGCTGTCTCCATGTATGGAAATCGGTGTGTCTGCCACAGGAGGAGACTGGCTGAGGACCAGACAGCCAACAGTCGCTGTAGTTGCGTTGTAAATTACAGCATAAATTATATCCTGAGACGCTCCTCCGGGAGAGTGTTGTTAAAGTAAATGGACCACAAGAGCAGTCCGAACAGGCAGAGCAAACAGCACTCGATGAAAACAAATCACTTTTGCAATTGGGTCCCGGTCCCGGTCCCGGTCCCCGTGTTCCAGTCTCAGTGGCGACTTCAGCTGGCGACCCAACCAACACGACCAACCAACCAACCAACCAACCAACATCGCAGGACAGGAACAGGACGGAAAAGTGGCGAGGCGATGACCACGGCCACGGCGACGGCCACGGCAATGCGATGTTCAAGTTTTGCAAATTGATATTTTATTGCCATTTACTTGGCTTGTTGGGAATGGGGATATGCCCAGGCAGGCCATAATTTATAAATCAATTTTAGATTTATGCGCTGGTCCCCCCAGCAAAGTGCTGGCCTAACTAATTGCTCCGTCATCGCGCGGATGCGTTGACCAACACTGGCATGCTGTGGCAAGTGTTACCCTATAAAATAAATGTATAAACTATACAAATCTTCATCTTCATATACCCTCCCAATCCACCCAATTTGAAGTTAGAAAATGTTAATTTATATCAAATTTATGAGTGGGGCTGCCCTGTCACATTTAGCATAACAAAAGCTTGCCCAGAAACTAACCAAAACTAGATGGCGAGGGATTATGTACTTTGCATGTCTTAAGACCTGGCTTCAAGCTTCAAGAACTATACTCTATTGTGCGGGTACGGGAATGGGTATGAGGTACGGCTTGTTGGGACTTTTCACATGCAAATAAATTGGTTAACAATGTTCGCATTTAGTTGACAAATTTAGCATTTATAATGGATTTTTGTTCCGACTCTGCGGTCTCTTGTTCAACTGTTGAAAGCTTCTTTTGGCTACTTTTGGCGGCTGCCTTGCCTGCCTGTCCGATTCCATTTTAATTATTATATTCGCTTGTTACGCCCCTACACGCTTTTATTTATACAAATTCTTTACGGTTTCTATTCTGCTTATTGTTTAGGCACAAAAGCAAAGTCAGATACAAAACAAACGAGCTTTTGGCCCGTAAAATAGCTTGTTGTGTGGCGAGTGCGAGTGCTGGTGCTAGGTGCTAGGTGCTAGTGCCTCGAGGCGTTTTGGTGGGCGCAGCCCAAAAAAAAATAAAATAAAAACCAAAAAGCAACACAAACCCTAAGCCAAACACAGACCAGACGAAAACAGGGGAACCTCTTGGGTTGGAGCCCCTTCTGGAGGAACCACAGGTAGCGCGCGAGCAGCGAGAGAGCAAACAAGCTGCTAAACAAACCAGACCCAAAAGACAAAAGGAAGGGAACACAGATGCAGACACGCTGACACACAGATACACCGACACACCGACACACAGATACAGATACACAAAGCAAACTGAAACTCAAACTCAAACGAAAGAACCAACAGAAAATCCAGTCAACAATTTTTGAGCATGTTGTTGCGTCGCGTCGCCATCTCTTTTGGGCTCGTTAGGAACTTTGGAGTCTTGTGGAGTCTGGAGCTTTGGGGCAGGGTTGAGGGGGAGGTGTGCCGGGGAATCATCTTCTCGTTGCCGATAAATTTCGGCCGTAATCTCGATAATGATTGTGTTTGCATTGTCTGTTCCCCGTTCTACCCGTTGCCCGCTACCCTTTCCAGCCTGTTCTGTTTTGTTTTGTTTTAAAGATTTTTGTTTTGTTTCTAGTTTCGGGCACGCATGTAATCTGAGCTCCACCTCGCTTGCCCCATAATGAAGTCGTTCTCTGTCTTTTGGGTCTCTCTCTCTCTCTCTGTCTCTTTCTCTGTCTCTTCTCTGTGTGGATATCTGAGCTCTCCAGTGTCCGTTTAATGGGTGTAAGATTACCTCGCCAAAAAATATAATTCCCTTTCATTGGGCGTTGCGGGCGTTTTGTTTTCGGTGCTTTATGTCCTATGGCCCAACCGAACCGATCCGTGCAGATCGGATCATCATAATGAAGTCTGACATTAATGGCGCAAGACAAACGCAACAGGTTATTTACTGTTAGCTGATTTGTCCCAAGCGTAGAGGCATTTGTATTCAAATGCGATGATGTCTCCTCAGTCTTTAGTCGGAGACTTGAAATGGCAAAACATGTTTGTTTTGTTTTGGGCTTTGCTTTGGTTTGGTTTGGTTGGGTTGGGTTTGTTTTGGGAGTCGCGACTTGACACCTTTCCATGCATATTAAACAAGGCCCGGAGCCCGGAGCCCGGAGACCCCAGCCCCAGCACGCAGTCAGTCGCAGTTGTCAGTGGAGGTGTCATAAGCGAAATTTATATCGATTTATATGGAGAGTCGAACCAATGCTCAGCCACGCTCTCAATTAGAGCAACTAGATCTAGATCTAGCAGCGGACGGACTCTGAGCTGTCAATGACGGGCCAATCGAAATCGAATTCCAAAAGGGGAAATGGAAATGGGAAACTTGTGGGAGCCATACAAACCTCAGCTGCAATCAACTGCAACTGCAACTGCAACCAAGACTGTACGGGCATGCAAACGAACTAAATGAGATGTTTGGCTGCCTGGCAGACGCGGACGCGGACCCAGACGCAGGCATGAATGCAAAATTAGCCAAGCGCGCGATTCCATTTACCGTGAAGGTGAGTGAGCGATGGATGGCAGAACGGGAGAAGAACATGGCAATTCAATTTCAATATGTGGCAAATTATAACAATTGCCCATGATGTGCAGCAACAGAAACTCGCTCGCTATCCCCGGCCACACGCACCTACCTCACCTGCAAAAGCCACGCCCATACACGCCACACAAGGCGAGGCGGCAGAGCAAGGCGGCGGGACAGCAGCTGCGGTTGATGGCTGAATTGGACTGAAGGTGCTCCCAGGCATCATATTAAACTGGTTAACAAAGTTTGTATAAAAAATATACAAAAATGTATCAACGTATGGAAAATACTTTATTCTTAATTAAAATCAAAATAACTCTGATATCTAAGTACTAAGGAACATATTATGTACCCCCATATACTTCCACCAGACATACATATTCATGTGTCCATTCGCTTATGGGTAAATTGCAATTTGTTCTAGGGAAAACATGGGGGAGTTTATATCCCATTATAACCCTTAGTTTATATCCCATTTTCAACTATTCACCAAGTAGTAAATATGTTCACATTATTTTCTACATATTTATGTACATACATACATATGTACCCATGCATATTCGAAACATTTGCTGACTAGTGTGATTCCCGTGTGCACAGCAAAAGTTATTACGCATACCAATGGTAATAGGCTCGTCGATCAGGCCATGGAAATTGTTGTGGCTCTGGCTGCAAATTGTTGAAAATTACCCAGAAACACCGACACGAGGAAAGACGGACTACATTATTCATAGAGGTAATGCGAGTATATGGTACAGTATATGAAAGCACAGGGAATATGTACATATGTATGTATGTAGGTAGTTATGGCCAGATATGTTGCATGTTTGTGGCTCTGGCAATTTCTGTAAAATCTTAACACGTTACAAATAAATGTCATTATTAAGATGCCGACGAGTCATCATGTCATGCCATGCCATGCCACCAAAGCGACCATCTTAATGGCATTGCGAGTGCACAAGTGAGACAGGGAGAGGGAGAGAGAGAGAGAGAGAGATAGCGAAAGAGGAAGCGTAAGAGAAAGGAACGGATGCTGCTGGTAATTCTCTCGTTTGCTACTAATTAGCATGCATAGACAGCACAGCACAGCACAGCATCACATCACAGCATCAAAAGCGGCAAAATGCAGCATAAGAGAGTAATTATATACATTACACAAGGGAAAGGGAAAGGGCATGGCATGGCAGTGCAGGGCAGGAGCAGTTGGGGGGGAGGCGAATGGCCAACAATTTGTATATCAACACATTAATGAAATGAATGATTTCTTGCTGTTTCTTGCTGTGGTTCCTCTCCTTTGTCTTTCCTCGTTGTCTCTGAATGCTGTCTGGCAATGCGCCATTGGTTGAAGCGGGACGGCAATGTTGTTGTAACAATTACAAATGCGTTTATTGATAGATTTACATACAGACACACTCATGCACAGAATCACACAGGAGAGCATGAAGCAGAAGAAGAAGTAGTAGCTCCAATACACAGGGTATGCAGGAGGGTATGATGATTCTATTCCAAAAACCAACGAATAAACCATTTATTTGTACACATCTCTGAACGTGATCGGCAATTAAATGGCAAATGTTTAAATAGGGTATCAAGAGCTTCGGCCCCCCAGACGCTAGTCTTCTTTTCATGTTTTTGCATCTGTTTACTGGATTTACTTGATTTTTGCGTTGGCGTTGCAGTTAAATTCTGCATTCAATTTTTATATAAATTTATGGCCCACAACTCTGCTTCATAAACAATTTGCATTGCCATACTAGTACTCGGGCATACATACATATGTTCATACATATGTATGTATTGTTGCATGTACATTGCCGCCTTCATTCCATGGCTATTTAAATTTCCCTCACAAACGAGACATAAACGAATTTTCCCCACCAGATTGGGCATTGATGGGTATTTCTTAAATACTCTTTCAGAGGGTATTTCGATACAGAGAGAAAGAGCGAGAGAGAGAGTAGTGAGTAGTGAGTGCCAGTGAAAAAAGGCAGAACATAAGAAAATGCGTTTATTTTAGACAAAAATTCATCTGCAATAAATATCAAAAACTAGTTTTTTAATACTTTTTCTCACCAAACAGTGTTGGTAAATTCTTCATTCTGTTGTTCAAAGATCATTAAAACAAAGCATGGGAACAATCAATTTGATAAATTAGTTTTTGTGGTTTTCTCTGGTTATGTGGCTTTGGGGGCTGTTGCTCTTTGAGGTTCAGCTCGGGGTTCCGACCTATAACTAATGATGCTGATGAATATCAGATTGTTGAAATACTGTTTCTGTTTCGAAGCTTCATTTATGAGTTAGCAAAAGAATTTTGGTGAGCAGATTTCTAAGATTGCTAAGCTTTTTTGTTAGCCCCGCTGTCATTCAGGACAAGCATCCTATAAAATATCAATAAATATGTATTTAAGGAACCCTAATTTATATTCGAGAAAAGTTAATTAAAAAGTCAGTAAGGGTGTTTTTTCTTGGACCACAAATCATTCAAAAGTGTCACTTAAATTATAGAGACAGAAGACGGCGCTGGTCTCCAGGGATAGCCAGAAAAAAGCACAAAAACCGAAAACAAAATATGCACGAACAAAAAACAAAGTCTCGACAAATTAGTATGCACAACAGGTTAAAAATTGACAAACGCCAGTCGAAGGCAGGAAAAAGAGCAGCAGAAAATGCCAAAAATAGAAGGCATAAAATAATAAAAGCCATAAATAAAGTTTAAATTGGTTTTTTCCCCAGATAGGCGACGGACGCGAGTGGCGCAGGGAAAGAGCAAAGGAACTGGGCATAAATTAGCAGGTCAGTCGGGGCCATGAGGGATCCGATCCTGCCAACAAGCTGCGAATTAATGTTTCCTCTCAGCAATATTAGATGACGCTCCAGCGAAAGAAACTCGAGACATTTGCAAGAGACGAGACCGAGACCCCGCCTCTGCTGACCATATGGCGGGGGTTTTTGGCCAACAAATAAACCTCAGGAGCCAACGGAATGAGAACACGATAACAGCCAAAGAGACGGGCTATTGTTATGCTGGGGGTTCGAAGCTTTTAATACCCTGCAGCTTGATAATTTCTATGTCAGCTATGTCTGGCTGAGATATGAAGTGGCACCCCCCTAAAATATAACCGACTCCTCCGACTGCTGATCCTGAATTAGGACTAAGGACTAAGGATACTTAGGTGCTGCTCCAAAGTCATAGTAGCTCGCCCTATAGGGTATGCGGGGAGGAACTGCTTAAAGAACGGCAGTCAGAACAATTACAGGAAAACAAAGAGCAGTCAAAAAGCCAAAAACGAAAACAAGAAATAAGAGAAAACATTCTGCTCCGTGAGTGTTTGTGTGTGTTTGGGTATGTTTGGCTGGGTGTGCGTATGTGTGCGAGAGGGTGAGGGCAGGCTCATGCTGATGCTGGGGCCCCTCTAAATGACCGGCTTCGAAACGAGTCACCGGTCGAAACGAGATGGCAAGCGAGGCGGCGGAGTAGTGGAGTGGGGGAGTGGAGGAGACGACCTGGCCCCCAAAAGGGTCTCTTAACGATGTGCATGTTTATGCGCTGCGCTGCGTTGCGTTGCGTTGAGCAGCATTGCAAGCAACGCACGAACGCGCAGACATTTAAAGCAGTGGAAAAACAACAACAACAACAACAGCAGCGGCAGCGGCACCAGCAGCAGAAACTCCAGCAGGAAGGTAGACAACAACAGTATCGTAAAGAAGAAGACGAAGGGAGTGGAATGAAGGAGAAGGTGAGAGGGAGAGAGAGAGCTTGTTAGCAAGGGCCCCGGCTCTGAAAAAGGCTCTTTAGAGATGAGCGATGTCAGCGACTCTCCGCTGTCACTCCTAGCTATCGAATAGATACTTCAGATATATGTATATACATACATATACATATGTACGTTGTTCCACTGCGATGGCCAATATACCTCTGGACATTTGTATTACTGTGATTTTAAACTGTGACTTTATTACCCAAAATATGTACATATATTGCTCATCTCTAAGTGGTGTTGTTGTTGTCGAATCCCCTTCTTTTTGTTTCTGTTTCTCGTTCGGTTCGTTAGTTGGCCAACGCCAACGGCTATGTTAAGTGGCTCGCACAGACACACCAGACAGACAGCCAGAGCCACACACACACATACATACCCAAAGAGGAAGAGCAGGCAAGGGTAGCAGCAGGGTTGCCTGCACTGCACGCCTATAGATATGCAAATTGTATAGAAATTTAATTACTTGCTGACATGTTTTGGGTCTTTAAATTGGCAACTTGTTGGGTAAATTATTGTTGCATATGTAGGTACATTTTGCCATAGCTGTGGAGGACAGCAGCTGTTTGCTATTGGAGTGTTGGAAAGATCAATTAACACCATTACCGGATAGACAAAGTTAAAACTGTTTAATATTTTGGCGTTAGTCTCATTACACTTGGGTAGAAAGTTATTTACTTATGTCTAATACATACATATCCATTCAAATTTGCATAAAAGATTACAATTTAGAACATCCCTGATGGTCTTTTCCCTATACTCTGGGACCTCGATCTCCTGAAGGATGAGTTTCTGTATAAATGCTAAATGGCTGATTAATTTCTTAATGGCTTTGAATTGCTATGAAATGCAAACCATGCCGATTAATTAAACGTTTAATGCTCCGATATCTGGTTTGAGCCCAGTGTCCATGGCAAAGGCAGAGAACGGCAGGGCAGGCAAGGGGCAGAGCAGAGATGGATGGTCCATGCCTTTGGCCTATCGCCATTTCCCTTTTGTAATTAACATTTGTGGAACACACGTCATTACAAGATTACGATAAATGATAAGAAGGAGAAGCAGGAAAAAGCTGGTCAGACGGGTCGGTTCTCTCCTTGCTGCTGCTGCTGCCGTTGTTGATGCTTTTGCTGACTGCTGTTGTTGTTGTTAATGCAGCATATTTGCATATGGAGACCACGCTGTGTACGCAACTGTAAACGGCAGCCAATTTGCTGGCGATTACGCACACATACGCACTCACTCCCTCCATCCATTCATCTGCATCTCCACCTCTGCCAGGCGTAGAGGTCAGTGGCTAGGCCAACAACACACCCCCATAGACACACAACATGCATCAGAATGTGGCATCGATGTGCATGATGCGGAGGATGCTGCATTGAAACCGAATACATGCGGTGGCAGGCAAACACAAACACACAACCACCCACCCACACACAAGCATGGATTACGATGGCCCATGCAACACAACATTATTGTTTAAATTGCAAAGTGATACTCGGTGCAGCTGTGCTGCGGGCCTTGGTACGGTGCAGGTGAGGGGCCGGAGATTTGGCTTACGGAATCCATCGGTGCCACAGAATGATTAGGTTAGTTAGAGCGAAATTGTGTTTGCGATGCGTTTGGGGCATTTGCTTTGCCCAGTTGCAGCCTAAATCAATAAATAGTTTAGATTGGAATTTTGGGCCACATGCTTTTCCTTCTTAAAGCCTTTCGATACATTTTTAGTTACTATTGCAGGTAAATATTGTACATACATACATATGTATGTATGGATGTGTATGGAAAAGGAGATGCAAGTAGACACAAATTTTCTTCGTTCTTTCGTCATTTTACAGAAATACAAAATAATTAAAATGCTTTTATTGGTGATAGAAAATGTTCAAAGTTGATGTTTAATATTTTAAAACCGATAAGTTAACTCTTTTTGATAAGTTTTAAGGATGTTGTATAGATTTCTCACATCATTTACGTGATTTTGATATTGTATTTAATTATGTATGTAAATAGTATGCGAAATTTAAGATTTCATTCTTAAACCCTTTCAAAGAAGGACGAGTGTTGGCAAAGTGTGTGCGTGTGTGCGTGTGTGTGTGGGAGCGGCTCAAAAGTGGAACTGCTTGCACACTCGAATGAAATCAAAATCAATGTCAACAACAGTGAAACGCTAGGTCCTCAGGGCAGAGTGAGATGGGTCGGAAAATTCCGTCAAAGGCGTTTTTTCTCCGGCTTTGAAGTGCGCCTTTTACTACACTACTTACAACACGGGCGCGTACTACGGCGTAGTAAATAGAGGCAAAAGCAAATTGCAAAAGAGAGCGAAAGACCAAATCTCTTCCACTCCCCCGAACAAGCCCACTGAGCCACACACATCCACCCACACGGAATACCAGCAGCAAAAACGTCAGTTACTGCAAAAAAGGACAAGGCCTAGGGGGCAGCAGGGTGCGGAGCAGTGGAATCAGCGTAGGCAAAAACACTTTGTGCGCGCGTCAAAGTGTTAAAGAAAGTAAATCGCACACACACACACACATACATACCCATACTAAGAGCTAGAGTGGGGGAGGCAAAGAGAGATGAGAATACAGAAAGCTTTTTTTGTGTGTGCTGTGTACATATTTGATGCGCTTTTTTCGGAAGCGAAGCAGCTCTCTACCGATCTCCTTCCACATTCCACATCTCTCTACTCTCTACTACTATGCCCGTCGACAATTTTAAGTTTTGTCGGTTTATTTTTTATTGCACATTGCTTGAAGCGCGGGCGGGAGGCTGATGTGGCTGATGTGCAGGCAGCCCGGCAGCCAGGCACTTGCTTTGCTGGCGCCCCACTGCATGTTGGAGCACTCGGGACTCCGACAACTCCAGTCCGGAGGACCCCTGGCTTATCTTTCAACCAAACACTCCACCGTCCACTCTCAAAGCTGAACGATACTCGTGCCTTTGTCCATTTGCCATTTGCCATTTTCCATATTAACTTTACCAACGGGAATGAGCCAACTTTTCTGTTCCTCCGGCACCAACCAGCTCCCGCTCCACTTGACAAAGGCGCTTTGTGGCCAGCCTTATTATAGACTTCGACGCTGTGCCCGGCAAAGGCCTCCCCCAAAATTTGTGTGCTTGGGTCAATGCTTTGTGAATTTGAAATGTGCAGAGGCAAGCCAGAAGCAGAAGAATACTCGGCAGGCAATTACCCGGGAGTCTACTTGTACTATACTATTATAACTACTAAATTATTACTATGCCTCTTTTTTCAGCTCATTAGCGTCGCATCAACTCGAAAAAAGTGGCAGGCAGGGGGTTAAAGAAGGCACTAAATTATGCCCAGTGCAATCAAGTTGAGTGCGTACTACAGTCTAAATAAGTAGTTGTTCTTGTTGTTTATTCATAAAGGCTTCCCGAGCACAGAAATTGTCAGCCAAAGGGCTTTGACAAGAAACAAAAAAATGAGAGGAGAGAGCTTAAGGCAAAGCTGAAGCGGGAAGAGTGTGGTGGGGAGAGGGAAGCAGAAAAGTGCAGTTGAAACCACACACACATACATGCACGTGTACAAAGTCAAACGAAGTGCTCTCTTTGAGAGGTGCGAAAGGGATGGAAAGATGTCAATTTGTTACTCCTTCTGCTGCTGCTTTGGATCTTTTCCCTGTGCGTGTTAATGAACTTGCTTGCGGTGCATCATATGGCTCCCTCACACTCATTCTGACTTGTAGGAAAATTCAAACACTGCCATCAATAGTTATATAGTTATGGAATAATGTATTGTATGTAATGTATATACGCTTACCATTTTTGTACTGTAAAGAATCTGAGACGCCAAAGCACATCAGGAGAAAGCCGATCACAAAGGGTGGACTCCATCCACCACCTCCATAAGTACTAGCATTTGCACATTTTGCCGCTTTCGTTGTATTTTTGATTGTAAGTTGGCACAGTTGGGGTTCGATTTTAGTATGCTTTCTGAATGGCGCACGGGCCATTTTCTTATGGACACAATCTCAGAAATTCCAAGACATTTGGAGTAAAAATAACCGAAACGAACCGATCGTCGTCTCCACGGGTTTTGTTAGGCACAAATAATCATTATCTATAGCACACAAAAGTACTGCAAGAAGGAGAGAGAGAGAACAAGAGGGAACAATTTAAGACCAGACACATCAAAAAAACTTCAGTCGGGGTATTAATTACACTGTGCAGCAAAACCACGCAACGCTTTTGCACGCGGTAATATGTTTATATTTTCGATTTGTTTACATGGACACAGTTATTTATATGTGGTATACATATATTTGCATTTTTGCGATCACAGCGTTGTTTTTTCTGTTGTTTTGTTGCGCAGTGTGATCGCGTTGTACTTGGGATTTTTTTGTTTGTGTGTGTGAGTACTTTGGACAAATTGTTGTTGGCGTAGAGTAGCGGAGTGATAAGCAATTGTGCAACTGTGTAGGTGTCTGTTCTGGTTGCTAAATTGAAATATTGTAAATGATAAGGGAAAGGAGGAGCATTAGTAGTGAGTGCCTTTGACGCAACAAGCCGGCAAATGCAGCAGATTGCAACCCCCAAAGCACGGCGTTTCCTCGCAATGGAAAATATCACGAAAATCAAAACATCGGATGGACGGACCCGCTAGAAAATAAAGCAGCGCAACGCAACGGTTCGGGGGCGCACACAACAAAACATCTTTCAAGCAGGCCATAAATTTAGATGCCCGAATCATGTGGAATTACATTACGCACGTACAAATGTTTGCTTTTGTGTGTGTGTGTGTGTAAGAGGCGAATCGCTGCACTCTTGTTATGTTTTTAGAACCATTTCATGTACAATTTACAAACACAAAACACACCAACTTGCACGCCGCTGCACATTTCCCACAAGGCGGACACTCCACTACACGCCAATTTCAGGTAATTTCTATTAAACACTTTTAATTCAACACTTTTGCATACAATACAGCGGCTTGTCTTGTTCAGCGAACGCGATTCGGCCTGCGAGAAGCCATTTTGTTGGTACTTTATTTTGTAAATATTTTATTTACTTTTCACGATTACACCTTGCGCTGTTTTGTTTGGTGTGCGTCGAACTTTTGATTGCGGCGCAAGGATAAGGGTATGAGGTGTGGAGTATGACGTCACAAAATCCAGAGTTTTCAAGTAAAATACCCACCTCACCACATAACTCACCGTGCGGGATTTTGTGCTTTCACGCAAACATGGTATATTTATTTCGTCGGGGCTAGGGTGAGGTCCTTACGAGGCCCTTACAAAAAGTTTGGCCGTCTTAATACTGGGGCCATACCTTGCCATGACCCAGTCGAGCACCCAGAGAGCACTCAAAACGCTCTCCGGACTCATTTCTGCGTTTAATTGTGAGCCACTATCGATAGTATCGATATTTCGCTGCTATCCTCAACTATCGATGGTTTTGAGACTATCATGATATATCGCTTTTGATATGTTTTTGGATTGGCTGCTCTAAAATACGAAGACAAATTTGTAAACAAATCGACAGGTGGCTTCTAATTTTTACAATGGACAAGTTCCTAATAGGTTTCAATGGTTTTTAAATAATTATTTGAGCCCGATACTATTACGATAGTATCGATTGTTTTTTTCAAAACATTCGACGTTGATATTCCTCGATTTTGATATTCGGTGTAATATTACTAGCTAGCTGGGACTCTCAGCACTACACACATCATTTTATCCGACTCCTCAATACATTTTGTTCAGGATTGCTTAGTTTTCAGAACACTTTTTCATTGGATTGTTTACATAATAAGGTTAAAACAAAAACGGCCAAAGCATAAAACGTAAATTTTGACTAAATGTGACGTCAGTGTTGCTGGTCAACCAAGTTACTTCTATGCGTATGGGCTTTAGTATACCCTACTTCCTCCAAGCTACATTGAAACATTATTTATGATTTTATCCTAGATTGACATGTTTTGTACCTATTAATGCACATGTTTTGTGTTTTATAAATACATTTATCCCGGTTCTGATACCTATTACTAGTACCCGTGAGCTGCAAAAATTCGTTAATGTCTTTAAAAGACAGTAGTTTCTGCATTAATTGGAGCCTGAAATTACAAACAATATCTCAAGCCCGTAATAACCATTTTCCCAAGGTATGAAAATTGTTGCTCATTTCGTGCCAAAGTTGCAGAACAATGCTGCCAATTCATTTCCCCATGCTGTTGAAATTTTTCCCATACAAATCAAATGTATATTACGGGAAAGCGTAACATATGGCTCATTTGGCGGTCATTTTCAAATGTATATTAATATATGGAAAAATAAATATTTCACTTAATTTGTTTTGTCGAGTGTGACTGGAACCTCAGAAACGTCATTTTCAAAATATGCCGTAAATATACCGAGAAAAATTAATGAAATGCTATGGTGAATCCATTTTCCAACACTTGAAAAATCCAACAACCAGTACTCATATTTGCGTTCATAACGATATATATTTTTGTTTGATAGTGACAACGGAATTTTTTCGAATTTGTCTGAAAAACTCGCGATTCTAACTCTGCGGCTACAATTTGATCAAATTTGGGAGTTAAAGCGAGTATAGGACCGTACCGGCACACGTAACAAGCGCTAAGAGTTAATATAAATCCGTCATAAATATAACCAAATAATGGTAATTGTTTAATTTTAAACAATGTACAATATATATGCAAAATGCTAAAAAATCTGCTTAAATCGAAAGAAAATATTAGAAGGATACGAGCACCTTAAGATATATTTAAGAAAGCTCTATTGCTTCTGTTTCAGGCTCTCGTCGCACTTGAACATGGGGCATTGAATATATTAGCTTATTCCAGAAATTGGGGTCATCTCGCTTGAGATACGTGTTGAGCACCATGTAGGTCCGCAGTTCGCTGTCGAGATCATCAAAGTTCTCCACTTCGGGATAGAGGACCACAATCAATCGCTTGCATCGATCCTGGGAGGTGGCGTGTAGAGCGAGTCGGAACTCCAGTCGCCCCCAAGTCGACTGCAGGAAGTTGTTCGTCATCAGGATGATGATGCGCTTCGAGTCCTTGACAGATTGGCTGATGCACTCGGGAATGGACTCGCCCACGAGCCAGTCGCGCAGATAGAAGCAGAGTCTGAAGCAGTGGCCGCCATTCTCCAGTCTCTCCACGAACTCCTCAATGAGCTCCTCGTCCTTGTGGGTGAACGACAGAAATGCATCGAACCTCTTTAGTTTGTCGCATTCCCGTTCGTCGGCCAGGCTGAGGCATACTCTGTGCTCGTATAACCAGATCAGGATTGGCTGTTTGAAGTAAAAGATCAAGTTTATGGTTAGGACCATTAGCATGAACGAAATGGTGAGAGTCACATAGTGAACCAAGCCTGAAGGGCACAAATGACTCTCATCTGTGAGTATCAGCAGCTGGCCCGTGCCACCGCAGTAGATGTCGGATAGGTTTTCCATATGCAGCGAACGAGTCTTCACAAAGTCAAGGAAATCTTTGTCCTCGCAAGTGCAAGTCCACGGATTCCCAGACAAGAATAACTTTAGCTGGGTGGAGGCGGCTATTCTCACATCGAAGAAGACTCTCATCCGATGGCTCAGCAACGAAATGCTATTGTTTCTTATGTCGAGGGTTGTTATATTCTCAGGCAGTTGATCGATCTCAGTTAGTCGATTGTTGGCCAGATAGAGATGGCCTATCCGGGCATATCCGGGCAGGGAATGGGAGGGCAATGCTCCGAGATAATTCCCTTCGAAATGAAGAGTCGATTGTCCAGATATTGGTATGGGTAGTTCTGGTATTTCTGTGAGTCCTTTCAATCTGCAGTCGACAATCAATGAAGGCGAGGTAGAATTGTCCAGACAGCAGATGCAGTCCTCTGGACACGTTCCTGAATATATATTACAACGATCCAGAGCGGCGGAATACTCCAGCGGTTCCCTTTGCCTCAGAAATGAAAGGAAGGCCTTTGCCCTGCAGTCGCATGACCAGGGATTTCCAGATAATTGGACCTCGCGATCTCTCAATAAATCGACCACCTTGTCATCGAGAGCCTCCAACATGTTTTTTCGTAGATCCAAATGTGTGATGTTCTTGGGAATCAAGTGGAATGGCAAGTACGTTATTCTGTTCTCAAACAAATGAAGTTTCTTCAGAGAAGCGTGACCCAATGAGTCTTCAATGCTGCTTATTTTATTCCCATCCAACTGCAGGATGGCATTGTAGGGTATGGAGTGCGCAAGTTGGGGATAATAGTTGATACCAGCATGCCTACAGTCGATCATAAAGTGATCCGTGCTCCGGTTAAAGCAACAATCGCATCCATCGGGACACGGTGCATTCAGATGATGAAGATTTATTGTATCCGCCCACCAGGCGAGATTACCCTTAAGAGATCGAAGGTAAATTTTGTGCAGAAACTGCATCAGATTATGGTCGTCGCAATGGACGATCCATTGGTTGCCGCACTGCAGGAAATCCGCAAGATTCGAGAGATATTCGATCACATCTTTGCCGAGTGTTTGGATGCTGTTGTACCTGATGTCCAGAATATTCAGTTTACTTGGCAGCCGATCAATTCCAAGACTAGTTAATCTATTATTGGACACGATTAAACTGGTTATTTCATTATATCCACTCAATGAATTGATGGGCAGCTCCCTTATATCATTTCCCCTCAAATTCAGAGCCGCATCTCCTCCAGTAATAGGGACTGGCAATGGTGGGACATAGGTAAGTCCACGCTTCGAACAATCGATATGCAAGGTCATATTTCCCCAATAAAATCGACACTGGCATTCAGCGGGGCACTTTCTATCGTTGATTCCGAGGGTGAATTCGCAGTTCCCTCGATTCCTGTTGCAAATTATGGCTGTTATATTCTCAAAGGGTTCGTACTTATTAACCTGAATCAACTTTAACTTGGAGTAACCCTCGAAATATTTCATATCCACCTTTTGATTGACCTCCAGAACAGCATTCACCAAGCTCTTTTGAAGAGTTTCAGATCTAAATTAGAGAAATAATAACAAATAAATAATATTTATATCCCACATATATTTCTAGTGTATTGTATCAATTGGTCTTACCTTAGGAAAGAGAGATCCTCTAAACTGGTCCTGGTAAAATTTAATGTCTGTAAGTTTTTCAAGCCGTTGAATACTTTGGCTGTAAGGTTTTTAATATCTACATTATTAAATTTCAGATCTTTTAAATTTGTTTTGCCTGCAAAAATAGTCTCGTTTATCCAGAGTTCGGAGTATTGGTATGGTCCCCAATAAAAAATTGCAATCCCTTCTAGACGATTCAGGCTCGTTCGAATGTATTCATGAATTATATCGGTAAACGTGTTGACGGCAATCGTAAGATACTTTGATCCATTCAAATAATTTACATTTCTCTCATATATTTCAAAGTGTTGACCGAATAAATTGTATGTCGACACTGCTTGCACCCCAAGATCTCTCAGATAAAATACTCCTGGACGAAGTGGGGAGTTCTTAGACACTCCCACAGTTAACCTCAGTAGCTTGACATTAGTTTCATTGGAAATGGCGACGAAGTTCCCCTCTTTGGTGTCGGTGTCTGCATTATTCCACTCGATTGTCAAGTGTCCCTGGTCCAGGGTCATTGTGTAGTCGTTGGTGATGAAAGATGATCGATCTTTGCGGCACGTTCTGTCACCGGAACTGCTGCTGCATGCATCCTTACAGTATATTTCACAGTAATCCTCTCTGATGCTATTCAAGATGATTTGATCACTCAATGAATTCATTGCCAGGAGCAAGAGCCACGACATTTTTGCATACGAACTGTGCGAACTGTGCCGAAGTACTAACTAAGCAAGCAGTTCCAATTTGTTTCCAAAGAACCCAATCCAAACCAAGCCCCTTTGGTTCCCCATGGGAGTCCAGCAAATAAAATATGTTCATAAATAAAATAAGTTTTATCATGCTCCCAAATGGGCTGTTATAAATCCACTCGAGTATTATAAACGTTTAAGAGCTGCAACGAAGATACAAATAAGAAGAATTCATTCGTTGGCACACTACAAAAGTATTTCGCCCAACGATAAATGATTTGATATATGATTTATGTATATGTCTCTTCATGATTCGAAATTATTCTTAGAATATTGCCTGTGTGGGCGGGCTCTTTTTGTTTGAGCCTGCTTCTTTGCTGGCCGTTATTCTTTTAATTTTCCTATTCCATTGGGCTGCCAGCAGCCCGATTGGCCTGTCCTGCTCTTGTTCTCGAATGAAGCAGGTCTTCTCCGTGCCGGAGTACAATCGATGCCATTAAACCGAAGAGGCGATGGACGCAGCTCAATTTCGTAGCCAACGATAGCTGCCTGGCAGCCCCTGACTGATGTTGTTTGAAGCTAACCGACTCGCATTCGCATTCCAAGGGTTTCAAAATAAAATCGGCTTTATATTTATGTATAACAATGCAGCAGTTGAAAGAAGGCTTAATGGTGCCCAATTCTAATTTTGATTTATTGTTTTATGTATCCTAAATTAAAAGCAACTTAATCAACCTTATTCTAGGTATGGTTGTCCATGAACTGAAGCTCCGACCACAGCAGCAGAGCGTTCGGCGGCAGCGGTCGCGGCTGCGGCGAGAGGAGCATCACGGCTTGCCTTTCCATATCCACCTCGGTGCTGGAAATGGCAGAAAGAAGCGTTAATATTATAAATATCCCATGCGTGGTGTCTCCCATAGGCTTACACGCAACAGAAACCCGCAATATTTGTGCCAATGACATCGTCTTCCACGGACTCGGCAAAAGACAGGGCCAACACGTGATGGATAAGGGCCGGTGTGGGCGTCACAGCCACCACTTTGGTCTTGTTGTCTTCGGCCTTCATGCCGATGGGCATGCAGGAGTCTGGCAGCGGCGGGGCTCCAATCTTGTACAATCGCAGGTCCTGGAATTTCACCTCAAAAGAGAACGGATAGAAGGGTGCACGGGCGTTGCCATAGAAGTATTCCTTGATGCGCTGATCCCGGCACTCGTGTCGCAGCTCCTTGCTGCGCTCCACAACGCCGCCACTCTTGGGCAAGAGCACCACATGAACGCTGGAGGGCACATCCCGCAGCAGTTCGTTGTACAGCCGCTCCTGGTCCAATACGAAAATGGCGCAAGCCCCATAGGCCCTTGCCGCATGGAGCAAGTGCGCATACCCATGGCCCTTCACCCAGCCGCAGGTGTTGACTATGATGCCGGAGCTCTTTGCTGAAAGAGTGCTTACAGAATGCTTGCAGATCCACACGTACTGCATCTACTCACTGCGCTTGTTCCCGTTGAGCGATTGCAGCGTGACCTCGGCCATCTTGGAGACCACGGCGTTGTAGAGGACACTGTTGCCGCTGGGCGACTTGTGACCGAAGTGGTAGACCAGCGGGGCGGTCTTGGGAAATCCTTCCTCGACACTGGCCGGCCTTTCGATGAGTATGGTGGCCACGTTGCCGGATATGGCAATTGCGCCCTGGCCCACATCGAGGTCCGCGTAGAGGGGCCGTCGACCGACTCTGACTGCATAGTTGAGGAGAATCCGGCAGAGCGTGCTCTTGCCGACATCCGTGGGGCCCACTACCATTGCCACCGGACCACGCCGATCCTTCTCCTCGGCCTCCATGCGAAACTGTTCCAGTGCCGCGTGACAATTGACGTACTGGACCATCGGCGTCTCCTTGGATATGTAGCACACGTCCATTTTGCCAGTGACATGGAGAACGCATCCTTGGTATGTGAAAATCGCCACCTTGGCGCCCATCCCGAACTCGTATTTCTTTTTCTTCACCAACTCGGTGCCAAAGAGCTCCGCAAACCCATTGACCAGCTACAATGAAAGAGGAGTTACTACCATTCCATTGTCTTGGCGTGATCTTACCCACTGTAACAACAACTTTGGCGTCCTTCTGCTCTATTTCGAAACGCAGCTCGGAGTCTCCCTCCAGGCTGTAGTCTTGACCTCTGCTTTGATGATCCGACATTCTAAAAATTGCAACAAATATTGCAATAAACAAAACAAACAATTTACAAATTCCGCCTGGTGGAAATCAGCTGGGCCCTTAGTGTTGTAAAAGGCGTGAGGGCGATGTATTTTCATGCATTTCAAATACGGTCTCACTTGTAGAAAAAAACGCGGGAAGCATTTTAAACGAAGCGAAGCGTTTTTTTCTTGCAAAACAAACAAACAAACAAACCATTTGATTAATATTTGTACGCAATTTAGATTTGCGACGTCCAACTTTGACAACTATAATGCGACCACCGGCAAAAAACACCGGCGGTCGCCGTGCAAGCAATGTTCCAAAGCCAACATTGGGGGACTCGGACACAGACACGGAGAATGACAGCACCGCATTCCAATCGCCCGACGATGAAAATGCCACCGACTACGGCTTGGAGTTTACCACTAGCCGTCTCAATCTCCAAGATTCGAACAATCGGCGCACCTCGACGCTGCGCAAAGACACATCTGCTGCTGCCCGTCGGGCTCGAGAGAATGAGGAGTCATCTGACGAAGAGAATCGCCCACCAGAACCAGCAGTACGGCCGGGACACAACACCTCAAATCGCAGTCTTCGTTCAGCAAATCCTCCACCGCCGCAGCAATCCAGACCCACTCGACAGGCGCAGCAGGCAAGAGCCACTGGAGCGCCGCGCCGGAAACAGACCAGACCCGTAAGCCGGGCCCTCCAGATGCAACGAGAGATAAAACGTCTGCAGTCGTTGCCCTCATTGCTGATACCCCGCCTTCCGTTTGCTCGCCTGGTGCGTGAGTTGATCATGAATTTCACTGGCTCAACATCGCCCTTCAAGGTCACCACGGGCTCCTTGGAGGCTCTACAGACGGCAGCTGAAATGTACATCACCCAACGCTTCCAAGACGCCTATCTGCTCACCCTGCATCGCAGTCGAGTGACGCTGGAGGTACGCGATATGGCGCTTATGGCATTCCTGTGTGGCCAGGGGCGAATTAACTAAACGTATTGTATTTGTATTGTTTAAGGATAGTTTAAGAAATCCTGTAATATATAACAAGTGAATTGTGTTCTTTTATTCTTTTTAAATAAATGAAAATTGTTTTGTTTAGCCTTAAATTGAAATGAAAAATTGTTTTGTTTAGCCTTAAATTGACAGTCGGGTTTAATTTGTATTCTGCAATTTGGTTTTATTTGCGGTTTTTCTCTTTGCCTTCTATAATGTCTTCTTGTCTTCCTAATTGCATTGCGTCTTGTACAGCATACAACATAATCCATAATAGTTTCACTATAAAGATGCGGCCATCAGGCGGCACGCGCCGCCACGACCACGCCAAGCAAAGATACAATAAGTTTTCAGCTAGGATGCGTTAGAAGTTTGATCGTGCTTAGTTGATCGCTCTAAGAATACGGATTACAAATCAGGATAGTTAATGCGCTTTTTGAAATGAGTCACCATTTAGAATGTTGCGGCAAAT
Organism: Drosophila obscura; assembly: GCF_018151105.1. NCBI lineage: Eukaryota > Metazoa > Arthropoda > Insecta > Diptera > Drosophilidae > Drosophila > Drosophila obscura. Next base: position 1,352,045 of record NW_024542812.1, on the reverse strand, counting down.
CGTCGGATACACTAATGGGGAGCAGCCGTAGCTCGACTCGGAACAGTTTCAGGCCAGGCTGAAAGTAACCCCTGTTTGTTGGGATCTTAAACGTAAATTGAGCTTTTGCCTTGCCAAAAGATGTGTTGGTTTCGGTCTAGGTTGGTTCTAGTTCTCCTACATTGTTCTTCCTACATTTCTTTTTGGCATTCGTCTTTTGCACAAGAGTAAAAATACTGCCATCCAGAATCTAGATGTATTACAACTTACACAATTATACAAAATATATATGTATTTAGCCATAGCCATATATATAATTGATATAGGATCCTCCGATCCTCCTCCTAGGAGTCGACTCTCATTTGCTACAACAGTGGGTTGTAAACTGTTTTTCTTAAAACTTAAGAGCAACATTTTGCTTTGCCTTTTCGCTACATCGTTCCTTCCTGTTTGGTTTTTTCTTTTTCTTTTAACACTGACGGTAAATTTTGTTGGGTTGCGTTTACGGTTTGTATTACTTTCTTCTTGCCTCTCCTTGCCGCCTCTCTCCTCTCTTTCTTCTCCTCCTAATCAGCCAACTCTAACGACGTAAAATTATAAAAGGAAACTAATTAATTTAATGGGAAACCGTTTCCGTTTCGGCTTCGGTTGCAGCCCAGAGCAGAGCCCTTCTTCGACCAGGATTCAGGGCGCTTAATGAGGTTTGCTCTTGGACTTTCGATGCGCAGTGCCGCCATTTTTGTCGGCACTGCTGCCAAAGCTGCTTTGACTGCTGACCGAAGCGGTGACCGGATGTGGTGCCCCTCCCTTGGGGTTATAGGGTATCCTGAAGAGATTGATACGCAGATGCTGGCAGATCTCCAGGCACACCTGCGAGCAGTAGCGCAGCAGATCCTGTATACCCCAGAGGAGCGTGAACCAGAGCAGCCAGATCTCCGGCACAATGCAGTTGAAGTATTGATTGAGGAACAGTAGCGCGGGACCGAGTAGCGACCAGTCCAGATACTCCATCTCTGCCTTGGTCATGTGTGCGATCTGTAAGAGGAATAAATCCATTCCATTAAGTGAGCTACGCTTAGTGTCTGCTATGAACTTACCACCAACTTGTTGGTTATTTTAGCTGCCACCATGCCAAAGGCCATTATGTACACAGATGCATGCTCGGTGAATAGGTTCTCCGGCGATTTCTGGGCAATAATCAGAGCTGGTAGCACCACCAGCGTGAGGGGTATGCTGGGTGACAGCACACTGGTACCCTAAAGCGTGGTAAAAATTGTTTTCAATTAGTTTTGGATGGTTTATCGATTTGCAATATTTACAAGTTGCGGCGTTTTTGCCACACACGAATTGACACTTGATCACGGGAGTGTACAGTTGTGGGCACAATTATTACAAGTCGATACACCGATAGGTTCTAGACTGTGTCTGTGTGGGTGTGTGTAAAACGGCACATTTTGCAAATATCACAACAATTATCAGTGCAAGGAAAGAGAACAAAAATTCTTTTGGCTTATTTGGAGTTCAGCATTTTCCCCTCCACAGAAATAGCGATCATAGTAGGGGAAATTGCTCTTATTGTTTTCTTTTTGTGTTTGTTTAATACTTGTTTTATTTACATGGTCTAGCGCTAGATGGCGGTTGTGTGGGTGGGTTGGTTTGTGGGTGGGTGGGATTTGTGGGTGTGTTTCAAAAGCGTGCGTAAGTATAGAAACCAATTGACACCAAACGAAAACGAAAACAATAACATTACATGCCAGTCCAAACGGAGACCAGAAAGCGGCTTACAAACTACACGAAACAATAGTCAAGTAGGTGGCAACAAGTATCCATTCCGATTCGATATGCCCATATATGTACGTACATTGTACATATGTATGTATCTAGTATGCACATATATTGGACACTGTTATCGTACAACATTGATAGAAAAAACACTAGACAGATATTTAGGCTAATTAATTATTCTCAGGTGTCTCCAGTGTGGTTCTACGAATGCCGCCGATCTGCATGCAGTGCGTTCAATAACTAAAAGTCAGGAACTTTACTGGCTACTGGCTACTCCAGCTGAGTTCACTTTTTATAGTTGTGGAACGCACTGTACTGTATGTAGTATTGGTGTTCTATTGCTATAAGAAGCATAAACATAAAATTCTTACAGCAACCGTCGATCCATTCTTGCCACAGCCCTGGGTCAAAATGCATTTTGCGTAACGCAGCGCCAAGAGCAAATCTATCCCACAGGCCAGATACAGTGGCAGAATACGCGTTTCACAGTCGACGTTCGGTAGCTGCCAATTGCAAAATGTATGGAAATATTTTTTTTTTTTTTGATTTGCAATTGATTGATTTGATTGCGTGAGGAAGAGAAAAGTGACGCGCATTAGCTTATGATTTCAAATTACGAACAAATAAAACCATTTTCCAGAAGTCTTTTGAGAATACATTTTAAATAAACCAAAAGGGAGGGTCTAATTATACAATTATCTAATAAGTTTCAAATCAACAAAATCTAACATTTTTAAGCTGTAAAATTCAAGTGTTGTCTCATAAGTTTCAAAGCTATCTACATACTGTATCTAAATGAACAATAGATATTCATAGTTTCATTGCATCGTACGGTTTTGTTTTTTTTTTTGCAAAATATAATGTAAAAAAAAAAAAAATCCTGAATAAAATATGATTAAAATGATCAATTGTAAAAACTATTTGTACCAAAGCCAGCAGCATGCTAGAAATGCCATCCAATGATAAAACCATGACATGTTAGTCGATATGAGGAGAAATAATAATGTTAGCTATTCAACTGTCGATCGGAGCCGTCGAGCCCCAGCACCCCACCAAATGGGCCACTAACCGGCAAGCCAATCCAAACCCAAGTCAAAGGAAAATGCAGAATGGCAGAGTTAGTATTAGATAAACCAAACACAGATCAACGTAGGAATTAGAATTAGATAGATGGTTTTTAGTTTGTTTGTTATGGCTGTTAATAATTTTTTTTTTGGGATTGTTTAATTGTTCGTCTCTCGTATGGTAGGAGAGAGAGGGGGGATAGGGTGCAATGCTTACAGCAACTGAGGAGCCGTTTTTGCCACTGCCGCCTTGAGTAAACATTTTTAAGAAATTGATTATATTCAAGGTATAACCGAATGTGATAAATACTAATATTGTGTAATTCCATGAAACGCCCACGATTGGTATCTAGTAAAGATGAAAGATTGCAAGAAAACATAATAAAGTTAAGAGGATTCGTCAACAGCATTCAAAGGATGAGCATAAATTTGGAAAAGAAATGTTTTGCATTATGTTATGGTTAGGAAAAACTGAAAAAACCTTATTGGCAGAGTGTTCACAGCCGTCAGCCAGTCAGTTCCATGGTACTGTGACTTTGACTGTGACTGTGAATACCCTCTCCACCTGTCTTACAAAATACTCTTAAAGATAATACATACATGTAGGAAATATAGTATAGATTGCAGATTTAGACTCCTGTTGTTAAGGGTAGGAGTGGAGTATATCCAAAACCAAGACAGAATATAGACGTACGATTATGGTATACGAGGACTATAATGACTCTATATATATGTACATATATCAGAGCTGGACAAATGGACAGGGCAAATACATGTACATTAAATTTGAGTAAACAAAAGAAACACTAATAGAGTTAAACTTAAAACTTGCATTTAGCAGCCTCCCAGAGTTATAGTGGGTGTATTTTTGTCGTATGTGTTCAAGGCATGCTCACGTATAGATTTTCGATTACATATATGGAATATATTTTTTAATTTGGTATCATTCACTTGAAGCGCAAGGCAGGAATTGCAGCACCATCGTCGAATAAACCAAAGTAAAGTACACAAGAACAAGAAAATAACAACGGCACAAAATAAGGTAGGCAAGCAATTTGAGGGAAATAGAGAGCGGGGGATTGGTTGGTTGGGGGATTTAGAAAGGACCTCACGCCACGCACCTTCTTCCAGACTCGACTGCCTGCGCCTGTCAGCATTTACATATACAGAGAGGGGAGAACACCCTTCGAGAATGGGGGTTCACATTCATATTCAGATCAATTCAATTCAATTCAGAGAAGCCAAAACAGTTTTTGTTGAGTATACGAATGTGTGTGTGTGTGTGTGTTGGGTAAGATCGTTCAATTTGGTTCTTTTAGTTCATTAGTTCAATTTTAGCCTCTAATTTATTTGTAGTTAATTCTAAAAATGCATTTTAATTTTTCTTGGTACAGAAACGATCTTTCCCAACATTAGTATGTGGTAGGTGGTAGTAGTAGTGTTCGTGTGTGTGTGTGTTTCAAGACTTACAGCAACTGTGGAGCCATTCTTGCCAACACCACCGGCTTTAATGACCGAAAATACATAAGTTAGGGAGAGCAGACCGCACACAATGGTCGTTATGGCCGGACCATACCAAAGCTGAATGTCGCCAATGCCGATCTGCATATGCGTATAGGTATAGGTATCGTTATACATGTGTTAAACGTGCGTGTGTTTGTGTGCGCAGTGCGTTTGTTGGCAGTTTGGTTTTTAGAGAGCGCGGGGGAAGACAACACACATTATGTACATAGAAGTAAAAGTGGTTAGCCGATTACAAATACTGGATATGGTTTGGTTGCTTAAATAACTGGGCGCCTAATAGTATGGGATACACATAATACATATATACTCGCATACGTATCGTACCGTGTCGATGTGGAGAGAGTTGTGTTTGGCCCTGTTTTCAATCCCCTCACTCTGCTCTGATGCTTTCATCGCATTTTCATGCCAATGGTAAATGGTAAATGGAACATAATAAATTAATGGATGCTAAACTTTAAAACAAATCAAAGCTCTAGCATAAAAAACTCAAAAACTGGTCCTACTAAATCGGAACCATAACGAACACAACTCGACTAGAAAGGAACTTAAATGCAGCTGAGCCGAGCGCAGCAAGCGGATGCCTAGCTTAAGCCTAGCTGCAGCGCTAGCGTCAGCGACAGGAACTTGGAACTCTAAACTCTATGCTAAAACATAAGTAAACTTTAGACATATGTACTCTTAACAATCTAAATATAAAAAGAAACAAAAAAAAAAGACAACTTAAAAGAAACGCAAAGAACTTCCGGAATGGAGAATACTTTAAAACGAAATTTGAGGATCATTAAGCGGGCTGTAGGCCCTGTCCATGACCTGTACGTTCCCACGCCTACCTTGGTGAGCCAGAACTCAGGACCCAATATGGCCGACACCAGATGTATGGCTATAATCGAGAACTGTGCCTCCGTCACGTCGATGCGTCCGAAGCGCATCGTTCCAGACACATATGTCTGCCAGTGGGCGCAGTAGAACAATGCAATCGCACAGAAGCACTGAAAGAGAATGATTCGGATGTTTATCTTGCTCTGGATCTGGAGAATCGGCAGCTACTCACCTGAAAGAAGAGCCAATTGGGATAGTGGCCCAGTTGGCAGGAGATGCATGCCGAGAGGGCTACGAACACTGTCGATATTGAGTCACAGCCATGATCGAACAGCTCCCCCAGCGGCGATGATGTGTTCGTGCGACGCGCCTGTTTGCCATCAATCGAGTCCAGGCTCTGGTAGACGAACAGTCCAAGGGCGCATAGCGCACAGGTCCAACGTGGGGGGGCTTCAACGCCATTTGGACTGTAGCTGCAACAGTAGAGGGCAAATATAATATTAGTTATGGCTGAATGGATCCTCTGTTCAATGCCTTTCCCTTCCTTTGGGCTCCAGTGTGCCAGAAGTAGCGGGAATTAAACTAAAATTAGGTTCGTTTAGGCGTTTCCAAGTCAATTACCCAGCCCCCTGACCGGCCGAGCGACCCGAACTATCCCCTGGCCGGTAAATTAAACACTGACGTCAGTCAGCATAAAGTCGCCTGATGATCAAAGTTCTGTTCTCGAGCTAAACTTTATAATTATCAATCACGCTGGAAATAGAATAAAATTACTTTTCTGCTGCTGTTGCTGAACGATAAGCCATCCCCCTCCTTCACCTCCTCCGGCAGTCGTATGGCCAACCAATCAGCTGATTTCGTGGTTCCGGCTCGACATTTTCGGTAGACAAAATCACAAACCCGCGATTTCGCAGCTTGCTCATCCCCGCCCCCACCCGGCACAACCACAAGGGTGGCAAATTATTTGATAGAGAGCGTCCCACTGACCCCAAGCTGCCTGAGAATCATCGTGGCTTGCTTTTGGTTTATTCAAACAAATACAATACAAATAGTGCAAACGAAACTAGAATAATAACATATAAGTGCAAATAAAACCGGTATTTTCAATGTCTGTTCGAGAGCTTTTGTGAATGAGCATTCGGATAAATATACATACATTTATTCATGTGTATGTATATATTTTCGGGTTAAAAATAACAGGCAGGCAAACACGTGAGGCACAGCCATGAAGGTGATTCATATATAATTTGTGGTCTGGGAGAAGTTGGGTGGACATTGTGGGCACTTTGATTGACATTTTCCCCAACAACAAAGGGAACCAGGACAGATGTCCTGTCTGGGAAACCATTAGAATGAATAATTTAGTGTAGGGACATTCCATTATGTTATGGGTTATAGTTTACTTTAAAATCACTAAAAATCTCCCATAAATCACCACGTACAAATGAGTTTTGCCACTTATTCTATTAGCCCTTTAATTAGCAATCAAGTGTTATTTTTTACAGCCATTTATAGTTTTACGTTTTGTTCACTAAAGTATGGCAATACAGAGAAAATATTTGCTTGGAGGTCAAGTTCCTACGAAAATATAATTCTTCTTCATGGCCAGAGAGAAAGTGCATCTAAAAATAGTTGTTTTAATTACAAAATTCTCATATTTTGGCAGCGACAAATCAGCCAGAAAATGGCCACACATCTTTCCCCACAACCCGCAATTGGTATAGTGGTGGGGAGGGGGGGTTACTTATACTTGCTTAGCATATAAGTACTCGTAATACACTACCTTCCCACCTATAAAAATCAATTAGAAATGCAAATTTTCATTCTAATTCAATCAGAGACGCAAAAAGAATTTCAATTGAATAAGGGAAAATGGAAATGCTCTGCCCCCGGGGTTAACTCAGCCGAACTTTGGTCTCCTCTCCCCCTGGTTCCCTGTGGCAATTTATTTTGTGTTCCTCCCCTCGTTAGCGAAAGCCTCAGGTGCTTTCGGTGCCTTCTTTCCTTTTGGTTCCTCTCTGCCGTTTGTGTGATCCGGCGATTAGTGTGCCTTTGTTTATTTGCTTATCGTTTAATGTCGCCTTTTTCTGTGACGGCCTCAGGCCCCAAGAAATGCGCTGAGCGTCGACAAGTTGAGAAATCATTGTCTAGATTACTTTACTTATATTTTTCTATATTTCGCGCAATTTGTACATGCATATATGTGTAATGGGGCAGAATGGCGAGACGCCTTTGCTATCTTATCTGTGGCATAGTTTATGCGCGAGTATGTGTGTGTTTGGGGAGGGGGGCCAGAGCGGCTCTCCTCTCCCACTCTCTCGCTCGCCTACTAATGGCTATGGTACTCATAGTTATGACACGAAATGATATGGTATCGCGCGGGGCATTATGAAACGAGGAATGCTGAAACAACTCCGGCAATGTCTAAATAATTATACTAAAGGGTGTTACTATACATACATATGTATGTACTAAGTAGTATACCAACTAATAATTTAATCGCAACGGTAGATCCTAGGGTTGCAACTGAATATAACAGGATAAACAGACGACAGTGCTGTCAAGTTTCCAAATAAGATTGATGGCAGCAGCTGGTGACCAGGCCCAAAGGATTTAGGTGCAAGAATGCGGTGCCAATGGAAAATTACTTAGGTAGGGAAGTGTGCCAAGAAAAAACCATTTGGTCTCTGTACGAAATTGAAATGAAAAGTCGGCAGCACACTCACAAAAACAACATTCAAGAGCCAAGGCAAATGCAAGAACATGAAAAACTTGCAATTTTTGAGGGTCAACATGACAGTGTGTGTGTGTGTACGTATTGGAATGTGTGTGAGTGTTGCAAAACGTGCACTCAGTGCCTCGCCAACAACTCATACACATACTATATGTACATATTTTGATGCACGTACACCGGCAAAAATTGTTTGGATCTCTTAACTACTTACCAAATTAATATCAATGTCGTCACAATATTGAGGACGAGACCAACAATCGTAATTAGATTCGGCGCCAGCCAAAGTGGCGTTTGCGACACCAGCCAGTTCCACCAGGGCTGCAGCAAAGGATCCAATAAGCTGGCGCTGAAACATGAGTATTTGTGTTCGCTGAGCTTTCGCAGCTGCTGGGCGCTGAGAATGTGACTTTCCTTGTAGGCAAGTAGCGGCATTTTAACTTTCTATTGAGTGCGGCGGGTGGTGGGTTATTATGTGGCTGAGTGGGTGACCGTAAGGGTGGGATGATAACACTTCAGGAGACTTCGTGAAACTTTTTGCACGCGCTTTTCACTTTCCGCGCATTTGTATACGTGTAGATGGTATGACTTGAATTTAGCTGTGTGTCTAAAGATTTTATTTTCAGCGCCTATTTTTCACGTGTGTCGAGCTAGGCACAGAAACTGCTTAGCACTCGAACGCACCGAGACGAGACTTGTGGGTAACTACAAATACGTGTTCTTTGCGTGAATGTGCATAAGCGCGTATTATTTACATTTAATTTAATAAAATAATCTAATAGTTCAATTCCGAGACACCGCTGCCCCACTTATTTCCGACACAGTGTGACAGCTGATTTATCAAACAAATATACCTTGTGACCGTCAGAAATATACCAAAATATACCAAAAAATGTATGACATTAATTAAGTGTGTGAAACATGAAACATTATATACAAATGTACTTTAAATATAGCATCACTGCAATTTGAACTTCAAAATATACCAACAAGTTTATAATATAAGGTAAACGGTCACCCTGTCAGTGTGACCGCGGATGTTATCGATCAAAATTACCGTCTGACCCTCAGACATATACCCAAATATACCTTTTTTTATTTTCCAAATATACCGAAAATTTACCGACATTTTAAACCGACCCTCTTCGATGTCTTGTGTAGACTTATGTTATGACCGTTATTTTATAGTAAAATGAAACCATTTATTTTATACTTCATTTTTCGCTATTCTCTTAATAATCTAATCGAATAATGTCATCTTTCTGGTCGTAGTTTGATAATCCGAATCGCGAAAATATTATGGACTTTGCCGATTATCTTGTTAGACATTACGAAATATAAGGATAACTTTGTTACGTGTAAAATTTTAGCAAAGTGCATACTCTGTTTGATAATAATCTCACATCAGGGAAGGCTGTCGAAATATTGAATCAATGATACCTATTTTAACTCCTTGCATCCAATTTTCTAAGTACATTATAGAACTGTTTAAAATTTCTAACCGATATTTATTTCGGTTCATTTAGTTCGCTTAAGTTTTTCGATAATTAGGCTTAGTTCATTTGTTTAGGAAAGTTTTAGGTGGCCAGAGTATCCTGCTTTTGTTCTAATTGGTTACTCGCTTGGAAGTGCTCGGAAAAGACCATACTGCCGGCTGCAGTTCTGTTTAGGCCTGCCATCTTTATATACTTTGGCTTCTTCTAAACATTGTGTTTTTTGGTAGTGTCAGCCAACATCGTCTGTATATGTCCTCATAGTTTTCAGCTTCATCAAAAAGTTTTTTAGGATACATGTCCACTATCTCTCTTTTGCCGACCTGGCCTAGTGTGTCCAAGCATTTGAAGAAATTGGGGTTTCCTCAGTGCCCGGTAGCCAATGGTAATAATGCAATAAAATATGTACCGAATATATACATAAACACAAATCAAACCTTCCTGTTTCATCACTTTATTCTTAGCGGGTTAGTGGATGTCCTTGACCATGACCAGGCCCTCCCTTCCATGTTTGATCCCGTTTTATGTGGTGCGTGCTCCGTGAATTTTCTAGGGGTTCTCCTGTCTTATCTCTCTATCTTCCCACCCTCTGTCACTGTCTACATCTTCGTAATTATCTCCATTTCTCTTTGTGAAATTATGGTTTATTTCATTATCGAAAAATCCTACTTATACGTTTAGAACATCCCAGATGGATGGTACTAACTGGAATTGGAACGACAAAATGGACTACATCCAAAAATATGTGGATCTAGTCCCCAGCTGTCGAAAAGGCTATCTTTTATCGAAATACCCAAATATAATTTTTTTATACTGCAAAAATAAGTTAATTTACCAACAATTTTAACCGAACTCTAATTCGTTCTATAATTTTTTTATTACCTTTTTTTTCTTTTTAGTGCCATTTATTTTGTACTTCATTTTTGTGCTATCTCTTAATGTGTTCGAATAAAACGTGTCATCTTTGTTAGAGTATTATTTTGATAATCCGTATCGCGAAATATTATGGACTTTGCCGATTTCTTTCAGAATATTAGCAAATATAAAAATTTCGTTAGTGTCAAATTTTAGCAAAGTGCAAACTCTGATATATAGTAATCTCACATCAGAGATGCCTGTGAAATCAAAAATATTGAATCAATGATACCTATTTTAACTCCTTGCATTCCATTTTTTCTAAGAATTCTAGGAATCTGTTTAAAATTTCTAACCGTTATTTATTTCTTCATTCAGTTCGCTTAATTTTTCGATAATTAGGCTTAGTTCATTCGTTTGGACACTATGAGTGGCCAGATTATCTATTTTTTGTTCTAATTTATTCCTATTCTCTTGATCGAATGCGCCGAATAAGTATTCATATGCTGTTCCTACAGTATTGTTTAGGCCTATCTTACTAAGAATGGCTATCTTCAGTTCATTTATTTTCGTATTGAGTTTATTTACTAGATATTCGATGTACATATGTATATGTTGTCCTCAAATTCTTTAGTCTTATCTAAAAGTTTTTTAGATATTTCTTCTGTTTTCGTTACATTTATTATTTCGTAATGATACAAAAAGTTTATGGGTAGTTCGATTGTTGCTGTATCAAACATAAAATATGCGTTTCGGGACTGACTGGTTTATTTCACAGTTTTGTCTACTTGATGAAAAAGTCATGACGTAATGAAGATGATGATTTTTATTAGGTTGCGGTTGATTGTTCCCATCATTTCTTTTAGTAGGCGAAGACTGCCGTTTAATTTTGTGAAGTAAAGTTGTCGTAGTAGGATGTTGAAGGGTGTATGATTCTTGAATTTGTCGTTTAATGCTGTTTTCGATTCGTGCTATATATTGGGCTGGATTACTTGGGACTCACTTTTGACCAAATCGTTATGGGATTACTCTGATCACCAGCAATCTAGTCGCTTAGATTTGCTTGCAATATATCAGTACCGGAACATAAATGTTAGTTACGCGAATACAGGCTGTGCCAATAATAATTCAAAGTCTCTATGTTATGTTCTAAAAAAAAGGATTTTTATAAAACAAAACTTATTATTAAACTGTGGCTATGAATATAAATTCCTCGACTCAACTTTAGAAAGTCTCGAACGAAACTAATTTATTCTTCTCGAGCTTTGGATCGCTGACCCTTCGTTGGGAAGCTTATCTTCGAATGATTTTGGCTTCGGGTGAAGTTTTTTCTTCGGTTCTGAGCTGTGATGGGTTTTCTGCCATTTGAGCGGTGGAAAGTGGAGGCAGAAAATGAGAGAAATTAGATCGAAAAAAGAGAGCAACGAAATACAAAGAGAAACAAGAAAAAACGAGAAATTAAAAAAACCAGCGACCTTCTGTTGATTTCTGTTCGCCTGGTATCCTAGATTTGATCACATGAGTCTGTAAATAAAATTTGGTTGCTCTAGCTTTTATAGTGTCTGAGAACTAGGCGCTTATCAAGACGGACAGACAGACAGACAGACAGACATGGCTATATCGACTCGGCTTTTGATGCTGATCATGAATATATATACTTTATGTGGTCGGAAACGTTTCTTTATCTGCGTTACACACATTCACTTTTACCACAAATAAAATATACCCCTTAACTGTTTTTGAGTACGGGAATAAAAACCAATTTCGGTTCAAGCTGCCAAAAATTGTAGAACCCACACAAGCATAGTATGTGAGAATACATGGCACATACACATTTACGTAAACTGAAATCTCAGCTAAATCAGCTAAATCTCAGCTAATCTCAGGCAGCTAAAAATTATTCTATGCATACAATCATATATTTTTGAGTGTTACACGTACACAACACATACATGCTTGCTACCAGTCGGCTCGTGTCACGTCATTAGCCGAACACTGTCGGTCCCAGTGCCAAACGCCGTCGGTCCCAGAGCCGAAGACCTGGGAACGTACGCTGAAAACTCAGCTGATACACGTTCGTTGTATGAACTGGCATATCTATATACTGTATGGTTAGTGCTCAAAGTCAAGTAAAACTAAAACAAGAGAGCAGCAGGAGCAAATCAGTTGACAGCTTTATCAAAGTTGCAAAAGCATCAAAAGAATCAAGTTCAAATCAAATATTCAGTCAAAACTCGCATATCTGTTTTTGCCATTTGAATGCGGACTGTCGGCCCGTGTGTAAAGTTTGTAAAATAAGGAAAAAATAAAAATAAAATAAAAAATTCGAGAAAATTTGTATGCATCAAAACAAGTCTTAATTGTAAAAGGAAAAAAATAGATGACTAATTGATGCATTGACATGAAGTTGACATTATTACCAATGTAATTGAGCTTGTGCCCTTTTTATAAATAATTTTATTTAAAAAGGGCCTGAAAATTGGATCTGAAAAAATTTGCCTGCCTGAATATACCATCACAACGGTCAAATATACTGAAATATACCGCAAATATACCGATATGCCAGAGTGCACCATCACTAACCATACAGTATATAGATGTGGCCAGTTCATACAACGAAAGTGTATCAGCTGAGTTTTCAGCGTACGTTCCCAGGTCTTCGGCTCTGGGACCGATGGAGCTGAGCTCACCTGTCGCAACATAAATGAGGAATGGGCAGAGTGGGTGGGGGTGGGAAATAAATACAATATATAAAAAAAAATAATATTAATTGTTTGATTCATTTGAAACCAAACCACTTTTACCACTATTTTATCCATATAATCGACCATACGAATATCATGGCAATATATCGTATCACATTTGACACGATACTTCGATACACGATACACCTCCTCTCTAAAACTAGCGCGACTATTGAACACAAAAAAACCTGAAAATGGTATGTGAAATTCTAAAAATTATTTGAAAACAAAGTTTCAAGTGTGTTTCAATAACGTGCATTAAAAACGGCTTGTTCGCAAATGTATTTTGAGTTTAAATAGAGCGCAACAGAAAATGATGTGGGGCCTGCGTCAACGTGTGCGTGCGCGCCCTTATAGATTTGCAATGTTTATTTTCAATTTCTATGAATTTAATTATGATTCTATTGCCAGGATGCTAACAAAGAGAATGCCTATAAGGATGCCGCCTGTCATCGCTGCGGCGATTCTGGTGCTGATGCCGGTAAAGAAGAAACTCGGATTCTGAGGAAGTAAAAGAGCCCAAACACTTCGATGCTGATAGTGATATAAGTCTATCCACGAAGCGCAATCGCGGAGCAATATCTGGCAAGCCCGGCAGTAGATACCTTGGCTGGACGGGGACGTGGAGCAGCTGCGCGAAACGCAAAGTTTCCAACAGCGATGAGGATGATGACATTTCCGAAGATGAGAAGTGGAGAAGAGGAACTGTCGGAATTTGGCAGCGACCAAAGTGAGGTAAGCATTAAAACGGACATCGAGAACGGATCAAAAGAGCGGGAAAGATAATCACATCTCCAACTTGCAGGATGTACGCCCCAAAAAGAGTAGGAAGCCCACAAGGCCTGCGAGTAATAGCAAAGCTAATAAAAAGTCATCACCAGTTGGAGAGGGTACCTCACACAAGTACCATTTGAGCCGATTAGTTATTTTTAAGCCTGCCTTGGTTTCTCCTGGGTTTACAGCGAATGGTCGACCGACAAAATATAAAAAAAGAACCATCCTACCACGACTATTTAACCACAAATGGGGCCCCATGTATTACCTTTTCAAATCATTTACCATCATTGAATGGAAAGATAAGCACCTGAAAACGGAAATACATATTTTAAATCGACCAAGGCATATTAATGAAATGAAAGAGAATCTGTCGAAAGCTATGTATTGTGTGTAACAGTATATTTTATATACGAGTATCCTCGTAAATTTCTGGTCAGATATTTAATTTGTACAATTTAAATGGAGCTGATGATTCGATGATTTAAGGTTATCAGGCTTAAACTGAATTTTTTAAATATATCTTGCATATTATTGGCTGTATATGTTGCATATTTACGTCATGACTTGTCGGACAAGTAAGAGGTAATAATGTAACTTTTCCATCCTGATATTTTATTTTAACGAGTGGCTAGCGCAATTAAAATTAGTTTATACTTACAGCGTTAGGATAAAGCATGAAATAAAAAATATCTAAACACGCTTCCATGGAAAGATAGCCAAGCCCAGCAGCTTGTGGCCGGTCTTCGGCACCCCCAACAAGGACAGAGTTCCACCCACGGAGCCTCGCTGATTGGGTACCATGGAGACGCTTCCGACAACCAACCTGTCGTCATCGCGCCGCTGTTTGACACGTGTCCGACGCTGGAGAAGGGACCTCTTCGACAGTCTATTGAGGATCTGGCCGCCTCTCTGAAGTTTCCCCTTACAAAGCGGAGTCCAGGAAATATATTGTAGCTATAAGTTTAATATTTATATATGTATAAGATACTGTCTAAGTACTGGTAGGGTTATTGTAATAGTATCCACTCTTTTTTATTGTCGCCCCCTAATGGAGTTTCCTCCTAAGAACGGAGGAACGAAGAAATAACCCAGCCCACCCAGCCTATAGAAATCGGAGTAAGCAGAGCCTTCTTTTGTTTTCCTTTCAATCTACGAAACATCTGTTGTGGAATGCTGAGGCCGGCTGTGCAGTGGATCGTGGCTGTGCTTCTGATTCTGCTGGGGCGAGGCTGCGCAATCAAGTTCACACTGCTGCACACGAACGACATGCACTCCTGGTTCGATCCGCAGTCGGAGATCGGTGGAAAGTGCCTGGCTGGAGACGATGAGGAGGGACACTGCTTCGGGGGTTTTGGTCGCGTGGCCACTGCGTGAGTGGACAGAGAGTGAGGAGACCGATGGCCAGCGAACTGATTGGAGTCTCTGTTTAATTTTCAGCGTCTCAGAGGCCAGAAAGGGAGGCACGGTGATCTACTTGAATGGCGGAGACACGTTCCAGGGCACGCCCTGGTACACGGTCTACAAGGGGAAAATGGTGGCCCAGCTGATGAACATGCTGGCCCCCGATGCCATGGTAGGGAATACGGGATGATATCCTAGCTACTACTAATGCATACTACTCACAGGCGCTGGGTAACCACGAGTTCGATGATGGCGTCGAGGGTCTCGTCTCCTTTCTGGAGCTGGTCAAGTTTCCTGTGGTGGCCTGCAATCTGGATCTGCAGCGGGTGCCCAAGCTACAGGCGTCAAAGCAGCTGGTTAGATCCACAATCATCACCAAGCAGTTTACGAAGATCGGGGTTGTGGGCTATATACGGCCCGACACCAAGGACCGTGTCCAGCCCAATGATGTGGTGTTCGGCGACGAGATACCCGCCATTAAGTTGAGGATTCTGGCAGTCGAATGCATCATTCCGTGGGCTAACTCTTTCCATCTGGTTACAGCGCGGAGACAACGAAGCTACTGGATCAAGGGGCTACCATCATCATTGCTCTGGGCCACGCCGGATTCGAAAGGGACAAGGAGATAGCCAGGGACTGTCCGGATGTGGACATCGTCGTGGGCGGCCAATCGCACACGTTCCTCTACACGGGCAAGCCCCCGGGCAAGGAGCTGCCCGAGGAACCCTATCCCACCATCGTCTTCAAGCCGGATGGCATCAAGGTGCTGGTGCTGCAGGCATATGCCTTCACCAAATATCTGGGCTGGATCGATCTGGAGGTAACTCTCAAAAGAGAACCTTTAATTGGCCCTAAAATGCTCCATTCAATTCCGTCGGCAGTTCGACAACGGCGGCAACATGTTGAGCTTCAGGGGCAATCCCATGCTTCTCGACAATTCGGTCCATCCCCGGCGCGATGTCCAGGAGCTGTTGGACAGAAAGCGGAAGGTAATCGACGACATGGAACGGCACGTGGTAGGCACTACCATGGTGTACCTGAACGGGGATCGGGCCAGCTGCAGCTTGGGCGAGTGCAACTTTGGCAACTTCATCGCGGACAGCCTGGTCTATGCCCGAGTGCTGGAGCAGACGGGTCCGAGGAAATCCTGGACAGACGCAGCCATAGGGTTGATTAATTCCGGAGGTAGGGCACAGATCCTCGACAGATCCTAATGTGAAAGCTACCCATATAAAGACTATCCCACTAGGAATCCGTGCCTCGATTAATCCGGGCCCGACGGGGGCCATCACGGAGGCGGACGTGATGACCGTGCTGCCGTTCGACAGCGACCTGTACTACACCCGCATCAGTGGCAATCACCTAATGAAGGCCCTGGAGCACTCTGCCGATCAGCGAGACACGGAGTCGGGCGCGGGCTATCTACAGGTGTCCGGACTGCATCTCAAGTTCAACTACAACCGCACCAAGGGGCAGCGCATCTCGTCGATACGCGCCCGGTGCAACCAACTGCCAGATACCCTTCTACGAGGCGGTCGACAGGGAAAAGTACTACGGTGTGATTGTGTCCTCCTTCCTCCTGTCTGGCGGCGACGGGCACAACTTTGTGGATCCCGATCGTCCGGAGTTCGCAAAGCTGCTAATGAACGATCGCGAGGCTCTGATCAGATACCTCCAGGAGCACAAGATCGTCTATCCGGAGCGCGAGGAGCGCATCATCAGTCTGGAGAGGAAAGCGTCCTGCTCCAGCAGGATTCTGGCGAGGCTTTCACTCCTTTCCATACTCTTATATGCTCACGTATAAGATACCCTACCCCACAATCTGCTTCTATGTCTTCTATTTCTTCTGCTGCTCACATTATCATTAGCATTCGCCTTGGCCTTCTGTTTTTTGCCAATTACTTACGTAATCTCTTGGGGGGACAGTGCTGAGCATTGACCTCTCCCGTATGCGCATATTTTCCAGATCAGTGCTCAACTTCTTGTGACTGATCTGACGCTGGTACTCAAGTTCATAATTCCAGGTGCTACCAGCATGACTGCGATGGAGAGTAGAGTCTCCACTCCATCTGTCGCTCCCTGTAATTGACTACCAAATGAATGCTACTTATCTGTATCTGCGGCTGCGACTGTGCCTCTGTCTCTGTTTCTGTCTCTGTCTCTGTTTGTGTCTCTGTCGCTGCTCTATGTTCGTTCTCGGCTGTCTTCTGCTAGTGCTAAGCACTATTAAATTCCCCATGGTTAGGCTTTTCATGAGAAGTTCACGCTCAGCCCCGAACTGAACCGAACCGAAGAGCATAGCACAGAACTGACGGACCCCGCCGACCTCTGCCCACATAATAGTCATCAAGCTCGTGTTGCTTCCCCTTGCGCCATAGAGAACGCCTCTGCCCCTGGCTTTGGCCTCAATGCGGCTACTGGCGGCGTGTTCAAGCTCCAACCCCCCAACTCCCGTCCCAGTCTCAGTCCCAGTCCCAGTCCAAGCTGCTGTCGTGAGAAACACACACACACACACCCCCATCCGTATCCACATCCGCATCCACATCCACATCCACATTCATGACTCCTCCTCGATCTGCAGCTCTGTCTGACTCCGACTTGGTCGTAGGCGACATAAACACAATCTGCTGTCGACGTTTGGCTACAAAACTAGGTGGTACTGAGGAGGAGCTGCAGCTGGAGCAGGAGCCGAGGCAGGAGCCGAAGCTGATGCTGATGCTTCCCCCCATGGAGATTGGCATGGTACGAGTGTGTAATTATGTAGCCTCGACTGGGTCTAGGGCCTGGCCTGTCCCTAGCCTGCCGCGTGCGGACATCGGTCAAGTGCATAGCCGGGCATTTCTGCACGGCACTTGGAGTTGGAGTTGGGCCATGCCATTCAGCTATCAGTCATTCGGTTAGTCATGGTTCGGAGGGGTTCTTGAACCCACCCACACCCACACACCCAGCCGCGATCCCGCATGATGTTGGCCATGGCAGTGGCATTTCAATTTCGCAAATGAACTCCCCCCCACCCCTCCAGCACCGCCGGATCCGACTAGGAGTTGGCTATAATCTTGACTCTTTTGTCTGGTCTGCCAGCCAACTCTGCATGCCAACTTCCGTCTTTCTTCAATTTCTATTTTGATTCCCTTCATTAAGAATGCTTCTTCGTTTCCTGCTTGGCCTGGCCTGGCCTGGCCCCACACACCACCCCCGCACCGCACCACACCGCACCGCTCCTTTGCCTCCGCAAGCCCCTCTAAACGTTTAAGTCTAATGGCCATATTAGCGACATGGGAAGAACGCCAGCTCAAAGTTTATTGGCCATTTGTGTGGAGTACACTGAGACAATATTCGTACAGTGTTCAGTTATCAATAACAGCCTCGTGCCAAATGATAACTGTGCGGGGAGGGAGCATGTATTAGTCAATAGTTCAGTGGCAGGCGCTAAGTTATAGTTATAGATATTTCTTTATATTATTGCAGGACTTTCCCTCAGTGCAGTACCCTTGGGTATTACTCGTATCAGTATCTACCATCTGGCATCTGGCATTTTGTTCTATATCGAATTGAGACATGAGAAACGTTATGTGGAAGCGGATCAGACATGGGTCAATGAGTTGCGCGACTCACAAATTAGTTGAAATCAACCGATTCCACTCTTTCCGCACTCTTTCCGCACTCGTCCCCAACCACATCCCCTTGTATCCCATTCAAAGTGATTTTCGTGTTGATGCGGTTAGTGGCATTGCTGTTGTTCTCCTAGTCGTGAGTTTTTTGCCCAGTTCGCCAGAAACGTTGAATTGGCTTCACCTTTTGACATGGAATCTGAAATGACGTGAAGCAGCCAAAGGAAGAGCTCAGCTCAACCAGAAGATACTCGAACTTGCATAGACATCATCCACCACCAGATTCACCCCCCTCCAATGTCGTCCCCAATTCCATCTCTCTTCCTCCCCTCTACCCTCCACCCTCTACTCTCTCTCTCTTTGATCGTCCCCTCGTCTTTGATTGCCAGTTAGCCAGGCTCAGGCTCAGGCTCAGCCTTAGCCATAGCCTCCACTGCAGCCTCATCCAATGGCCAAATGCTCATTTGGTTTCGTTTCTCGTGTCTTTTTTTTTGCTCTGCGATCGAAATTATTTACCGTTGATATGGTTATGGTCAAGGCAATATAAGAGGAACAGAAAGAGGAACAAAGCCAATGCCTTGGCAGTGGGATCCCACTGAGAATATGCCCACAGATTGGAGGTCTAATGTAAAGTACTGCCTGGTACTAGATGTTCCAAATACATACATGTAGGTTTATGGTGGGGGTTTGTTTGGGGGTGACCCTGTTTCCACCCGGCGGGGGGGTACCTCTATGACTCCTCCACCCCGCGATTGAAAAGAAAACGTTGCCATTCATTTGTGCATATTTTAATAAGTTTATTGGACTGGCATGAATTTATTCATGAACGGAGATGTTCCAAACGGAACGAAACAGAACGGATCGAAGGAGTTTGGTCTAGGGTCCTGCATCGGTTTGCAGATCATGTTCCAGCGATTTTGTGGGCTTGGCCCTCACGACAGTTTGATATGTGTAACCCCCGATGCAAATGCTGATGACCTTCGTCTTCGTACCACCAAGGACAAGTACGAGTATTATGCCTGGAATAGGAATACGAATAGGATTGGCTCTCCAGAGAAGAGAAGAGCTTTATGAGAGCTCTTCTAATTAGAACCCAGGCAAGTGGAAAGTTTGTGATGTGATGTCTGGCTCAGATGGGTATCTGGATGTCATTTCTCATGCCAGATACCCAATTCATATTAATCCTTTGATCTGAGGCGGAAAATGTGTGTATTAGTTGGTAGCTGCTGGGCTCTTGGCTCATGGCTTTCGTTGCTCTCCATCTCCATCTTCGTCATAGTCTTCATCTTCATCTTCGTCTTTGTCTGCTGCTTATCTTCCTTCTTCTGCTTTTTCTGGGATAGATGCCATGTCCATGTCGTCATCATCATCATCATGACGCTAAAATGGATGAGGATGAGAACACGCAGGAGTAGGAGGGGCAGAGCAGAGCAGAGCAGAGCAGCAGGCAACACAGTTCTTGCGTCTGTTGCCAAAGTCCGTTGGCAAGCAGCCAAACCCGAGGATTTCTACCAAAAGGCGAATTAAATTCCTCAATATCTTGGGCCTGGTTTATTTTTAGACCAAACAAGAAGAGCAAAGCAACGCGCAAACTAGCAATGAAATAAACCAAAGGGGAAAGAACGAGAGATGAAGAGTGGTAGTAGAGGCGACAGCAGTGCAGACCAACGGCATGGCATGGTGAAGGCGTACAAGAAGAGGAGGAGTAGGAGGAGTAGGAGGACGAGGACAACAACAACGATGCCAGGCACACACAAATGGTGAAGATCAGAAGATCAACCAGCGCAAAGCGGCAAAGAAACAGAAACAGCAACAGCCGCAGCCACAACAACAGCAGCAACAGCAACAGCAACAAGTATATATATGGATGAATGCTGTTAAAGGCGAAGGCCATCCAAAGAAACTCCTATCCTCCAGAGCTGCCCCCAGCCCCCAGCCCCCGCCACAGCAACACTAAATCCAGATTGCAAGGAGTCAAACTAGCATCCGCGACGGTCACATTAAGCCGCCTCTATGCGTTGTCGACAGGCGTCAGCGTCAGCGTCGGCGTCGGCCCGGCGGCAGATGTTTCACCCAGGAACACATCGCACGATCCGATCCGCGAAGGGCGTCCGAAGAGCAGCGCCCGAAATCTCAGTGCGTTGTACTTACGATAGAATTTTTGATTGCAATAAGCACGCACAGAGCAGAGTCGCCTCCAAGCAGCCCTACCTAGGTCCGGTCCGGTCCGGTCTGGTCTGGTCTGGTCCGGCACCACCCAATCTCGAACACTGCCAGGCACTGGCATTGGCATTGGCATTGGCACTGGCATCGGATCGTCGCGAACTGGGAAATTGCGGGCAATTCATTTCCCATGACTCTTAATCACCTGGCCATTATTATATTTACTCGTACTCGTATATAATTATACCCTACACCCGTCGATTTCAGTGTCGAAAGGGATTAACCATTGATAAAGCCAAATAGCAGTGCGGAGGAGAAATAACTCAAAGCGATAACTCGATATTACTCGATGGAACAGAAGCAATCAAACTCTAAAGTTCTGCTGCGTAGCTTTTCCAATTTGTTAGATCATTTTCTGTAGACTATTCATTAGCTTTCCACTTAAGCCTACCCATATTAATAATCATTAAACCAAATGTTTATCCTTCTCTAATTGCTTGGGTTAATTAGAAAGTTTGTGATGCCATCCGAAACAGAGAGAATGAGATGACTTAGAAAAGAACTTATGTATAATTATGCATGCGGACATTTATCATATTTTTTTTTTTTGGTAGAACGAAGAGGTGCTGTGCAGAGAGAGAGAGAGAGAGATGAAGAGTGAGTGTAAGTTCGTGCTTGGCGGCAGGCACCCGCAGAAATATTGTCAAAATGCAAAGGAGAAGATCATTATTACATTTCACGCTTTCAGCCAAGATCACAGAAATGAAAACTATTAAAAATGCGAGAACAACAACACAGGAAACGAACACTAGCTCTGGGAGAGGGGCGAAGCTTTTGATACCCTCGCAGATGAACGATCAGCAGCTTGCGGGCATCAAAATTTAGTTAGATATTTCGATTGTAAATCGGAGGAAAGCTATATTGATTGTGTGATCCAGAAGCTGTATTAATATATATAGGCTAACAAACATCTGATCGGAATCTAAATACCCTTCGAAGGAAGGGTATACCAAAAACTGAGACCACAACGTACCAAATTAATGGAAATGGAACCACATTGCGTTGGGCCGGTAAGGGCGCGGAGCAAGGGCAAGAGGGGACAAACGTGCAGCGGCAGCAGCAGCAGCAGCAACAGAACCCTACCCTATACAGGTAAGAGCAGGCCAGAGAGCAGTGGGACCAGCAGAAAGAGCCAAAAACCAAAGCGACGTTGTGGGAGAAAGAATAAAACTAACAATGGACTGCGACGGCGACGCAGTCTTCGGTTCTGGCTTTGGCTCCGAATCCGAATCTGACTCCGACGACTCTCGACTCCCCCCATTGGAATGAAATGATGACGGCGACGTGCAGCAGCAGCAGACCATAATACATACATATACATACATATGTATGCATGGGTGCGCGAGTGTGGTGTGTATGTGTGTATGCGCGGGTATTACCTTTACCTGTACCTTTACCTTTGCCTTTGCTTTATTGCGTTCTTTGTCTAGCACACACTGGCCCTGCCACTGCCACTGCCACTGACTCTGACTTCCAAGCAACAGGAAGAGCGCACGCACACAATGGGACACCTTTCCAATCACATCCATGAAATGAGCAAACAGAACTCCGTTTCGGTTTTCGGCTAAACTCTTTTCGCCTCTTTCTTCCATTCTTTCCACTATTTTCTTTTGGAATTCTTTGGTGCTGGCTTGGTGGTTCATTCATGTGCGAGCCCGTCGTCCACAAATTTCCTTTTTAAGCTAACTAACCAGAGCTCTCGACGACATTTGCAATCGCGTACTTGGCCAGACCAGAACAACTAGCTTCAGATCATCGAACATCGAGTCCTCAACAAAAGTTTCCTAAATCTGTCCAAGGATTACTCACGAAGAAGTCGCTTCTGCTTCTGCTTCTGCCTCTCCATCTGTATCCCTGTGTACGTGTGTCTTGTGTTTCGTCTCCCTCGCCTTACCTTCGGTTCGGGCGCGCACTGGAATAGGAAACTGGAACTGGAATTGGAATTGGTAGTATTGGTATTGCTTGAGCTGGAGTTCTGGAAGCAGCTAGCCTCTTCTTCGTTCGCTTCTTCGCTTTCTTGGCGGACATTCGCGGCTGCGTGATATTGCCCGGATCAACCCAGCGATCAGTCGAAGACGAAGACTTGCAGTGAACGCGTCGTGTACCTAGTGCTAACCTCCTCGAACGCGCGTCTACCAACTTCCAATCCATTCGCTCTTGCATTCAGCTCAGCTCGTTAGATCGTCGTCAGTTACAGCCTACAGCCGAGTACAGATTGTACTCTGAACTCACTGCACCGCCACCCGATACCAAGTAAAAGATGGCCAAAATCATTTTATTCTGTGTGCTGAGCCTTTTGGCATGCGCTGCAGGTTAGTACAAGTTTAATATATAAATACGGAATAAGTTTCTCATTGGGAAAGTCCCTTTAATTATATTTAAAAGACTTGGTTTCAAAAATTAATATAATACTCACGAATTAGTACCAAAGGACCAGTGAAAATTTCTTAAATTTCCCCAATGTTTTCCTGTTCTATTGCTATTGAATTGAATTTCCTCCAGTTAGCAATTAACCAAAAGCGTGGTTCCAAACCACTGCACAAAATGATGATATAGCCAAGTGCTTGAAAAAAAAAAGTGGAAGAACTAGAAACTGGCCCCGGACGAATGGATAATGGATTCCCATCATTATATCTGAATCAGAGTCTTCGGCCATTAAGTCTGTTCGGTGTTTTTGCATCAATTTTGTTCCTTCGTTCCGCTCTTTTCTCATCGATTACCTGAAGCTGAATTGCACTGTTCCGTTCCCGTTCCCGTTCCCGTTTGGGACCCCAGCAGGAGCCAGAGCTCTTTGTTTTTTTTTTTAATATCAATTTTGTTCTGCTTATCCCAGTCGCCATGTCCATTATAATGATTTGCCTGCTAACTGGCCGGAGGGATGCTAGGTGCCAACAAATAACTAGACTTAGCATCGGTCCCGCTGCTCGGACAGCGGGACAGGGGGGAGGCCTGGGTCCGGGCCCGGGGTATCCTCCAGCATCAACATCAGCATCAAAGTCTGGGGCAAACACTAGCATTGACTTTGACTGCGTCATTAGAGACGTGCTAGATTCGCGATCTATCTAGGAGTATCTATCGCTGGCCGAACGTAATTACCTTCCGAAATTATAGTGCTCGAAAATAGCACGGTTGCAGGGGGGAATCTGAGCGAAATGCTGTCCAATTATTGGGTTACTCGATCCCCAGTCCCAGTCCCGGTCCCGGTCCCGATTCGAGTTCACGTTCAGAGTCAGAGTCAGTGTCAAATTAACTGCAATTGGATGGGGTTCGGATGGTAGAGGAGTGGAGTGGAGTCGAGTGCTGAGACAGAGGCTTCCTTCTCGTTATCTTCCATGGAGATGTTGTTGGTTCTTTCTGTTTACCACGAATCCAATCCAAGCGAAGATTGCGATCTAGTTGGATTCATTTGGGGGAATTAATTCTCGAGTTAAGTTGGATCGGATCCCTCTCGTAGATTTGAGTTGAGGGAATAAATTGATCAATTAAAATGAAATTTGAGAATTGCTTTTGCTTCTGCCCAGGCAGATTGGAATTCTTATTGGTTGGTTCTCTTAAGAGATTGAAATCTCAGCTGCTCAGATGCATAATAAATCCGCTCGACTGCTGTCAGTCTTCCCATGCTTCCCATTCATAAATCTCCCCTCGGATCGCCCGACGTCTGCGTTCTTTCGGAGGGAAGACTTTGTGACTTGGCTTCGTGTGTGTCTTGCATTTAAATCGCCGGAAATAATTTCATATACAAACAGATAGACACACACACAGATACGTGTATTGACGTGCGAGTGAGTGCACAAACATTGGAACCGAACCCTGTCTATCTATACGTTTCCTATGGATGGCCATGTACCCTTTTCCCTTGGCTATATCCATCCGCGACAAGTGCCATAAATAGGCAAGTGCCTGGAGGTGCCTTCAAAGTATTTGTGTTTATTTTTCGAAACACGAAACACACACACACACACACACACAGATGACTGTTTAGCACGCTCTGAGAGGGCTAAGATCTTTTACCTGTTGGGAGCGGCCAGAGCAACCTCCACTGTCATCTTGCACCCAGAGCTGGGCAATGAAAGCAGAGAGCAGAGCAATTCTCGGGTCAGCGATTAAATAAGAGTCTAGTCTCTCCCTTACATTCTTTCATGCGTGTTTTTACCGCTTCGGGCTGACCAGAGCAGACCAGAGCAGAGCAGCCACCACCAGCTAATTAATGTCATCAGCACCTTGATTCCCCATCAGATTTTGAGTGTGTAATTAGCTGCTAGAGGCACAACTCCGGGTCAGAGACCGCATAAATGCTCCTGGTCATCATTATCATCATGAGTCATGATTCATGTGTCCAAAGTTCGGCGTTTGTTCTTCTTTTTATAGAGGCAATAGCCGACCGCTTTTGGTAATCCTATTTAATGATATTTGTCTTTTGGCTTTGTTCTGTTTGTGGCTCTGTTTCTGTTTCTGTTTCTGGCTCTTGCTTTTGGCTTTTTGCTTTTGGCTTCTGGCTTCTGGCTATTACGCATGCGATGTCCGAATTTGAAACCGTTACAACAATTATTTCGGTTACGCGTTGCGATTTCATAGGTGTTGTTTCGGTATTCAGAGCGGCATCTCCGGATGGGGTTTGGGGTTTGGGGTTCGGGGTCTTGGGGATTTTGGGGTTCGTTCACCTGCAGAAACCACAACTAATTGTTTGCGCTTCTGCTCTTCCGGGGATTAGGTCAACGCATTACGACAATCCATTTGGATGGAGTGCAGTACTTCATCAGCCGGATGAATCCCTATTCGCCGGAACTGAACTACTTCCTGGCCTACCAGTACTGCCGCTCCCTGGGCCTGCAGCTGGCCTCGTTCGAGACGAAGGAGAAGGCCGAATCGATGACCACGTATTTGAAGAATGCCGGCTACGGCAACTACGATTTCTGGACATCCGGAAATCGCCTGGGCACGGGCATGTTCCTATGGATGAGCACCGGTTTACCGTTCAATGCCACCTTTGACTTCTTCGAGAACTCGGCGGACGCCATCCAGGCCGGCCTCCTCGATCCCGTCGATCACAACAGCAACACCTCGCCCCAGCGCACCGCCCGCGACAGGTAAGTACTCCAGGAAGATCCCCAGCCTCCCTGCCCGGCCCCCAGTATGTATCTCCACTTACATCGCTCTCTCTCTGCGTTTCCGTTCCCATTCCATATCGAACTATAGCAGCAGTGGCGCCGAGAAGGGATGCGTGATCCTGAAGCAGCCCACGCTCAAGTGGATGCCCGAGGACTGCTCGGCCGTCAAGGACTTCATTTGCGAGCAGACCCGCTGCTACTACTACAACTACGGCAGCATCCCGGTCTCGTCTGCGCAGGGGTAAGGACACTAGACCACGGCCAGCCACTAAGCGAAAAGAAAAGGCGCGAATAAGATCAAGCGAGAATTGTGAGAAGAGAGGAAAGAGCAAAGAGAGTAACGAAGTGAAGAGAGAAGAGAGAAGAGAGAAGAGAAGAGGAGCAGTGAAGAACGAACCATATTCATAATGCAATAAACAAATTATTATACTATAATTAAAGTTAATTCATTCGCTATACGAACGGCCCGCCAGCGGCGACTAAACAAATCTCCCTAATTAAGTAAAATCGAGCACACAAACACACACACACACACACACAGCCACACCTACACCTACACACATATATATTTATATAGATACGATCGCAATCGAGAGATAAACGCAAGGATAACCTGATTAAATGAAAGTTAATTTAGTTGACCACAAACACACACACACACACACACACACACTACAGAACACCCACACACACACAAAGAGAGAGAGAGACAGAGTGCGAATCTAAATGTGATTCCGATTCCCAGTCCGAACAAAAGATATTTGCCAAAAGAAAACAAAACAAAAAAACTGAAACTGAAATATAGGTGAGCTAAACCCCAAATCGTTACAAAAATCTACCATAAATCTACACACACACATGCACGCAGGCAGACACACACACACACATAGATACATATTGTATGTGCATGTGTGTGTGTGTGTGTGCCTGCGTGTCAATCTATGCATACATCTAAAGACTAAAGACTAATGCGAAGCTCTTAGCTAACTTCTTACTAACGCACCCGTCCAAAAAACAAAAAAAACAAAACAAAACAAAACGTTCGAGATGTCAGAGATTTCAAAATCTATCAAAATTCTTTGTAGACGCCAATGCGATAACCGAACCACGTAAATTAATGCAATCTGAGCCAAAAATATACGAGATTAATCTCAGTTCCGTTTCTTATTTGAAACTTTCATACGACAAATACAATACAAATAAATCCACATTTCTATCTGAATTTATTTCTCATAAACTTCAAAGATTGCATTAACTTTTCATCCGTTCGATTCCATATGAGCGCCAAAAGAATTTCGCATAAGATCTGCTCGATAAGATCACTTACAGAGATCTCAAATGAAATGAAACTCCTCTACGTAATAATTTGTTTGGTGGTTTGGGGCTTAGCTTCCTTATAGATTATGTTCTCGCTCTCGTTGCTGTTGCTGTTGTTGTTGTTGTTGTCGTTGTGGTTGTCATGATGATTTGTGTTCAACTAACTAACTTTAGTATAAGCAGCTTACAGCTCGAACTTTCGCACTAACCACGCCCAAACGTACCGAACCTCTACGCCTCTGTGAAGCAAGCAAAACTCAACTGGCAACTGATTCTCCTCTGCTCTTTTCTTCCCTCTCCACGAACGCTGTGCCACACAGACGTCCCATCACCTCGACCACGCCCAGACCGCCTGCCGCACTGATGCATCTGCATGACGGCACCACCACCACGCCCCTGCCCCTGCTCATGTCCACCACCGGAGGGCTGTACACGGCCGCCAAGGCCAAGTCGTCGCCAGCAATTGCCCAGCGCGTGGCAGAGGAGGCCAGCTCGCCGTCGTTCCACTCCTTCAAGCTGAACCAAGATCGCTCGCTGACCGACAAGGATGCCATTGACGTGGAGGTGGACGACCAGGACACAGACATGGATGCCGATGAGGAGCCCGAGGTGCACGGGCTCGAGGGCGTGCACGAGGGCGAGAGCGAGAGCGATGGAGATGTGGATGTCGACGATCATGCCGGGGTCATTATCGCCGATGAATTCGGTCAGCATGCCCGCGAGCTGGTCGGCGATGGAGAGGCCGATGACATCAAGGAGCACGTCTTCCCGCTGCACGACAACGAGCTGCACCACGAGATGCACTCCATTGAAGAGGTTCAGCAGCAGCTGCAGCACCACGATGAGGATGCGGATGCCGCACCAGCCGCAGCCGCAGCCGCACCCGCCGCCCCCGCTGCCGCCGAGGAGAGTGTCAGCGCTGAGCACGAGGCGGAGGATGACGGCGACAGTGAAGACGGCGACTCGGAGGCCGAATCCCAGGCACCTGAACAGGCCAGTGAGGCGCTGCCGAGCTCCACAGAGTCGCCGGTAGCCGCTGCCGCCGCCATCGAGGAGCGCATCAAGCAGATTGCCCAGGACTTCCAGAAGATGGCCAGCTCGCAGGAGATACAGACCCCGTCCAGGGAGGAGATGACGCCCCAGCAGTCGCTCTCGCTGAACGACCTGATACGCACCCTGCGCCCCAACGTGCAGCAGATCATACCCCAGATCGATTCCGACTACTCGAACTCCATGCGGGTCCGTGGCAAGACCCTGGTGTCCAATAACTAGGCCTCCACTGGCATCCACTAGCCTAAGTTGTGTGTGTTTGGGTCTGGGGCCTACCTGGGACTGCGGGCCTACCCACCCACTGCGGGATTGGGTTCCACTGAGGAACGAGCATTTTCAAGAGCCGGCCGGATAACGTCCGAAAATGTCGCTTCTCTCTGCGGACCCATCCCGCAGCTCAGCCCGGGCCGGTCCGAGGGCCCCTCTAGAAATTTCCGATCCACACTGATCATTCCACTAGCATATATCGCGCAACAAGAGAGATTACAGGAGCTAAGACACTATTCTACTATATTTAAATACGATACGATACGATACGATACAATATTGTATGCTTTAATTGTATGACAACCACCACAAAAAAAAAACAACAAAAACAAAAAGGAAACTCTTGATTTAATAAAAACTACCGAGTAAAACGAACAAACTGTCGACAATCAAATGAAGGATGGGGGGAATTAATGGCTGAGTGTGGGATGAGTACTCGTACTCTATAGAACTGGATAGCTGGAGGATTATTATAATATCTCTCACAAGCAGATGAAATCTCTCGCAGAGTTACTGTGAAATGAGCCAATAAAACTGTTACGAGTGTCAGTAAACCTCTTAGAAGATGATTCTAATCTCGTTTACTCGTTCACCAGCATAGCACATCGTTGCATATCCATTCATATTGCAGAGACAGATTCGACGCAGCAGACGGGCTCTGGGGACTTGTCTTGGCCATGAACAAATCATAAAGAAGCGCAGGGAGGGGGATTTGTGAGGGGAATGGGCATTTATTTGGCTTAGTTGAAAAGAAGATGAAAGCCAATAATCGTAAATTAACTGCTAAGGCTCTAAAAACTGAAGTATGTTTGGGGTTTTTCTTTTATTGCAGGCCCAGAGGCTGTCCAGCAAGAACAAATAAATTCGTTGGCAGGCTTACATCACTTGGTTTGGTTTGGTTTGGTTTGGTTTGGGGGATGGCATCGTGGCATCGTGGTCGCTGTCGCGGTCGTGGTCTGGTCTGTTCTCTCCCTTCGTCTGTCCAGTCGATGTCTGTGTCTGCATTCAAATCTGCAAATCATCTTTCTTAATTTAAAGAGGATTTCGAGACGGAGACAAAGACGGAACGCAGACGCATCAAGTTTTATGTGTGTCGGTGTCGTTCAACAATTGGATGAAGATGGAGTTGGGGCGGGCCGGGCCAGCAGCGACTGTGGACACAACACATTAACCAGAAGATCCCCAAAGGTACGAGAGTGTAAGCCTACCGTGCCCCCCGCCCCTGCTCCATGCCCACCTGCTGCTGCTGCTGCTGCTCCATCTTCATCTTCAGCTTCAGCTCCACCTTCGCGCTGACGCTGACGCTGACGCAGACGCAGATGAGAGTGACTTCGTTTGAAGTTCTGTTTTGTTGACTGATGTTGTTGTTCTTCTGCTGAAAGTGGTTAATGAAAGAAGCACACACACACACACACACACACAGGCATGCATACACGTATAAGGTATATATGTGAAGGCAACCTTGAAATGTATAGCAGAGTCCAACGAACGAATATAAAACAACAGAAAAAAAAAAGCAAGAAGGAAGGTTCTGTGCTGTGGCTCAAGAACTCAAGAGGAGCCTGCCTTGGGCAACAGAACAGTAAGTAACTGCTAACAACTGGCAGGGAAGACGAATCTCTGGAGAATCTCCTTGGCGGCGGCAGGCTGCATCCGTGATAACGAACGAAAGCAAAAGTGCGCTCATGTACCCCCATATCGGGCGTTATTTATAGCTCCGCGCAACGTGCACTGCACCTGATCGCAGGCCAGATGATTCAGTTGCACACACGGAAGTGTACAGAGGAATTGCCCAAAACAAATGAGAGAAATTATATAAAGGAATCGCTGGGCCATCCAGAATCATTGCAAGCCAAACAATTGCATTGACAGGACAACTCCCAACCCGCCACAAAATGAAATTCGCTCTGATCCTCACATTCCTCGCTGCCCTGGCCCTCGCGCTGGCCCTGCCCCAGGTGGGACATGGCTCCATCAATGGACCCAGTGGTGTAAGTATAAACTCTGACCCGACCACACTTGGCGCACATGTTGGCTAATCTTTCGGACATTCAGCGCTTTGCCATGACCCGGGACTGGGCCTCGCCGCCAGTGGATCTTCGGAAGCCCATCGTTTTCCTGCGAGAAGCCACGCCCATTCACGAAGAGCCCCAGGAGTCACGTTCCGTGCAGACACGACGACGCCCCAAAGCCTGAGTTCCCGAGTTCCTATAGCCATATAGCCCTATAGCCCTATAGAATGTGTTGCTAGAATTAATAAATAAATTGATTAACATTAAATTGTACCCACGCCTGTATTCACTGGTACTTATACCATACCATCCCATCCCATCCCATACCAATGCCAATGCCAATCAATCGAAGGCGAAGACGTAGCCGAAGACGAACCACGGCAAAGCATAACCCACTGATAAAGATCCACATGAATATTCATGGAATGGATTGTGTTGTGTTGTGTTGACACAATCAACTCAGGTCTCGTAGGTGTCGTAGGTGCAAACGGGTTTCCTCGGGGGAGTTCCCTCAAGGGAACCCAAATTAGAGTTGTCTTGGGGTGACTTCTGGGCAGCGCGGCCCGGGATCAGGTTAGAACCAGCTGGAGCTGTGTTTGCCGGCTACTTTAATTAGCACTCGGGCAGACTGTGTCTCCCCCACAGGCCCCCTTTAACGGGAGTGACATTAAATGTTAATGACTGGGCATCTGATTTATATATTTTGCATATTTTTGTACCCATACTGGCACGCAGAGATACGAGTTTTGTCTTTAAGTAGTAGCTCATCTAATTGAATTTGCATGATAGCGCCATATGCGCATCTGTCTCCAGACCGATCCGCCGGAGGCTATAAAAGCCGCAGTTTTGGGACCACGGACATGCCATTAGTGTTGGTCGATCGTCCGAGAAAGGTTTGTCGTTTGGTCGTTGTGTCGTTTGGTTGGTGTCATTGTAATCTTCTTCCTGGGGATCCATAAAGCGAACATAAACTTGTTTTCGATTGTTAAGTTTATTTCTGTCTCGTGGCTGCAAGTGCATTTTCGTCGCATCTGTCTCTCTCCAGATTGGATTATCTTGTGTGCAGTAATATTTAATTGCCTTGAACTTGGCAACCAGTTGTCGAGAGATCTTCCGGTTTTTCCAGTGCCGCCAAAGTTACCATACCCCCTGCTCTACCCCTGCCCCCGCCCTGCCATGATACGTGTATAAACATCGTTTAAAATCAACCTTATCTGGGCGATTAAGTGTGTTAATTAAAATCATGATTACGTTTTGGAAGCCGCATTCAAGTCAAAATCATTATGAGGATTGTAAAACAGCAAAGCGCCAACCGATAAAAGGCCTGACATTTAGGCCATAAATCGGAATGGCAAAGATAATACCAACATACGAGTATATTGACAGCAAACCAGTTTCAATCTAATTTTTCTTATACTTTTTTTTGTCGATTGTTTAATGAACGTAGAACGTAGGAGTTACCAAACCACTCCACTAGAACAGCTAAAACAGTTCACATGGCTTTAATTATAATTATAGCTACCAACTGCGAGTACGAGTACGAGATGTGGCGGAATCGGCAGCTTTTCGGTTTCTGTATAATCATTAAGTGAGCTGGACTTGGGATATACTTGGGTTCGTATTGTGCGCGTATGTGTGGTGGGGAGGGGAGGGGAGGGAGGTACGGGTGGGTGGGTAGCAAGGCTGACCAGTTTATTAGGCTTCAAATCTACATCTCATCTAATCGATTTGTGATGATAGCTATACGTATATAAGCTCCGACTAGAAAATATAACCAAAACATTTCTACTGATTGAGTGAACGGGTAAGGTTGGGTTCGGTTGGGTTCGGTTGGGCAAATGCAAATGCAAATCAGAATTACACACCCGAGAGATAATGACATAACTGACTGTTGATCAGCTAATAAGTATCATTTGTAATCAGACTTAATTGACAACCAACAGACAGACAGACAGACAGACAGACAGCGCAGAGATCTTCTGTATTTTCCCAATCAAATGGAATGCCATACGACTAGTAAAGTTCTATAAATCTTCGGCACAGATCACGATGAAGTTTCTGTTGGTGCTTCCGCTCTTTGCTGCCTTGGCTTCGGCCCAGTTTGGCGGATTTGGAGGTGGCTTGGGTGGCAACCGGCTGGGTGGAGCCCTTTCGAATGCGGCCAACAGGGTGCAGCAGGGAATCTCCAACATTGCCAGTCGACTGCCTTCCCCGCCACAGCTCACGAATGTGCAGAACTTTGGCGATTTCCTGGTAAGTCTTTCCCGGGAGAGAAAGAGAACTTTATATACTGAGATTACCATCTTCCACAGTCGCAGTCCGGCAAGAATTATCTGTCCGCTGCAGACAGGGCGCTGCACGAGGGCGTCTTTGCTGCACGCAAGAGTTTGGTGGATGCCGGCAACGATGCCTTTGCCAAGGGCACCTCCAGCTACCAGCTGGCCGTGAATGCCTTTGCGGATCTGACCAACTCGGAGTTCCTCTCGCAGCTCACTGGCCGCCGCAAATCCTCACAGGGAGAGTAAGTTCGTCCGTCAGAAGCTCGAATCGAATCTCTTTGCTTTATTTTATCCTTTTATCCTTTCACAGATCAAAGGCCACAGCCAACCGAAAGCTGGCCAGTGTGCCTGCAGGAGTAAGCATTCCCGAGTCCTTCGATTGGCGCCAGAAGGGCGGCGTTACTTCGGTGAAGTTCCAGGGCACTTGCGGGTCGTGCTGGGCCTTTGCCACCACGGGAGCCATTGAGGGTCATATCTTCCGGAAGACCGGCACCCTGCCGAATCTGTCCGAGCAGAATCTGGTCGATTGCGGCACCCTGGACTTTGGTCTGAGCGGGTGCGATGGCGGCTTCCAGGAGTACGCTCTGGCATTCATCAACGAGGAGCAGAAGGGCGTGTCCAAGGCCGATGGGTATCCGTACCTAGACAACAAGGACTCGTGCAAATACAGCAAAGCTCAGTCGGGTGCGCAGATCACCGGCTTCGCCACCATTCCGCCGAAGGACGAGACTCTCATGAAGAAGGTGATTGCCACTCTGGGTCCCCTGGCCTGCTCCCTGAACGGCCTCGAGAGTCTGCTGCTGTACAAGAGCGGCATCTACGCGGACGAAAAGTGCAACGAGGATGAGCCCAATCACTCGGTTCTGGTTGTGGGCTATGGCTCGGAGAAGGGACAGGATTACTGGATTGTCAAGAACTCGTGGGACAAGGTCTGGGGCGAGGAGGGCTACTTCCGCTTGCCACGCGGCAATAACTTCTGCGGCATTGCCCTCGAGTGCACCTACCCCGTAGTTTAGTTATTCTAAAATTAGTCACAGCTTGTAAACAGATTATTAAATAATAATAAAAAAAAAAAATTAGGAACTTCCCTTACTTATAACTCTATCAGCTGGGTACTTTAATTGAAATGGAACCCCCCTGTGGCATTCTTTGCAGATGTTTTTTTTACGATTTGAATGCGATTTTAACGTTTCTGTACAATTAATTACAATTGTTATCGAAAAAGTTTAGTTGATGTAACTAGCAACAGATGGCGCACTTGCGGCAGTAAAATAATGTTACCGCCAATCTCATACTTTGCAGCCAGATTGTATAAAATTGTTTCATCTATCTGATAAAAGGATATTTTCAGTTTTTAAAGTCCTAACTAGCTAGTAATATTAAACCGAATATCAAAATGAAGGAGTATCAACGCAGCTTGTCGCGCCTTCAGTATATTTACGGTATTTTATGAAAAATATGAGCATTTTTTCAGGGTCAGACGGTATATTTTGTCGATTAATCCGCGGTCACACTGATTCCTACTTTGACAACAATAATAAAAATTAATCAATTGGCGAAAATTTAACGATATTAAGAGTGACAGAGGAGAATTCATGCGCAAATCAAGGGTACTGCCATGAGAATGTCTGACGCCATGACTGTGCGTCAAATGGAAGGCCAACGAGCAGCATTTTTCCTGCAGGTGTGTGTGTGTCTGAGGCAGAATTCTGTTTTTTTGGACAGCGGGACCAGCGCCAGCCCACTTTTGAGAAAGTGGGCGTTGTCACCCGTTCGCAAATCCGTCCGACCGTGTCTCATGTGGTTTGTTGTATCCCAATGTGTATCCTAATGTCTTGGCCTTCCTTCTTCCAGAAATGTACTCGGTAGTGCATGTGCATAGAGTTTAATCCAAAGAGCCCCCCGCAGACAGGGTCATTTCGCATTTTTCCAACCAACCAAACAACTCACGCGCACAGCCAAAGTCAACCTCCTAATTGTCTGTACCCTCCTACCCGACTAACGACTAACCACCACTATGGACGAAGACATTATGAATGCTGTAGAATCTCTTTTCGGTAAGGACGTGAAGATTGTGGACTGCCAGACCTCGTCCTCCGTGCAGCAGGAGGAGGTGCTGCTGATCAACGGTGTGCCCGTCAAGTTGGATGGCATCCCGGCAGACGATGCGAGGGCCATCAAGGCCGCGCTGCTCGATGGCCAGATGCCGTCGGTGGAGCATCTGAATCAGCTGCTATTCCGCGCTGGCCTGGCTCAGCAGCCCATCGAGGTGGAAACGTCTCTGACAGTCAAGTCTTCCCTAACGACCACCGAGGAGGTGCTGGTCTCTCGCAACGGCCAGATCCTGGATGAACGCACCGTGGAGACCAAGGAGCACTTCAATCATCAGTCGCATCAAAAGGAAATCTGGCAGCCCGTTAAACAGCACTCGGCGCTGGCCCGGGCCACTCCCGAGAACGCACTCAAATATGGAATGAATTCGAATTCCACGCTGGCCTCGCAGGCCACCGACTCGGACGAACGTCCGGTCAACCCTCTGGGTCGTCAGCTGAATGAAACCTTCTCGAATGCATCGCTTATGTCATCCAGCTCGGCCATTACCGGCTCGGATCAGGTGATTGGCTCCGTTTCATCCACCACAGTTGGCGACAAGAGCTCGAATATAAGCAGCGGCGACTCTGGCCATGACGGCCTCTTTCACAGCGTCTCCATGAATACGCCCTGGTCGCTTCCCCGCGACACTCTGACAGACTCCATGTACTGCGACATTCCCAGCTCGGCAGATGAGGCAGATGCAGTCTCCATACTCGTAAGACTAGACCCGAACCCATATCCGTTATTGCTTTTCTAATCCGTTGCCTTGCAGAACACCCAGCTGCAAATCACAGAGCCATGCGACGTAGTAGCCGATGATTGCCAAACTCCGCCAGCTTACGCCAAAGACATGCCCAAGACCGGCCGCCTGGACTCGCTGGTCAGCCTGCTGACCAGCAGCCAGAACAAAGAAATTGAGTTCACATTTCTGGTTTGTGGCCGCCTGTTCCTGCCTCCGCAAGAGCTGCTTTCACGCATCGTCGAAAAGTGCAAAGCCAAACCAGATACGCTGCTCCGGCTGCTGAAGCAGTGGCTAAACATTTGTCCCAACGACTTTCGCAACGAGGCGCTGCTGCAGGAGTTGGACAAGCAGCGAAAAGACGTGGCCTTTGCTGCCTTTCTAGACGATATTTCTGAGGCACAGGACCAGCGTGAGTCGAGGGGACGCACACAACTGCAGTATCTGCTGGCCAAACAATCTTCGGGCAGTTCTCTGGGACGACAAAGCAGTATTAAGTCATTGAAACGCTTCGCCGCCAACGTCTACAAGACGGACAATGTGCTCAACAATTGCAGCAATCCCTTCGAATTGTCCCACCAACTGTATGCCATCGAATATGCCTATGTGTCGCAAATACGTCTGGAAGAATTTGTGGAAATGCTTGCCCAGGGCGAACTTAAGTCGTGTATTGCGCAGACCAAGGCAGGCACCTTGGGCTCCAATTGCATCAGCCGCGTAACCATCGGCAGCTACGTGCAGTGGTTTAATCAGTTGAGCTATCTAACTGCCACGGAAATACTGAAGGTGAGCCCTAAGGTGACATCATGCAATCAACTGTAAACCAAATTCAATTATCATTGTATCCAACAGATTGGCAAGAAGTCCCATCGTGCCCAAATGATTGACTTCTGGGTTGAGACCGCCCTGGAATGCTTCAACACGGGCAACTTCAACAGCCTGATGGCCATTCTAACGGCCCTCAACTTGGCTGCCATAGCTCGTCTCAAGAAAACTGTAGGTTTCTTTTTATATAGGACTGACTCTCTGACTAAAAAATAATGCAAAATCAATCTTTTAGTGGGCCAAAGTGCAGACGACAAAATTCGAGGGACTGGAACATCAAATGGATCCCAGCTCGAACTTCCTCAATTACCGATCGACCATGAAGGCAGCCGTCTGGCGCTCGGAGCGTGAGATGGCCAACAAAATTGAGCGTGCCATCATACCGTTCTTCTCGCTGTTCCTCAAGGACCTCCATGCCATAAACGAAAGCCACGAAACAAAGTGAGAATTGGAAGACTACTGCTGGTGACTACTGAAAAGAATTAATACATTTCCTTTTTGAATGCAGACTGGCCGACGGACACATTAACTTTGAGAAGTGCAGACTCTTTGGCACCCAATTGAGCAACTTTTCCAAGTGGCAGCGGCTGGACTGTCCCTACGAGCAGGTGCCAAGTGTGGTGGCCTATTTGCAGAAGGCGGAAGCCCTCTCGGAGAATCTGCTGATGAGGGCCTCCTACGAGTGCGAGCCGCCAGACAACGCCGACGAGAAGGATCATTACAAAACGCTGAAATCTACAAAGAAATCGAACACCTAAAGCATTAACGACAATCCGCGGGGCAAAGACAGATACCCGACGACAATGCAATTGCCTCGCACATCTTTTTGTTGGCATTTCCATGTGCACGTCAATTCACGTCAGCATTTGCAGCGCATCAACAGAAACCGTAACAATAATACTTTAACACAGCAATAGTAGTGGTTAATGTGTCTGTACTTAAGCTTAAACGATGGTATATTTAAATTGCAATTGATTTATGTATACAGTGATGGGCATTTAATTAGAAACACCAAAAATATGCATACAAAAGTACTAAAGTAACCTTTTAAAAGTTGCATTTTAGCAGTAAAATACACAAAAATACATAATTATAAAACCTCTAACTCGTCATGATTGGATTGGTTCTCCCTCAACGAATGGTGGCAAACTTCTGGAAATCCACAGTTCCGAACTTACCGAACAGCTCCAGGGGATAGTGTTTGCCCTCGACGGGGGCATGTATGCGAATCTGACGCATGTGGGTGTCCCGGCCGTTTTGATGATTCGAAATGACTGCGATTTGCAGCATGAATGTGCGTATGGACTTCACATTGCCGTCCTTGATGGGCACTTGCACCCAGCCGGTGGGCTCTGAAAGATCCATCACTTGCAACTCCTGCAGATCGTTGAAGTTAGTGCCCGATCGTATGGAGATGCGCGAGGGTGTGTAGCTCTCGTCCAGCTTGTAATCGGTGTAGATGTAGATCTGGCTGATGTTTGTCCGCTTATGGAATTGTATGTTGACCAGGTGCGGCAATTGTCCATCGGACTGCCAATAGGTGTCCATGATGTTGTCTCGCAACCGCTCCACGCCGAATCCTAAATAGCAGACATTACAGTGGGTGCAGCACAACATGAACGGAAAAGCACTTACCCGGCTTACAGGAAGACAGACTCCATACAGCTTGGGCGCCAACCTCCCGCACAAGTCCAAGTCTCTCCTCGGCCAGCGGGTCCTCATCGCTGGTTGTGGGTGGATTAATAGTTGTGTCCTCATCCATTGAGGATGTCATAATGAGCGCAGCTATCTTTAAGTCCTTGTATTTAGCCTTTTTTCCTATTTACTTTAGTTTGATTTGTTTTGTGTTTTGCATTCTACTCTCCTTTACAGCACTGCTTTTCGGCGCTCAAAACAGCTGTGACAAACAAACGCTGCGACCGCTTCCCAACACTAATCCATCGCACATGTTCGGCCATTGAATAAATAGAAGAGAAAAAAAAACAAACGAAATGGTGCGTAAACTCAAATTCCATGAGCAGAAACTGCTCAAGAAGGTGGACTTTATTACCTGGAAGGTGGACAATAGCGGCAAGGAGAACAAGATCCTGCGACGCTATCACATACAAAAGCGCGAGGACTATACAAAGTGAGTTTCCATGACTGCCTCTGCTTCGACACTGGATTCAATCAATTCTGTGTCCATTTGCAGGTACAATAAACTATCCAGGGAAATTCGGGAGCTGGCCGAGAAAATAGCCAAGCTAGATGCCGCACATCCTTTTAAGATCGAGTCAACTACGATGCTGTTGAACAAGCTGCATGCCATGGGCGTATCCAACGATGAATTAACCCTGGAGACAGCGGCCAAGACGTCGGCCAGTCACTTTTGCCGTCGCCGGCTGCCCGTCATCATGGTAAAGCGTAAGTGCTTTCCCATTAGAAACCATGTATTTTCTTTCATAAACATTTTCTGTGATTGCAGTGCGAATGTCGGAGAACCTGAAAAACGCCACAGACCTCATCGAGCACGGTCATGTTCGTGTGGGCCCCGAAATGGTCAAGGATCCTGCCTTCCTTGTCTCCAAAAATTTGGAAGATTTTGTAACATGGGTGGACGGCTCCAAGATTAAAGAGCACGTGCTGCGCTACAACGATATGCGGGATGATTTCCAAATGTAAAAGTGCACTAAGATTTACCTTTAAGATGGATATTTTTTAATAAATAATAGAATTATAAACCGACAGACAATGAAGCACACCAATGGCAATTTGTTAAATAATCATTTTCAATAACTTTATTACATTTCATATAATAATGTTTAGATCTCATTAATATTATTCATTAATATGGAGCCCAATCACGCCGAGGGCGTTACTGCGCGCCTACCCACCCATGCATTCATATACACTCGCCTCATGCGGACAGAATCAGAATCGTTCCCGTAATGGCGGTTCAAGGTTGAGTTGGTTATTCGCCCCCATCTATTAGGTTCGAACGCCTCTTAATAGTTTTCAGTTACAAAAAAGGTGCCTGGCTTCGAAATATTAATATCATTTAAAATCAAGAGTTTCCAGCAGAGTGACTGCCTGCATAAACTATAATACGGGGGCTTGCGTTGACAATCATCGATCGGTGGATCGGTGCATTTGTAAAACAGGGTGAGTGTGTGTTGGGGTTAAAGACTAGGGTGATGGTGAATGTGTAGGCGGGTGCCACCAACGGTTGAGCGGTCTAAAAGGTGCTCATCGGATGCGATTTCACAGAGTTAAAATCAAGTAAGTAGAGTCGATGGCAGTTGCCGAAGTCAATTCCCTGGCTGGTGCCGCAGTCGAGAAGGCCAGAGGTAACTAGCCCCAAAATTAAAGAGGAAAATGCATGTGCAGATCGACTAACTTAAGAGCTCTTCAAATGCATTGCATGGGCAACTTATGCGAAACTTTAGAGTCGGGGACTGACTGCTGACTTTGCGGGGAAATCTGAGGGGAAAATTCGCTTTCCGTCTGTAGCAATCAAAAGTCTATCATATTGTACAGATTGTAGATATCTTTAAATATTAGTTGTATTATTATTCCTTTTTAAATACGCATAAAAAGTAATTATTAATTAGTGTTAAAATAAATAGCTAGTGGCATTAAAATTAGAGTCGACTTTGGCTGCGGCCTCATTTTACACAATTCAGTTTCCGCCTGCCCAAGGCCAAGAAAAATTTCACATGATTAACTTCATAACAATATAAAATAATAAAACAAATTAATAAAAAGTGATTTTCTACATTTGTTCTTCCCCTCTGACAGACGTGCTGCACGAATATCCGGCACGAAAACTAACAAAAATACAATTATCCAAAGGGCTTCATAACATTCTTTTGGCTTGTGGTGTTGTCTGCTTTCTGCCCATTCCTTTCCATTCCATTTTTGTTCAGCGTTTTACATTTTACACGATTCTGCTTGGCTGCTTGCTTGCTGCTATTTCTGCTGCTTAAATTCTTAGGCGGATATATGTAGGTATATGCTTTTACATTGAAAATAAGTATTCAATCGCACATCGTTTACACACTACAAAATTTTCTGTAAATTCCAATTTCTTGATCCTCAAGCGTGTGCTATTAGTGGTTTAAACCGAGTGTCCCACCCCCCTCTATGCCATAACCCACGCCATAAATCCACCTCTCGTGAGCCATAAAAAGACCTCACATGGTTCGAGTTATAGTTCGTTAGGTTTCCATAGATGTCTTAATGCGCAATGTCGTAGAGTAGTTTTGTTCCGGCCAAACAGCGCCAAGCGCCCACTGGCACGGACTCCGCTCCGCCCCGCTCTGCTCCGCCCCGCTCTGCTCTGCTCCGTTGCACTTAGATCACAAGCGCCATGTCCTTTTTGCTGGGCAACTGCACCCGCTTGCCCTGCCACAGCGAGTTGTGTATTGTGAAGGCGTCAATGGTGACGGTCAGATGCTTGGTGTGCACTTGCGAGAAGCACTTGCCCCCTGAGTTGTATCTGCAAAAGGATTATCGAGTTAGTCGAGGCCACAGAGTGATGGATGCGCAGTTACTCACTTGAAGAACTTATCGAACATGACTTCGTCGACTTGACTAGGTCCGGTGCCGTACAGCTTTGTCACCTGATCCGACTCGGGCATGTAGCTGTAGAGGGCGCGGAACTGGCAGCCCGCATCGCGGAAGAGTACTAGGAAGTGTTTCGCCTCCGAGCGTGCTATCTTCTCGAGCACTTTCTGTTTGGCCTCACGGTTGACGGCGCCCGGAAAGACGCAGTATTCGACGGCATTCAGTATAATGCCGCGATTCGATTTGGCCGCTGGTTGCTTGTAGAGTTTTGGACCTGTCAATGCAAATCGCCTCAAGTTAGCGGAGGGGCAAGTCAAATCATGATTGTCATGGATTATCACTCTACTACTTGGAGGTGTCAATGGCAAGCTTTTTCTATATCTTAAATTTTTCTAATCATCTAATCATCGATATGCAGGCTACGTGCAATATGTGAGCTTAAACTTGGGCTCTAAAGTTAAGAGCAAAGCTACGATGGATACTTGGGAATAGTTAAACTTGAATGCAAAATTATAAAATAGATTAAAAATATATATTAAAAGAAATAACCTGCAGTTATATTGATGGGGGGATGTTGAATGTTGCCTAATTTAGTATCTTATGCAAATAATTCCAACAATTAATACGAACAAATAATAATAATAATAAACGTGTACATATTAGAAAAAAAAAAACAATAATAAAACTGCTTGCAGGATTGCTTAAATATTTTTTGTTTTTGTTTTGTTTTAATTGTGAAGCGGTTAATCGGTCCCATCTGGGGTTCGGTATTAGAAAGCTTTTTGGGTGTTGTGCTTCTCTACATTTATTGTTGTCACTGAGGGGAAAACATTTGTCGGCTCTCGTTTGGTTATCGAAAGTCGTGGATTTGACGGAACATGGGAGAGGAAAAACCAAGTATTGGACTCTACAGACTGTCGTCAGCCCTCTAGAACTCGTTTATCTATGTGGAACTCATATGTGAAATGTTGAGAAAAAATCATATGGTGGAGTGGACACAAGATGCATACGGACGCCAATTGAATGGTAAACGAATGGTAATGAACGAAATCAAACGAAAAATGATCAAATGAAAATCATATCATATAGTATGAGGCGTTTGGTATGTGGAGAGATGACCAAAAGGTGTATGGATTTGGTGGATGTGATTTGATTATATGCATAACTGAGGATTCTTTTGAAGTTGTTTTTTGTATGATATGGTTTTTCTTGTTGTTGTTGTTG
Organism: Drosophila obscura; assembly: GCF_018151105.1. Lineage (NCBI taxonomy): Eukaryota > Metazoa > Arthropoda > Insecta > Diptera > Drosophilidae > Drosophila > Drosophila obscura. The sequence continues at coordinate 1,309,579 of NW_024542812.1, read as the reverse complement.
TTGTAGTTTGTTGTAGACGAGAAATACAAACCCGAATATTCCATGTTAAAATTCGGAGTTAAAGAGAAATCGCTGGATCCATCATCAAATCCGCGACGTTTCGATATCAAACCTGGCGGCAAAGAGCCCGGTCCAGAGGGGGATGGCATATGCCTACCTGAAGCGCCCATTCCAGGCGAGGGTGCGCGCCTCGGCGGTGTGGCGCGTCCCAGTCCCGAATCTGTGTCTAACCGTCAAGCAAGAGGAGAGAGAGTCAATCAGCGGATCGGCCACATGCAGCACAGTACACAGATCAGAGAGCACCATAGGCGTGCGGCGTGCCGGGCCATCAATTCCATGCAGATGGTAGCCATTCGATGGATGGGATGCATTTGGTTGTTAGTCACCAGTCAGGAGCACGGCGATGGGTGGCGGGCGAGCGAGCGATCGAGCGATGATTTCGTTTTGAGTTGGTTAATAATTTGTTGCATTTTTTTGTTGTTGTTAATTTCAAGATTTGGTTTGTTTTTTTTTAGTCAAGGTTGATTTGAAAGAAAGAGAAATAAAAGAAGAGAATGTGTGCACAAAATTTAGTTAAGCCATTTCGTGGATCCTTCATTTAGAGATACTTAAAATTAGGAATCGAACAGGTCTATAGATGAGTGGAGTGTATGCAAATGCGTGTGTGTATGTGCAGGCGTATCTGTATGTGCATGAATGTGGAAGTTAGTTCACAAAATATGTACATTTGTATGCATGTATCTCACTTTTTCTCACAGCCAATCGCAAAAAATGGATTGAAATTGTATGCCCAGAACCTGTTGCGAATCAACCCTCTACCCGAAAAAACAGCTGAAGAACACAAGGGAAAAGCTTGAAGAGGGACCAGACAACCACCACCAACACCACCAAGCACCGCATCAATAGAAACCGAATTTTCGCAGTGGAAAAACTATGCAAAACGGAAGCAGAAATGTAATCAAATCAGGTAAGAATTAAAACCAATTAACCCAAAAGAAAAGATGACTTTAAAAATATCACAAATGATATATTAAAAATAAATACCAAAAGGAAAATGATTAAGGACAGGACTACTTATGTAAGTATGCAAAAATCTCACCACCAAAGAAATGATCAAAGTACAAGAACACAATTACAAGGTTTAACCAAAAATGAAACCACTAGAAAAATACTCAAAGTGAATAGAGAATAAGAAGCATACAGATAGATAGATAGATAGATAGATACAGATACGTAATGGGGGATAGAGTAGAGTAGAGTACAGAGTATAGAGTATATAAGGTGGAAAGAAAGCAGCTTGATTTGAGCTGTAGCTGTGGAACACTTCTTACCGCACAGATTCATTAGCGAATTGGACTTTCGGCCCCGGAAATTAAGTGTGCTCCCCTTAGCGACGGAGATACGCGACAGAGTGCGGCCCCGCTCGACGGCTGATGGCTCTGCAAGTAGGTCAGGTCGGACAGGGATATGCCGAGTGGTGCATCATTATACGGTTTCAACAAAAATATATGTACGCAATGGATGGGATGTCATATCACAAAATGGGGTACAAACAAAAATATCGTAAATCAAACTTAAATCCCTTCGACCCACCCAAAAACCAAAAACCATACACAATAAATATCAGCAGCCCCAACCAAGTTGAAGTGTAAATTGTAATGCTAAAACCCGCTTCCTCGGTCCACACTCAGCGCCCCGTGTGCAATCATTATTTGCTAAGTGTGCGGCGCGGTATCGGTTCGGTATCCTGGCATTAGTTGGCATTGCATTGGATAGTTAGTTAGTTGAGTTTGTGGATGCAGTTACGTTACTCAAATATAAGCTGGCGGTGGAGTGTGACTCCTTAGCGATAAATCAGTAAAAGTAATTAAATTAAAATTGAAGTAATCAAAACAGAAGCAACGCGGCGGGCATTCATTGATCGTTGCTATTATTTTGCGTGTTTGAATGCGATTTTTGGGGAAACTCAAAAGATTAACAATTAAACGAAACGAAAAAGAGCTCAATAATTGGGTGTGTGTTTGTTTGTTTGTGTGTATGTTGTACCCATCACCAACCTCTGGAAGTTTTATAGGATCCCCGTCGCCCAATCGGAGTTGAACTTGTACTGGGATAATCATCGGGGGACTCTGTGTGAACGAGATTAGTGGTTATACCTTATCAAATACATTATCAAGATTGTCCAAGATACATATCATAGTTAATTCTAAATTGGAGTGCGTGCAAATCAAATCGTCATCAAATCATCAAAGACCAGAACGGAATGCCCTTCTACCATTAAATATAAATCAACTTAAACACCTTAAACATGCCTACATTAACTTAAGAGATAAACAATGACAAATGATTGTATACAATGCGACAAAGAAGAATACAAACAAATAACAAGCAAAATTACCTTTTACTGTGAGGGAGTCTTGCGAGCCCCTGTAATAATCTCTTTTCATTGAATTTGAGCTTAGTTGACCGTAGCCTAAGCAAATTCAAAACGAAAACGAAAAACAAAAGGTTCAACAAATTAGCAAATGGGGCAAACAAGGATATTAACATAATCACGGCTAAATAAGGCGCTTTACGCAAATAAATCAATAGAAAATAAATCGTGTGATTTGGAGGCGGAAGGGAGGGTTCGGCAAGCCGAACACCAGCCAAAGAACTTGGTCCTTTGGCACAGAACTTGAGGGATCTTTGACTTGGTTGACAGTTGGCCAGCCAGAACAAGTGCAAGTTCTGCTTCCATTTCTGTTTCAGCAGCTTTCCTCTCACCAGTTAGATTCGAGCTGGAGCCCTTCTTGCCCCGACTAGAGATGCTCGAAGCCTCGCTGATGTCCACACTGGCATCGTCCACGTGGATGGTCTTGGGCCTGGGACGTGTGGTGCGCTGCTGCCGGAGTCGCGGATTCGTTGCAGTAGATGACTGTGGTTGCAGTTTAACATGCAGATCGGGCCGATCCAGGGTTTTACCCTATACAAAAGAACAAACGATACATGAGCAATGAATTGTTGGACTTTATATGTTGTATATTCTGTATGCCGGCTTACCTCTCGTTCGGCCTCTTCGATGGCTTTCTTGAGTCTGTGCTGTTCCAATATGGCCGCTCGTCGCGCCATTTGATCCTCCTTCTTGCGTGCGCGCTCCTCCTCCTTCTCGCGCTCCTTTTCCCGCTTCTGCGAGGCCTCGATCTCCTTGCGCGCCTTTGCCTCCTCCTGCTGCTGTCGCCGCTGCAGAGACAGCAGCATGATCTTCTCCTTTCGTCGCTCCATTTCATCCACAGACTCCTGCAATGGAACAGATTATTAGGCACCACTTATACAAATAGTGTAGCGTATTCTTACCGGATCTAGGTTGGTGGCATCGACTCCAATCACCAGCGCCTTGTTCTTGGCCGCCTCGGCACTGCTGTTGGTTTGCTGGAGTCGCGTGGGAGACATGGGCTGCTGCTGCTGCATTGGGTGTGGCTGTGGGTGTGGCTGTGGATCGTGGCCAAATGGATCCGAACCAGATACGCCCAGATGGCGTAGTTGGATGGGCGCCTCGTCCGTGTACTTGTTGTAGGTGGCATTGCCGGGCGATTTGACACTGTTTGAGTGGTTCAGGCCGTGGATGCTGTGTCTGTTGGCCCCTGCTGACTTGTGGCCATCCTCGCTGCCATTGTTGTTGATGTTGTTGTTGTTGTGCAGTTGACTTAGGGACTCCCGTTTGAGCAGAGTCTGGTGGTCCACGCTGTCCCTGTCCCGACTGCTGGTGCCGCTGCTGCCCAACGGCAGGGCCTCCTTCTTGGGCGAGCGCTTGGCGCGCAACGGCGGCTTTGGCCGCTTGGGCTGGTCGTCGTCGAAGGAGATGTAGAAGCCCTTCTCTGCGGGCTGATCCTCGCTGTCGCGCGGGTCCTGGAAACTGTTCGCCTGGATGGAGGGGCGCGAGGGCGAGGGTATGCGGTAGGTGAGATTGCCGCTGGTTATGTTCAACTTGTTGGAAATCATCTCCCCGCTGTCGTAGTCCTCCGAACTGCTGCCCCTTCCACTGTGTCCGTGCCCCTGCAGACGCTGCTGCTGTTGCTGCTGCTGCTGGTGGTGATGTTGCTGCTGCTGCTGCTGCTGAAGCACAAAGTCCGAGATGCGCGTCGACTGCATGGACTCGATGATGTTGCGCTCCAGCTCGTCCACATCCTCCTCGTCGCCAATGAAGCAGATGCTCTGCGGTGCCATCATGTCCTCCTGCTGCATGGGCATCGGCATGGCCATGCCCATTGTCTGCGGCTGGTGCTGAGACTTGGGCGAGCGATTGTCGCGCAGATTGGTCAGCGACTGCTGCCTCTGCACCCCGTTGGCACCCCCACCCAACTGGCGCTGCGAGTGCTGCGGCGAGGCCTGCACCTGGAACAAATGCTGGAGCTCGCCTCCGCCGCCGCCACTGCCTCCAGCACCGCCTCCACCGTTCTGGTGCAGCATAAAACTGCCCTGGGCCGCTGCTCCCGCGCTGGAGGGAGGCCTGTTCATCCAGGTCTGCTGGGGCTTCTTCTGCTGCTGCTGCTGCTGGTGCTGCTGCGTCTGCCACGCATTCACATCCACCATGGGCTGTATCTGCTGCTGCTGCTCGTAGGCGGCGGCGGCTGCCGAGTGCGCCCAAGTGCGTCGCTGGGGATGGACCTGCGGCTGTGGCGAGGACTCGTGCAGGTAGAAATGGTTCGTGGGCTGGCCATAGTCATCGAAGACCACACTGCTCCTGTACTGCGGAGGGGCAGCCGCTCCGTAGTGCGGCGAGTGGTTGTTGTAGGGCGCTCCGTTGTCGCTGTAGATGCTCTGCGGCTGGTAGTGGGAGGGCTGCGGCGGCGACATGTACTGGCCATGCTCGTTGACGAACTGCATCGGCTGGGGCATGGCCATGGGCTGTGGCAGCTGCTGCTGCTGCTGGTAGGGATCGCGGCTGGGCGGACGGGAGCTGTACGCACTGACTGGGGCATTGTAGGCCTGCGGAAGATGCGGCGATGAGCCAAAGCTTTGCTGCATGGGTCGCTGCTGCTGCTGGTAGTGGTGGTCAGCCAGGTGCTGCTGCGACCCGTAGGTTTGCTGCTGCAGGATGATGCAGTTAGTGGGGTGGCAGGATGGTAGGATGGCAGCGTAACCGGAACGAGAACAGAGAACAAAATGTGTTAGTCGACAGGCAGCAGAGGGATGTTACCGGGGCAGGTTACAGCCTCCTCCTAGCTAATGGGCGATGCTACGACGGGAGGCGGATGTGGGTTGTGTGTGGCTGGAGCGGGGCATGGACGAATTGTATGGATGGATGCTTTACCTGGTTCAGCATGTTGGCTATCTGCTGGGCCTGCAGGAGCTGCTGCGCCTGCAGATGCTGGGCCTGCATTTGGCTCTGCTGCGTGGCCAGGCGGTGGATATCCTGCTGGATATCCTGCAGATTCATGTTCATGATGGCGATGCTTTGCTGCACGTTCCACATCCATTCCGCGGCCGTTTTGTTAATTGTTCGGTGTGGTTCAGTGGGTGCGGGTTAGTGGTGGGCGTTGTGGACGTTGTGGGTGTGGTCGTGTGAGTGTTTCAGTGTTTGTTGTGTGTGTGTGTGTGTGTGTGTGTGAGTATTTTGGAATGTTGAAGCAGGCACACAGACACAGACAAAGAGAATGGCAGAAAGTGGCGGAAAAGAGAGACACACAGGCGTTAGACATTAATATTTTGATTGCACGGGGTAGCACGAGTTAGAGGACGGTTGAGGGGGGCAAGGGGAATGGTTATGGCCACAGTTAATGATTACCTCACCCACCTGGTACTTGTCCAAGTCAACGGGATCCATGTCCGGTGTTCGCTTCGACTCATTGCTCATTGTCTCCCACTTCATTACTTCTGGACATGACTCCAGATCCTCCTGGTCATAATACAAATATATTTACATTAAAGCATTAAGCATTAAGCAGCAGCCCCCATAGACGACATTCGAGTCGGGGCCTACCTTCTCCTGGTGCCTGAGCAGTGCCATTTCGATCTTCCGCTTGTCCTGCTCAATGCGTCGCCGCTTCTCCTCCAGCTTCATGCGTATGGTGGACAGCTTGGAGGCGTTCTCCAGCGAGCGCATATCCTCATCGCCCACATCCAGCTGCCAGGCTGCTGGGCTCGCTGGCATGCTGCTGGTGGAGGATTTACGCACTGGTGTGCTCTCCGGATCGTAGGCACTGGAGCGGGCATCGTTGTAGCTGTCCGCCACGCTGTTGCTGTAGTCTTTGTCGCTGGAATGTTGCTTGTTCCGTGCCTGCGGCAAGGGGCTGCTCGCATTCGATAGATTGTGAGCCGACACCGTGGGCACATTGTCGACACTACTAAGAGAATATAGAGAGAGAGAGAGTTGCATAAGTATATAAATAAATAATTATTTATAATGGTAGCCCACCTCGCCTGCCGACGCATTGAATACTTCTCCGTCTCGCGGTCCTGCTTCTCCGAGCCCGAATCCGTGTCGTAGCCAAGCTGCAGCGTGCCCCGGGCATCGGCAATGGAGGAGCGCACAGCCACAGCGGGTTCAGCTGAAAGGGAATCAATCGATCGTTCAGTTATTGGTGTGCTTGGAGCAACACTTCTTAATTGCACCCACCTATGCTGGTGTTGGACAACTTCCGCTCCCTCTCCCTGTCTCGATCTCGTTCGCGATCGAATCGCCCCCCGAGTGTGTTTATCTGATCCTGGGAGCCGCCAAAATTCTCGATGGTCAGCTGGGAGTCCTCGCTGGAGGAGTTCCTGCGCGAGCGACGCCCTGAAATTGGCATTCAGCAGAGGATTAGTTTGCTTCTAGAAGTTCGCTCCCAACGCTGATGGGTGTAGGAGGGGGACAGAGTAGAAGGGCAACGTAAGGATAATGGATGAACACAAACTAAATGACATTCAACTGAACTATGAAGAAGCACTACTACGACTATCGACAGTGGCTAATGTTTTGTTGTTGCTCATACCTGCAAAGCTTGGCCGGCGGCTCTGTTCCCAGTTACTTGGTCGACCCGCAGCGACAAAATCGCCTTGAGAGCACAAATTAAACAAATATAAATTCCAAATTAAATCAAAATGTGTAAAATAAACGCAAATTAATCAACGTTAGTCAATAAACTTAAGTGAAATAAAGCGTAGGTGAGGCTTGTATGTGGCCCTAAAGAGAGAGAGAGAGAGTGGGAATCAAGGAATTAAGGCCTGCAAATCGTTGAATTTCTTGAGCTTTGGCAAGCGTGGCCAGATTTCAAGCCAGATTAAATCTCTCATAAAAGTTAATCATTAGTTTAGTGGCCACATACAAGACTCGTAAAAAAAAAAAAATAAAAAAAAAACTGAAGTGAACTGAAGCGGGCAAGCAAACCTCTCTCATCCGCCTTGGACTCGACATTTGTCTTTTCTTTAGCCTGACGCAAGCGAGCCGGAACCAAGGGCTCCTGCTGCTGCTGTTGCTGCTGAAGCTGAAGCTGTAGCTGCGACTGTTGCTGCTGGTGGATCTGTTGCTGATGGTGGTGGTGTTGCTGCTGTTGCTGCTGCTGCTGCTGCTGCGAGTGCATGGATGAGAGTGTGGTGATGCCACGCGACTTGTGCACGACGAAGGCTGCACAATTGCACATTCGAGATGAGGAGCGGGGCAGGCAGGCGGTGGCAGTGAGCATGTGTGGGTTTCGGTTTTGAAGGGACGGGGATAGAAAAAGAAAAAAATTAAAAATTTAAATTAGAATTTCAAACAAATATAAATGGTGGAAACAGAGAGAGATTGAGGCAAATCTTTCTGTATTTTTCTGTAGTGCATTTTAAACGAAAAAGGAAATAGAAATATAAATAATAATAAATAAATTACCTTCGCCTTGATTACCATCGAAATGATTCGAATTTGTTTGAACAACCGTCTGTTGCTGTTGCTGTTGGTATTCGTTTGGCGGGGTGGATCTACGATTTAAGCCGCCGCTGAATGAATTCGAGTGCGGAACTAAAAAAAACACCAACAAAAATGTATACAAAAAAAGAAGAAATAAATAAATAAACAAATAAATAATTTGTTCAGCTTTCCAGTTGAACAATGAAAACAACAGGTAAATGAACCTGCATATTTCCCATTGGGGGTTGCGTTAAAAAGCGAGCAAAAGCATACACATGTGTGAATTTCAGTCCTTGAATGATATGGGAATATTCCCCCCAAATGAACCCCAACCAGGGGCAGTCCAGTAATTATGTATCAATTTGGGAGCAGTCCAACAACAACAACAACCACAGAAATACCCTTATCAGCGAAACTTCAGTCGATCAATATGTTTCATCATGCACATGACATGTATGCTGTTTTTTTTTTTTTTTTGCGATTCCTTGTGCAAAATTCGCCTGCGCCGCGTTATGCGGGAGTTTTGATAGCAGGGATGTCCCTAATCAATAGAATATATCCCCAGTATTAAAACTTTACTACATATTTGTTTTTATTTCTACAGCTCAACTGTGTTACGTATTTCTTGTCTACAGTATGAAAGATGTTTCTGTCAGTCCAAGTGCACAGTGAATAAAATATGCCTTATACATGTATCAAGACTTCTACAGATTGTTCAGATGACTTTGTGCTCTCATTACAGACACACTAATGATGCGTCAGTTGAAGTGTGCAGCTTATGGTGGCAAGACAATGAGGTGCACCTTAGATCTTATGCTACATTTAAATGGTATGTAGTTATATTAATTTCTGGTGGCGGGGGAAAACATCGAGAAACGATCAATGGAAGCAAACAAACAAACGAACGAACGAACGAACAAACAAACAGAATGTGTGGGGCAGCAGAACAAGCAAACAAACAAACAACAAACAAATGGAAACAAGACATTCATGAAAAACCAGAGGGGGGATATAAGGATTTTGGAGTACACAGAAAATGCTCGCAAAAAGGTTGATTTGATTGAAAATTTGAAGTAAACCTTGAAATGGCGGCCGATTCGAGGGCGAGCCAACGGGCGGCTGGTCAAAATCGCTGCGGAGATCGGGTATGGGCGTAACAGGCTGCATTGTGAGGCCCCGTCTGTGGCAGATTCCGTGCTCATTGGCGCCCAAGGTGCGCCTGGCGATGACATCTACGGTGGGTGGAGTGGCGTCGGGTGGAGCAGAAAGGGTGGAGATCGAGAAATACATTGCATGTGGCACGTTGCACGTTGTACATATGTGTGTGTGTGTTGTAAGTATGTGTGTGTGTGTGTGTGGTTAGGACCCAAGTTATCGGTAGATTGTATTGCGGTTTACAAGTGGCAAGAGAGGAAGCGTTTTTGTTGTTGTTTTGTTGCACATAAACAAAGAAAGAGAATCAAGTACAGAAGATTGTTTGATTGTCATTAATGCTGTTCGATTTTTGGGGTGTGGGATATACATAAGTACATTTATCCACGGCTGCCACTTTGTTTGGTTTTGAGTGGCAAGTGGCAGCCGTTGATATTTCACTACGATTTTTGCATTGATTTCTAAATGGTTAATGATGAGAATTATTGAGTATTATGATGCGATAATTTCTGGGTGGATACTTTTGTGGTTTCTAGAATTTCCAGTGCGGCTGCCGCTGCGGCGGATGGTGATTGCGGAACCGCAGAAAGAGAGAATTTTTGCTGTAATTTGTTTGGTTTTTCAAATAGATCTCTTCCCCCTAACAGGTGGAATAAATACACCTTGTGGTGGATCTTCAGCTTGGACTCGATTGTGGTTCAATCATTTGTGGTGGGAATGCTACGAGCTGTGAAGTGTTTCCTCCTTGTCTTCAACTCTTTCGAAATTCAGGGGGCATATAAAACTTATGGCAAATCATAGATAAACGAAGACAAAACAAAAGGCAAACAAAGAAGAGCGAAGGATATACGGATATGTACTGTCAGAAGAACAGACAAGAAGGCATGCCCCGGACTGATACTGAATTATACATAAGGCAGGCCAATCTTTGGACGGGGAAGGGGGATCAGGGTAGATGCGATGCGGTGCAGCGTTTTGGGATAGGTAGAATCGATAAAGGCCTCTCCACTTACCCTGACCATCCATGCCGGGATAGCAGACACACTTGGCCGGATGTATCTCGAACAGATTGAACAGGTCCGTGAGCAGCAGAACCAGATTCAGTTTCATCGAACTGCAAGACACAAAATATTAGATTAAATATCGATTGCCATTCTTAGCAGAGATGGTTGGTAGGTACGGTACCCTCTCATGAAGGTAACATCCTCGGGCGTCATGTGGAACACGCCATATGGCAGATGCTTCTGTGAGAAATTGCCCACGAGCAGGATATTGTGTATGGAGTCCTCGACAGCGGGCAGATAGTTGATGCGCACACTCGTCCAGGGCACCACCTTGGGGCAGTAGTAGGCGATGAGCAGCGCCAGGCAGATGCCATCGCACAGATCCTGAAAGTCCCTCACTGGCGGTATGTCCGGCGTCTGCAGACGCGAGCCCTGCAAAACGAAATTCCAGTCACTGTCCCCCTCAATGAAGAAGCAGAAGAGCGGCCACTTACATTCTCATCTGGCATCCCTGTCTCCACCTCCTTGATGATGCGCTTCTTCAGAGCGGCGCAGGCATGCGAAATCCAAGCCAGCAGAGCTTGCTCATACGTTTGGCCTTGAGGCGTCTGGTAATTGCTGCCCGATATTCTGAAAGTCACAAAAACGTTAGTCAGGAGCCGGAAGCCAGGTGAGTGTTTCATGTTGGCGCTCACCTTCTGATGGCCGACATGATGCGGTCACCCGATGATATCTCCTTGGCATATAAAACCATTAGCGATTCTATCACAGACATGTGGGCGTTCTGGAAAAGAGAAAGAGGGAGGCATTAGACATTAGACATGATATGGGAGGTTCTTTCAGGGGGTTCAGGGTATTTCGGTACTCACAATTCTCAACGGATTCGTTTGAATTAATACCGTTTCGGTAATGGGCATGTCCGAGGACTCGGCAACCGGCACACCTTTGCGCGCTAGCGTCTGTATTATTGACCAGTGATTCAAGCTTTGGTAGTTGGGATCTGAGTACAGATTGGACAACGTCTGGCAGTAGAGCGTGGCGTTGCCCAGCTCCACAATGATCTGGGGCTTGAGGCGCTCCTGATTCTCATGGTCGCGATAGAAGGGCTCCTTCAGGTTGTCCGGCACGCGATTGTTGAAGGCCTTCGAGAGCAGCCACTTGACGGAAGCACGTTGACGAGCCTGTTGCAACGATGGGGAACAAACGGTGTGTAAGTAAGTGTATGAAATATTATGTGAAATAATGTGAGAACAAAGTTGGTCAGTCATTCCGTCAGTCAGGTTTCCCCGCCCACCAATCTCCGGCTGGGCGGGCACCTCTGGGCCCCAGGCTCCGTTCCCAAAGCCAAGGCCAAGTTGTGCCGCTGTAATCAATGCATTATAACTGCATCTTCTGTGTATGGAATGACGCCGCTCTGCCTGGCAATTAACTAGCGCACTCTTAAGTGCCTTTTGTATCTATAGCTCTGCCTGTTGCTGTTGCTGCGGCTGCGGCTGCAACAGTATCTGTATCTGTGTCTGTGTGAAGCCATGCGTACAATCTTCAATATGAGTTCGATAAACCCGCTCGCGTTTGGCTTGGCGTGCGCCGACAGTCGACCGCCTCCTCATTCCCCTTGTTCCTATTGTTTTGGGGAAAGGAATGCCTGCTGCTGTTGCTGCTGCTTGCTTGGCTGAATGGATGATGATGGTCACTCAGCATGAAAGACGCCCCATCTTGTCCAGCCAGTCTTGCTCGTGGTCTTCTCTTCTCTTCTCTCCTCTTTTCTTTTCTTTTCTTTTTTTTCTGCCTTTTTCCCTGCTCCGTTTTTAGAACCATCTCAAGTGCTGCTGCAGTGCTTCTCGCCAGCCAAAACCAGCCATTCCATTTCTGGTTGCACTCATAATCATAATTTTTGCTATTGCACAAAGGAGAACTCCATTCCGAGCGGACTGGCCGGCCGGCCAGCCGGACGCCTCTTCTGGCTCTAATTGAAACTGGGACTGGGCGGGGATGCCAGAAGGCAATCGAAAATGAGTTCTCAAGAGGGAAACTGTCACAGATTCAGACCGAACGAACAAGTTGTTCGAATGCGAGGGAAATACATAAGTAAAAGAATGTCTCAATTTGTGTTATCTCTCTGGGTAAATACATATGTATGGGACATATGTCCGCTTGTCTTGCACTGATAAGAATCGTGTGTAATTTGATTTAATTTTTTATTTTTAATTTTTCGGCAGGGGAAACCTATCGCCTTATCGCAGTAGGGAGGGAATCCTCACTTGAGGCTCGGGAATTATGACAGTGTAAATATAGAACTACAGAGTGGAGAAAACAAGCATAGATTATTCTTGGTTACAGATAACGAATTGATAAAACTAAATATGTACAGTGCGTTTCGTTGAGTGTAAGGCCCAAACAGTAAGTCCGGACGACAAAGCGATCGTTCCTCTGCAGGTAATAGGAGATTGTTGATTGAGTTTAGCAACAAATAAATAAAATAACGACCTATAATGATTGCCAACGATAGCCAAATAGCCTAAATATAAAATATTACACTTTTGTATCCCACTGTATGTACGAGTATTACCTTCAGTTCTCCTTAAACATTCAATTTTATCTTTGTCATTCCATAAATCTGAAACGGGTTCTCCCTGAAAAGAGTTCGCCATGAATGAAGTCATCAATAACTGTGTCAGCAAACCATTCTGCTTGGCAGTTGGCCGTCGAAGCATTCTTTTGCAGACCATTTAAGAGTCGGCAAATGTTTTGTCTCAATAGTTTGGTTTGCTTGGACTGGATTAAAAGCTCTTTACAAAATAACAAAAATTCCATGAAATGGCGGTGGGGAGGGGGTTCCATTGGAACATTGCATTTTGATAGGCCACGATATATTGGCGTAGGTCGTAGACCGTCCAGCTATGCGAATTGGTCAACAGGTGGAGGGAAAACCAGTTTAGTCTGCCTGGCAGGCAAGAGCCCCTCTGTGCACGCTCTTACCCCCTCCCAGACGCGAAAAACTGTCCAAAGCATAATTTGAATGGGCAACGAAACGGAAAAACTCTGGCTGCACTTTCCAGATCCATTGTAAAAAGATGCGGATGGGGATGAGGCTGGGGATGGATGGATGGTAGCTGAAACTCAAATTTCAAAAAGGCCAGCGTAAAAAATTCGAAGAAAAATTATAATAAATGTCTGGTGGTGGTTTAGACGCCCACACCATTGGGATGATCCATGAGAGATGGGATGGAATGGGATGGCAGAATATACATATACATATGTACAATGTGTCTGCATTTATTTTTCGGAGCATACGTATCTATCCTCCATCTTCCATATGTTTGTAATAAAGTTGTTGGTCGCATTTTTTCGTTCTTTTTGTTTTAAATGTCACAAATTGAAATGGTGGGGTTTATGATTTCATTATCTCGCATTTGCTATTTGTTTTTGGCATTCCACATAGCCGATAGCTACAACAGAGAGAGAAGCGAATAGTAAAGCAAGCGGCACAGAGAGCGGTCTCGGGTCTTACTGGGTTTAAACTTGATCTGTTGTTTCGGCTTCAGTTTTGAGGCGATTATAATGCGTTAATTGCTTGGTGGAACTGTAGAACAGAGGCAAACAGCCAGTGGCTTGCCCAGTCGATAATCTGCGTCAACTTTCTACCCAGGGAGTTGGCCACAAAGAAGAAAAATGGTTCTATTTGGAGCTCCCCAAAATATTGTGAGCACACACGCAAGTGTGCCCCAACCTCGGCTAGCGGTCCCCGTCTCTCTCTCTCTCGTTCTCCCTTTCGCATGCGTAAGCCGTTTTTTTTTTGTATTTAGCGATTAGGTCATGCAACAGCAGCTACCACGGACGAACAGAGAAAGAGAGGCAAAGAGAGGAAAACGATAACAAAGGTTCCATTTTCCGGCTTCAAAATCAATTTTCAGTTGTTGCAGTTTGCATGAATGGAAGTTTCTTTTGTTTGATTCCGAAGTTCAAACAGCTCCCCATTCTCGAAAACCTGGTCCAGTCCCAAAACAGCAATTGTTGTTTGCATTGGGATTCTACGATAAGAGCATTTCCGACTATTGGATACTCTACATTCTAACTGGATGATGATCTATCTAGTTGGAATGCAACAGGCGGCGGGAGAGCTCGGAAAAACAATACAAATAACGGAAATTCTGACTACAGATCGGAATGAAATTTTACTCTCTGGCGGATTACATCTTCAAAACTGTGAATACAATATACCCTCTCCTTTATTAGTGGCGGATATCAAAACCAGTCAAATGTTAAGTAGGTGTCGGTCGCATATTAAAACGCTCGCCTCACGGAGCGAGCGGACAAGTGGGAGCGGCAACGGAGACGGCGGCGACTCGCATTACCTCACTCAGCGCACCATTTTGGCAAAGAGAGTAGGTGGGAAGTGAAGTAAACCCTGCTCTCCACCGCCACTCCACTCCGCTACGCTCAGCCAACGTCGGAATGTTAATGAGCGACGCGATATTTAGTTTGTGTTTCTTCGCGTATGAGCATATTTTTATTAGTAACTATACACACACACACACACACACACAGAGAGACACTGTCAAGCAGTCACACACAGTCGCCCAAACGCCCTGGCTAGGCGGGGGCTTAGAGTAAAGGCTAAAAATATGTTTAACCTGTCGTATTTCCTGTGATTCGGCGGCATCCATGCTGACGGTTATACGCTGCTGCTGTTGGATGCGGCAACGACTGCAGCTGCTGCTGCTACAGCAGATGAGGGGAGATGACGGTGCAACAACCCGAGTCTACGAAATTTTCTCTGCGCGGCGGGCAAAACGGATGACACTCCGGCTGGCTGTCCGACGCCCAGTCTCCGATGCACTTGGCACTTCACTGTGCTCTCTCTCTCCCTCTCTCACACACACTCTGCGTCTCTCTCCACGCGCTTTTCCTTTTGTTATTTTCCACACTTTCCTATTACGCTGTCGTCGCTGCTGTGTTGTGTTTTCCTTTTGGTGGGACGACGCCTCTCTTTCGGAATTTTCACTTCAGCCTAGACAGCAAAAAACACAACGGAATAATTTGATTGGCATTTTAGCAACTGCATTTGAGATGAGGATTAATTGCGCACACGCATTGGCAGCAGCAAGAGGCAGGCGGGCAGCAAACGATTTATTTAAGCAGCCGAAGACGGTGGAAAACTAGCAAAAGAAAAATGTGAATCATTCAGTGGGGCGCACTAGGCAGTGGGCGTCAGTGCGCGGGCCCAAGGGGGCAGGGTTTGCCTTGCTCCACTGTGCAGCAAAATGAAGCGGTGGGGGCCCATAACAGACTGTAAGACCTTACAGTCGACTGTTGTCGGAGTTGCGACGGTTTAAGATGCTGCATCAGCTGTTGCAATTTAGGTGCATAGGTGACACCCAGACGCACTTTTCGGCCCGCTGCCAACGCGGTTCGATTAGTTAGTGTATAATTATCGCGGTGGCTTTTGCAGTTTTTTGCAATTTGCTGGTTTTCCTGCCTCTGCCGACAGGAATAAATGAAAACATTTTTCTTTTGCTTGCTGTTGTTGTTCGTCTTGCTGTTTGCCTCTCTTTCGTGCGCGATACGCTGCCAATACTGGTGCGGAGCACTGTTACTGTTATGCTCTTCGCTCTCATTGGAGGGCACGGCGTATGGGGCGAATGATGACCGAAAAAGCTGTGTATGTGTGTGTGGCTACGCACATTTTTGCCTGATTCCGCACTGATTTATATTCTCTATGACACTCATATGCATTTCACACGATTCGCGCTCACTTTCACTGCATAAATAACTATGTTTAATACTATAATTTAGCTTTAAATTAATAAAATCGCGAACAACTACCAGCTTCTTTACAAATTTTCTCTAACTGGCAGTGCTGGACAATGCCAGAGCATAACAGTATGTAGCGCGCACTATTTCGTCTGTTAAACATTATCGATACACACTACTATCGACACTTTCAAAACAGGCGATAAGTCTAATCACAGATTTGTATTAAGTTTATTGCCATAAACTACTTCAAGAGTAAGATTTCGTTTAGCTTTTACATGCTACATGCTACAGGGCATATGAATATCCAAACAGCAACGAATGTAAGGGGCCGGCAGCTCTCCATTTGACAATGGCATGTCTGGTGCGTGTTATTGGTTATATTATTTTCCTATATCTTACTGGTGTCTATTGAAGTGTGTTGTTATAGTAAAAAAAATTCCATTGCAGGTCTGCCAGAAGACAAACACTAACCTAACAGAGAATGGCTGCGTCTCTTTCTGTGGCGAGATGCACATGTTTGGAAGCTCAGCCTGACATTGGCAGAGCCTCGTTGCTCAACTATTGTACCGCCATTAAAATATGTTTACGCCAAACATAATAAACCAAATGTTTGACGGCACCCCGTCTCTCGTACACCTTGCACCGAACAAAAGCAACAACACTTTGCAGCACTGTTTTGTGCGTGACTGAATGTCGTGACATGCGTGCTTTGGTTGTGTTTGTGTGGATTTTATAATTTCGTTAAGGTTTTGTTTTTATAGTGAATTGAATATGCACGTCGAAAAGAAGTCTGAGCTTCGAAATCTCCTCAAGTCGGGAGACAAGCGGTGTAAATTGGTTGAGCCAAGGAACACAAAGAGCTGCGTTTGGAGGTTTTTTAACTTGGTTTCCTTCGACGACAAAA
Source organism: Drosophila obscura (assembly GCF_018151105.1). Classification (NCBI taxonomy): domain Eukaryota; kingdom Metazoa; phylum Arthropoda; class Insecta; order Diptera; family Drosophilidae; genus Drosophila; species Drosophila obscura. The sequence continues at coordinate 1,292,916 of NW_024542812.1, read as the reverse complement.
TAGAGCCGTACGCCTGCTGTAAAACCTGCGGTGATCTCTTATCATATAGCGGGAAGACTGGCACGGGAAGCTTACTGCGGCACAGGTGCTTGCACTCAAATAACGGTAAGTTCAGGATCTGATATATTCACGCACGTCCTCCTCACTGCCACGCGTGCCCTCCGTGCCCACCGTGTCCGTAATACCATCATTACCATCGCGATAGAATCAGAGACCGCCTCGCCGCAGTACCGTAATCTGTGACCGATATGTACATCTCCGTTCCTTGCAAATACAAGTGTTGCAAATAATAAAACAAACCAATATTCTGGGGGGAAACAAACATAGATACACACCGACATACATACATATGAGTACATACACAAGTGAAACCAAATTGTCTGTACAAAATCTGCCAGTTCCCACTGTCAGGGTTGCGCCCATCAACAAACAGATTTGTGTATGTAAATACGTGCCATGAGATTATTATAATATAAATTCAGCAAATTAAACTAATAGAGCGCATTTATCTTTTTATTCAATATAATTGTTTTTGTATTTTTATTTCTACTTTTTGGTTTCTTTGTTTCCCCTCCCTTACACTTTTTGCATTTTGCAACACTAAAATGGGTATTGGACATTGGACAACACTGACGCCAGCAACGCTAATATAATCGGCATTTTCATTTGTAGAGAAAATTTTAGTTTTTCACAAATTAATTCATATCTAAGAAGTAAAGATGCCAAAGGGACGCGTAAGCAATGTGTGGCAGCACTATGACATCAACGAGGATTGTGAAAACTTTGCGATATGCCGCTATTGCGGTAATAATATATCGCGTGGTGGCATGGCCAGCAATTTGAAGGGGAACAATACCACCAATTTGTGGACGCATCTGCGCCACAAGCACAGCGACGAGGTGATCGTGAATCCGGTGCAGAGCCGCCAAGGGCGTATAATTCCCATTATTAAAAAAGGTAAACAACAATCTGTACAGTCCTGTTATCAGCTAGCGAACATTTTAGGCGGGAGGCCGAACGCGCTATCGAGCATTGGGCGCGCTATGGCCGACTTGGGGTAAACTATCGTGGACTGCCATCTCTTGGTGGCTATTGATGTTTTTCGACGAGTTTCAATGTATCGCATATCTTATTAACAAACACTCTATCGCATATGTATAATTGCAGAGAAAACCGTGCGAATTACCAAGGCCAAGCAGCTGGTACGGGAGCCATTGCATGTGGCCAAGCCGAAGATTGATAGGCAGTCCAGCGCGTACGTAGGCGAGGCTGGAGCACTCCCGCAGAAGTGGGAGGAGTATGAGCAGAACGATGAGATCAGCGAGGACATCAAGGACATTATCTACAGCGAAGATCCGCTCTGCTACAGCCCCATACATGTTATGGAGGAGGAGGTTGCCCTCGAGTCTGGCGCAAAGGTCACCGTGCTGAACCCCAACGGCCAGACCCGCGCCACCATAAGCGCCGCACCAGTCGTGGCCACTGTGGTGGCCTCAAACCCCAACACGTCCAACGCGGCCAAACAGCTGAAGAACAACCTGGAGACATCCATCGACCGCCTGACCACGGTCAGCGAGCAACTGAGCTACATTATTCAGCAGAACCACGAGGAGCATAGCAAGGATGACGACTACTACTTCGCCCTGAGCCTTGTGCCCAGCATGCGCCAGATGTCGCTGAGCCGCAAGCTCTATGTGCGCACCAAGATCCAGGAAGTTATCTTCAAGGCAAGCGAGGAATCCGGCTCCGCCAAGGACGAATGAATTGTATAGATTAAGTGTGGCTACCAAGAAAGCGAAAAAGGAAGCCACATAACACAAAGATGAATGTGTTTGAATGTGTTACTTGCTCGTTCGGTTTTTGGGTAGCTGCATTTAATCGATTAGGCTAACTTTACGACTTTATGTATTTTGTAAATCCACTTAATAGATTATCCTCGAGTACGAGGCTGCATCATTTTTATCAGCATTAATGTAAAAACTTTATTCACAACTAGAATAAATAACCAAATAAAGATCTGACAGAGAAAACAATAAAAGAAAGAGAGAGAGGGAGATATATAGTGGAAAAGCTGCATTCATCTTCATATTATTGATGACGTTTATTTTAAATAAATTTTATTTAAATAACTTGTTAAGATTTACAAAACAGAGAGCGTTGCTAGATTAGAATTATAATTATTATTTGTATATTATGTTATAATTTACAAATCGATTTTTGCGGCTAAGTTCTGTCTATGCCAATCTCTTATAAATATGTATGTGCATATCCCTATCGGCATATCGGTATGGAGGCGATTCCTCTCGCTCGTCGAGTAGATCTAGACGTACAAGCATACAATTACATTATATAATACAATACAAATACAGATTGCAATAAAACTTCTACAAATAAACAATAAACTTATGCTGTACTCGGTCTGTATGCCATGTCTGTTGTATACTCGTATGTATAGCATGTATATGTATAAGCATATTGTATGTATATGCACCCAGATATCTTAGGCCTAGGCTTAGATTCTAGTCAACAAATCGGTAGTTTATCAAACACTCTGACTTGAATAGCTAAATGTATCTAATGATGATTTTGGTGTTACTCCGAATGAATTTCTAAATTTTGGATATGAGATGATATGATACAAAAATGTATTATGGATTGATTGTGTGTGTTTTGTTTATGTGAGAGATGGCTACTAGGACTAAGTGCACGATATGTTTGCCAAAAGTTTTGTATGTTTGTATTTATAAATTTCTTGCAATATGTAAGTATTATGCTAGATATGTATGTATGCGGCAAATGTTTAAGTTCTGGTTTTAGCAATTTGTGTGTGTGTGTGTGTGTGTGTGTGTGTATATCTATTTAGGTATATAACATTTTGATTTCGGTTTTCTCTGGCTGAGTTTTGAGAGTATTTCCCTATAAGTTCGTACATCCAGATGGGTGTCGTATACAAGCATATTTTAGTTAGGTGTATGTCCAAAGGTTTATTCAAAAATGTTTCATCTGTTTTGGTATATCTGAATTCGTATAATTTTCAATCATCATGGGTATACATATAAATTGGTATAATTTCCTCTATTCACAGATCCGATCGTTATGATATATGTATATATTTCATTTAGGTAATATATATAGGTATAGTATATGTACATAGAGTTGAATCAAATTTGGAGTCTCTCCCACCAGCATGATATGCCCCCCCATTTCATATGTATTTCCTTTACTCTGATATGGTATCATATATGTATGTGTATATGTAAGTATTTAGTAGTATCTATTGCCTAGGCATATTCTCAAACACAATCAAAAACGGGAATCAATCGACAAAATATACAACTATATTGATTAAGTGTGTGTTTTTTTTTTTATTTTGGAACCAGTTTTCTTGTTTTGTTTTTGTTTTCTTCTTCTATTTATTGCACTTTCGAGCTTTCCAGTTGGGAGGGGAGTATTGGTTGGCCTGCCAATAGCCTCATTTAGTAGTAATATTATTTGGTTGAAGTCACCAGCTGACTGGTGCTGTACCCCTGGGTGTTGCAGGTGGGCAGGGCGAAGGGATTGAAGCTCAGGCTGCTGACTCCTGCAAATAAATGTGAGAAGTTGGTGTTGGAATTAGTTCCAGGGAAATATCAAAGATAAATTAACTTATTTGTATGCGTTTAGTTAAAGGGAAATTGAGGTTTCCTGAGTAGAAAGTTTCCTATTTTTAGGCACTCAATAATACTTATGGTGAGGATATATAAATGGGTATTATTTGAGTGCTTTTCCTCGTCTAAGTTGATCTTTCCCCAGTTAGATAGCCCACCAAACAGACAATAGATCAGTATATATTTTTGGGGGTATATTAATCGTAGTTAGAGTTAAATATTGGGATAATCAAAATTATAAATACCGTTAATCGTGTGTTGTCTGTGGTGTTTTTGTAGGTGGAAGTGTGTTTGGTTTTCAGTGCTCAGCCACAGCCACAGATTGCAGGGCGTCCTTGCCGAGAGATAAGAGTGGATCTGAATTTGTCCAGCTGTGTGTGTTTTCTGTGTGGGTTGGTGGGGGGGCTGGTGTCTGTGTGGGTGGGCGTGTTTCAGCAGCATTTAATTTCAACAAAATGTCGTTACTCCGGCCCATTCCCATTTGCACTCCTCCTTCTGCACCTCCTCCTCTTCTGATGCTGCTCGTCTCTTCCATTGGCTCTGCGATGAGCTTCTGCTTGCTGTAGCTCCTTAAACGGCCGCCGCCGTGGCTGCTGACACGGCCGGATTGTGCCACGGCTGGTGGGGATGCGGATAGTGATGCGGATGGGCGGCGGCCACATGATGATGCTGCACGAACGCCTGATGCCACGTCGACGACACGGCGGACACTGTTGAAATTAATGGCGGAAAATGCACTTTGCTGAGCATACTTTTGTTCACTTTGTTTTTTTGGGAGGCGGTTGGGGGGGATGGGTAATTTGGAATGGCTTTGGCTGGGGTTGGCTGGGACTGGGCTTTGAGTTCGAGTTTGAGTGGGTGGGTGGGTGGGTGTCACGAGGGGACAGGTTGAAATAATATGTAACAGAGAAACCAAACTAAATCAATGGAAAGAAAATTGCCTGGGACTCTGAAGAGATGATGGATCGTAGAAGGGGGCAACGATATCTCAGCGTTGCTGAGCTATACAAATATCTGTTCTTTATTCTATTTCTATCAGAAGAATATTTCTTCTGAAACTTGCTTTGCATCTTTTATCTTTAATACAGAAGGGTCCCTTCTATCCTCGATGGATTATCCTAATTTAAGAACTGATTTATACCTTTATTTGGCTTCCTTTCATCAAGATCTTCCTTCAAGAAACATGCACCTCTATCTACGCCTTCCTTCTATCTTTATGTCTTCATGGACTCATTCTCTAAGTCAAAGCTCGTATCGTTCCCTTCAGCTCTTAGTACTACGGGTGGGGTGGGGGGATATGCTCTACTTACTTGACGTGGAGTTGAAGACGCTGCCCGGCGAGGAGGAGAGCGTGCCCATGTTGGGTGTGGGCGCATAGCCGTTGGCCGTGGCTGCCACCGCTGCCGTGGTGGCCGAGGTGCCGTAGGAGCCGCCCGAGCTGTGCGGTGTGGAGGCGCTGCTGCAGTAGCCGCCGCGTGGACTCACGCTGCTCGACTGGGCGCGCTGGTAGTCGTCCTCGGTCCACTGGCCGCTGCCGTCTTGCACGCTGACAGCCAGCTGCCCGGCATAGGAGTTGAAGCCGGTGGAGCCGCCCGGAGATCTGCTGCGCGCCATGGGGGACGAGACAGTGAAAGAGTGAGAGGCTGCGGGCGGAGGATTCGGGGCGGAGATGATGCTCTTACCTGGGCATAGAGTAGAGAGCCTCGACCAGGTCGGCGGCCCGCTTCAATATGATCTCCTTCTGCAGCTTCTCCGGATCGCCGGGATGGCGTGGTATGAGCTTCTGCAGGCGCTGGAATCCGTAGTCGATTGTGGGTTCGTTGAGAGCTGCTTGAAGCGCGCAGAAATGGATCGAGAGGTTAGGCATGGACTAGGGAGGGCGGGAGGCAGGGAGCGATGGGCGACCACTTACAGACATAGACGAAGCGTCCGGGCGATCCCTTGCAGAACTGCTTGCTCTTGTAGGAGAGCGTCACCTCGACGACGCCGGGTATGTGCCTGGGCGGGGTCTGGACGCGGATGGCGTGCGAGGTGATCAGCTCGCTCCACACGAGCATCGTCCCGAACACCACCTGCAGCCCATCGAAGAAGTTATCGCCCACAATGATGACTGTGGCGCCGCCAGTTGTCCAGCCCTCGCTCGGGGAGATGGCCTTGATGCAGGGCGTGGCCACCGGCAGGGGCGGATAGAGACCTGCAATGGATTCCAATGGGTTTCAAGGTGAGTCAAATGCTTCGCCAAAATGCAACTTTTCTCTGGGATTTTCTCTGCCAATTGCTACAAATCAAATCAAAAATGTCGGGGATGGGTAACTCTTTTGGATAGTGGTGTGGGGGAGGGGAGGGGAGGGGATTGCTGGGGGGCTGGGGCTACGTAAAACGAAAAAAAGTGTTTTGTGGAATAATTGGAATTTTGCTACAGACCATCGTAGGTACTGTCGGGCGCTAGGGGGTGACCGGATATGGACAGGGATGTGTTGCCTGTACCTTCCGTGGTGTCCAGCCGCTTGGCCCTCCGTCCGTGCTTCGAATTGTTGTGCACGAACATGTTGTCGGAGATGGCCAGCAGCGGTCCGTCCACGGCCACCTGTGTCGAGATGACCACCTGCAGAGGGGGAGACGGCAAAGTTACCGATTAGCACCGATAATCATCGATTCTTGGTTAGGCATCGCCACTCACCTGGAATCTGCGCATATCCCGCGGGTTGCCCGCATTTTTCAGGCAGTTTTGATTGCACTTCAAGAAGAACTTGAGAAAGAAGCTGAAAGAAGCAATGAAACGTTTTTAATGGTGGGCAAAATTAGTCAATAAACTTTACACTGCCAACAAACAAAAAAAAACAGTAGAGTTCTCTTACTCAAATAAATTGGTAATTAAGTCCCAGGAATACTCTGGATACCACCACAAATCCAGATCATTCTTTGCTGATTTCTAAACTTTATTCCAGTGGCACTTCCCTCCCCTTTTTTTTCGCTCTGTGTACTGCCTTCAATTAAGTCTCTTTATGACGACTTCGGATGCGGCTTTATGAGCTGCTAATCACGGGTTTTCGCCTTTTTGCTGCCTGCACTTGCTACTGCCACCGCCACCGCCACTTGCTGCTGCTTTTCCTGACTATTTTCAAGCAGATGTTGGCCCTGCGGCTAGTTCGAGTGCGCCCCTTGCCACTTGCCCCTTGCTGCCGCGTTGCCTCGTTGTTGTTGTCTAAACGATGCCCTGCCCCGGGGCTGCGGACGCGATAAGTGGCTTGCAGTGCCCGATCCGACAGCCGGCGAATGTCCTGCGGCTGTACGGGATCCGTGATATGTGCCCCGCTGGAAATTGACACCCGTGAGTGGCGCATTTAAATGGCAAAAATACTTTTATGCATCCGCGACATGATAGGGCCTTATCCTGATAGCATACACCCATATACCCATACCCATACCCATCCCCTTGTTCCTTGTTCCGCTTTGCAGAAATAATATTTTCCTTCCTTCTCATTCTCACAGCGGGTGGCCCACCAATTTTCATCATTTTTTTGTTGTTGTGTTGTTCCTCACTCGACAAATTGAACAAATTAGCAGGGTAGCTGCGTCATTGGGTGCAGGGTGGGCGGGAGGTGGAGTGTTAACCAGCGGGGAAACATCTGCATATGTCCCTGCTCTGTGGGAGAGTGTCAGCAAATTTTTGTATGCCCTTGAAAGTCTGAAAGGGATCACAAGATAATCCTTGGGATTTCAATCTACAAATCTCTTGAGAGCGAAAGTTTCTTGAGGATATCCATATCGGAGGGTATATGCCTATTCGTATACACCCCAAAAAAGCTCAGCTTATACATTAACGCATTGAAAACCATTCAGCAATCCATAATTCATACACGAAATATTCGATAACGAATTTCAATTGAAGCTGAAACTGATAAGAAAATATTGAACCAGACAGATCGCAGATGAAAATGAATCAAAGCGAGGCCAGAATGCCATTCACACAGCGCCACACCATGCTGAATTATAAGCGAATTTATACACAAATTTATTTGGAATCACAAATGTACATATGTACAAAAGTAGAGGCAATTTCTGTAGATTACAAGCAGCGCGTGAAGCTAATCGAAGTCGAATTGAGCCGTCGCCGTCGCCGTCGACTCTGTGAACTGGTTGAGGGTCTGCACTGGGAACAGATGTGGGGCGCTGAGGGCCCAGAATCGATGTGCACTGACAGCGGCGTCATCATCATTCACACACAGGCACATCCCATCCCATCCCAACCCCTGAGGGAGCGAGAGCCATGTATCTGTCAGATGCAATATCGAGTTACAGCGTGGAAACGCTCACAGATGCAACTGCAGCGAGGAGAACCTATGAAATTTGAATACGTATCGAGTGGCTATTGTGGAGGATCATTCACTTGATGGGCTGTGGAATGGAGTGGTGGATAGGAGAGGTTCATCCCCTGGTATAGGAGGGATTGGGCCCATCATCGCCCTGCATCTTTATGGGCAGCTAATTGACTTTCTCGGAAGCGGCACTGCATCCCGTGCCCTCTCACGCTTGAATTACAATGTTTTCAAAATATCCTGACAGGATGCATAAATTGCCAGTGCTCCCCTTGGCGTATCCTTGAAGATATCCATTTGCATATGTCTCCTTGTCGTTTACGAATCGCGTACTGACGAATCCTGACCAATTCAATTTCCTATGCGGCGCTAGGATTTTGCTCTCTGCTGCTGCTGCTGCTGCGCTCGGCTCCCTGCCCCACTCCCTTTGGGGCAATTAAAAATTCCAGTCGCGTCCTGCCAATAAATCAAAGTGTCCTCCATCTTTGGGCTCTCCCTCGCCATCTCCATCGCCATCGCTTGCTTCCTTTGCCAGGATTCTCTGCTTCTGCGGCAACAAAGTTTGCTCTTTTGGCCTCTTCTTTGTCCTTTGTTTTGCCAGCAACGCGAAATTTTCATTTAATGAAAAGCTACGCATCATCAAATGCTCGCACATGACAGAGGCGCACCTCAGGGGCGACATCCACCACCACCCATCCCATGGCACTTGAATGGGAATGGGATGGAGCTTGGATGGCGATGATTCTGCTATGGTGGGGGGTCTATTGGCAGCTCAGGCACGTAGAGCCAACGAAGTGCATAATTGGTCATTCATATTTGGAGCTGGGGGCCGGACACCGAGCAGAAATTCGATTGGGTGGAGATTTTCCTATTTTTCAGTGGCTGGACAAGTCCTTAAATTGCCGAATCAATGCCTTGGAGTAGCAGGGGAGGCTGATTTCTGAGGCGAGCAAATTGTAAGATGGGAAAAATAAGCAACAATGGGATGGATAATGGGTTTCAGCAGTTAGACTATAGACTTATATTTGAATAACCCTTCCTTCTATTTTTAAATAATTAATAATCATTCGGGGCTGCACCAATCTATTAAAATTAGTTGAAATCCTTTGAAAATAGTTTCTTAAATGCTCCACACCGATCAACAAACTTTATGGCCCCCGCAACATCCTCAAATCCATCTGGCAGCCGATAACCTCTAAGCCCCCCATCCATCCCAATCCCGTTCCATTCACGGCATTCGAGGCACAGACAATTGAAATAAATTCGAAATATCTTTATCCAAAAGTTAAGGTTTTTCTTTATGGCCAGGGGGCATTCTCTGGAGCCAGGAATGGGGGTGGGGCAGAACGATTAACTGTAAATTTGCAAAGCAGCAAAAACAACAACAGGCGAAAATTGTGGCCTTATCTCTCCGGGCATCGCCAGCAAAAACTCACACAAATTTAATGATGAATTTCCAGAGAGCATAAATCGCTTTACCTGCCTGCCACCTCTTGGCTGCTGCTTCCTGCGTCTCCCCCACCCCACTTTCTCTCTTTCCTCTTTGGCGGCTCGGATGTTGTCGCTGATGTTATCAGGCAACAGCGTGAACAGGCAGCGCGGAGCCGAGAGCGTTTTTGGCGCACGCCGGCAAAACACCAACAAGCAGCAGCAGCAGCAGCAGAAACAACCAGATGGATAATGTAGCTTGTGGGTGCCGACACTTCTGATACCCTACCAGATCTATAGTTCAAATGGAAGCCATGGGATACACTAGGCAGTCGGGATTCTGGTCTTGATGCTGCCCTTCAAGGGTATCCAGGAACAGCTATTCTCTCTCCCTCTCTCCGGTAAGGGTAAAACGGGTGAGGAGTCGGCGGCAACTTGTCTCTAATTTTTCACTAACGATAATATTCAAAATTTTCAACTTTATTGTCGCATAAACTCAAAGGAAATGACACAGAGGAGGAAGCATGCTCCGTAAGAAAAAGCAGCAAATGAATGAAGAAGCAACGCTAGGCAAAGGTGGTGAGGCAGGAGGCAGGAGGCAGGAGGCAGAAGGCAGAAGGCAGGAGAGCTTTGTGTAGTGGCTGGGGCTGGGGGTGTGGGGCGAGAGTCAAGCCTAAAATAATGCGAAAACTTACTTTCGCGCCATTTCTATGCCTTTTGGCATTTTCTCCACCAAAACACACACACACGAACACACACAAATAAAGAGAGCGAGAGAAATCCACACAAAAACATGGCCGTCACCATTTTGTTGCTGTTGCTGCTTTTGTTGCTGCTTTTGTTGCTGTTTCTGTTTCTGGTGGTGCTTTCTATTGTTGTTGGGCTTTATTTATTTATGCTCTTTCTCGGCTTAACGCTCCACGCTTCACAGCGCGCCCCAGCAGCACCCTCTGGCCAACCCAGCCACCCCCAAACAAAAAAAAACACCCACTCCCACAGCTTCTTTGGCTTCTTGCTTGCCCTTGCCCGCTTTCTTTGTATTATAATAGACTTTTTCGGTGGGGTTGGATCTGGAACTTCTTCTTCTCCGGCTTTGTTGTTGCTTGCTTGTTTTGTGTGTTCTGTCTGCAGCTTCGGTTTATCCTTTTTTTTTATTTTTGCCGGAAGAGAACTTGTTGAAAACACTTTCGCTTGGAGCGCGGGAGAGACAGGACAGCCAGCCAGCCAGCCAGCCAGCCATCCAGCCAGCCGGCCAGAAGAGAGCGAAAGTGAGTGGCTATGAGATGCTGTGGCGCCTGTCTTTGAGTGGTTTTCTTATGAGTGAGCTTTTTAAACGGCTCCCGGCTGTTCATTTCATTTCATTTCATTTCAGTGAATGAAGCTCCTCTCTTTCTCTCTGTCTGTGTGAGCGTGTATTTTTGTTTTGGGGTTGCTTTGGGGATTCAATGTCATGCCGCTGGGACCCGGGAAATACCTTCCGAATGTTCTTGTTATTTTTTTTTTCTTTCTTTTTTTTGTGTTTGGGGGGTAGAAAGAGCGGCTTGTTGTTTTTGGGATTTCTTCATCTTTAAACTGATTATATTTGTACACATGGCAAAGGCACAGGAACACACTCGTGGATATCAGACATCGATAAAAGTAGCTGGCAGCAGACGCACGCACAAAGATACAAATGTATCTTTTTTGGCTGAAAAGGCTGCTGTCTACGTGGAGTGTGTGTGTGTGTGTGTGTGTGTGCGTGCGTGCTGCTGGCTTTCCCCCCATTTCGTTAGCAGTTCCCGTAACCTTTGAACCATCAAATTATCGACCTCATTGAAATGCTCAAATTATGCCAACTATTCGGCGTGTGTGTGGCTGTCTGTGTCTGTGTGTGTGTGTGTGTGTTGGATGTCAGTTAACGCTTTTAATACCATTAATTATGCAACGGGGGTAAATGGCCAAGGAAATGGCTAACGGAATCACACACACTCCGCACTCCACACTCATAGTGGAGCACATCCCCAAAAAGGAGACAAAGACCGAGACCGAAACGGAGACGTAGATGATGACAATGGGAGGGAAGGAAGGAAGGTAGGCAGGGAGGAAGGCACTCCATATAGTTAAGATCTGTGAATTTTAAATCCATATGTGCGCCGTTCTGCGCTCCTGGCGGTTATTTCAATTATGCACATCATCATCATCAGCGATGGTTAACTCATTTCGCTTAACCTGTGGCAAATCGTTAAAGGGTTGGCCATAACTACGTTCCCAAGGCAGTTCTAGTTACGGTGAAAGTGCTCTAGAGAAAGTTATTCAGACAAGAGCGGGCAGCTATAGAACATTCCTATCCTTCCATAATAGCCCAGGCTAATTTTTTCCACATTAATCTTTCAGCCACATTTTTACTGCAAATTTAGTTAACTTTGTTGCCATTTGTTAAACCATTTGCAAATATACCTGTACATATGTAAATATGTGCATACATATTTATGATTTAATAAACTGCATTTCCCGGGAGATAAACCAAATTGTACCTGCCAAAAATGTGCTGTGCCAATCGAAAGAGTGAAGTGAGGCAAATTTGCATTAATAATTCAATTTCAATAGACAGTAGTCGACTGACTGCGAATATGCAAATTTTCGTGGCGTACGAAATGTTCTTTGAAATGCAAAAATTCAATGTGAATTCCATTTTCTATTTCTATTTCCATTTCCATTCCTATTTCCATTTCCATATCCGTTTCCGTTGATTTACGAGGTGCAAATCAAGTGCAGTTCAAACTCAATTGTTTCCACTTCAAAGATAATCGCAAGGATGGTCCTAGGTGCAAGATATACTCGTAAGTAGGTATATCCTTAGAGGATAAGCCTGTCTGACTGCGATAAAAATGCAGAAATATGAGATGTTTCCAGCCATCTCTATCGATAATTAACTGTTATGGGAGATCGCTTCCAGTGGCTTTCTGTCTGTCTGTCTGCGTTGTCTGCCCAATATTTCATTGGGGGGGGAACTGGGACTGGGGACTGTCGATGGCTGACCGACCACAAATGCCGTCAAAATGTGGCCCCTACTTCCTTTTCTCCTTTTTTTTTGCGTCGCTTTGAATATTTGAGCAGGACAAAACGTCCTCTGCCGGCCTCCCTGCCTCATCTCACTCGTCGCTCATCCAGGCCAACAGTGGCGCGGCAGCCAACCACTCCGGCTCTCCACCCTGCCCCACGCCAGGTGGAATGCATTTAGAAAATTAAAAACTGTAGCCAGCAACTAGCAGCAGTTTTGTCATCATTTTTAGCGCGATTGCCCGATTATCAAGGCATGCAATGAATGGCCCAAAACATTTGTTCGCCTCACGCAGCCCAGGGCCGAGACAGAAGTGTAGAGGAATATTGGGCCAGACCATGGCTGAGATTAGCCAAAGGATATTTTTTTTTATCCTATAAGATATCCGAAAGGGACTATTTTGTATGTGTTTTCATGTATAAAATTTAAACAAGATTTGTTTACGTAGACGGATAAATGTCTTCCATGTGGACACGCTTTCCTTGCCCTCCAGTGTTCAATATTTCGCTGTGTGTTTTTGCATATTGGACACCACAAAATGTCAATTCTATTCGTTGTACAGTGGGCAGGGAGGGGGGAAGGGAGTGGGCGTGTGCCGTGTAGTGGTCGGATGGGGAGTTGGCACTTAGTTTATTTGGTGGACGATGGCGGGACAATATAGAAAATTGAAATAAAGCGAAGAAAATGCCAATGACGTAGATAAATGCAAGAGTGGCGAATTTTCGATTGTTCGCTTGAGAGCTTTTTTTTCCACTCTTTGTAGTGTTTTTGATACCCTTTCAAAGAGTATTTAAATTGGAAAGAAACATACATATGAATGGAGAAAATAATCATATTTGTACACATTTAAACTTAGCATGGAGCCTACTTTTTATGCACTCCAAGATTTGATCACTCACCATAGGAGCTGGATCGCTCTCGAAGGGTATCAAAAGCTTCGTCGCATAGAGCTAGACTTTTTTTCTTCTGTTTCTTTTTGTTCTTTCACAGTTTGTTTTGGCTATGCAGATGGGTGTTTGAGTGGCTGTTGCTGTTTTTTTTCATCGCGATGAGTGCGATAGTGGAAGGAAGGGAGGGAGGGGGCGAGCACAATTTACTCAAATTAAAAAGTCGAACGCGGGCGTCGGTCACGCGATAACGATTTTAATGGCCATCGCTGATAACAAGGCCAATTGCATGCCTGTCAATAACATTCACGTCATTACGCATACGCCAGATGGTGGTGAGCCACCAAAACAAAACAAAAAACAGCAAAAAAACAAAGAAACAAAAAATGATTTCCAGCAAATGGAATACTACGAAACAACAGAGAACAGAGAGAAAACACTGGGAACACAGAGCACAGCATAGCCACAGTCTCTGTCTCTGTCTCCGTCCCGTTCCGTTCCGTCAAAAATGTGTGACAAAAACGTGGAACATGTCGCAGAACCAACAACACGAATACCTGGCCAACAAGCAGAACAAGAGCAACCGACCAAGTACGATCGCAGCCGACCACCGCCGAAGTGAGCTTTAAATTCACTTAATTATGGAACACACACGAAGTGCATACCAACATAAGTCGGAGAGGTGGTGAAGGTGAGTGAGTGGGAAGGGGGGGGGATCAGAAAACAAAAAAAAAACAGAGCAACAAAATCGAAATGCGAAGACAATGCTCGAGAGGAGAAGAGAGCGGAGCGAGACTGCCCTCGCAAATCATAAATAAAAGAGGTAGCAGCAGGAAGAGAGCAAGTGCGGAAGAGAGCGGAACCGAGACAAAGCGGCAAACAAAGCCCTCCTCCTCCTCACCTGCCCTGCGTAATTGCAAATCCGCAACGATCTATTGCACAGTGGGACGGATCGGAGGAATGCAACAAGTACTTGAACAAACATAATAAGGGAAAGTTTCCATAACTTACATACGAAATATCATATGATGTAAATTATCATGGAATTTTAATACTTATTTGGCTGAATTTGGCCCCACTGTACCGCTGGTCATTGTGTGCACAATTTCGGCATCTCCAAAGCATCCTCCTCCGCCGCCGCCTGCACCCTCCGCAGATCGCCTGCATGAATAACAGAGATTCATCAATAAAACATGTGCGCAGATCTCCAAGCAGAGCAGAGCAGAGCGGAGCAGCGAAGTCGCAGTCGTAGTCGCAGTTGCAGTCTCAGTTGCTCCTACTCTCACGGCACACGTTCGAACGTCAGTCAGCCGTCTGTTCCGAAGCAGGAAGAGAGCTTGCGCGAGCGGGACAGCCATAGAGAGCGAGTCCAAGTTGGAATTGAGGTGCTGTTGTCCGAGACTGCTACTGCTACTGCTACCCCCCGTCTCATCGTGGCTGCAGTTACTGCTGGCTGTGGCTGCTGGCTGCTGGCTGTTGCTACTGTTGCTGCTGTTGCTGCTGTTGCTGCTCTTGTCATATCGTATCAGTTTTTGGCTTTCGTCAACCACTTTGAAATGCAAGCATGTCCCCAGCAGAGCCCCCACCAACCCGCTGGCGGCTACCCCCTTGCGGAATTTTCAATCAGTTCCAATTGTTGCGCGCTGGCTGCTGACAAAGTTTCCCAAAGAGGGAAGACCAGGAGTGGGAGCGGGAGCGGGGCGGTGCAGTGCAGTGCGAGGTGAACGCTTCGCTTGAGTGGCAAAATGTGCTGGACCTCCGGCAGAGTTAGCGCTTTAAGGCTTCTCTGCTCCTGCCTGCTGCAGCTCCCATCTCTGCTCCGCACTCCTCTCCTGTGGGGCCCTGCAAAATTTAGTTGCGAACACATAGATTATCCGTGAGTCTTTGTCTTTCTGCTGGCGGCATGATCTACTGGCATATCAATGAGCAGGCCCCACGATAGGGAGTGGTGTGTGGCGAGTGGTGAGTGGTGAGTGAGTGGACAGGGCGGGGGGCGGTGGTTCATGGCTCGTTTGACTGATCCATGCCGCCTTTTAAGCTGATTGGAGCTGGGAGTGTTTTCAGCTAGTGATTGATATGCGCCTGTGTCCTGCTGCAGCTTCTGCCACAGCTTCAGCGTCCTCTTCGGCTTGTGGAATGCCGACAAAAGTTACAGCCCGACCTGACAAATGCGACATGTGCAGCCAGAGAGACCTAGAGATGTGCGCGTGACACAATAGTTTGTGGCAAGAGAGATCTACAAGCTACATACGGATTCAAAATAATAATATATACATATGGTATGCATATTGAAAGATCTCCTAGGAGGACACTCATACATTGCCAGCAAAGGAAAGTTTATTCCGACTAACTCTATGGAATAAAAAGGAATAATAAAAGGTGTCCAATCAAGGGATTATTACTTGAAGGAGATAGCAATAATTCTTCCCAGAAATATATGTACCTAAACCAATTCAATCACTACGCTATCTGTAACCCTAGCCCTATTTCTGCATTTCTTTCTTCTTGTATCACTCACGCTGCCATCTCTTGACGGGATTAACCAATTTGATGTGGCTCAGAGGAGGCTTCTGGCCTCTGCCTCTTCAGCAGACCGGCTAACAAGGCAAATAAATAGAGAAGAAATGAATTAATAATCGTAAATATCAAGCGCAAAGTGTCGCACCTGGGCACGTGGAGAAGAGACCCAGTGCTGTGGGCTGGGGGCTGGGACAGGGTACTGAATCTGCAGATCAGTTGTTGAGTGTAACTGTTATTCCAACGGATGACATTGGCATTTGGCTCCATTCTGGAGCACACGTTGCCACGCAAAGCAATTTTAACAAGATCATAAATGCGCAAAGGCGCAAAGTCGCGATCTCTGATCTCGCCGAGATCACTTCTACTTGTATCTCAGTATCTGCGAGTATCTGCGAGTCTCTGCAAGTATCTGTGTAGCAAGAGTTTTTCTTGGCTCGAGTTTGGTTTGGTTTTTCTGCAGTTACCACTTGGCTTGACCATTTCCTAATTTGCAAACTGATACTCGAGTTTCGAGAGGGAGGTGGCGGGCTCCGAGGAGGCAATCAATTAAATTTAATTATGACACCAATTATGGCCTGATTGCCGGCCAACCTGTAGCCGGTCGGACCTAGACACTTTTGCTAACCACATTAATAATAGAATCATTAAGCAGACTCTCGTGCCCAACTCGAGCTGGTATCTCGTCTCGTCTCGGTTCGGTTCGGTTCGGAGAACACCTCTGTGGGCAGTCCTCTAGATTCTAGAGTCTCGAGTCTCAAGTCTAGACCTGCCAATTGGAGCTGCAACTGGAACTTGAACTGAAGCTGGGCGGGTACGTAGTACGTACACAAATGTGCCCTTTAGGCAAATACTTTTGGACACCCATCCGCGGAGGACAGACCACCAATGTTGATGATGATGATGATGCACGTCGCCTCCTCTTTACATGGAATCACACGAAGGCACGATGCTTAGGCAGAGATCGATCGAGATCATTATCATCTGCATAAGGTGTGTGTGCTACACACTTTAATGGGGCCTGGGGACTGGAAAATTGTTTAACAACTCAATGAGGTGAGGCATGAGGGTGAGGGTGTGGCATGGGGGTGAGGGATGAGGGATGCCCAAATGAAGGGGTAAGATAATTTCATTCGCAATCAATTGGGTTCGTTTAAGGAACATGTCTAATTACTGTGGACAGAGATACGATGTGAATGAATGCAGATATTCTATTTTATTCGAAAGAACTGCAGATCTATTTTTTTATACCCACTCCTTCTTCCTTTTTAATCATAAGTTCCCATAACAATTTGTTTTTCATTTTGGTTTTTCTAATTTCCTCAGCAATAACAAAATATTTCCGAAGCCAATTAGAGGCGACGCACTCCCAGGCAGCCGCAGTGGAGGCAGGCGGAGGAGGAGGCGTGGAGTGGCTGCCACAAGGATGTGCATGCAATTAACATAATTCGCCTGACACGCGACAGAGACAGCCACTTGAGGGTTGTGTGTGTGTGTGTGGTTCCAACGGCAGGGAAGTGCCTCAAAAAGGGGGCGGCTGGTGGGTGTCGGATTGCCGCGAACTCGTCTCAATTTACAAATTTATGAAAATAGAATTTGCTTTTCACATTTTGATGAATTTTTGTTTTGGTCTCTGGCCTCCTTTCACTCTGAGCTGCAGCCACACAGCACACAGGGACAACTCTTGCTCCTGCTTCAGCTCCTGCTGCCACTGTTCACTCTGTGTGCCCCCACACCCCTCCCCTGTGGCCCTTTGCATGTCTGCCGCATCATGTTTTATATTGCAGTTGATAATAATGCCAATAAATCAACGATACGCATACACACAGAGAGAGAGAGAGAGAGCTCTGGCTCGCTCACAAAACAGGGCTGACAAAAATAAAAAAGCCAGCGACGATGATGAAAAGCAGCTTAAAATGTCATCTTTTGTGTGGCAGAGAGGAGCAGCAGCAGCCAGGAGCTGGGACTGGATGGCAGGATGGCAGGATGGCTACATGAACTATGGCTACTTACCGATCAATAATGACGGGGTCCGATGGCGTCTCGTTGCGGTTGCCACAGCTCTTCTTATCACAGCAGCGGCTGTGGAGGTGGAAAATCACAAAAATAAACTTTAATTTAGCTTCAATTTAAGTTGGCTTAAATATTAAATAAATGTTCAGCGGATATGCAAGGAAAATACATACTTTGAGCAGTACAAACAATTATAATAAGATAAAACAGAAATTGTGTAGCAAAATTCCTAAAAAGGGGAACACTAAGAAGGATCTATAATTAAATTAAATAGATTTTTAAACGAAAGTGGAAATTGTTGAGTATTAAGTCTATAGATCATATATATTCGTATTTCCACCTACCTATAAAAACCCCTCTGTCTCTGCACTTTAACCCAATTGTGCCACCAACTACCAGCAGCTTTCGAAAGTGTGCTAAAAGTCTCTTTCGCTCTTCAATTGTTGGTCTTTGTTTTTTGGGGTCAGACATTTGTCATTGCTCTCCATACTACATACAAACAAACAGATACATACATATTTATATGCACATATATCCATGTATATATCTATATCTAGATCTGTGCATGTGCTCGTATGTCTGAGTATATCTATATCGGGCTCAATGGCTGCGTAAATTTTTGACTGCACAGCCCCTGGGCTGGCTTTAAGGGGGGGGGCTCTGGGGGCGGGTGTGGCGACTGGATTGAGGGTCATCCTTTCTGTGGGGGTGGCATTTTTGGCTTGAATCTGACCAGCGCCTGGCTCCTGGCTTTGGCCGGGGCATATAACATAAACATGGATGACTGAAATGGGCGAAAAGCCAAAACGATAAAGAAGACGACGCCATCGCACCCTCCCTCCCCCGTCCACCCACGCATCTTCTCTATGGTGTGCCCGATGCCCTATGGGTGGGGGGAGGTGGCACAGGGAGTCTGGCCAGGCAACCCCTGGCCGTGTCTCTGTGTGTCTTTGGCGTTGTGTGCGTTGTCCCCTTGTTTTTGATAATGCTACGCAAACATAAAAACTGGGTGCCAATCCGAAATAATAAAAGATGGCCGGCCAGCTGGATGTACAGGGTATACCAAGGGGGCTGCAGGGGGTGTTCTGTCAGGGGGGGGGGCGAATGTACCGGCTAAAGCTGTGTAATTTTTGTTGTTGTATGGCTTTCCCTCAGTTTTCTTTTTTCTCTTTTTTTTTTGCTTGTCTGCTGTGCCGTTTTTATTTCCTACGCAACCTTCAACTGTCAGAGAGGCTGCTAGAAGGGTGAAACACCACCCCAAAAGCAGCAGAGGATTGGGCTGGGCAGGGCAGGGAGTGGGTGGTAGAGGTAGAGGTAGTGGGTGGGCGAGTTAGTCAACCATTTATACGTTTCAGTTCGCGTGCGTTTGAGCATGAAAATAAAAAGAAAGGACACGAGAAAACCGAAGCTCAAAAATCACCAAAATTAAAGCCCAAGGAAAAAAACCCGCAAAGAAAATCACGCGAAAAATGTGAGAAAAAACAGAAAGAAAAAAACCAAATGAGAATTCAGAAAGACTATAATTTGAGTGGCTCTCAAGGGTAGTGGAAAGAGAGGCAGAGCATGAGCAAGAGAGGCATAGAGGAAGAGAAAGCTCCAGGGAGACACTCGCTGGCCGAATGAATGCCCGCGAGAATTGCGATTTCGATTCTCAAATCAGAATCAAAAGGTGTGGATTACAATGGTTCGAGGGCAGGCAGAGCCAGTCTCATAGATAGATAATAAAGGTAGCATGGGGATGATATTAACGGAGAAGGAATCTCACCTGCACATGACTTCGTGCGTCAGCAGGACACGACACATCTCTGGATTCTTGTCCTGACCCTCGTAGATGATGGCCTGCAATTCGATGGGAGTACAAGAGAGAAATTAGTAAGCTTTTAGAGCGAAACAATCTTTAAAAATATGCATAAAAATATTAAAATAGCATCACATATAGAAAATAGATAATTAAATATCCACTAAATATTATATCTATATCTATATAAAATCTTCTTCATATATAGACCAAGCAGCCCCGTTTCTTCATTGATTTGCTTGGCTTTAATTCCCTTTTCCCTGTCGAAGCCTCTATTTACTGTGGGTGACCCCGTTATTAGCCCCCCAGCCATCGACACCAACGCCCACCCACTCCAGCACTGCCCTGCCCCGCTCTTGACCTACCGCCCTCCCCACTCGCGGAATCAGCTATCATTTGATGGCCAAACACTAGCACACATAAATGCTAATTACAGAGCCAGCTCGAGGCTGGCTCGAGCTAACTCTGGCTGGAATCGACATATGGGACATGCAAATGCAAATATTGACTATGTCCACAGTTTTTACCTCTCTGCAAGGATCAAGGATACCATATCTGCCTGGTGGTAGCTACGAGTAGTATTTGTATTTGTCCAAAGAAAACTCCACTTGAATTTGTTGTTATATGTTTGTATGTTTGTCTGTTTGTTTGTTGTTTTATTTGTGCGGTGGAAGTGAAGTGAGGCGTGTGTGCGTGAGCAGGGGGAAGGGGGAAGGGAGAAGGGGCCGGCGGGCACGGAGTGGGGTGTCAGTGGCAGTATCAGTGGCCGATCCGAAATCATGCCATGTGGAAGAGAGAGAGAACCGCAAGTGCAACGTTGGCCAATCTGCTGCAATTTCCCTCGACAAAGGAGCGCTGGAGGAAAAACCTCTCGAACAAATAGATAAACAAACGATGGAACAGGGGCTGCCTGGTGGGTGGTGGATGGCAGGAGGTGGGCACAACGCACAACGCACAACAAAAAGGCGCATAGTTCTCTAATTTAAAAATGATTAAAGCGGGTTGCACTCGTCCATCCTCGTAACCGTAATCCAACACTCATCCGATGAATTAGTTGGGTGAAACAACAAAAAAATAAAACACGGCATATGGGTGCGAGATCTGACAGCGGGGGGTGGTTCTCTGGGCTGAGAGAGGGCTGCCAGGAGGGGGGATCATTCATCACTCGGTGGCAGCTCGCCAGAGATACACGCAAAAGTAATAACAATAACCGAATTGTATCCTATGAAAACCTGAGCCGTGTCTTCATCCACCAAAAGTTAAAACAAAACAAAAAAAAAAACACAGCAAGAACTGGCGACTGTGACGACTGAAAGATACCCACTGAATGTCGGGGGACAACTAATATGTGAATTATGAATTTATATACTCGTAATATAAACTATCTCCACTCTGGAAGTGGGTCTGGAGGGGGAGTGACCAATGAGTGGAAATTATTTTAGATAGGTGGGTACATTCCAAGAAGAGTTCCATGGCTATTATATTGCACCAGCTTTGAATGCTATTCCTTTTCGATTTGTTCTTGCATTTAGACAGATAAAACTGACTACAAAATAAAAGTTTGAAGAAGCCTCCCTCCGCCTGCTACATTAATCTGCCTGCAAAGAATATTCCCCTATATTAAAAAGACTACTGGGTACCAAAAACGCAGGCAAGAAGAATGCTGCCACTTGCTTCAGAGCGTCAAGGACGAGTGCTTTCCCACCCAACATATGTGCATTTGTTTTCCTCAAAGCCAAAACTAAAACTGAGGATGAGCATGAGCATGAGGCAGGAGCGGGATGGATGAGCAGAAAGGATGAGACCAGAAAGCCAGGAAGCTGGGTGTGTGTGTGCCCAGCCAAATAGATAATCAGAAATTAATTTTAATGCAACCAGCAGCACCAGAAGCAGCACCAGAAGCAGCACCAGCAGCTCTATCACCCCCTTTCGGAAGGCGAACCATCCAGCAGGCCGCCCCACCCCCTGCTGGGCACATGTAAAAGTTATGATCATCCCTTATTATCCCGTTTGTCAGGTTAATAACTTCCCTTCCCCCCGACCCGTGCAACCTGTGTGTAAAGGATCAGAGAGACAGGACAGCCTCTCGATAGCCCGGCTCAATGTCCAATCTGTGTGGGATATCATACCAGACTTACGGGTTGAACCCCTCTCCATCTCCATCTCCATCTCGGCTGTGGGACAGAGACTACTGCGCCCACTAATTATAGGCCCAGGGATGGATCTGGATGGTCCGTTTTTTGTGCCCGTACTGAGCCAAGTCTAATGGATTTTCAATGTTTTTTTTTCTGGCAGGACATAAAGTTTGCCATGTTCTTTTTGGGCTGGTAAACTTGTATTTGTCACCTGTTTATTTGGCATTAAATGCGAGTTGGAGCTGGGTTCTCAACTATATGTACATAAATATATAGTTTGATGAGGATTATGCAAAGGGGGGAGTGCTCAGGCATTCCATATTTGCTCTTTTAAATCACTTTCCACTTGCCACACAAAAAAAAACCAAAGCAAACAAATCTAAATCTAAGTTTTCCCCCAAAAACGACTAACTGTTGGGCTAGCAGAGATCCTAATCAATCATCCTTGGGCCGGGATGTAGAAACAAACAATTAGTTGGCTCTTTTTCCCATTCTTTATGTCAAAACTCACGAGTCACGAGTAGTCGTAGGGGTATGGTAAATGGTGGGCAGTGGTAAATCGGAGGCTAAATGGCTCAACCTCATCTAATAAAAAAAAAAACAAAAAAAACGGCAAACTAAACGAAAGCCACTAAAACTGGAGTAAAAGCGTTTAAACTACGATTTATCAACAGGACAAAGAACAGGAGTCAGTGGCAGAGCAGGAACAGGAGCAGTACGACCCAAAAAGAGGACAACAGACCAACAGGAAGACAGCAACAAAAACAACAGCAAAAATATTCCGGCAAAAAAAGCGAGTGATGAAGTGATGACAGGACAGGCAGCAGAGGATGGGTACGAATGGGTCCAAACAGGATGAAAGCAGAAGCGGCTTTTAAAATTTAAACGATTTTCCATCAAAACTCCACTGAAAACGATGCCGTGCTTTTTTTTTGGTTTGTTTTTGCAGCATTTTTTTGCAAATTGTTATTATCGCTTTTGGAATAAAATAAATCGACATCCCTTGCATTATTCACGCACTCTGAATATGTGGAACGTTGACTGCCAGAGCCACGAGACGGACGAGCTGGGACACTGAAGCGTTGCATGCAGCATGCTGCTGCATGTTGCATATTTAACGGGCCAAATAAAAATCTCGCCAAACAAGATAAATTATCGCGCACAAAAGACCGTGTGCAAAAAATACAAAAAAATGTTTGTAAAACAACACACAAAAAAAAAAGAACCTATCGAGGGTAGCTCTTAATTTATTAAAGCTTCATTTATCAGGACAACGCATAAATTGCCGGCACGGCACCCAAACAGAAAAAAAGGAAGGGAAAGCGGGTGAAGGAGGTGACTGTTGCAAGGACCCATGCATCCTTTATATGAAACAATATACATGTTTCTGCAGTCAAATGGACACAGGCAGAACCCTTCATTTCTGCTCCCCTACTGCCCAAGGAATTAACATAATTTTTCGTCGAGTCGCTGGATAAGAAAGAAATGTTGTAAAAATAAAAATAATAATAACATTTGTTCTTTTTCCGTGTTGAATTCAATTGAAAGAGGATGCTTGTTAAATAAATCATGACCTAACCTTACATTTGGTATAGTAGAACCCAATAAAGGTTTAAGGAAGAGAACGATCTCCAAATCAAGGCTCTCTACAGTCACGGAAAACATCAGTTAAGGTCCTGCAACTTGCGCAGAGTATTTCCCTATAAACACAGGTAACTGGTAGAGGTTGGCCATTGCACATTCCACACATTACACTACACCTTTGGCGTCCTGGCTCCCCTGGGGGAGCCGCAAGAATTTCAAAGAGGATTCCGCATGCATTTCACATTTCGCATAATGAGGGCGAGATATGAGAATGGCGCTGCTGGCCATTTCATTCGCTTCCCCAATTTTTTCAACCCTCCCGTTTCCAACACTTGGCGCCAGTGACCGCAGAAATGCACTTGCCGTGAAAGCATTTTTAATCGCATCGCATTGCCAGCAATGTGTGCGAATGGGACAGGCACAGCGCGGCAAGAGAGTGAGTAAAAGCGAGACAGACAAATCAGCAGGCAAATGGCTCCACTCACACACAAACAAACACAAACAAACACATACACAAGCGCTCACACATGGCGTCGGCGATGTGGAGATGCAAATGTGGAGATTTTTCGCACAATCTGTTGAATTTATTGAGCGACCAGCAGAGCGCCGGCAGCAGCAGCAGCAACAACAATAACAATTTGCAATAAAACGAACAGAGCAGGCAGCGAATGTGAAATGTGTTATTAATCGAAAATGATTCTCTCTCTGCTCTTATGTGTTGACACACAAATTAATTTTATCGCTTAATTAACACGCGAAAAGTAGGCAGACACACAGCAGGCGGCGCGCCATTTGCATTCGCTCTTTCAGCGGCTGAACAACTGTTGGGTAACTGTTGGGTGCTTATCTGCGTGCATTAATCTCTCTCACCCTGCTCTCTCTCTCTTTGATTTGGTTTAGAATTTCGCTGCGCTTTTTGGGCGTCTATGTGTGTGCGTGTGTGTATCGCATCGTCATAATGCGTGTAAATCGCGATAAGCGCAATTTTTGGGCAAAAACACAAAAACGGGGTAAAAAGGATTTTCTAGGCACTTTGCCTTTGTTTCATGCTGGTCCCGTACCTCCCGCCAGCCCCTGCTCCTTTGGTCGGATGAAAATGAAATATGATCATAAATGAAGCGATTCCGTGGTTCCTGGTCCGCGGTCCGCATAGTCCGTGGTCCGTGGTCCATGGTCCATGGTCCGTGTTCCTCTCTCTCTCTCTCATCGTTAGCTCAAATTGCAATTGCGACGCCTCCTGTTCCTGTTCGAACTGTTTGAACCGTTATCTGATCGAATGTAATTATGATTATGACCATGATTTGCTACATTTGCCTGCCCTGTACCCGTACCCCCCCTTGTACCCACGAAAGGGCTGGAGAGCGGGCAGCGGGTAGATACCATCAGCCACCGAAGGGTTGGCCACGCGACAGTTGACAATTGTCCTGTCCTGTCCTGGCCTGCCTTTTCCCATTGCTTCTTCCGCCCCAATGCTCTCCGGCTGAGACAATGCCGCATCGCAATCGTAATCGTAATCGTATTCTCCCTGCTACAGTTTCAGTTTCAGGTTACAACAACACTCACGCCGTCCCAACTGATCCACAGCAGATAGCACTCGTCGCTTATCCTCCGCCTTACCTGTTACGCCAGCCGATAAGGCTGTCGCCCACCGCCCACCGCCCACCGCTCGCGACACGCGACAAAATGAAATGTAAAACTCACAAAATAAAAAATTAAACACAGAGAAAACCCAACCCGAACAACAGTAGCTGAAGACCGACCTAATCCGATCAAATGATTGCTTGCTCATTTCCCAGCCAGCCTGCAAACTCGTTCCGACAGTCGATGCGTGGATTCATCCAAAATTAGGGGTGGGTACCCATAAGGAAATAGGCAATTCAAATGCATCGGATATATAAATATGTACATATGTATGTACCTACATCTATGACATATCAAATATAGCAATGAACTATTGTGTAAAGCTAAGTACAATTTGTTGGCAAATTATTGAATTTGAATCGTTTTGGTTTTTATTTTAAACTAATGCAAAAACTAAAACCAAATTCACATTTATCATGGATATGGATATTCATCTTTATCGAACGGAATATATATGCCATCTGGGAATCCAGAATTCAGAAATATCTTAATGTTCCCTCAAAGACCCATTATGCCATTTTTAATTACGCATTTTATTAATAAATATAAATAAACATTTACGTAATGGCGCCATTCGATAAGGTTTAATTGCTGTGAAATTCCCATATATGGACGAGCGATTTCTTATCATACATTCAACATTTTCTCAGACGTTTTTTTTTGGAAAGCTTTTACAGGAAGTTTTTTTATTTTCGGGTTTGCTTGTTTCAATTGTCGTCAAATATTTTGCGATTAAATTTCATTCGCACAAATGGATTTCTCATCTGGGCAGGAGGGGAGGAGGGCGGGCAGAAAGGGGGCGATGTCGCTGCTGTCGATAATTTGTGGACAAATTTATTGTGCGCTCGTTACTCTGGATGCGAACGGGCTAAACGGGCAAGAAACGCCCACAAAACAGAGGAATATAGAGATATACATTGAAGGGAAAACCCATCGATTTGCAGGGGGCGAGAGAAGTGAGGCGTTAAAGGGGGAAATGGCATGGCATCTAAGGGCTGAACGAAAGAAAAACTGAACTGAAATGTCTATAAAAATTTGTCACTCGAGAAATTAATTGCCCTTGAAAAGGCAAAAGAAAAGGCAGCGAAAAGAAAAGTCCTGGGACCCACAACACGGCAGTCAGGAGGACATTAGGCCTACAAAAGCGGACATATGGTGCACCCAGCGTACGAGTATACAGGACAATTGTTGGGCCGCCGCCTGCAGCAGGCTAAGGCTAAGGACACGCACGCACCCACAACAGAGTGGCGCATTAGCCCGTGTTTCTCTCTCGTTATTCTCGATTCTCGACCGATGTCCTCTCGTTAGCGGGCAGGGCGGATACACCCCTTTTAGGGGGCAGAGAGTGTGAATGAATTGCTCGTTGGACGACTCAATTTATTGGCACAGGACATACCAGGACACACCAGGACACACTTAATTAGCCATGACAATCAATTTCGAATGCAACTTATGCTCGAATCAGCAAAACAAACATCGCTGGAAAGTAGAGGAAAACGAGAAACCCCCATCCCCCCCCCCTGAAAAGGCAGCCAGCCAAGTGGAAGGAATTAGTTTTTCATAGCTTGGTTAACTTTGAGAGCCTGCCCCGCTAACATGCACTGAACTGCCCTTCCCTTCCCGTTTGCATTGCTCGATGGGTTTTTCATTTATTTAAGTGGCTTTTGCAAATCAAATGATGGAAGAGTGGGTGAAATATGCAAGAGAAATATCTCAGTAGAGAGCAAGAAACAGCTGATGCTGTTCAGAGTTACCCCCTCCAACATATATTGAATTCAAAACTCTTCCTCGACTCACCTGCTTGGTCACGGAATCGATCAGCCTCACGAATATGTCCTGCTCCTGGCGTGCGCCTGCAAATATCCAAAAATAAAACCAAGATTAATATTACATAAGACTTCAAATTCCCTTGCCCCTTGTCCCTTGCCACCCCCACTCACCATTCGCATAGAGCAACTGCAGGCGATATTGTATCCCGTTGTTCGTTTTGGTGGCATCCGATTCCGAGTCCTTCTCGATGAACCCAATGAAGGCTGTGCGCTCGATCTCGATGGGCTGTCCGGCCCGATCGTACAGGGCGATCACAAAGTGAAAGAAGTTCGATTTGCGTAAATTGCTGGGCGGCTGCTTCTCGAAGTGGGCGCGGCCAATGCCCAAGCTGCAAGTGGGAGAGAAATATTAGTAGAATTTCGTAAGTTGGATGGACAGTAATTATGCCATTAGCTGGGGTAAACATAGAGCGGGCCTAAAGAGGCCTCTAATTGGCCTCTGTCTGAGGATGGGAGAATGGGAGATGCAGGAATTACGGGGCAACTCAATTAACAGCAGCCAGTCCTTTGTTCAGCCAGGACGAACTAGTGGCTCTAGTGACAACTATCATTAAAAGCGCATAAGCAACAGCAACATCAACATCAACGTGACACAATAATCCTGATGTATGGCAGGACCCCGCAGGGCACTCCACCCACCCCCGGCCACTTGGCCACTTGGCCACTTCAGCACTTGAAATATTTGATATACTCCCAGTCCTAGTCCTAGTCGTACTCACTCGTACTCCTACTCGTACGTACGTTGCTTATGTGGGCCAAGCAGACACTGGGTAATTATCCGGACACGTGGACATCGTGGCCGCAGACGGAATAAAGGCTTGTCCTTGTTCGGGTCCTCCCCCACACACACACACACATATATAAACACATGCATATCTGTATGCTAAATGTCAGACTGGCTCTCTCTCTCTCTCTTGTCCGCCTGTCAGCGGACAATTACAGCGAGCTGAGTGAGTGGCCGTGTGCTGGGCTAGGGTCCTGCCAGCCACCCCGTGCCTTTGCCTTTTCGTGATCCTTGGCCTGGCTGCTCTTTTAGCCCCGCTTCCTTCCTTCCGTATGCATAACGAACAATTTAATTTAGAAAATGCTGATTTTATCAGATTTTCTGTATATTTTCTGTACTACTTTTTCCCTCTGCCGCCCGCCCTGCTATTTGCTCAGGCGATGTCAAGGAGCAGCGCCGCATGTCCTGGCCGCTGTCCAACTGACTCGGGGGTCCTGCAATTATATACACATTTGCCAAAGGATAATGCCAGCCATCAGCTAATGATAGAGGCTCCCCCTCCCCCTCCACCGACAAATCATTCAAATGCTGAATTTAAGAGAATCGGTGGGGAATGAAAGATATTGCCTGTCCTGCGTGCGTAGTTCTGCTTAATAAATATATACCCAGACATGTGCATGCCCTCGAAGGAGTCGATTGGCAATTTTATTAGACAGTATTCAAAGGAATAGAATGCATGGATATGGGATTTACCTTTGTATCTCTACAGATTTTATTGCCTTTAGCTGTTTAGCGTTGAATTGATTAGGCAGGCAAATGAAAGGGCTTATATTCAATGCAATTGACAAACGATTTACAGTAACAACTACCAGAAGTAGTAGCAATAAAATCATTCAAAGAACAGATACAATCCAAGGCGATTAAATTCCTTTAATACCCAAAATCCCATAATACTCTCATCTAATATATTCCCAATTTGTTTATTTATTTACTTATTCTAAATATCAATTCTAAATATCAATTTCCTTAACAGACAGCACAATTTGCGGTTTCAGTTGATTCAAACAAAAGGCTGATATCAAATTAAGAGGCCATCAAATAACTGGGTGGGCTGAGGGGAAGCGACACTGCGAGTTCAATGCGATTTGCACTGCCTGAAGAGCAGCTACCTCTGCCAAGTGCCAGAGGGGAAGGCAGAGGAGCTACACCTCTGCTCGTATCTGGGTGGCAGGAGGGGGCTGCCCATACGACATATAAATGCCAGACATGTTACATTCTGGTGAAAGGTTATTGTTATGGCAGGCAGGCAGCACGGAGCAGCAGCAGCAGCAGCAGCAGCATGGAGTATGTTCGAAAAGTGAACAGCAGAATAATGCCGAGTACATCCTGACAAATAAAAAACTTGTATCCCCCCGTCTCCCCACCCACCGACCACTCCTGCTGCTCCTGCTGCTGCTGCTCCTGCTCTCCTACCTTTTGGCTTCCTGAATCGCTTTCTTTTTTCTTTCTTTTTTTTTTTTTATTTTGTTCCTGCTGTTGACTTTTCAGCTCGGTTGAGTGCGGGAAATTGTGGAAAATCGTTCTGCGGCAGTTTGCCAGCTCACTTTGTTTGCACTTGCCGCCAATTTGCGAGCCGCACAGAAAGGGAGAGAGAGAAAAACAGAGAGAGAAGACTGGAACTGGGGGGACTACGACTGGGACTGGGACTGACAGAAATGGCATTTTTGTGGCCGTTTTGCTGTTGATTTTATTATGCCAACATTTAATTGTCGCAAATCGATGCCCAGGTGACCATCCAGTGGGGGCTGCTGCACGGCTGGGTGGGTGCGGATTAGGTGAGGCGAGGCGAGGCAGGTACATGTCCTGTGGGAGGGATGGTCGAGTGGCATGGCTACTACCTGGTCACGTTTCGTCTATTGTCGGCCAGGCACGTGAAAAACCTGCTTTCCACACATGCGACGATGTCTTCTAAAATAAGCAACTTTATTTATCCCCACACTCCTGCTTTGGGTCACTTATCCTCCAAACCCCCAGCCCCCACTCCCCTCGCTCTTATGTTTAAGGACACTTTATGGGTCCTTGACTGCATTGCAACTGCAATCTGCAGGAGTTTGCACTTCCACTCGTCTTTCTTGTGCTTCTCTGCACAATCTTTGTTGAAATAAATTTCCCCCAAAAATATGTTCTTGATTTACGAGCAGCCCCGCCACACTTTTGGGCACTTTGTTTGGGGCCACAAAACAAGTTCCTATATACATAGTACATATATGTAGTACCATAGCCAGATGGATAGATAAGTAAGTGCATAAATAAATGGTGTTTGGTGTTTGGTCTGAACACACATTGAACAATTATCGGAAGCTGTGAGATTTATTTGTGCCGCAAAAGTTAGTCGAGTCGCCACAAAAAGTGGCCAAAATAAATGCCAAATGTAATCAAAAAGTTTCGCATTTCGTAGCTGAAAATGAGTTGGGAATGGGAATAGAATGGGAAGGATTATGGGAATACTAGGGAGCTTATTAAATGTTTATTGGAATATTTTAGCTGCGAATTTTGTGGGTATTTAAGGTATTTAATTGGCTCTTTTTCACTCTCTCACTCTCTCTTAGTTGCATCTATATATCTTACACTTCTTACACTTCTCTTCGTCACTATTTACCTCGTTTCACAGCGCATTGTTTTTGGATTGTTGTGCGTTTGATTGTGATTATGATCCTGATTAAGATTAAGATTGTCTGGTCGCTGCAGCGTCTGACTCTGATTCAGACTCTGATTGAGAGTGTGATTGTGATTGTGATTATGCGTCTGATTGTGATGGGGATGGGGATGGGTGTGTTGTTGATTTGCCGCCGCTAAATGGCCAAAACCCGCTGTCATCTCGCTTTCGATTTGGGCAACTCGCGCACTTCTTCTTCTCGGCGCGAACATCTCACGCTAGAAACATCTCAAACGCAACTAAACAAACAGGGGGCCACGAACCCCGAGGAATGGAAAGGAAAAGCTCTTTTCAGCTACGCTACCAAGCGGAACCAACCAACTACCCCCCGCAGGCCCTGAGCGAGAGAGAGAGAGAGAGCGAGCGGCAACTTCTTCTAATTCAATTCATTGAGAAGAAGGCAAGGAAAGGCAAAGGCAAAGGCAAGGACGAAAGTGAAAGTCAAAGAAACAAGCAACATCCCTTTGAGCGTGCTCTCACCCACACGCACACACACACACACACATACACACACACACACACACTCACAGAAAAAGCCCACAAAGTTTAACGTTCGCATCCTCCGCATCGCATCCTTCTGCCCCAGTTGCTGCCATCGAAAGTCAAGCGTCGCAGAAAAAGTGCGTAAGTAAAGCCCGAAAAACAGCTTTGAGTGAGAATTTTCGAGTGAGTCTGTCTGTGCCGCCGTTTGGCTTTTTGGGGGTTCATCTGCTTAGCTCTGGGTCGGTGGCTGGCACCGGGGGGAAAGGCCATAAAAATACCCCACCCCCGTACGGTTGAATCGCAACCCCAAGGGGGCCCTCACCTCATATTGCTCGGACACACGCTGCCGCCGCTGCCGACACTGCCGGCTTTTGGCCAAAAGTAAACAAACGTTCTTTTATATATTTTTATTTTAGGTTTTGGAGACTTCTCTTTGTTAGCGTTTGTTGCTGCAACATTGTTGCCATTCGCCGTTGGAGATTATTGGCTAGCGGTAAGCGCAGGGAGAGATTAGAGCGGGGATTAATGGAGTTGTTGGGGCAGGATGGGCAGATGGTACGACTGAAGGCTGTTTGTTGCTTGGGCAGCAGTGCGGTAAAAAGTCGGAATATCTTGTATTTATATTTACTCCATTTATTCCATTGACTATAATTCTGAATTGGATTTTACAATTACGAGAATCTTTGAAAAACCCCTCAAAAATTGTACGCAAATTAAAAACTAATGGAGAATCTGATTCATATTACACTAAAGGGTGAATTTTCATCTATGTAAATGGAAATTCTCTCTATAAAAAAGAATAGCAATTCATAAACCAAGACTCAATGAAAGAAAACCTAATTCATTTAAAAAAGTCACAAATAAATTAACTTTTGTTGGTACAAGTTCACGCTTATAAATGTTTAATTTTTTCTGAACTAATTTTAATTAAAAAACTTTAAATCAAACTTTTTTGTGTGTTCGATTGGACCAAGAATTAATGGAATGTTATTCCGTATGGTTGCCAAATTAAAAACATGAAATCAGCTAAACCACACACAATTGTCCTCCACAATAGCCACTAGTAGCCATCTCTGGCTTAAATAACTTCATCATTCGGGGAGGGGCGAATTCTTAACACTTGACAGATCACAATTTTCTTTTCACTTTGTTTTACACTTTGGCAGAGTCCCTGCTCTGCTCTGCTCCTGTTTTTTTTCCATCATTTGCACTTACTTGGTCTGATCGACGACTGGCTGCATGGCCCAGCGTCCGCCCAGCGGCTCCTCCTTGAGCGAGGTCATGGGTCCACGCGGCTGGTTCATGTCGGCGGCGGAGGGCGGCAGACCGAACATTAGGCCGCCGGCGGACCGGGGCCCGGCGGTAGGGTAGAGCTTGCGTCCCCACTCCATCCCCAGCTCGAGCGTGGGCCAGGGGGAGGCCGAGCTGAAGCCCGGCACCGGCTCCTCGGAACGCAGCTTGAAGCTATCGGCGCTGGTCAGGGGAGCTGTGCTAGCAAAGTGGTGGTGCGAATGGTGCGGATGCGGATGCGAGTGCGTATGCTGGTGGAGATCGGCGTACGGTAGGGGCACGGCACCAGCTGCGGCGGCTGCTGAGGCACTGGCAATTGTGGCGGCCGTTTTGCTGGCTCTTCTGCCTCGTTCCTTTCAATTGGGAATGGAATGGGATCTGCCCTTCCGTTCCTTTCAATTTGTGGAATGGGATCCGCAGTGATTCGTTTTTGTTCCTTCGATTGGGGATTGGGGATTGGGGATCTGGATCTGCTCTCTGGGATGGGTTGTATGTCTCTGGAGATGTCAATCAATGGGATTGGGTCACAGAACTGCACAGAACGAACGCGAACGAACACGACGACGGCACTAAATCCAAATCCAGCACCGGACTGACTGAGTGAGTGTGGGTGTATCTGTGTGTGTGTGGGCTGCCAATGCACCGCAGAGAATTTGGGATTTATTTTCGGAGAATTGGTCTCGCAACAAGTTTTAAGCGGCGCGCGCTACCGTCCCGAGTGACTGTTAAACCCCAACTGAATCCTCGTCCAGTCCACAGCGACTGCCAGCGATGCTTGCGTCGGTCGCGTCGCGTCGCGTCGCTCTGCCTCTGCGCAGTTGCCACATGCCACATAGCAGCAGCACCAGCAGGCAGCACCAGCAGGCAGCACCAGCAGCAGCAGCAGCAGCGGGAAAAGCGACCAAACGACCAACGACCAAATGTTTTGAAAATGGAAACGAAACGAGCCTGCGCCGCATGAGAGTTCCGAGGGGGTGGCAATGGCGGTCGGTCGGTCGGGTCGGGTCGGTAACAATGAGTGCGCCTGAGAGGCGGTGGCGGGCAGGCAACGAATGGAAAATCTAACCTATCGCTGGGAGTGGAAAACGACACCACATCGTCGTTGTCGCGTCCCGTGGAGAGCCGAACTGTCAGCAACAAAACCATCCACCGACAACGAAGGAGACGACGACGACAACGACAACCAGATCCAGAGAGAGAGGGAGAGAGACATAGACAGAGAGAGAGAGAGAGACAGAGCCAGAGCAGGCAGGCAATATAAAGATAAACAGAGTGAGAGAGAGAGAGAGAGATACAGCAAGTGGTTGTGGGTTGGTGGAATCATTTCCAGCCGTGGGACTTTGGAACGCTGTGAATTGGACCGTACTCAGTGCCGTCCCCAGTTGGGGGCGTGAGTGTGCAGCAGCAGCAGCAGGCAGCAGCAGCAGAAGCAAAGGCTGAAACCGACAGGGACACGAACAGGGACCCCCAGACTAGGAGCCCGTGCTCTATTGAGGTTATATTCCCAGGATCCATCCTCCCTGTTCTCAGAAACCTTTTGGGATGCAATGCTCGCAGAGACATAGACAGTGAGAGTGAGAGGGAGAGAGAGAGCTTGAAGAGTTGACAACTGAAAACCGCAACCAAATCGCTAGACAAAAACAAATTTTGTCGATGTCCACATCACATCGTTTTCCCCACTGCAAGATGTTTAAATGCTTCATTCTATACAGACCTCCAATCAATGCGCACTTCTTGAAAGCGTGTGTAAGAAGATCAGATCCACGCAGCCAGCACTTGGCTCGCGAACTTCTTCATGCTGACCTTCTCGCTGAATCTCCTCCCCAGAATCTTCAACTCTTGCGAACCATTCAAGATTAAACAACTAAGAAAATCATCAATTGAATTTAGGCTTCCTACCAAAGATAAGTTTCAATAAATTTACAAAATAATATTTCAAAAGTATTTGGAAATGCAAGTGAATATATTTTGTATGTGTATATGTGATAAATTGCAATTTAAAAGCATCAAACAATACTATTAATATTGACGAAATATTATTATAATTCTGAAGAAAAAAATATGAAAGTGAAACTAAATTTTGTTCGCTTCTGAACCAATGAAGTTTTTAGCCAATCAAAAGCATTCTCTCTTTTTCTCATATAAAGTCGGCAAAGCAGTCGAAAAGCAGTGCATGCAAGCAGAACGACAGTTTTATATTCAAACTGTGCTCTGGGCGGCAGGCGAACAGTTTCCTCAAAACACTTTGCCAAAGTTTATAACTTTGGAACTTGGCTTGCTATAAGACTGAAATTATATTTTATATTTTCTCAATGCATCAAAGAAATATTTGAAACTGGACGGGGTTTTAAATTGGGCATAATTAATGGTCAAACTCAAATGTTTGCTATCCTTAGCATTACAACTATAATACAACAAAAAATATAAATAAAATTAGATTCTTTTTCTTTGTATTTCCTATACATTCAATAGAATATTTTCTTTCATTCTCTATCGGGTGTCTTCTCCTAACGGTTGCTCAGTCGGGCACGGTACTTTATGAGGACTTTTCTTCACTTTTGTCCGCTTTTGTTGGCCTTTCAGAGTTGATTAGTCATCATTTCGGGTTTAACCCCTTCTGACTTTCGCACATTATTCGCATTGAACAAGCCATACATACATATATACATATGTACATATCCTTTGAGTTCCTTTGAGCAAGTTGTCAAACACACTCGAGGGCCTACTCTCTCTCCTTACCTCCCTCCCTACACCCTTTCCTCTCTGTCAGTCGGATTAGTTACCGAAAACGCCCACAGAATTTTCACGCATCGTTAGGAGAAAACAGTCGGGGATGGGTCGTGGGGTTCGGTACGGGGTTCGGTTGAAAAACAATTTGCATTTTCCGCATTTGCGGTTTCTGCCTGTGACCGTTTTGACTATGGGAAAGAGAGGCACCGCAGGCGAGAGAGAGAGACAGCGAGAGAGTTGGAGAGACGGAGTTTGTTTGAGTTTTCTGTGAATTAATTTGAGGGGCGTGGTAATCACATTAACTTCTGACAAGGCGCGTAACCTCCTCCACCAGAAGTCACATTTCCCATTTTGCAAGTGCAAAGAAAACTCCTTCGCTCTCTCTCTCGCTCTCTCTCCCACACTCTGTTTAGTCTATTTTTAAGAAACATTTCCCCATAGGACAGGTTCTGGGAACGGAGCAGAGCGGCACAACATTTTATGTTTAAATCAAAGCCAAAAGGCAAACAGAAGATGTCCCCAGACATCGCTAATTAACCAAAATACCCTAAAGGAAATTCCCCTACCTAACCCCACCCGCTCTATACTCTATGCCCTTTACCCTTTAGAAAAACGGAATTTTCTTTTTCATGCAAAGGTGAGGAAAATTTCTCTGATCTGCGCTGCGTTGCGGTCCGCGTGTTCGATTAACCCCCTTTTATCGCGCCCAATTCTCGGAGGAGTTTCACGGGCCGCGACAGCTGTCACAGCTCTACCCCTTTGACCCCTGGCAGTCGCCTCTCCCACCCCTCCCAGCACTCCACTCCCCCAACCCACCAATTCTCTTGTTTGTTGAGCGTCGGGCGTTGGATTCAAATTGTTTCCAATTGGATTTACATGGACATCCCACTAGCCGAGAGCTAAATAATTTGTTGCCCCTCTCCCGCCATCCCATTTGCTTGGAATTTCTGTGGTGCGCTGCGACTTATGGGATTATTGAGGAGAGTGCAGGGGGGTGGAAGTGGCTGTGGCTGTGGCAGTGGCAGAGAAAGTGTCATCATTGCAATTACAATTGTGTGTGTCAATTAGTCGGAGGATTGACTCTTGAAAAGCAAACTGGCCTGGGCCCGGGGGGCAGGGTGGGGGGAGATGTGAAATGTTCTGGTAACGGAACTCCAACAAGTGGCTGAGACTGAGATATTAAAATTAACCCTTTTTTAAGAGGGGATTTCCATATAAATAAATAAATGTAAGGCTGATTAAATTAGAAATGAGGGAAGGAGGGAAGGAAGGAAGAAGGAAACCATATAGTGAAAGGATATCTTAGATTTGTGTAGATATTTTTTCAAATGTGAAGAGAGCTCTCTTCTAACTATATTTACCCCCTTTATGGAGGGTTAGCATCTGCTTACATATCCATTAGCCATGCCACTAGCCTGCATTTCCGATATCCTCTCACTCCTTCCTTCCTGCCTCGGCGACAGCCAACTCTCTGCCAGCAGAAACCATGAATAATTTTAATATTCACGGAGAACGCAGCATGTAAATGTCTCATTTGTCACTCGTAAACAACAAAAAAAAAACGAAGAGAATAAGAAACCAAATGTAGGGACGATATGCCAGACGATACGAGTAAATGTAAGTATATTTCTATCCAACTTTTTCCATATGCAAGACATTCACAGGACATGAACAGGGAACAGGGACTGGGGCAGGGCCATAAATAAGGCGACGAGAGGGAAATTTGAGGCGCGAACATTTTAATTAGTGTTCGTTCGTTCCCTCCATGTGCCTCCATGGGTACACATCTCGGGTGTGTGTGTGTACTCGTCCTGGGGCCAGGCAGGACACTTATGCAAATTAGTCGGGTCCGTCCGCACTAATGAGAGGGGAGGGTAGGAGAACAGAACAGAACAGAACGAACGACTTGACTCCGTGAACACACCGTGGAGATAAATCATATTTAGTTTCAGTTCTTTCCTTGTGATTTCCACGAGTCATCATCGTCATTGATTCGATGGAATGGAATGGAATGGTATGGTATGGCATGGAGTCCGTACTCTCTCAGGTCTCAGCGGACTGCTGACTGCGGACTGCGACAGATGCCACCGATCCATCGACAAAGATCTCTGACAGTTGCATTGTCTGCTGCCAGA